>NC_139225.1:24615813-25271179 GCF_055691185.1 Crinia signifera
GTGTATCTCGTCTCCTGCCCCAGCTTCCCTTTCGTGTATCTCGCCTCCTGCCCCAGCTTCCCTTCCATGTTGTTCTCTGCCTGCCCCAGCTTCCATCCCTGAAACCTTGCACTTTTGGATGTGGTGAGATATATACATCCATGTCCAATACCTGCCATGTACCTGGAAATAATAAAGCTGTTATTTGTTCCCTGTATTACAGGATGAACTGTATACATGCTGATGTCTATGTATATTACAGTATATGTACCATTGTCTCTGTCTTCCAAAGGGTTTACCTGGACCACCTGGAGAAAAGGGAGAGACTGGCGATGTTGGACAGATGGTGAGTTCTTGTCTCCTTTGTCGGCTGATGACATGAAGTGTAAAGCTGGGTACACATGTAGCGATGTTGAGACGATGTCCTGTTTCCTTACAACAATTCACCTACAACTCCCAGTGTGTACAGAGGATTGAGCGCTTCCTAGCGATGGTTGCTCGGTTTATGTGCTGCACATCAAACATAACAGCGACCTGGTTTATGCTTCTGTGATCATTACAGCCTTACTTTAACTTATTATAATGTGTACGGACAATCCCCGCTCAATGGCATTTCTTCCAATGCCTGTTGCTTCGGTGGGCATCCAGATTAACAGTACATACAATGTTTCATCCGGCTGCCACGTGTTTTTTTACATATATCCTCAGTGCAAACATTAGCATTGCGGTGCTATAAAGAAAGCCAATAATAATGCTAATATTTGGTAATACAGAAAATATACACAATTCCGGTAGCGTTCCCCTTATTTATTTTTATTTATTAACAGTTTCTTATATACACATATTCCGCAGCGCTTTGCAGAGAATATTTGAACATTCACATCAGTTCCTGCCCCAGTGGAGCTTACATTCTATATTCCCTACCACATATACATGCAAACACAGACATTCTAGGGTTAATTTTGTTAGGAGCCAAAAAACCTAACAGTATATTTTTGGATTGTTGGCGGAAACCGGAGTACCCGGAGGAAACACACGCAAGTACGGGAAGAATATACAAACTCTGCACAGTTAGGGCCATGATGGGAATCGAACCCATGACCTCAGCTGTGAGGCAGTAATGCTAACCATTACACCATCGGTACTGCCTTATCGGCCCTGTTTGTAACATTCACCACATAGGACAGAACATGTGCTTTGCCGCCTGGCACAATTTACGTTATTGTTTTCATCATTCTGAACAATGTTTTATCAATTTGTTAGGGTCCCCCTGGTCCACCTGGTCCTCGAGGTCCTAATGGTCCCCCCGGAGCGGATGGTCCACAAGGTCCTCCTGGAGGAATCGGCAATCCCGGCAATGTTGGAGAGAAGGCAAGTGTCCGTCTTAGTAAATGATCACATTGGAAGTTGTGGCCAAAAAGGGTTTCTCACTAACCTTTGATTTTCCTCTTTTGTTAACAGGGTGATCCCGGAGAGTCTGGTGAGCCTGGTCTTCCTGGAGAGCTTGGACCACCTGTAAGTATAGAAGGGATGCAGTAGACATGTCCACATCCACGAACTTGTGCTCCGTTTGTCCATACGAAGTATCCATGTTCTTACTTTCCTGGTACATTCAAAAATATCATGTTGGAGTTTTCATATGTAGGATTCTGTTACTTGTTTAGTCAGTCACTCACTTTTTTTTTTCTTTTCTTTTTTTTGTATAGGGCCCCAAGGGTGAAAGAGGTGAAAAGGGAGAAGCAGGTCTTCAAGGGTCAGCTGGACCACCTGGCCCAAAAGGTCCACCTGGTGACGATGGTCCAAAGGGTAGTCCCGTAAGTATTTCACAATATCAGTGCCATAGTAGGCTATAATTAAGATCTATGGATCATCTCTCATGTTCCTTTGTGACATCTTTCTTTCCAGGGTCCAGTTGGATTTCCTGGGGATCCTGGTCCCCCTGGAGAAACCGGCCCAGCTGTAAGTTATTTCCACAGTTCCAGGCATCTAAATTCATAAGCCAAGTCTTTAAAACATGGCAGAACATAGATATGTTATTATTAAGACAAATATTGCAGGTCTAGTAAACTAAATGCAAAGATGAGGACTTACCTATCAGATGAGAAGCTATTGTTAAATAGTTTCTATTTTATTCTCTTTATACCTCAGGGACAAGATGGGCCTCCTGGTGATAAGGGCGACGATGGTGAATCTGGTCAGCCAGTGAGTATCAGTTGTATTTTCCTGTTTGTCATAATATCGAACCACGGTTACAAGAACTTACACCGCTTTCTGTTTTTCAGGGATCTCCCGGACCTACAGGAGAGCCTGGACCATCTGGACCACCGGGGAAGAGAGTAAGTAACAATATCGGACACTTCAATGATGACCAAATGTTCACCCACAAACAAAGTTTCAGAATGATTGCCTTTTGTATTGTAGACTGTTGTATCTCATGTAGTAATGCTGAATGGTTTGGTCATCTTTCATAGGGACCTCTAGGTCCAGCAGGTCCAGAAGGACGACAAGGAGAAAAAGGTGGAAAGGTAAGTCATGTCCCTTTTGTGACTGGTAACTGAGTATTTAGCATGCTTTATCCTCATTTTTATTCTGAACAAAGGGTGAGACTGGCTTAGAAGGTCCTCCTGGGAAGACCGGTCCTGTTGGTCCTCAAGGATCTCCTGGAAAACCTGGGCCTGAAGGTCTAAGAGGAATCCCTGGACCTGTGGTGAGTATGGTTATGGAAGACCGGTAAAGGCATGTATTTGTATAATTCTATAATAAATGACTGAGGATATAATTTTATTTTATTTTAGGGAGAACAAGGTCTGCCAGGTTCAACTGGTCCCGATGGCCCGCCTGGTCCAATGGTAAGCACCATCATCTCACTCTTCTAACTAGAATTACCACCCTTCATGTTTAAAGCTCGGATGTCCTACACGGTACTGTAACTGATCACTATACAAACAAATGACAAGGAATAGAACGTAAGACTCCACATGAGGTTGTGGAATAACAATTGGTGATGCTGGATGGGGAAGTGTGGGTGTGGTATTATTGGGGGGGGGGGGTGTTGTGTAGCGGTACATTATTATTATTATTACATCAGAAATGATTACAAACAGTGGAAGGTGGGGCAGGAAAGATAAAGATCCCTGGGAGGGATGACGATTTAAATGTTTCATATTTGGTATAACCTGCAGTTATAGCTCAGTCCGGCCATATTGAAGCACATGAATAAAAACACGAACTCTGTGTTGACTTACAGACTCTCCCAAGCTTGTTGTAGGTTCATACATCGTACCCTGGTTTGATTCTAGCATCACATCTCTACGGACGCAGAATGATCTCCAATGACTGCTAACTACTGTACCTCCGACAAGTTAATGTCTCTGTAATAACTTTCCTGCCATTGTTACAGGGTCCACCAGGTCTTCCAGGATTAAAGGGAGACTCAGGTCTAAAGGGTGAAAAGGTAAGTCGCTTCCTTGAGTCTTCTTACGTACGTTTCTTCACCTGTCTTCCGCATCTGTCATTTAAGTTACTAAACGATGTAATTGACACATTTCTTTTATACTTCAGTGCTAGTTAATAATTCCCAGAAGTTGGAGATATAGTCCCATGTTAATATAAAAAAAAGGAGTATACGCAGAGATCTTATGAAGACATTTTAGACGTTGGCGACTGCACTTATGACGTTCTCGCGGTGGGTAGTTGTACTGTGTATCATACAGGAAGGAACACCGTGCAGCCCGTCTGCTTCCCAACAGCCCAATTATCCATCCACACGCAGATTTCTCCAACCTGTTTATTTCCCAACAATCCATCTTTCCCTGCGGAGCTCATGTTCTTCTTGGTGGTGCAGCGATTATTAGATGCACAGATAAATCCCTAGTGGTTAACGTTCCTTCTATTATAGATTGATCTGAGCGTTATCCATAGCCATGTCCAGCGGGTAATACTCTCGGAATATATTACTCTTCCTTTTAGTGCTGCCTTATACAATTTTTCCCTCATAGATTTCTTATTTTTAGCCATCCCTGATGAGTGTAATTTAATGAAATGTAATTTATACCGGCGCTTCGGGCCTAGCCCCCTCCCGGCCACACAATTACAGCTCTCTGATCAGTCTGGATATAGTTTATCCAATCGGAAAACTCTTTTAAAAAGGTAAAAATAGAATGAAGAAAAAAAAAACAAGACAAACCCGGGGAAGCGCGGCTGGAAATGTGCTAATGGAAAATGTGTCGCCGCGAATAAATCTGCATATGGGATAAAGCGAGATTTTCAGCTGAGCAGTAACGGGACCCTGGAAAATACATCTTAGCGCCCTAAATAGGGCGTTATCCAGCGTCTTATCTCTGGTGTATGGGGTAATCCCTACATGAGGGTCTTTTGTTAAATGTGTTTTGCATCCAGCCTGTGTTGTGAATAACTTCTGTAAACTGTAATTGCAGACTATGGGACTCATACGGAGTTGGGCATATACTCATTTATTCAGTGTACTGTAAATACAGATTTTATGCTGCATGCCGCCAGAAAACATGCATACAATAAGGGGGCGATTACAGGGGAGGGAACGGTCCGCCAGACGCAGGTGGAGCACAGTAAGGGGGCAATTACAGGGGAAGGAACGGTCCGCCAGACGCAGGTGGAGCACAGTAAGGGGGCAATTACAGGGGAGGGAACGGTCCGCCAGACGCAGGTGGAGCACAGTAAGGGGGCAATTACAGGGGAGGGAACGGTCCTCCAGACGCAGGTGGAACACAGTAAGGGGGTGATAACAGGGATGGAAGGGGTGATCAGACGCAGGTGGAGCACAGTAAGGGGGGGGGTGATTACGGGGCAGGAAGGGGTGGTCAGACAAAAGTGGAACACACTAAAGGGGCAATTACAGGGCAGGCAATGGGCCACCAGACACAGTTGGAGCAGAGTAAGGAGGCGATTACATTGGAGGGAAGTGGCAGTCAGACGCATAGAGACATAGAAACATAGAATTTGACGGCAGATAAGAACCATTTGGCCCATCTAGTCTGCCCCTTTTTTTACCCTTCAGGTAATCTAAACCCTTTTTAATCCTTATTTCTTTGTATTCATATGCCTATCCCAAGCATGTTTAAATTGTTCTACTGTCTTAGCCTCTACCACCTCTGATGGGAGGCTATTCCACTTATCCACTACCCTTTCTGTGAAGTAATTCTTTCTAACATTTCCCCTGAACCTACCTCCCTCCAGTTTCAGTGCATGTCCTCGTGTTCTATTACTTCTGTTCCTTTGAAGAAAATTTCCCTCCTGCACTATGTTAAAACCCTTGATATATTTGAACATTTCTATCATGTCCCCCCTTTCCCTTCTCTGCTCCAAACTATACATGTTAAGTTACATGTATACACGCAGGTGGAGCACAGTAAGGGGGCAATTAGAGGGATGAAAGAGGCGGTCAAATGCAGGTGGAATACAGTAAGAGGGTGATTACGGGGATGTAAGGGTGGTCAGATGCAGGTGGAGCACAGTAAGGGGGCAGTTACATTGTAAGGAAAGGGGCCGTCACAGGTGGAGCACAGTAAGGGGCAGTCAGACGCAGGTGGAACACAGTAAGTGGGTGATTACGGGGATGGAAGAGGTGGTCAGATGCAGGTGGAGCACAGTAAGGGGGCAATTAGAGGGATGAAAGAGGTGGTCAGATGCAGGTGGAACACAGTAAGAGGGTGATTACGGGAATGTAAGGGTGGTCAGATGCAGGTGGAGCACAGTAAGGGGGCAATTACATTGTAAGGAAAGGGGAAGTCACAGGTGGAACACAGTAAGGGGCAGTCAGACGCAGGTGGAACAGTGGGTGATTACGGGGAGGGAAGGAGAGGTCAGAAGCAGGTGGTGCACAGTAAGGGGGTGATCAGACACAGGTGGCGCACAGTAAGGGGGTGATCAGACACAGGTGGAGCACAGTAAAGGAGATGATCACAGGGGAGATCAGATGCTGATGGAGTACAAGTGGATCTGACCTAAAACTGGTGCATATGGGTGTACGCATTCTATTTATACATGTGTTTGATGTACTGTACGCTGTTTTTTTCGGAAGTAACAATTCATGCTTCTACCGTAGGGTCATCCCGGATTGATCGGTCTCATCGGACCTCCAGGAGAACAAGGAGAGAAGGGAGACCGCGGCCTTCCAGGTTCTCAAGGTTCCCAAGGATCTAAAGGCGAACAGGTAGCATGTCCCCCACCGTGTCCAGCAGGTTGCCAGCCCCGCAGTCCATTATCCATAGAGCGCGATGCTGCAGCTAGGCCATAACCCGGTCAGCTCCTTCCAACACAAACAGTCACCTGGCAATCACAGTATGAGATGAGCGACTGGAATAGAGAATTCAGTGCTGTGGCTGGTTCCCATTATTACTCCAGTCCAAAGAATGAGGCTCTTATCTTCCAGTATGCACATTAGCAATGAGTACAGAGAACAATGTACTGATGAGGGAATGGTTTATAACAGAGGATTAGCTCTGGCAAGTATTTCTACTGGCAGCAACCTTGATAATACAGCAACGGAAAGTACAATACACAGACTGGGATCCCGGTTATTTAATGACAACTATTTACCCCTTATGTCTCCCCCCAATACCCCCCCCCCCCCTCCCCCTTATTACCACTTAAGGTATCATGTAAGCCCAGTCAGATACGGATGCTGAGGTTCTACCACTTCTCTCTCTCCTCCCCTACAGGGTATACTTGGTCCAGCTGGGCCTGTAGGTCCTCCCGGTTCTCCTGGATTACCGGTATGTATTAATTTGTACACATGCCCGGGATACATCCATGTTACTGTTGTTTTGTACCTGTGATTGTGATGGTGTCCTATTTCCAATCAATTTCAGGGTGGTCCTGGGCCAAAAGGTGCTAAAGGGTCATCGGTAAGTAGAGGACTCTGATCTCTGTTCTGTGTCACCTGCTGGTCATCACTTGATGTCCCATTTTCAACCAAACCATTAACATTTCCATCCTGTGTATACCTGTAATGTTCTCTTTCCAGGGTCCAACTGGTCCAAAGGGTGAAACAGGAACTCAAGGCCCACCAGGTCCTCCAGTAAGTAGTAAAGTCATTGTTCTGAGTATTCTATAGAAGTAATTGCAGCTTGCTAAGGACAGATCCCTAATGCTATGAATTACTCATAGGGTCCTCCAGGGGAAGTTATACAGCCCCTTCCTGTCCATTCACCGAAGAGAACAAAGCGTAGCATCGATGCTAGCCAAATGGTTGATGAAGGGAATGCAGACAATAATTACATGGACTATGCTGACGGCATGGAGGAAATCTTCGGCTCCCTTAACTCCCTAAAACTGGAAATTGAGCAGATGAAACACCCCTTGGGCACTCAGGGTAACCCAGCAAGGACCTGCAAGGACTTACAGCTCTGCCACACAGACTTCCCAGATGGTAAGTCCACTCTCCATGTACATCACGTTCCAGGTGGGGAGTCCATTCTCCATATGCATTACTTTCCAGATGGGGAGTCCACTCTCCATGTGCATCACTTTCCAGATGGGGAGTCCCGTCTCCATGTGCATCACTTTCCAGATGGGGAGTCCACTCTCCATGTGCATCACTTTCCAGATGGGGAGTCCACTCTCCATGTGCATCACTTTCCAGATGGGGAGTCCACTCTCCATGTGCATCACTTTCCAGATGGGGAGTCCACTCTCCATGTGTATCACCCTTCAGATGGGGAGTCCACTCTCCATGTGTATCACCCTCCAGATGGGGAGTCCACTCTCCATGCGTATCACCCTCCAGATGGGGAGTCAACTCTTCGTGTGCATCACTTCCCAGATTGGGGGGGGGGGGGGGGGGAGTCCATAAAAATAAGGGCAAAACATTTGTAATATAGTCTCTTTTAAAAATAAGTGACCGCAAAAAGCAGCGTCTGATCAGGATTAGTCAGATCAATGCCCCCCCCCCCCCCCCCCCCCCGTTAATGTAGCTAAAGACTTTAAGGCCCAAAATCCATGAACAGATCATCAATTTGTGCCTCATGGCACCTGTTAACCCCTGATTTATCAGGGATTTTTTTTTTGAGCCGCTGAGGCAGGTGAAAAGAAATCCCTGATAAATCTTGGCTCCGATCAGCTTATCAGCAAAACGTGTGCATTAGATACTTTCAGAAGTGGGCAATCGTGGTGAGGGGTAATATTGTCAGTCACTTATGCCTCATCTGTAGTATATACCTGGCACGGGATCAGCCACCAATTAAGATGACATTTACCGAGTCCCAGTGCGACCTCTGAGCTTAGACGTTCCTAATAGCAACCAGCCAATGTGTGTAGTAATACTTGCACTATACGCCAGCGCCTTTGCCCAGGGCTTTGTGGGTTATAATTACATACAATAAAACGTGTTCCATATCTGTGCCAAGTCTTGCATACATAATACGGTGCTTCATGTTTAATATACACAGTGGCCCTTATTCTGGTTGACTCAGCCGCCTCCTGCCCGCAATCTTGAACAGTCCGTTTGTTGTGGCCACATGCACCTGGCATATGCACAAGCTCAGAACATCGGACCGAAGCGATCTGAATAAGGGCCAGTATGTATAGAGCAGGCAGGGTCATATCACTGTATATCGGTCGTACAGCCAGATCTAGGGAATCTGTTCTAAAACAGCTGCACAAGGAACATCAGAACTAAAACACATCCACGAGACGATAAATGACAAACATATAATGGGTTTTACATATAAAAGTGTGTATAATGTTACACACGTATATATATTCGCTGTTATACATAGCAGGGATTTAGTCAGCGAAGGGGTTACATATCATAACTATAACAGCCTGATCACTGGCTACATTATCGCCTGTATTAATTCCGCCGCGTCGGTCTTTTAATCTCTTAAACAGAAATCCATAAAACTGCAGCCGCCTCTTATTGTGCAAATTACAGGCGATAAGTTCCCAGGCCCCAACACAAGCTGCTTCTGCCGGCAACGAGGATGGGCCTGAAGACAGAGTCACAATCAGGATTTAATACAATAAATAGACAATAATTGACCTGTTCATCATAGTTGCCAGACACCGGCCGCAATGAAACTCTCTCTCCTTCATTCTCGCCCAATCTAGGGGAATACTGGATTGATCCTAACCAGGGCTGCTCCCGAGACTCCTTTAAGGTTTTCTGCAATTTCACAGCTGGAGGAGAGTCCTGCATATTCCCCGACAAGAAGTCTGAAGGAGTAAGTGGTGTAGACTCTCTGTGAATTTGGCATCACAATCAATTGAAACGTCTGGCACCGGAAAGGCTTGGCAAGTGAAAGACCACTTTGCGTCCAGTATTTTAAGATCACTTAATTAATTGCTGCTTCTCCTTCGGTCGTTTCATGCTGGAGGTATTGACTGCCTTGGCCCGGTGAAAGCAATGAGCTGCGTGTTAATATTACTCACCACTTAATGCATTCACGTTATTGATAACATAAGCCAACATCACAGGGATCGCAGAAAGGTCATCTGGCCGGTCCAGGGGACCTATCTGGGTTTACTTGTAGCGCTGCAGGTCACATGGCGCTCTGTAAAAAGGCGTCATTGATCACTTGCAGCTATTGTTTTCTAGCTGCGGCACTAATGCTGTATGTCCTGATAAAGTCCTTTAATTGTTCTTTGAATACAGTACACACCTGGCTAGGTGCATTGGTGTCAGAGGTGGGGCTGCACCTTTACACCTGGGCCCTTATTCTGATCTGTTCACATCCCCTGAGCATTCGCATGGGGGGAGCGATGTTGGGTGTATGTGCATACGCCCATGGCGAACAGGCTGTTCGCCGGGTGCACACACCCAAGACCACGATCGGCGGCGGATAGTCGCGCCCTTGGGAACGCCCAACATTTCATGGGAGTTCCCATGGAAACCGTCCGTCACGTTGATGTCGGGGGCGGGCAGCTGACTTAACCGGATGTCCGCTGCCCGCCCACTTACTGTCGAATGGCCACACATACCTAAGGTTACCTGAGAGTAACCTTAGATATGCGTGGACCTTCCACATTATTCGATTGTTGGCGGCCATCGAATAATGTGGGTGTTCCCTCAGAACCTGCAAATGGATGTTTATGTTAAACTTCCATTTGCAGCTAGAATAACCCCCCTAGACTCAGAGCAGGACTGGACCTCACACTTGCAGATTGAAGCAGTGTGACCTCCCTTCCGTACGTCTTCTATGGATCACTGTCACACAACTGTTAACACTACGACTGCCAGCTCCCTCCACGCAAAATAGTCACCATGCGGGAATGCAAGAAATGGTATTAAACATAACCTCTTGGGACTGATCTGACACACATCGCTCAGGCCTCTAAAGCACCGCTGCAGGCTTGTCCCCTCATTGTCTACTGCAGCCCAAATGCACCTGTTGCTTCGTCTAATACAGGGACTGTGTTTGTAAGGAAACTGACCTCACAGCACTCTGTGCCTCATGCCTCACTCCTGATACGCTATTGATATAGAAATCGGCCATGTGCGTGAGACCGGTACAGATGGCCTCTTCCGACACACTAAGGAGAAGGGGGCTTTCTTATTTTACTTTAATCTATAGATGTGATGAGAACAGTGACAATTCCAAAACCTCTGGCCTGCTGGAGGGGTCATACTGACAGTATGCACAGATGCGTCCACATACATCTATCCTCCATGTGATACGATAACGCGTGTGCTCCATGTCACTTTATAGCGCCGGGCGTCTTTTTTGTAACTTTTTACAATAAACAGTACCTTAATTGCAAATAGGAGGCACAAGCAGCTTCTGATGATTAAAATAATAAGTAGCTGCCTATATGTGTGTGACTGCAGCTGGATGTGCATAGGAGATGGAAGTTACAGTGTTTCCCTGGAAACCAGTGTAGCATTTCGTATACAGATACAGCCACATTGACACACTGAATGTAAGCATGCTGCATATCATTTTACTCAGCAGAAGCTGCTGGTTCATCCTGTTTGCTCCATTTCACAAATAAGCTGCTTTTTAAATTAAAAATACACCAGGGCGACTTGAAGGGCTGTTTAACGCGGAAGGAGGCTAGATGTACGTGGATACATCTGTAATACTATGCTACTATCAAAGGGAGAAATCCATGCAGAGTCGGCTTTCTCTTTGAAGTCTGCTACGGAGCATTGGAATAATTTGAATTGTTGCATTAAAGCCCCCAAGACCATGCCTTATTCTATCCTTTATTGCCCAGTGGATATGTCATTACTTACATTCTGTCTTCCACCACCTGCCACAGTCCTAAAATAGGTTTAACTTTAATGGATACAGTCAACGTTTCAGGTTATGTAGCGCTCGAAGACTTCAGCAAACGATAATGCAATTGTCCTGCACAAAACTCTTCTGGGCTGACTATGTAGAAGGTTCTACTCCTGAACAGCTAGGCAGCCGGATAGAAGCCGGATATGGGGGTAGCTAGTGTGCCGCTTAAATTGGGGGTATTGGTCATTAACGTTGTGTTTCTTACTATGCTTTCCCTTCCGCAATTCAGGCTAAGCTTACATCCTGGCCCAAAGAGAATCCGGGCTCCTGGTTCAGTGAATTCAAGCGTGGTAAACTGGTAAGATTCCTCCTCTGAACTCCATTCCCTGTAACACATGTCATATTTTGCAGAATAAAATCGCTCGATGGCCCAAAGAGCTGCCCGGTACGTGGTATAGTCATTACAAGCGTGGTTCCATGGTAAGTACTAACCCGGCCTTCAGTCTCAACCAGAGCACGGAGTTCGCTTCGGTTATGGCCAAACCACTCTGCATGTCTCACTAACAACGGGTGCGGGGGGGAGACTGTTTCCGGATGAAAAGGAAAATGGATTTAAGGTGGAACTGGATACGAAGGTCAGTTTGTTTGGCATTGTGTAACACGGAGTTGGCTTATTGGCTGTCAAACACCGAACTGCAAAACGGTCCCACAATCAAACAGCCATTTAATTAAAAAATTAAGAAAACGACATTCAAATCGATAGGTATCTACAGCAAGCGGTAATGGGTTTAATTTAATTAACTTACAACTAATCCATTACGGTGTGATGGTGCATGGAGGCTGTACGTTAATTAAATGAATCCTTCTTCTGTCCAGTCTTAGAAGACCTGACGGAGTGATGCAGCAGCCTCCAAACAGGCGCTAAACATATCCCTGTAATGCACAGTAACATACAGATGTTTCCCAAGTCACGTGCTGATCCCAGGCCTGCTTGTTATAAAAGACAACGTTTGGCCACTCCACACACTGGTCCCAGTGGTTACCAGTAGGTACTAGAAGATGTTCGGTCAGCATTGGGTCTTTACACGATGTACAGTAAGTAGTCCTACGCTAAAGGTAGGTATGACTATCAGGACTCAAGAAACGCTACATAAATGAATGCAGTCTACACCGCAATAGTTGAGCGGCTGCCCAATAATAATGGCGTCTCCGGAAGTGGCGGCCACAGATATTAATATGAAGCAATAAGTCACCTTTTCAGTCATTTTTTTTCCTAAACCCTCAAAGAAAACCTTACAGGAAAATGGCAGTGACTTGGGTTCCATCTGTATGTGAAGGAGAGATCACTCTTCAGGGTTATACCTTAGGCCGAATGTCCACCTTAAAAGACACTTTGCTTCCTCTGGGTATGTTTGATGCCGGAGTTTTGGCTTTCGGGCTGTTTTATGTCATGTTTCTTCTTTAGAGACAGAAATATATCTCCTCCTTTGGGTACCTATGATCTCTTCATGACAAGTGGCGAAATGCGTAGTCAGACATCCCCTGCTATATAGCACTTGGAGATGCATCAGTCCAGCTGTTGTACAAAATTCCAGCAGTATCAGGATGGAATCCGGATGATGGGTCTACAATGTCTAGGTCAATATTGACAAAAGGTCGACATGCACTAGGTCAACATTGAAAAAAAAGTTTGTCATAAGCAAAGCAAAAGCAAGATATGGTCGACGCTTAAAAAGATCAACGTGAATTTTTCAAAAACATTACTATCCACTTGGACACTGGTTGGGAACAGTGGGCCAAGCGTGCCACTTGGACACTGGTTGGGAACAGTGTGTCGAGCATGCCACTTGGACACTGGTTGGGAACAGTGTGCCACTTGGACACTGGTTGGGAACAGTGGGCCAAGCGTGCCACTTGGACACTGGTTGGGAACAGTAAAGTGTGCCGAGCATTGCGGTAGAGGAGTGATGCACCTGGCCTGAAGTATGGTGAGGGCTACACTTTTACTCCTTTCACATCGCACCTTGGTCCTGGGTTATTGCCGTGTTAGTGACATGTGGCCCTTATAACTCTGGTTGACCAACCTCAGCAATTATTCGGGTTATAGGAAGGGTTAAACCCAGGTCGCCCTCCTTATAATGGGTGACCCAGGTTGAATGTGAAAATTCAGACCAGGAATCGCAATGCCGGTTCCGACCTAGCTTTGTGATGTGAAAGGGGTATAACTGGGGGTCCACCTGCTCACACGTCATCATGGACACTTAAAAAGGTGGAACCTTTTCACGTGTCAACCTTTCCCATGTCACTATTTTTACTTGAGTCAAACTTTTATCAATATAGACCTAGTACACATTCACCTATTGACCTAGACACTGTCTATGATCCACACCCTACCAGGACGATTGACAGTGGAGTTGGACAGTTGGAGTAGATAATGGCCAATAGACTTGGCCTTCTCCGCTTAATTTGTTGTCCTACAGCAGTTAGAACCAAAGCCCATTATACAAAGTAATTATCTAAGTATTATCATTGCTACCTCGCCCAGCCCACAGGCTGCCCCCTAGGGTACTGATATAGGGCCATCAATGGCCACTCGTTTCTGCTCATTTCTCTCAGCTACAATCAGCCCCGGTATCTAAGCGATGAGTTTAGTCGTCATGGAGAACTGAACGCAGCACCTGTGCTCTCTTCTGCTTCCAATATCATAGGTACTCGGCTTAGGGTGACTGCTTTGAAGTCTTAAACTTTCAGCTACTGTACCTCCCACCTCTCACTGGCACCAGTGGCTCCTACGTGTGTCTTAACTTCACAGCATCGCTCCAGCCGGCTATTTCTTTATATCATTGTCTAAGCAATTTCCTTATAAGCCTCCTTTGTCCTGAATCCGCAAGTGCTGTCCGCTTAGGATACAGAGGCTCAATGATCTCCAGGTATTGTGGAAAATGTAAAGAAACAGCTACCAACACGTCTGTAAGCTCTATGTCCAGTGCCGCCTAAAGCGCAACGTTCATTGATGCCAAGGGCCTGATTCTGAGTCACACGTAATAACAGAAGCCAGTCTAATCGTCCCTTCTTTAGCTTGATACCTTTGAACAGGCGCTATAGTCAGGCAACTGATTCTGAGTCAGGCAACAAGAGTTCAACTCAGAATAGCATATACTGGGGTTGATTCTGGTCCGCTCATTAAGCAACAAACGAATGCCCGCCGCCCCACGAATCCCCTCAGAAGCACGTGAATGGATGTGTAGCCGACAAATCCAATCGCATGCGAGCGTACTGGGGGGGAAGGGAATCATTTGATTTCAGAGAACAGGCCGGGCGCGCCTGCACCATATAGACTTGGTGCATTCGCATGGGTGTGGTATGCGGTTCCGACAGTCGGGATCCCGACTGGCCGGACTCAAGACAGCATGGCCAGCGCATCAAAGGCCCTTGCGGGCTCGCTGCACTCGCCACGCTTCGGGCACGGTGGCTCACTGCGCTCGCCACCGATTCTATTCTCCCTCGTGGACCCCCACGAGGGAGAATAGACGATGGCCGACGGGAACCCGGCCGTTGGTGTTTTAACAGTCGGGATCCCGACGTCGGGTTAATGACTGTCGGGACCCCGTCCGGCACCCGTTTGCATTGGGACGCCCATCGTTTTTCCGGGTGCAACCTCCATTTTTGTGGGCACGCCCAGGAAACACTGGTCATCCCCATGTGCCTGTCTGCCCTGATGTATGCGAATGCCTTGGTGACTGTTATAGTTACTGAAGGTGTTCGCACAGGGGGCTGCGCATGCACAGTCCTCAAAACATCACAACGGGGGCGACTTCAGGAAAAAAATGAATGAATCAGAATCAGGCCCACTGCGTGAATTTCACGGTCAACTTTGATTGGTTCAATGACGATAAAATTTAATTGAATGCAGCCGCAATTCTGTCCGCTTCCAGAGATCAGAAATCCCACGCGTAGTTTGGTAACATTGGTGATGCGGCTACACCTCGCCCTAAGCCTCTATCGCTGCCATCAGCAGAGGTCACCTAACTATACCGAGGCCTGTCTGGCATCCTGAGATAGGAATAGGCAGTGATATTACATGATCACAGCACAACCGCGCACAGGCCGGATGTCTTTGCGATCAGTACGTGTTGCTAGCTGCCTCTGATGTGCATGCTGGCTCCTCCCCCTGTTCAGTCATCTCTATCTGTACGGCGGCAGAATGGTCCCAGTCTGGTTTGTATGATTATTATTTTATCTTTTACTTACATTGTATTTATGTCAATGGCTAGTGTTGTTTTGTTTGTATTACAGGTTTTAATATCTCATTCTGGGCCATATGTGCTTAGATTCAAAACGGGATAAAGTGGAGAGAGATAAAACCAATTGATAGTTCTTGAAATCCCGGTTTCATGATGTAGCGCTAAAACACTGAAAGATATCATTAACTATATTGTTGGTGGCGTCAAACCACCCCCCCCCCCCCCCCCCCACACCGAATACGCAGACATATGATCTAGATTTTACAACATACACAGACGATCGGAAGACAAGCACAATAATGTTATCGTGCATATTGTATGCAAAAATCGCATAGTGTGTATCCAGCATAAGAAGACGATTGGCTAGTACTTTATCCCTCTCTAATTTATCACTTTTCAAGGCTTAGTACATTTTGCTCAGAAACATGATTTACCATCGAGCAAAACTATTTATCTGTAGTTAATAATGTATTCTATACGCCCTAATGGTACATGAAGCACCATGGCAGGGGAATGGGGTGGGGGAGGGGATTGCTGTGCCACCACTATACTGCACAATTGTCCCACAATCACCCATTGCCAACTTCAAGTAACAAACCCAACGCTGTAACATCAAAGGACAAATCCACTAAAGAATAGTTTTGGGTGGCATTTGATGAGACTATATAAACCCAGTAATTGTCATTTACTACAGATGGAGCTCCTGTCTTTTGAGCGGGTCCTGGCGATTCTATCGCCAATCGTGAGGACCCACCATTAGACGGAAGGGAGCGCGTGCCTACGAGACGATCGTGCGCCCCCCCTTCCGTCGGAGCCCAAGGCCGCCGCTCCCCCATTGGTGCCCGCGGCCCCCTGCACCTTCCCCACCCCCTCCCTAACCCTGTCTGTTTCCCTGAAGTGGAGACGGGCAGAGGTTCCGATCCCCACCACCGAGAAACGGGGACGTGCATACATGTGAGACACTCGCGCTTCCCCGTCAGGTGGAGTGCCTGTCCGCAGGTGGAGGGGATCTGACGAGAGCTGTCGCTGAATGACACGCGCTCCATATGTATCTCGTATTCATAAAAGCCAGGCCAGTTTGAATAGAGGATATATATTTTTATGTATCACTACTCGAAACCACTTTTCTTCCGTTATGGTGGAACTTGGCAGGAACGGTCATCGTCTTCCCAATGTGGTGAGTCATAGACAGGAGCGGGGCAGAACACACTAGAACTATTTTGGGACCAGACATTCATGTGTTAAATGAACCAATGCCTGGGACTCTTAGCAGGATCCTCTGTTACATACAGAAAGCACAAGCACAGCGCAGAATTCACCCTGTAGCTGTCTCTTGATTCCTTCCAGCTTTCCTACGTGGATGCAGATGGAAACCCGATCGGCGTGGTACAGATGACTTTCCTGAGGCTTCTAAGTGCTGCTGCCAAGCAGAACATAACGTACAACTGCTACCAGTCGGTCGCTTGGCACGATAGTACCACCGACAGCTACGACAAGGCGATCCGCTTCCTGGGCTCGAACGACGAAGAGATGTCGTATGACAATAACCCCTACATTCAGGCCATCATGGACGGATGCGCAGTAAGTCACATCTGATCTGCAGCTCTATCGCGCCGCAGTATAACCTCTACCCTGTGACAGCAGTTTACCATTATTGGACCTAAACGCATTTCATCAGGTTATTACAGCAGCGGACAGGCGTCATCAATGAAATTGGTCTCTCTGTCCTGCTGGCAGCAGAGTTAATTCTCCAGCAGAGTCTGTATCTGGATTGGGCCTGGCTGGTGGGACTACAGCAATGTATTGATCGCTGCTACGATCTCCGTCTGCCAGGCTGCAATAAGAAACATGAGCCGATCATTATTAGTTTTGACACAAGAAACAAGAATGTATCAATAGGAAATTATTCTGAGCTGTGCGCAAAACGTCTACTGCAGATTTTATTTATTTAATATAGATTTTTAAGTGAAATGGCTGGAAATCCCACAATTTACTTACAGTAAAAGATAATTGACGGCTGAATCTTTGGGGGGGGGGGGGGGTCGGGTTCTCCGTAGGCGGCGGCGCTGCCTGTCTCATTCCTGGGACATGCATCGAGCAGCCTGTGAAGACCCGGTGTAGGTGGGGGAGGAGGGCTACAATACAGGAGATGCTATACAAGGCATCCTTCTGGCTGGGCTTTTCTTTACTCCTTGTTTTATATCGTAAAATTTAAGGGACTGAATAGCCAGAAATACTCCAATAAAAAGAGAACAATATCGGTTTCACACATTTAACTATAAAAAAAAAAAATGAATGAATGTATACAGATGCATCCGCATAGATCTAGCCCCAATACTCTATGCAGTGATGCCGGTCGTTAGTGAGCCGCCAGGTCCCGTGCAGCTGTGCTAACATCGGCCGTGCAATGTCATTACATCCGGCTTAAACTCTGTTCCGACCCAGTCGCACACAATATACAAATCACATTTATCAGCAGAGTCTCCTCTTGCGCCTTGTCCTATTGTGTGCGACTGAGTCGGAACAGAACTTGGGCCGGGTGTAATGACGTTGCATGGCCTCCAAATTTGTTTTTGTTTTTTAAAGGGGTGATCACTAACAAGGTAAAGCCTTGTAAGTGATTGCCCCTTTTAAAAAAAATCAGTGTTCGGCAAGGATCCTGCATGGCCTTCGAACTCGGCGCCATTACACCATGCACTTTGTATTGGAAAAAAGCTGCAGCTTTTACATTGTAGCACTTTGTGTACAGATTCAGACTAAGTCGCGCACTGATATACAGGTGTCACATCACGGATAGGCTTTTTATTAAAAGATTAGTTTAAACCAGCCAACTCTGCTACTATTAATAGCACAATGATGTAGGCACTATGCTCAGTATATGAGCACAGCATAACTTGGTGTGGAGAACAGCCTCTTCCACTACATCATAGAACATTGTATACAGATTCAGACTCCGCAGAACATAGTGTCTTATTGCATTGCACGACTGTTTGCCGCAACTACAGCAATCGTGTACAAGGACATATCTGCATGAGTGTACTATAAATGTTTATGTGATTGTTCTGTTTGGCGTAATGTGAATTGTGGCACTACTAAGTGGCATAAAGTGGATAAGGGGCACAGTTCTGAGGCATGTATTGCTTATTCTCTCTCTCTGTCTTTCTCTCCTACCAGTCAAAGAAAGGCTCACAAAAGACAATCCTGGAGCTCAACACCCCCAA
Organism: Crinia signifera; assembly: GCF_055691185.1. NCBI lineage: Eukaryota > Metazoa > Chordata > Amphibia > Anura > Myobatrachidae > Crinia > Crinia signifera. The sequence continues at coordinate 24,634,459 of NC_139225.1, forward strand.
AGTGGAACAAGCCCCTATAGTGGACCTTATGTTCAATGACTTTGGAGACCCAACGCAAAAATTTGGCTTTGAAGTTGGACCAGTATGTTTCCAAGGCTAAAAAAAAACACTAAAGAATAAAAACTACAAAAAAAAAAAAAAAAGGAGATAACTAAATATACCGAAATACACTTGTTTTGAGAAAAGAGGCCAATAGCATACCAGAATGACGCCAAGTTTCCAAATGAGCAACCTTGAAACCTCATCACAGTTTATTTTTTATTTTTGTTTTTCACACACACGTTCTCAAACTGGGAAGGTGAAGGGTTGAACCTCAATTTGCCTGAGGTTATGCGACTGGACCACCAATATATTAGGGAAAGAAAAAAAAACCACTTGGTGCCCAAAGCCTTGGGATCACATGACCTAAACAGCATCACGTGACAATCACTAGAAGAAACACATGACTCCCGCTTACGATGAATTATCTGCTGCCAGCCTATAAAAAAAAAAAAAGTGGAATATTATCACAGTACCTGTGTAATAATCCAGCCTGACACAAAATTCGGACCAGAAAGGACTCTTAATGAATGCACTCGCCATTGTTCCTGGCTTGTCCCTTTGTATTAAAGGTGCTTATATTTTTGTATGTAATTATTTGTATTGTATATTATTATTATTCTGTTTTTAATGAGAAAGAAAAATAAGTTGCCTTATCTTAGCTTTAAACCTTGCATGTGACCTGGTTTTAAAATTTGGGTTTTACAGATAATTAATGGCAATTTTTGGCAATATGTAAAAAAAAAACTACAAAAAATTGTGCGAAAATTCACAGATTTCATTTCTCCAAAATGTGGTACGGACCCAACTCTTTACTGTCTTCTTAAGGAATATCTAGAGTGCAGGGGATTAATTAGATACCCGCGTGGGAATTTGCCAGTACACTATGCAAAAAATAACTGGCCGTACAAGTGAGCGCAGAGAAAATGACCAACACACTAGCTATGCAAGTACAATATGCCATATTTTCTGTATTTCACTCGACAGGGAGTTTTAATGATTTGCTTTCACAAAGGCAGCGAGATCACCGGTTTATATAGAAATGTGGTTTGATCATAATTCTGGAAAGCATTTTTTTGTTGAACACTTTATTTTCAGCCTAGTTTCCCGACCCTGCTTTAGAGTTTATTAATGCATACAAGGGACTTGTGTCGCCAATAGGGTAAACCTAAAATTTCTTGGGCAAAATGCTTTGGATAAGATCAGCAAAGAGATTGAGCAACAGTTTAAATGTGACAAGGCCCGAAACAGGTTAACGAGTTCTTATTATTGTACAGTATTTTACCTCTACGTTGCCTTGTCACAAAAGCAGGAGTTTGCCCGTACTAGGGAAAATCTTGTCAGAAATAGGTGCTATGTTCTGTTTTCCTGTGGTGCTATTTTTTATTTTATTTTTTAAACTCCTTTGTGAGCAAACTGCCACTACTTCCTGTCTGACACCCCACTCAGAGCGCTAGCGGGAAGGGTTGTAATGCATGCTTCTCTTGTATTCATATACAATGTAGATATGGCGTAATAAAAACAATTATTAAATTTATTGTGGTAGCTTCCCATGTAGATTTTTTTTGTTTTTTATACAAAAAAAATAATTGCTCTCTTCATTTCTGTGTTTATAATTATTCCGGATTTGTACTCAGATGCTGATTAATTATGGTGCTAACTTATGTTGTTTGTTAAAAATTGTTGAAATGTCTTTTCTTGTGTGCTTATGCTGGCGAATGTGCAAACTGGTTCTGACGTTTTCGAGTCCGATGAGTGTTTACATGACCAGTACTGTACGAGGCTGACACGCCAGTGAACCTCACTGAACTAATAAAAAAAGGGACAAAATGTGCATGAATTTGCCTCTTTTATGAATAGTTAGGGGACAACAAAAATGTCTGTAGAAGCATCTGATATCAAGGCCTTTCACTTTCGTTGTTGAGTTCTCAACAAGTAATCAAGTTCTCAACAAGTAATCAAGAAAAAAACTGAGAAAAATTATCTTTTTAATCAATTGATGACTTGTGTGAAAATGAAACAATAGTCCCTAAAAATTGAAAAAAAAAAAATATATTTAAAATGTTATTTTTATATTTTAAATTTGTGACCCATTTAAACTTTTTTTTTTGTACTGATCCTTCAATTTTTATTCTGTACAGATTTTTTTCCTAATTTTATAAAAACAAAATTGGAAATATGAGATTTTAGCAGTAATATTGCTTATTTTTACATTCATCAAAATGTCCATCACATAAAGATCAATTGTAGGAGATTATTCTGTGTGAAGATTTTCTTCTAAAATAGTTGTAATTTATTTATTAATGGGAGTTCTGTTTTTACTTAAAGCAGCGAAATGCTAAGCCAACTCATTGGAAACATCTGTATTTAGAGGAAAATGGAAATAACTAGAATCCCCCAGTATTTTGAGCCTTGTATTTCATATTCAATCCCCCCACCCCAAAAAAAAGGGTATATAGAAGCATGTGGTGCAATAACCACAGATTACTGAGCATTTTTGATGGGCGGGTAACAAGGCAGGTATGGCTTCCCATGAATTTCTAGTTATAGTAGTCACAGAGCCAGTGCAAGGTATTTTGGCATTCTAGCTAAAACTTAATCTTACTGCTCCCACCACAACCCACACACCAATACCGACCTTCCAGAACCACACATGAAAGTGTGAAGATAGCGTCTTAGAAGTTCAATACCTGCCATTTGCATAACGTTCAACAAGGGTCCTCTTTATGAGTCACCCTACATTTTTTGGTAGGCTCGGGGGCACCCCTCCCCCAGTTTCTGGTGCCCCAAGATATTCACGATTTTTAAACCCAATGGGAAAAAAAATCAATTACGATTCCTTTTCCCCCCCCACTAACAACAGCTATTAACAAGTAAGTGAAGTACAAAGCATTCTTAATCTTTACAACATCATTCTGTGCAAAAAAAAGAAATAAAAATAGGGATTCTATGATAGTTCTGCCAATGAAACCAGCTCCAACCTTCAGCAAAACTCAATACTTCATTTGTAAATTTTCTAACCATTAAGAACATAAATCCATTGATTTTTGTTTGGGGAAAATTCAAAAATTTTAGCAATGAAGTCTTCCTCCAAACTTCTGACCTAAAACATTCTCACACTTTAGATATCTTCTTTGATTTTAATTGAGAGTGTACATTTCGATAGGGAATTACAAAATATTTGGAAACTTCATGTAATTTAATCCCCCATGGACCCCCTCTGAGGATTCTCAGTTGCCGTTACATTAATTAATATCTTTAAACTGTGCATTCTGAAGTCATACTGAATCCGTTCCAATGGTTTCCTTGCTTGAACAGGTTTCTCATGCAGGGCTTATTGGCTCAACACAAATAAAAAATTTCACAGATAACCCTTTTAAATTTTTGAGATAATTAAAGGGAGGGAGATACACACCCCCCCCCCCCCCCCCATTGAGTTGGCATAGTGGTGATGACATTAGACAGAAACACCCTAAATGAGCAGAAAACAATTTATTAGATTTTTTAAAATACTTAATAACTAGTGTATGAAATATTTTTAAATATTAATCTTGCATTTATAAAGACATTGGGGGTTATTCTACTTCATTCTTTCTGACAAAATCCTTCTTAGATGGACAAAACCATGTGCACTGCAGGTGGGGCAGATGTAACTTGTGCAGAGAGAATTAGATTTGGGTGGGGTTTTTCTTCAAAGTGAGATCTATATTGAAGTGTAAAATCATGCAGTCAGTATTTTCCCTGCACAGAAACAAAATAACTCACCCAAATCTAATTCTCTCTGCACATGTTACATCTGCCCCCCTGCAGTGCACATGGTTTTGTCCATCTAAGAAGGATTTTGTCAGAAAGAATGAACTAGAATAAACCCCATTGTCCTTAGCAGGTATTACTGTTATTTTACACATTTGATATTCTGAGGTGTACGGAGACAATTTTTCAAGCTCCAAAATGATGTCCAAATCTAGATATGAATTCAAATATTAGGTCCTCCAGGTGACAAAAACATTTTGTACACCAAGGAACTAAAACATGTTTGCACATTCAGTTCATAAAAAAAAAAAAAAGACATTGAGATGTTTTTCAACTCATTGATGCGATTGTGTTTAGGTCATGTGATCATTGTTTTCATTCATTTTATTTTTAAAAAAGTGTTTCTGACTACATCAATGGCTTGTGAAATTTGTTATACCATCGCCATAATTCTTCCCTAAAAAAAGAAAACATACTATAGCTATATTGAAATAAACTTCCTTCCTGTTTCGCAGAAAAAAAAAATATTTCCTGGTGTAATTTTATTTGTGTTTCATTTTTGCTTAATGAAATATTTAAGACAAAGAAAGTTATAGCTTCAGGCAGTAAAAAAAAAAAAGCTCCTTACAGTCAGAAACTGTAGTCTTTTTTACAACATAGAAATTCCATGAAAAATTTTATAATTTTAAATTGAGATACCCTCAAAGGGAATTTATATTTTAAACCCGTGTAAAAAAAAAATGTATTAGATTTTTGTTTGTTTTTCAATAAATCAAGTTTACTGTTTTTACGTGTTTACTTGATGTGAATGTTTTTTTTTTTTAAGTATAATAAAGATTTTTTTATTTATTTTTTTTGTGCTCTGTTCCATGTGGGAAAGATTGAACAGTGCCTCGCACAAGAACTGTTTTGGGAAAAGTTAGCTAAACTGATGACTATATTTTGTAAGGGTACATAGTATTATACAAAGTATTTAAAGCAAATTAATATTATGGGGCAGATTTATTAAGCTTGGAGAAGAGATAAACTGGAGATAAAGCGGAGAAAAGGTAAAAGGAGATAAAGCACCAGCCAATCAACTCCCAACTGTCTTTTTCAAACACAGCTGATTGGCTGGTGCTTTATCTCCTTTTACCTTTTCTCCGCTTTATCTCCAGTTTATCTCTTTTCAAAGCTTAATAAATCTGCCCCTATGTGAGCTAGACAGAAAGCACGCATCAATGGGTGCTTACTTTATTGCTTACTATTTTGGAGTCAGCAAATCTAGTGTTTCAAGACTTACGGACATCAAAATTGGATCATTGCACCGAAAAAGAAGGTGGAGAGATGGACGGACATGTAAAACGCTCCAAGCTGACAAACTGAAAAGTTTCATCAACACTGTACCACAGACTTAAAGAAAAGGGAAGAACTACAAGACAACTGATTTAAACAGAGCACGTCTTCCAATTAAAATGAAGTCAACTTGTGTGAAACAATTTACAGCAGCTAATGGTGGTTATATTCATTCCTTATTTTATGTACACAAATATGTCTGTTTTTGTAATAAACACAAAACACACAGAGAAAAAAAAGAAAAACTTTGTTCCAATTAATTTGTACATCACTGTAGATTATCCTTCAAATATAGGTTTGTGAATTTTTTCTCCCACTAAGTAACAAAATATTTTCTTGTGATATGTTATCTTTTATTTATTAGGTGCTACATATTGGGGGTTTTTCTGGTTCAGAAAATGCCTGTTACCAGGCCTGTCTGCTACCCATTCGCAGGGTGCGTTCGTACGCACTGGCTGCGAATTGATGTTTAACATAAAAATCCATTAGTCGGCTGCGGGGGAACACCCACATCAAAGATGTGGTGCGTGCATGTATATATATATATATATATATATATATATATATGTATTTTGGTAGGGCCAGCACACACAAATCTCAAATATCAGCAGCTGGGGTGCCAACTTAGGCTTGTAGTCCCAGGGGTACAGCCAAATATAAAGTCCAGTATAAAGAGCACTCACCAGTCTTCCAATCTCAATGCCAATAAAAGTTTAATACATCACCAAGTTTTCAAAGCAGGATGTCGACGTTTCGAGCCACTGCGGGCCCTTTGTCAAGACAAGTGATGGATGGGTCACAGCCCCAGAAGTACAGATCACCATATCATTCTACACAGTATATATACACCAGAGGCCGGAAGTGCCCGCCAATCGCCAATTAATCAATCATGTACTCATAGTACCACTACTAGTGCGATATATCACCTCCCCAGTATTGAACATATTGCATCATCCAATAATATAAAAGTGTCTAACACTTACCAAGCGCTGGGAACAATTCAGCGTTTCCTAGAAGTAAACTTCGGCGTGCGTTCCACAGCTTTGGAACGCACATACCGGAAGGTGCTGTTCGCGCTACAACGCCTTGCGTCATCATTCAGCGGCGCGTATCTAAGCTTAGCGCGCACGCAGATGATACCTCCCCAGAAAACGGCATAAGGAATCAACAGTTCCTACTGCCCAAGGGGGCCTGTATTGTTGGCCGGACTTGCGTTTCATATTAAGGCTGTGAAACGCACGGCCATTTTGGATCACCAGACCAGTAATAACTATAGGGAAAAAAATAGCCCCATACTGTAATATAAAGATAATGCCATCTTAAGAAAATTGCCTGACGGGCATCTAAGATAATGATGAAGAGGAGGGTTTCTCAAAAAGAAACTATGGTTTGAGAAAAAATCATACAGGCGATCGGCCAGGATTACTCACTGCCTCTGGTTTACAAAATATGGAAACATCATAATGTATCAAACAGGACACACAACATATACACACATATTAAAAACAATATGATGGGGTTGGGGGGCAACACACCAGGCTTAAAAACAGCCTAGAATGTGGCACCCCAGCTCCAAAATACCTATTAAAAACAAATATCACCTCACCAATTAGGTCCTATTGATATTGTTTTTTGGACTCTGTTTTTTAGAACATATATGCTATTATAATTATTGTTGCAAACAAGTAAATAGGTGCCAGAAAACTATAGTTCCCAGATCTATATCATGTGGAGTATGTTGTAGCAAGCTTATAATTAATATCTTCTGAACTAGAGTTATGTCTAGCGGTGACTATTGATCATATCTTGTCACGCAAAGAAGTTATCACCCAAAGATATTGTCACAAAAAGATGTTCATATGTGTCTTCTCATTTAGGCCTCGGGGCCAGACAGTATCTAAGCGGTGGATCCACTGGGCCTCTTTTTTTAGAAGCATAAGACCCCTATCCCCCCCACGAGGCGGGGGAGGAGTCCAGTCAATGGCCATATATCGCAGAGTGGACAGTTGATGTTTTTCTTTCAAGAAATGCGCTGCCACAGGCTTATCAGTGGAGCCAGTGGAGTAAGCCAACCGAATCGAAGATCTGTGTTGGTTGATTCTTTCGCGCAGGGTTCGAATGGTTTTCCCCACATACATTAAGCCACATGGGCAAATCAGGTAATAGACCACGTGATCAAGTAGGCAATATAAACGATGTTTCAAATATATTTTAGTGCCGTTGTGCGGATGGCAGAAGAATGTGCCAGTGATGAGTGCCCGGCAGGTTGCACAACCAAGGCACTTATAGCACCCATTCTTCTTGGTAAGCCACCGGTCTTGATCTACTTTTGCTGGTTTCATATTTGGTCTGAGTAAGTGATCCTTAAGGTTAGGTCCTCTATTCACACTGAGTAGTGGAGGAGCATTACCCAGTTTCTTGAACGCCAGATCAGAAGTGATCAAAGGCCACTGTGTTTTGATTACACGTTGTGTGTTTTTGAAGTTGGTGTCACAGTGGGTGTTGATGATCATTCTTGCGTTCTGGGTTACGCCTTTAGGGATCCTACTTTGGGCATGGTACCTTCTTTTGGCTTTAGTGAGGCTCTTATCAATAGTTTTAAGGCTGTACCCCCTATCAAGGAATCTTTGTTTACATTCAGATAGTTGTCTTGTCATGGCCGACTCTTCAGAGTTGTTGCGCATAACACGAAGAAATTGTGAAATGGGCAAGTTGGACTTAAGAGAGTCCGGGTGGTGACTCGTAGCCCAAAGAAGGGTGTTCCTGTCGGTCACTTTCTGGTAAAGGGTATAGCCCAAAAATGCTCCATTCTTTAGGATAGTTACATCCAGAAAGTTCATAGAGTTGGTGTCACATGCATAAGTAAATCTCACAGGTGAGGATAAACCATTCAAAGTATTAACCATCTCAACGAAGGATGTTTCGTCGCCCAGCCAGACGAGAAAGACATCATCGATGTATCTCTTTAGGTATTTGATGTGCCCAGAGTAATGCGGAAAAATGAATTTTTGTTCATAAGAGTGCATAAATAAATTGGCGAAGGCTGGGGCCACATTGGACCCCATAGCGGTCCCCGCCAACTGCATATAATACTTCTCCTGATAGAGGAAGTGATTATACTTCAATACTAGATCCAACGCATTTAACACAAATTCAATGGGTGGACCCCCATATGGCCCTTCCAGAAGTGCAGCTCTTACTGCTTCACTCCCCTCTTTATGAGGGATGATCGTGTACAATGAATTAACATCCATTGTACACAGTAGGCACCCAGGCTCAAGGATACCTAGCCCTCTGATCTCCTCAAGGAACTGTGAGGTATCCCTGAGATACGTGGGAGTGGCCTGGACAAGTGGTTGGAGTTGATAGTCCAACCATTTTGCAAGTGGCTGAAGGAGAGAACCCCTTGCTGAAATGATTGGACGACCAGGGGGATTGACGAGGGACTTATGGATCTTAGGCAGCGTATATAAGATCGGACATACAGGATGTTCAACTGTTAGATAATCCCCTGTCTCCTCGTCAATCCACCCCTGCGTCAAGCCCACTTTCAGCAATTCATCAATTCTATACTTTATGGCATTCATTGGGTTAGATGTCAGTTCGAGGTAAGTTATTTTCTCACTCAGTTGTCTTTTAATCTCGCAGTCATAGTCGGAAAAATCTTGTAGCACGATGGACCCGCCCTTATCGGCGCTACGTATGACCACTGATGTGTCATCCTGTAACCCCTTCAGTGCCGTTCTTTCCGCAGCAGACAAGTTATCAAAAACTTTGTTATGTTTAGCTTGTTCCTAACAATCCTTATCCACTACCCGTAAGAAGGTTTTTAGACTCGCATTAGTACTAATCGGATCATAAGTGCTTGGTCTTTTAAAGATGTTTTTGGGAGCAGTATTGGGGGTAATCACTGAAGTTTGTATAGCCTTGTTGTCAAAATGCTCTCGAAGGCGGAGCTTCCTCCCCATTTTAAAGTGGTCAATAGACCACTGAAATGGATCAAACTTATGTGTGGGGATGAAGTTCAAACCCTTCGAGAGCAATGTGCTCTCTGGCTGTGTCAGGTTTTTGGATGACAGATTGAAAATTAATTCCTGTACCCCCTGTATCCTCCTTTTTGCCCTCTGTCTGGATTTCCCACCCCTCCGCGGGTGCGGTCTTTTGCACGCCGACTTAAGATGTCTCTGCGGGTGGGTCTGTTTCTTTGTTCTAAAAAAGATGAGGACGTTTGTTGGTATGAGGAACCCCGAGGGGGGGGTAAGCTGTCACCTGTGTCTGTCTCTGAGGATGAATTAGAAATTTGGGATTCAGGTTCTCTGAAACGTTGTTGTCGTGAGCGGTACCCTCCTCGGTGTCTGTACCCTGATGGCTGGGTAGAACCTTCTCCCATCAGCCACTTGTACACACCGTGTCTCTGGTAATCACTCTCAACAGTTTCCAATTTCTTTCTCTTGAAGGCTATTAAGTCTGCTTTATACTTATCAATTTGGGATTGTATTCGACCCAACCAATCCTCAGACTTATCAGCCTTCAAAATACTCAGGGACTCTTTTTCATACTCAGAAATTTCAGTCTTAATTTTCTTCAATTCGACACCCACCTCCTCCACAACCAGGGCAATCAAATCAAGAGAACATTTATTAAGTACTCCACACCATCGGACGCAAAAAGCCGGATTGCGGCGACCGATGGTGGGAGTATTGTTAATTCTAAATCCTCTGGGGATACGTTTCTTTCGATAGTACTCAGAGAGGAACTGCCCATGTAACATTAAATCAATCTCCCTTCGTTTTAGTCTGTGCAACTTATGGAAATGGTCCGCAGAAGTTGCAGAGGGTAGTTGGGCAAAATCCAACTCAGTGAACAGAATTTTATCAATTTCATCATCAGTTAAACTGATTTGAATGTTTTCAGCATCACTCAGGGCAATATCATCCAATCCCAAGAGGCTTGTCGCCATTTAGGGAACACACTCCACACCTTTATACAACTCAAGATTATTCTGGCAGAGCTAACCACTAGATGAGCACAAAGAAATCGTTTGCAATATATTTTTCAGAGCACAGAGCCAAAGTCAACACAATATAAATATATAGGTGAAAAAATATCCACTTCTGGAGTATAACACATACATGTGTCAAAAAAATACTGTAAAAAAGGCGATCACAAGTAGTCTCCACTTTCCAGTAGTCCACAACTTATTCCAATTGTATCCAATGGGTGCACAGTCCAGGAAACACTACCTTTGTAGGTGAATCTCCATATCTATGTATTTTGGTAGGGCCAGCACACACAAATCTCAAATATCAGCAGCTGGGGTGCCAACTTAGGCTTGTAGTCCCAGGGGTACAGCCAAATATAAAGTCCAGTATAAAGAGCACTCACCAGTCTTCCAATCTCAATGCCAATAAAAGTTTAATACATCACCAAGTTTTCAAAGCAGGATGTCGACGTTTCGAGCCACTGCGGGCCCTTTGTCAAGACAAGTGATGGATGGGTCACAGCCCCAGAAGTACAGATCACCATATCATTCTACACAGTATATATACACCAGAGGCCGGAAGTGCCCGCCAATCGCCAATTAATCAATCATGTACTCATAGTACCACTACTAGTGCGATATATCACCTCCCCAGTATTGAACATATTGCATCATCCAATAATATAAAAGTGTCTAACACTTACCAAGCGCTGGGAACAATTCAGCGTTTCCTAGAAGTAAACTTCGGCGTGCGTTCCACAGCTTTGGAACGCACATACCGGAAGGTGCTGTTCGCGCTACAACGCCTTGCGTCATCATTCAGCGGCGCGTATCTAAGCTTAGCGCGCACGCAGATGATACCTCCCCAGAAAACGGCATAAGGAATCAACAGTTCCTACTGCCCAAGGGGGCCTGTATTGTTGGCCGGACTTGCGTTTCATATTAAGGCTGTGAAACGCACGGCCATTTTGGATCACCAGACCAGTAATAACTATAGGGAAAAAAATAGCCCCATACTGTAATATAAAGATAATGCCATCTTAAGAAAATTGCCTGACGGGCATCTAAGATAATGATGAAGAGGAGGGTTTCTCAAAAAGAAACTATGGTTTGAGAAAAAAATCATACAGGCGATCGGCCAGGATTACTCACTGCCTCTGGATTACAAAATATGGAAACATCATAATGTATCAAACAGGACACACAACATATACACACATATTAAAAACAATATGATGGGGTTGGGGGGCAACACACCAGGCTTAAAAACAGCCTAGAATGTGGCACCCCAGCTCCAAAATACCTATTAAAAACAAATATCACCTCACCAATTAGGTCCTATTGATATTGTTTTTTGGACTCTGTTTTTTAGAACATATATGCTATTATAATTATTGTTGCAAACAAGTAAATAGGTGCCAGAAAACTATAGTTCCCAGATCTATATCATGTGGAGTATGTTGTAGCAAGCTTATAATTAATATCTTCTGAACTAGAGTTATGTCTAGCGGTGACTATTGATCATATCTTGTCACGCAAAGAAGTTATCACCCAAAGATATTGTCACAAAAAGATGTTCATATGTGTCTTCTCATTTAGGCCTCGGGGCCAGACAGTATCTAAGCGGTGGATCCACTGGGCCTCTTTTTTTAGAAGCTTTAGACTTATATATATATATATATATATATATATATATATATATATATATATATATATATATATATATATATAGTGACTGTCTATGCATGCACTTTTGGACTGAAATGGTAGACCTATAATGAAGTCACTATAGCATACTTGCCCACCCACCCTGAATGGCCGTGAGGCTCCCAAAAAATCGGGTCTAAAAATGACCCGAATCACGTTATTTTGCATCATTTTTGCCCGGCCCCCTCTCCACAGACCGCTGAATCGTGGAGGTTGTGTGGATTGGGGGCAGAACTCTGACATGAGCATTGTCCCCACCCCCTCAACGTGCAGCATTATGAAGACCGGAGAGGCAACTTTAAAATTGGAAAGTATGCACCATAGTACACAACAGATATATTCCATAAGCACATAGAATGAACATGGTATATAATAGGAAAACAGCAGACAGTAAGGGACAACTACATTTGCAACAGTAGAACAATGGGAGCTTACAGACTAAAGGGTTAGGAAGAACGTTTGAAAGATGAATTGGAAAGAAGACGGTGGTTACAAACAAAGTGGAGGGTAGTTAGTGAAGACATGTCACAAAGGTAGGAAAAGACTAGTTCAAGTCACTGACCACTCGTGTGGGAGGGGGAGGTCCATTAAGTGAGGTCAAAGGATGAAAATAAGCTTGAAATCAGTAGCATTCAAAAGCATTGCTCAGGCAGACATTGACATCACCAAGGATATTAAGGAAGTTTGTAGCGGGAAGAGCTTTGCAAAGCAGTCGCATAGCCCCAATTGAAATGTTTTCCAATTTTGTGCTTTTAAGCATGGACCTCATCTAAAACTATCATGTCTATAGACATTATTCCCACAATCTTGTGGACACTTAATTGTCCATCATATGATCTAATGATGAGCACTTTCAGTGCTGAAAACAGCAGCCTTCCAGCTTAGAATGATCCCAGCTAGTGACAGCCCTACTTGTAAAATTTGAGAACCTGGGGTTCCGGCTATAAGCTGGTGGCTTCCCTATTGCTTAGCTCTGTCCATACAATTCAGCGTCTTGAAGGTCCTACCATGGGCTCTCCTTGACCTCCAGTGTATTGTATGTATAGATGGCCCCTAAGCCTCAATATTCCTTTGGATTAGTCATTAGTTTCTTCTCTCCCAGTGCTCTCCCTTGGGCTGTTGCTGGTTACATGGTGGACTTTGCCCACATCTGACTACACTTCACAGGGCTGCCACACCTTTGTGAATAAATTCACACAACAAACAGTTGGCACATTTATTTGCCCCATGCTCCCTTCAAATGATGGTAGATGAATAGTGTGAAGCTCACCCAAATATAAAACTCTCTGTACATGGTACATCTGCCCCACTTGCAGCACAACATGGTTTGTCCATATGAGAAAGAATCAGGCCAATCATCCTGGTACAACTGACCCACATATCTACCCCAAAAGAGACCTACAGTCAAAAGTACGGAGTTCAGAATAATCGTGGTTATCTCACAGTGAGGAACAAGGATCAATTATGGAGTCACCCCTAAACCTAGCCACAGTTGTCAAACTCTATGAGCTCTAAAATTGGGGGACAGCGTCATTTCCATTATTACGTTACTGATCCCAAAGGTGTCCACATCTCTGCCAAATGAGACACACACAGAGCTGCATGTCTGACAAAAGCATCAACATATCGGCATAAAGCACAAGATTTACCCAATGACTCAAGACCATGAGCCCACACATTCACTGGCTGCTGGACAGAAGAAGGGATGGACAACACAGCATGTGTGGGCTACATGCAGAAGCAACTAGTATTTACCCTGCATGCAGACATAATTAATGTATTTTCCCCCTTGCATTGCTGTCTTAGCCCTTGTCATGTCAACCTTTTGAACCGGTTGACCATATGGAGGCCAAGATGGCTGCCTCACCTTTTACAGGCTCCTGAACATTTCTAGAAAACAGCTTCAATTCAACACAAATGACCTCTTAATCATTTTATGTATCCAAGGACTTACAGTACCTTTAACTTGTCCTACCCTACGGGGACATCTCCCCAAAATCAATACATACCTGCCTACTCTCCCGAAAAGGCTGTGAGGCTCCTAGAAATCTAGTGGCTCTCTCTGCCCCTCAGGCAGAAGTCTCCCTCATCCTGCTCCCCCTACTACCAGAATCCCCACTCTGTCTGCTCGCCCTTGAAGAGGGGGCACGGCGATGATGTGATTTACACTAAATCGAATCATCGCATAAGCGTCTCCATGCCAGCAGACAACTTTCTCCACGCCCCCCTTCTGTGTGGCTTGGTTGGTTCTGGAAGGAGAACCATGAGGTGAGCCGTATGATACGGTAAACCAGCAATGTATGCCTGGGTTCAGGAGGAGAGGAAGGTGAGTGAGAATATGTAAATGAGGATAAGTGTGGCCTGTAGAGTGGGGATGAAATTGTATAGGAAAGGTTTACAAAGGTGATGTAGGTGGTTCTAGAATATGATAAGCTGCCAGAAGAGGTGAGATCTCAAGGAACGCTTGAAGGATTGGAGACCAGAGGAGAGCCTTATTGTGTGTGTGTGAGAGGGCATTCCACAGAGTGGGTGCAGCCCAAAGAAAGTCCTGCAATTGTGTGTCCTGCAATTAGCGTTGATGAGAGAATTTGATCTTGTGAAGAGGTTGGGTTGGGAGATAGGAGCTAAGAGGAAAGCTATACTTTGGTGTAGTTTAGATTATGGCCTTGTGTGTAAGTGAAAGTATTTTGTCTATATAATTGAAGAGTGTGTGTGTGCATCTGTCGCATTGCGGATACATCGTGGCACTCAGACTGCCAAATTCAGAAACAAGGTACCTCTGGACCTGGTGGTGTGCAGCCGTTTTTTGGGAAATTTCACTTAGAAATTTAAAAACCACCTAGGTTCAATTTGCCTTGGTTTATGATCTGGAAAAAAGATCGACAATCTGGGAAACAGATGACGAACACCTGATTTCATTGCTTTCACTGATACTGCTTTCCCACTGCCTAAATGGGTAATGACCCGTTTTTTTTAAACAGGTCTTTAAATGGGTAAGAGCCATAAAGACCCTTTCCCACTGCAGCTTTTAAACGGTAAATTATCGGTTAAAAGCCGTTTTTGTCACATTCACACTTACACGTTTAAACCATAGTAACCAGCACTAGGCTGAAGAGCCGGGCTGGTATTAAAAAAAAAATCAGGAAACCCGGCAAATAGGGGCTCCGCTGATTTTTTTAAAACCAGCACCAGGCTCCGGAGCTGGTTCCCAAAATACGGGGAACAAAGTTACTAGGGGTCCCCCTCATTTTAAGAACCAGCCCCAGGCCCAACCAGCCAGTAGGGTAATACCACAGCCGGGGGACACTTATTAAATAAGGTCCCGTGGCCAAAGCATTAACCCTACCGACCAGTCAGCCTGACCAGGGGTCCGGGGTGAGTGGGGACCCCCCCAATAAAGCCCCCCTCCAGGACTTACTGAAGCCTGGTGCTGTCTCCGGTGACCCTGGGCTGTGGTCACCAGGCTGATGGAATGGTGTAAAAAAAATAGAATAAACTATTAGGAATAATTGGGGATATACATATACCACACATAATACACATTATACACAAACACACACACACACACACATATATACGTACCGCACCTCACACACACAAACACTTAAACATTGCACAGACACTGAAACACACAGTACACATTGGACAGATACACACAACAAAACACACCACTCACAGTACAACACACACCCACATTCACTACAACACACACCCAAAAACAGTACAACACACACACACACATTGCACAGATACACACACACACATATATATATATATATATATATATATATATATATATATATATATACATAGCGCACCTTACACATCGAACAGATACACACAACACATACACACACATAACACATTACAACACACACCCACAAACAGTACAACACAAACACTTAAACATTGCACAGATACACAAACACACCGAACACAATATGCTCCTATAATGCAGCCCACCTCACACACTTATACATTGGACAGATACACATAAAACATACACACACACACACAACACGCCACATTCACTACAGCACACACCCAAAAACAGTACAACACACACACAGAACACAACCACTTAAACATTGCACAGATACACAACCACACACTTAAGCAATGCACAGATAACCACAGCACACTACACACACATATACATAGCGTACCTCACACAATTACACATTGGACAGATACACACAACACACCACATGCAGTACAACACACCCACATTCACTACAACACATACCCAAAAACAGTACAACACACGCAAACTCACAGAACACACACACTTAAACATTGCACAGATACACAAACACAAACGTAAGCATTACATAGATACACACAGCACACACATATATAGATAGCACACCTGAAACACTTACACATTGGACAGATA
This sequence comes from Crinia signifera, assembly GCF_055691185.1. Taxonomy (NCBI): domain Eukaryota; kingdom Metazoa; phylum Chordata; class Amphibia; order Anura; family Myobatrachidae; genus Crinia; species Crinia signifera. The sequence continues at coordinate 24,650,670 of NC_139225.1, forward strand.
AACACAACACACACAGTCCAACATACACCCACATAGGCTACAACACATACACAAAAAAAAACAGTTAAACACACGCAAACATACAGAACACACAAAAAATGAATAGATGCTAAGGGGGAAATTTACTAAAAAAAAAGTCGTATTTTCATTCGTATTTGCTTTAAGCCTGCACGGATCAGTCAGATCCGTGCAGGCTGCAGTGTAAAAAAAATAGAGAAATAAATAAATTTAAAAAACGGCGTGGGGTGCCCCCCGAATTCCTACAGGCAGTCTGCACGGATCAGATTGGAGGATCCGTGCAGACTGCCTGTAGGAATTCGTTTTAGCAGCCGTATTTACGGCCGTTAATACGAATTAATACGACATCGGAGGGTTACAAAGCAGTCGTATTTGACTGCTTTGTAAATCCCCCTCCGGAACACGACTTGGCATACAATGTATGCAGTCGTATTCATTCATATTAAGAATACGAATGCAACTTTCCCCTAAATCTCCGGAGTGGATGTGGAATTCATCAAGCTATCAGGTCAGGAACAGTGTGTTTCAAACAACAACAACACACCTGATTTCATTGCTGTCAATTAGTATACACATTGCATACACATTCTAATGTTATGTAAAGGTTTTAACAAATTACAATCTGGGGTCTTTGGCATGGCATAAGACGAAATTCTAGAGCAATTTTGGAAATAAAAAAAAAAAACAGGGTTTTTCTGGGCAACGCCGGGCGGTCAGCTAGTATTGAATACGGTAGAACACAGGTAACCAATGAAGTGACTGACACAGTAGCTTTGCAGATGATGAACGTCTGGCTAGGAAGATTAGCCTCATGATGGACTGTAGTGGTGAGAGTCTGTATTGGGGAAGGCCAATAAGGAGACTATTGCAATAATCAATGCGTGAGATGATGAGAGCATGGATTCGAGTTTTAGCAGTGTCTTGTGTAAGCTATGGCTGTATTGTGGAGGGATACGGTCATTAGCAGGGGCGTAACTACCATAGGAGCAGGGGGTGCAGCTGCTATGGGGCCCAGAGCTGAAGGGGGCCCATCTTTGCTGTCAAACTAATATGTTTTGCATACATTTATCACCATCAGTTGCTAAATAGGGGGCCCTTACAAACTTTTGCTATGGGGCCTACGAATATCTAGTTACGCCTCTGGTCATTAGGTCTACAACAACTAGGTCGACAAGCATTAGTCGACACCACTAGGTCGACATGCAGCAAGGTCAACATGGGTAAAGGTCGACATGGGTCTAGGTCGACATGGATCTAGGTCGACACTGGCTAGGTCGACAGTCAAAAGGTCGACATGGGGTTTTTCAGTGTTTTCTGAGCCGACATGTGCCGACAGGCGGTATTTCATGCCCTTCCATCCACTAGGGCGAGGTGGGAGAATAAAATAGTATGCCGAGCGTAGCGAGGCACCGTGCCCGAAGCATTGCAAGCAATGCGAGGGGATGCGGTGCACTTCAAACGGTGTCCATGTCGACTGTGTCGACATTCGGGGTAAAAAAAAAAACAGTGAAAAACCCCATATCGACCTAATGCTTGTGTCGACCTTGACCCATGTCGACCTTGACCCATGTCGACCTAGTGGTGTCGACCCAATGCTTGTCGACCTAGTTGTTGTAGACCAAACGATCCACACCCATTGTGGATATGTTTTGTAACATGATTTGGAGACAGTTTGAATGTGGATGACACCTAGGCAGTGAGCTTGTGGGATGGGATTGATTGTCAAGTTCTCAGCAATGATATCAGTTTGGCAACTACTATTGGTCAGTGGGAACATAATCAATTATATATTCAGTTTGAGGTGGCGGGATGACATTCATGATGAAACGGCAGAAAGGCTTCAGTGACAGGGACCAATACAGACGGGGGGAGGGGGGGGGGTTCTCCAACTGCGTTAATAAACTAATATACAGTGTGTTCAGTCTCTGTATTGCTGAGAGATTGCAGTTTATTTCTAATTGCAGAATCCCAGCTATTTCCAGGATACATTTTATCTCTACGCCCACAAGGAATATCCACTTCAAAGTGGTCTCACACTGGGATTCTCACACCTACGCAAAATTCTAACACCCCTTGCTTTGTTCTGGAATAATGGCCTAAATCAGCAACGCAAAATAAAATATACCCATCGGATTACAGAGAAGCCAATGGATAAAGCATTTCTAATTTAGACTGTGCGTGAACCCAGTGTATACTGTATACTGCCAGATAAGAAGTCTCCGACCTGAAAATAATCAGTCATGTGCTCAGGCCATCACTCAGTTTGGTTCTCAGTTGCAACGCCTCAAATTAGAACTTTGCCGATGGAGTTGTCCAAGTAGGTGCATGAATCCACAGGTTGTGGCAGCAAATCTGGATCTTTCTGCAATATTGGGTGCCAGTGACAATCCCTGCTCCCAAGGGGGCAGATGTAACATGTACAACCCTGGTTTGAGAACAGTCTGAATGATCTCAAGAAAAGGGGTTGTAAAACTGGTCGAGGATAAAATGAATAAAGCGTAATGAAGGTCAATCCACAACACAATCACCTATAAGAGATCTCAGTTCCTGACACAAGAGATCGTGGCAGCAAATAACAGGCCCACTCAGCCCTACCACTGTGTGGAGGTAGTTTTCTAGCCAGAATGGCTGCAGCCTGAATTCCTCTCCCAGGCAGGATGCAACGAGCGAGTATCCACCATCAGATATTCACAGTGTCAGCGAGCGAGTGCCAAATTACTAAGCCTGACAATGTAAGCCACCCCCCCATATGGTACTTTATCTGTCCGTTATGCCCCCACATGGAACTCTGGGCCAGTGAAAAGTGATAACATGGAGAGTGGTAAACCATCAGCCAATCATCTCCTACCTACCATGTCACAGGCTGTGTTTATAAAATGACAAGTAGGAGCTGATTGGTTGGTGGTTTATCACTCTCCATTTTATCACTTTTCAAGGCTTAGTACATGTCCCCCTCCAAATCCATCTATGCCTCCACCCTCATCCTGTAGCGTCTCTCCTGCTTGCTCCTTCTCCCTCTATCCCTAACACACACTCTCTCTCACTCCCCCCTCTCCCCTATGAGGAATTATCGTGACAAAGGCTGAGGAAGGCCTTTCAAGATTTTACTATAGGGCCCACATAGCTCCACCCCTGCCTCTCACCATACTAGCGGCTCACTGCGGGAACTGATTTCAGCCATATCGGGGTTCAGGAAGCTATGGGGGTAACTTTACTCAACGTGCGTGTGCGTGATAGAGAACTCATCCAATAAACCCTCAACTGGATATTTTCTCTCAAACAATGAAAGGGACTTTTTTTTTGTTAAGAATACGGTGTATGGGGGTCATTCAGACCTGAACACATGACTGCCGATTCGCAGGCTTGGTGATTATCGATAGACTGTGCGCATGCATAAGGTTGTTCTGTGATAAAATCCTGCACATCGTTGGCCGTACACAAGTTGATTGACAGAAAGCCAACGTTTGTGGGTGGGACCGGATGTTTTTTCTGGGAGTGTCAGGGAAAGCGCAGGCGTGCCCAGTTGTTTGCGGGGAAGTCATGTGACGTCAACTCCGCCCCCGATCAGTCTGTTTCTATCGCAGCCGCTGAGTAAGTCCTGGGCTATGTACAAACTGCGCACACTGGGAAAATCTTTCCATGGCGAGCGGCTTGTGAACGGATTGGCTGCTAATCGCCGATCGGCGTAAATTTCCGCAAACCATTCGCAAGCTGTGGACATTCAATGTGCAGGCTTGCACAGGATGAGATTTCACTATGGCTGGGCAGCATACACCTGATCATTGGGCTCTGCGAATTAGCCGCCTAACGACCAGGTCTGTATAACTCCCAACGTTTCTTTGTAATTATGGTGGTATACCTGCAGTGACGGAAACAGAGACGCAGTTTGAGGAGTACAATAGGATGGTAAATGCTTCTAGTGAACATACAGATCCCCCACAGGATTGCATCAGAGAGACGCTGCGAATGCAGAGGAATTCTTGCACACTGTAGATTATGAATATGAATCCCCCTTTGGAAGTGGCGCTGGTGCGGCCTGTACAATGTTATCACACAGACACAGCCCTGCTCCGTGTTCTCTGTGTGCAGGCGTGTGATGCGTGATAGTTAAAGGCTCACGTGCCGCTGTATTTGCAGCTTACTGCACTTTGTCAATACGGGCTAATTAGTATGCTCTGTACAGGTCGTTACCCTCGGTATAATGACTCCAATACACCGCTGACGGTGACTAGTGCGCCGCTGTTTGAGCCAGCACAGAAGGGGTTCACATGAGCCCACCCGTTGAGACTTTGCACCTAGACTGAGCTGTCATCACAGAAATGCATTCACACCGGGCAGGAGATGGCAAATCCCTCATCGCAGCACATTGCTCATTTAGCAAATTAACAAGCGAACGGGGTGATAGAGAGGAAAGCGCGGCAAGCACATCTGCCGCTAACTCACGGCTGCGGCGTCTGTCCCGGTGACTCGTTAACCCTTTACGGTGTAACATGACATCATTGTGGTGGCACGAAGATCAGCAGTACAATGTAACATCTGCAGGCGAATACACAGTAACTTCACTGATGTACAGAGAGGGGGCATCTAGCTGGGCCTCCTACTCGCTGGGTGGACCATCAGCCTGGCATAACATCACAGAGGAGGAGGTCAGCATCAGAAAGCTGGGCATTGGCCCCTTGGCTCGCTATGCACCACAAGGGACAGGAGCCAACTGGGCAGTGATGGCGACTCTGCCCATCAATCTGGCTAAGAGTGTCAGTAATACACCCATTGTTGCAGCCCTGTGCCTGATGTGAATCTTTTATCTATAATACAGAGAGGGAGGATACTGCCAGTTAGGCCAAGATGGCCACCACGGAATTGAAAAGATAGGTAAATTAAAGAATGTCCCTTAGCTTCAGTGGTGCCCTGACCCCTATATATGGGTCTAATCAGTGCTATTTTTCAGCAGGAACTCAGTTCCTGAACCTCTTATTAAATATGACATCATCGGGAACTGGGTTCCTAAACCTGTTCTTGGCCAAAATGAACTTTCCATAAGATAAATTTTATATTTAAGTCCCCTGTGAGTGCCTTTGCTTCTAAACACAATATATGTCTCTTTCTCTCTATATTTTTTATTTCCTTGATCCACCCCCAGACCCAGAGTTCCTGGACCTATTTTTCCAGAAAAATAGTACTGGGTATAATGCATGTACAGTATTTGCACCCTGCAACCACCAGATAAGTGCAAAAACCTATCCATTCTCCTGCTTCTAGTCTGAGCTCAGCATCTCTGAGACTACTCTCTGACCATGGCCAAAGCAGTCAGTGGGAATTATCCATAAACATCCACGAAGAAACCTTTATGGGAACGTCACCCACTTATGTGAAGTGAGTGTTGACCTTTTTCATCCCGTTGTTGGTCAACTTAATATTTTATATTAACTTGAACCATTTTTTTCTTTGTGGGCACTGTACCTGGAGTGGAAGGAATCTGTGAGACTGGGTCTAAGGAAAAACTAGATATACCATCTGTGTGGACAGCGCAGAGGGGAACATTTATTTAGTTATATAGTCTGGTGACAGTGACTACTCCTCTTGCGACGCAATGGGAGGAGCCAGTAACAGGGAACCTCTATACACAAGGGCAGGTGGCTCAGGTAAGTGTGTAACTTACAGTGTATCACCTTGGTGACCTCTAGTAACCTTTTATACGCCACGTGTAGCGGTGGCAGGTGGGTGATATTGGCAAAAATATACCAGGAATCCGTCAAGAAAAGAAGAATTCTGTACCACAGATTTTCTTTGTTTTATATTTCTGTAGTAATGGGCGTTGTGCAATATATTTATACCTGAACAGGAAGTGTCACTCCGGTAAATGGAGCGCAAACAGAGATCAGGTGGAACGCAGGAAATGCGTGTCCAGTCCTGACGCCGCGCAGACGGATGCCGGAAGTGACGTTCCGGATATCCGTCACATAGAGATAGAATGGAACGCAAAAAGCGTGCGTTTCATTGCTAATCAATGCCGGTCACTTCCGCTTCCGGTATAGGCGTAACGGAGCGTAATTGCTCCTTTTGGCGCCGTTTTCTGCTACTTAAACCACGCCAGCCACGGGAAACACCATGCTTCTGATGAAGGACCCAAAGGTCTGAAATGCATTAAGCTGGTGTTCCCGTGGCTGGATGAATTACCCTTGTATATGCTAAACTGTTGAATCCTGATACCATCCGCTGTTTCTCCACTTCGACAAAAGGTTTCCGGAACCCTTTTTTCCATTGGTGGAAGAACAGAACAGATCTGGGTGTAACCTCCCCATCAATTGTCACCGGCTGGTGACTATATGCTTGTTTTATTCTGGAAAATGTGAGTGTACCAATAAATTGTTCCCCCCTTTGAAAAAGGGTGCTGCGCAATCTTTTATCTCTTCCTAGACTACTTGAAAATCTGGGTCAGGAAGTGTGTGGATATCGAGGTCTCTGCTTTTATTGAATTTCCTATTGGGCGGTCCGAAAAAATTAAATTTTCCCCTTCAATAAGAGAAATATCATTCTGAGGACTTCCTTTACAATTATAGTGTAAGTCCTAAACCTCAGAAGCGCTGGAATATTGACATATCCCCCCCCATCTACTATTGTGAGCGAGTCGTCAGTCTTTCTTCAGACCCGCTCACGATGTGCACCGTGAGCGGGTCCTATCCAATGGCGACCCGCACCCGGCAGTATAGTCATTATTCAGATCCTACCTGCAGCAGGTAGGATCTGAATAACGACCGACCGACCCGCGGGACCGCACATCGGATCGGTATCGGTCCACACCAAGACAGAAAAGGGCCCAATCACCACACAATCTACATCCAATTGGTCGGAATTGGATCTAGATTGAGGGGATCGGGCCCTAGTCGTCCTGGTGTGTACCAGGCATTACCCCTGTTATATATTTATGTTTTAGAGACGAAATAAATAGTCCTACACATTTAACCCTTCTCTCTGCTTCACATATACACCATCTGTGAGAACGGGAGAAGGAGACAGTTCGCACACAGACAGCGCTTGGAATATATCCTTATCCTTTCTTGTATAACATGGTTTTCCTTGTTTTGGTTGAACAAGCGTTTAAGCTTTTCTGGTTATATCGAGCTGCTCCTCTGTCCTTGCGCCTTGGAAACCTCCAGTGTTTTATATTCCACAGTATCATCCAGTCAGCTGCCAGTGAGGGGCAACATGGAAGACGTCTGCGAAATAAAGTTCTAGGACTTAAGCCGGGTACACGAGGGATGACATTTGAAGGGTATGGGTCGACCCAATTTATGTCGACATGCATTGGATTGACCAGTGAAGGTCGATAGGTCTTAGGTTGACACATGAAATAGGTTGATGTGGCAAAGGTTGACAGGATCAGAAGGTCGACACAAGCATTTGTTCTGAAGGTCGACAGTTAAAGGGTCAACATGAGTTTTTCATGTGTTTTTTTGTCACGAATGTCGACATAGACCCCATCTAAGCGTACAGCTGCGCTCGCCAAGCTCCGCGCCGCAGTGGATGGTGGGGCATGAAACACCTGCTGTTGGCACATGTTGGCTTAAAAAAACATACATGAAAATCTCATGTAGACCTTTTGCCTGTCGATCTTGCCATTGTCAATCTAATGCTAGTGTTGACCTTTCCGACCCTGTCGACCTTAGCCATATTGACCTATTTCAGGTGTCAACATAAGGAATGTCGGCCTTATAAGGTCGACTCATTACCGTATCCCCATCTCAAACCGTTTCGCCAGTTCCGACCAGTTAGAACGACAAAACCTAAATGTCAAGCCAGGGCCGAAACTAGGTTTTTCGGCGCCCGGGTCGGCAGTCATTTGGACGCCCCCCCCAAAAAAAAAAAAAATCACTGCCTTGGGGTCAGGCAGCGGAGGTCCGGGGACTGGAGAAGGTTAACTCCGGCTCCTAGCGCTGTCGGGCGGTGGGCAGATTTTGAAAAGACTTGCCGGACGCTGATTGGCTGAATTCAGTCAATCAGCGTCCAGCAAGTCTTTTCAAAATCATCAGCGCTTCCCGCCGCCAGGCAGATAGCGAGCGGCTGTGTATGTGAAAGCTGCCGCTACACCGGTCCCTGGACCCCCGCTGCCAACATACCTGTGTGCAGCCAGAGGGGGTAGGCAGCGTCCAGGGGTCCAGGGACTGGTGTAGCGGCAGCCTTCACTCACTCCGTCTCCTAGCGCTATCTGCCTGGCGGCGGGAAGCGCTGATGACTTTGAAAAGACTTGCCGGACGCTGATTGGCTGAATTCAGCCAATCAGCGTCCGGCAAGTCTTTTCAAAACCTGCCTCCCGCCCACCGCCCGGCAGCGCTAGTAGGAGCCGTAGTTAACCCACCAGTCCCCGGACCCCCGCTAGCACCTGGCGTTAACCCACCAGTCCCCGGACCCCCGCTGCTCATCCCAGGGACCACGCTGCCGGGACACCAAACTAGCGCCCGGTGTGCGTGACCCCCTAGCCCCCCCCTTGTTACGGCCCTGGTCAAGCGGTGTGCACTCAGCGTTAGTTCCATGTCTCAGACTGAATCCCGCTTCAGGTAAACAGAACACAAACACATTTAGCAGCAGATAACGCCGCAACGTCTCTAAATCGCCCTGTTGCCTGGTGACTCCTATGTTGAGCAAACACGTTTCCCCCGCTGCCTATTTCCCATCCACACATTCTGCATTCCGCATACATTTTTCACCGTGAACTTTGCATCAGTCCTATAAAGATCAGCGTTTCCACCCACCCCCCGACAAATTATTTCTCAGCATGGGTGATTGTAGCAATTAAGAAAGATTCTGCGCTCCTAGAAGCCCAGTCACCAGGAATAAGTAGAGCGAGGTTATATTTCACCTCCGCTGTGACATCTCCCGGGCCTATTAAAGCTGGAGGGATGGGAACGCAATGCCGCAATCAATGCCAGGGATCATACAATCGCCTCCCTAGGTTACTGCCCGGGCTGCGATGCCTGCCGATAGGTGTACCCCCTTTTGAGGGATTTTATTTTCATTTGGGTATGGTAATTGTGACATTTCTAACAGCGATCCTTTTTAAAAGTCCACTGGCTGCCGTTATATGGGATTTGGACACATCCGCGTCCGGCTCGACAAAACCTGACAGCCCCACAAAGCAGCCGGCTCCTGTCCAAGCCTCCGCATTACACGATGCAGTAATTGTCTTATTTTTAGTGCAACTCATTAAGAGACTAATTATCTCAATTATATCTGAACAGCGACATTAGGAGTGGGGGGGGGGGGGGGAGGCATCAGGACGGCACAAAAGCTATAATTATATTGATTTTAATGAATTTCTAGAAATATACCCGTGATTATCCAGTCTCTGTTGGTGAAATAAGATCAGTCATTTGGAACTTGTTCAACCTGCGGATCTCCAGCGACTGTGACACTACAAGTCCCAGCGTGGATACCGGATGCAGAATGAAGGAAAGCTATTATTGCAGAGAAGCTGGTTTCTGTCGGCCTTATTGGGACGTGTCAGTAAATGAGCCCCTATCTCACTGTATATGGGCAGATCAGAGTTCTACCTTGTGTGCTGCTGATTATATACACGCAGGGGCGCTGGTTGTCTCTGGTGTCTATGGGTAAAGTAAAGGGTCACTAAGCGGTCTCATGTAATTAAGAAACCCGTAGGGAGTGATCTATATAGACTGACAATACCGCAGTATACGGCAGGAAGTCTGTGAGGGAACAAAAGTCTAGTAACTGAGAATACAAGCAATGGACAGGGCATCTAATGCCAAACAGGCATAGCTGGGTGAGGGAAGATGGGCATTATTGGGAGTGCAAGATGGGCATTATTGGGAGCGCAAGATGGGCATTATTGGGAGTGCAAGAGAACACAGCTGGGTGCATGAGAGGGGCACAGCTGGGTGCATGAGAGGGGCACAGCTGGGTGCATGAGAGGGGCACAGCTGGGTGCATGAGAGGGGCACAGCTGGGTGCATGAGAAGGGCACATTTGGGTGCATGAGAGGGGCACAGCTGGGTGCATGAGAGGGGCACAGCTGGGTGCATGAGAGGGGCACAGCTGGGTGCATGAGAGGGGCGTGCATGAGAGGGGCATAGCTGGGTGCATGAGAGGGGCACAGCTGGGTGCATGAGAGGGGCACAGCTGGGTGCATGAGAGGGGCACAGCTGGGTGCATGAGAGGGGCACAGCTGGGTGCATGAGAGGGGCACAGCTGGGTGCGCCAGAGAACACAGCTGGGTGCGCCAGAGGGGCACAGCATGGTGGGCCCGAGGGGCACAGCATGGTGGGCCCGAGGGGCACTGTTGGGTGCGCAAGATAGGCACAGTGTAGTGTAGAAGACATGAACTACTGGGTGTGTATGATTGGCACAGCTGGTTGCGTGACATGGGTAAAGCTGAGTGTGGTAAAATGGGCACAGATGTGTGCATAAGATGGGCACAGCTGAGTGAGGTAAGATGGGCACAGCTGGGTGCAGAAAGATGGGCACAGCTGGGCATGGAAAGATGGGCACAGCTGGGTGCGGAAAGATGGGCACAACTGGGTGCGGAAAGATGGGCACAGCTGGGTGCGGAAAGATGGGCACAGCTGGGTGCGGAAAGATGGGCACAGCTGGGTGCGGAAAGATGGGCACAGCTGGGTGTGCGGAAAGATGGGCACAGCTGGGTGCGGAAAGATGGGCACAGCTAGGTATGTAAATTAGGCACAGCTGAGTAGTGAAAGATGGATGGGCACGGACACACACACATATATTGAGGTGTTATTTTGCTGTGCAGAAAATAGCCATAGGACACAATGCGATTATTATAATTACTATATGATAACTGCTATATACAATGTATAAAACATTATTGCTGTAACGCGGACGCCGGCGTCTTCCCCAACTTACACGACGGTATCTCGGTTGATGTATTTCTGTAAGAGCGCGACTATGAAACGTGCACATTACAAATCCTCTTCCAGTCCTGCGGTGAATGAGAGAGAGATTATGACACAGTCTTATATTGCAGGATATCGCAGAGCTAGATCCGACGTGCTCTGTGTTATCTCCAACTCACTTTATTCTCAATTTATTGGCTCAGTGCCGACACAAAAATAAAAAAAATAAACCAACATCTTATTAAAACACGCGTGGCCGGTGTCAGGCGGGTTCCGCAATGTAAGCTGACTGCACACACGCGCTGCCCTTGTGTTACCGTACAACACAATTAGAGATCCTAGCGTGAGATCAGCAGCTACAACGCCGGGGCCCTCGGTGCCGGGAATGAGACAAGCAGCGGGAAGAGATGACTGTTAGATTGCAAACATCTTCCTGCAGAACGTGGAGATGCAAATGGCGCATGTCTCCGATAAGACAACACTGCCGGCTGATCCCCGCTTCAAGACCTCAAGCAGAGTCCATTCAATCTGGACCGCGGCTACGGCAGAGCGCACGCTGCTAGCGCCGCCGCCTTCGGTAGCTGAGATGCTATACTTGTCCCGGGTGCGTGGGCGACGAGCGCCATACCTAAGCTGAGGTTCAGGTGTTCGCCGGCAAGAATAGAGCTCTCTTACTTGTGAAATGGAAGATTATGCAAAGATGCAAGGTCTTAATTCCTGATAATACCCGGAGATAGGAGATCGGCCTCCTCTCTGCTACAGTAGTACTTGTAGGATTTATGTGTCATTTGTAACGAGGAGGCCTCAACAATCCCATCCCAGCAAGAGCGAGGTCTCCAGCACAGGGTTGCAGAATTGGGGTATCACCAGAACTGCGTAAGGGCTATTTCACACGCTCCGGCCGGGCGGCGAAACCCAGCACGGCCAGGAAGCCGTGCCGCACACAGAAGTTAATAATGGACACAAATGTGTCCATTCACACGGGACGGCCCGTGTAACTTGTGCAGAGAGAATTAGATTTGGGTGGGTTATTTTGTTTCTGTGCAGGGAAAATACTGGCTGCTTTATTTTTGCACTGCAATATAGATCTCACTTTGAAGTAAAACTCCACCCAAATCTAACTCTCTCTGCACAAGTTACATCTGCCCGACCTGCAGTGCACATGGTTTTGTCCATTTGATAAGGAATTTGCATTTTGCGAGGGAAGCAGGCAGTGTACAGGGTAACACGTAATTGTAGAAATTAGGATCTGAAACTGAATTGATTTGTCCACAGCACAGAGCACTCTAGAGACGGATATAAATACACATAGCATTCTAGTGATGAAATAAAGTACACTGAGCATTCTTGTGACAGATCCACAATACACAGAGCATTACAGTGACCCATCGACAATACACAGAGCTTTCCAGTAACCCATACACAGTACATTCTATTCACTGATATATGTAGTACGCTTGCAATCATTATGACTTTTCTGCTTGGCACTAATCAAGGTTCTAACTTCGGTATGGGACTGGCATATCCTGAGCCTACAGCCACCATCTCTGCTGAGACTTGTCCATACCCAACACACTGCGTAAGCTCTTAATAAGTGTGGTGTGATTCTCACTCCATTGCACAGTCTGTGATATTAATACAGAAGGACACAGACCTAGAATCCAGCCAGACAGCACTTGCTCTGCAAAAGGGTAACTTCCTGTTTATCTAGCAATTGATGGCACTTATTTATATGGAAGAGATATTATCATTGCAATATGGAATTTTCCAGAACCGGAAGGAACAGGGGCTCAAAAAGGAGATTGTCCCAAGATATGCTGTAAGGGATGCTGGGGATTCTGCTCCATATGTGCACAGCAGACATTTACAGCGGAGGGTTCTGGGTAATTATCAGGAACTACAGTACATCAGTTTTTTTGGCAGAGGCCAACTTCTGGGATGTTTTTGATTCCAGAACTTGGTAAATCTTTCTGTATTGCACCCCACGTAGAGACCTATGGGGATGCGGCTGTTGGGAGGGAATGGAGGGATCGCAGTAGGGGATACTTAATATTAGGGGATACTTAATATTTGTGCACGGACACATAAACATGAGCGACGTCTGTAAATTATTGAACTAAATTGCAAAACTCAGATCCGCCAATGGTGCCACTGTTGTCCCCCCATGGAACCTACATTTAGCGCTGCAGGATGCCTGGAACACCTCCCTTGGAAAAACCACTGTTCGCAATGAAAAAATTGCTGTTGCAAATGTTACAAATAAAAAGTGGGCATGCCCTCTTGCTGGGCATTTATTCGGATGGGCGTGAGCATGCCCCCTTGCTGGCTATCAATACTGATGGGCGTTTATCGGACCTATTCAATTGTTGCTCCGATTAGAAGCCCGTTATCTGCGACAATCACATTTTTTCCCGCAGCCTCCGGAGATTTAAGAGAAAGTGTAAAGAAGTCATTTTTGCGCCTTTGGACAAGCGATCAAGAACTTTTAACTACCAGCGGGCATCAGAACTATTCAATTGTTCAGAGAAACATGGGCTAATCCGGTACGTACATTTATATGACCTATTGTCAAACCAATGAATTTGCGTATATACTATTGTATTAGCACAGGGATCTGGATCTTACAGTGGTTTAACCGTGTCTACGTCGACAGTCAAGAGGACAATACCAAAAGTTCGACATGCATAAATTTGAAAAATGAATGTCAACATATTCATGTGTACCTAGACAGTGTCGACCTTTAGATCCACACCCATTAACAAGGCTTTAATAGGTGCAATGAGCAATGGTATGCCGACACTGACTTGTAGCAACATAATATAGTCACACAATATCTTCCTTTGTAAACGATACTCAGTGTTTAGGTGCCAGGGCAGAGCATATGAGTAATTGGGTCGACTCAAATTAGGTTGACATGCATTGGGTCGACCACTGACGGTCGACACATAAAATAGGTCAATATGACTAAGGTCAACAGGGTTGGAAGGTTCGACAGTGGTAAGGTCGACAGTCCCGGTGCAGGTGCCACTCCCCCCGTGCTGTGAGAATGGAGTAGGGATGGCCATTGACAATCAATGATTTAAAATCATCGATGGTTCGTGACCGATGACGAATACTTTTGCCATCGATGTGGGAGTACCAGATAGTTTCACTACATTGATGGCAAAGGAGAAACAGGGTTTTCTTTTTTTTTTTCAAGGTGCCGGGATCACGGAGCATAGCTCCGCCCGCGGCCCCCAGAAGTCCTGCCCACGAGTTCTGATTGGCCCACGGGCCATTCAGTCAAATATAATGGATGACCATCGATAGCTAAAACTATCAATGGTTATCCATCAAATAGTTTGCCACTATCGATGGCTGGGCACAGAATTGCCATCGATGGCAACCATCGATGGCGTCTGCAGCAATGGCCATCCCTAGGATGGAGTGAACCAATCCCAGGACCAGTATTGGAGTGGCGTTATAATGAAGGCGTTCCTGTGGCTCCCTGATTTAATGCGCCACAGCTTCCTGTTATGACAGCAGGATAACGAGCTGGTGCATTACATAATACATACACAGCATTCTATAGAACATCTGTAAAATACACGAGTCCACTAGCTGCATTCGTCTGACATTGCGGATTCACCGTCTCTGGCCGGGATATCTGCCTGATGCTAATTCTGATCTCCACCTCGTATCTCCTGGGGACTAGCAGATTATATTACCGCCGCATTAGACATGAGCCCCGGGTCCTGTGATTAAATAATAAATTCAAATTCTCTGTCTATGCTCATAAATCAAAAGCATAAAATTAAATTACACGGACTTCCATATCTAAGGTCACAGGCGCCCTGTCATTCAGCAGCTGCCCAGAGAGAGCGCCAGGTTCGGGGGCTGCGCGTGTTGGTGGATAGACCTTGGTGCATACATAAAAGCAGCCCCCCCCCCCAATCCTGTTCTAGTTGTACCCCATAACATGTTATGTAGAAAGGTGACCAGGGCGCTGATGTTCAGAAAATGAAATGTGGTGAACAGTATGTGTGACCAGTCTGGAAAAATACACTGCCCAGGAGGGTGGCGGCCATCTTGTGGATGGCAGTTAAGGATCCTGGGGAACTCCTAGGCTCAGCCACCAACCTTGCGCCGTGTGGTTGTGCGTGATAATCAGCAGCCATGTCTTCAAAATGGAGGCTAAAGAAAGATATACCAGATGGAAATACAGACAGATAAAAGATGGACGCGATAAGCGCTATACGTTACACATTGTATGTTAACATTATCCTGATAAGAATTCTAAATTAGAATGATCCTTTCCCCATATCTGGGCAGATCTGGCTGCAGAGGAGCAGACTTTATGATCTAGGTGACCACACGTGATATTACAGTACGCGGCGCGTGTAGGGTGCTCCCGCCATGATCACACACATGGCTATAAATGGAGGACGGAGGAGTAGAACCTTCAAGGGGCCATAATAAATAAAATAATCTGTAACATACATGTAACACACATACAGAATGAAATAGAAGATGAAGGGGGCTATTTATCCAGCTTATCCACCCAGGATCTCCTGCATAGTTTGAGCAGCTGTGTAATGTACAGTACATTAAATTAAATGCCTGAGAGATAATCTCAGTGTGGTAATGTAGAATGTTGCAGTGCAGTAGGACAGCTGTTTGAAGCCCATTAGCTAATGCTATTGTAGCCTATAGGGTATGTATTCCCCTCATGCCTCCTCCCAATGTATTCCCCTCATGCCTCCTCCCAATGTATTCCCCTCATGGCTCCTCCCAATGTATTCCCCTCATGCCTCCTCCCAATGTATTCCCCTAATGCCTCCTCCCAATGCATTCCCCTCATGCCTCCTCCCAATGCATTCCCCTCATGCCTCCTCCCAATGTATTCCCCTCATGGCTCCACCCACTGTATTCCCTTCATGCATCCTCCCAATGTATTCCCCTCATGGCTCCTCCCAATGTATTCCCCTCATGCCTCCTTCCAATGTATTCCCCTCATGCCTCCTTCCAATGTATTCCCCTCATGCCTCCTTCCAATGTATTCCCTTCATGCCTCCTTCCAATGTATTCCCCTCATGGCTCCTCCCAATGTATTCCCCTCATGCATCCTTCCAATGTATTCCCCTCATGCCTCCTCCCAATGTATTCCACTCATGCCTCCTCCCAATGTATTCCCCTCATGCCTCATCCCAATTTATTCCCCTCATGCATTCTCCCAATGTATTCCCCTCATGCCTCCTCCCATTGTATTCCCCTCATGCCTCCTTCCAATGTATTCCCCTCATGCCTCCTCCCAATGTATTCCCCTCATGCCTCATCCAAATGTATTCCCCTCATGCCTCCTTCCAATGTATTCCCCTCATGGCTCCTCCCAATGTATTCCCCTCATGCCTCCTCCCAATGTATTCCCCTCATGCCTCCTTCCAATGTATTCCCCTCATGGCTCCTTCCAATGTATTCCCCTCATGCATCCTTCCAATGTATTCCCCTCATGCCTCCTCCCAATGTATTCCCCTCATGCCTCCTCCAAATGTATTCCCCTCATGCCTCCTCCCAATGTATTCCACTCATGCCTCCTCCCAATGTATTCCACTCATGCCTCCTCCCAATGTATTCCCCTCATGCCTCATCCCAATTTATTCCCCTCATGCATTCTCCCAATGTATTCCCCTCATGCCTCCTTCCAATGTATTCCCCTCATGGCTCCTTCCAATGTATTCCCCTCATGCATCCTTCCAATGTATTCCCCTCATGCCTCCTCCCAATGTATTCCCCTCATGCCTCATCCAAATGTATTCCCCTCATGCATTCTCCCAATGTATTCCCACTATGCATCCTTCCAATGTATTCCCCTCATGCCTCCTCCCAATGTATTCCCCTCATGCCTCCTCCCAATGTATTCCCCTCATGCCTCTTCCCAATGTATTCCCCTCATGCCTCCTCCCAATGTATTCCCCTCATGGCTCCACCCACTGTATTCTCTTCATGCATCCTTCCAATGTATTCCCTTCATGCATCCTTCCAATGTATTCCCCTCATGGCTCCTCCCAATGTATTCCCCTCATGCATCCTTCCAATGTATTCCCCTCATGCCTCCTCCCAATGTATTCCCTTCATGCATCCTTCCAATGTATTCCCCTCATGGCTCCTCCCAATGTATTCCCCTCATGCATCCTTCCAATGCATTCCCCTCATGCCTCCTCCCAATGTATTCCCCTCATGCCTCCTCCCAATGTATTCCACTCATGCCTCCTCCCAATGTATTCCCCTCATGCCTCATCCCAATGTATTCCCCTCATGCATTCTCCCAATGTATTCCCCTCATGCCTCCTTCCAATGTATTCCCTTCATGCATCCTTCCAATGTATTCCCCTCATGGCTCCTCCCAATGTATTCCCCTCATGCATCCTTCCAATGTATTCCCCTCATGCCTCCTCCCAATGTATTCCCCTCATGCCTCCTCCCAATGTATTCCACTCATGCCTCCTCCCAATGTATTCCCCTCATGCCTCATCCCAATGTATTCCCCTCATGCATTCTCCCAATGTATTCCCCTCATGCCTCCTCCCAATGTATTCCCCTCATGCCTCCTCCCAATGTATTCCCCTCATGCCTCCTTCCAATGTATTCCCCTCATGGCTCCTCCCAATGTATTCCCCTCATGCATCCTTCCAATGTTTTCCCCTCATGCCTCCTCCCAATGTATTCCCCTCATGCCTCCCGCAAGGTAGATGCAAATTTACGCCGATATTTCCCGCCGATAATTGCCGCTTAAATTACGCAGGTCTCAATGCACCTGATCAATCACCCGTATATGTATATACACAGGTTGTGGAGCATTGTGGGCTACATCGTGAAATGTGTGCACCTGTCATTCCAATGATGAGTGTTGTCAGCTGGTATCTGGTGGAGTTCGTGTATGCTTTGTGAGTCACATTTCAAAACATCACGTTATCATGCTTGCCTTGCATATGTAATGTGTATGAAATTGTCATACAGCAACATGTTGCATTGTGGCCCTTTAGGCAGCGTAGTTATAAGTAGAGGGTTGCGTGTATTATTTTCCGCCTACTGTATATACAGTACTCCTCTCCATGCATATCGGTGTATCGTGCCCCCTTTAAGCAGCGTAGTTATAAGTAGAGGGTTGCGTGTATTATTTTCCGCACACTGTAAATACAGTACTTCTCTCTTCATTGAATGCATGCTGTTGGTTGTGGTGTGTGTATATCGGAACGGTCCGCGTAAGTTTCTATTCGCATCCAGTTTGTTAATGTAAGAAGGATTAATAAAGTTAATACCAAACAAACAATTTTTTACACCAATCAGCAAGCACCAAAAGTGATATATGTACCTGCAATTAATAACTGCGCCATTGCCACCATGACTTCAACCAGGGCTAGGGCGTTTTCTACCCAGGAGCTATTGGCCTTGGTTGAGGTCATGGACCGCCGCCTGGGGCCCAGGGGCCCTTATGTTTCAAATAGGGAAAAGCGGCGGGCATACAATGCTGCCCGGCGGCTAATTTTCGCCAGGACCGGCGTGGATAGGAGCCTGGCTCAACTGGAGCGGCGCTGGTCGGACCTGCGCCGGCGGCAGCCAGTGTTGCTCAGCACACTTCGCCGCCATATTGCCCGATGTAAGTTTTGATTACTAGTATGTCAGCGTTTTTTAGCAATGTTTTGTGTACTTTTTATAAATATGTTCCTGAGTATGGGGGTGTATATGGGGGGTATATGGGTGTATATGGGGGGTATATGGGTGTATATGGGTGTATATGGGTGTATATGGGTGTATATGGGTGTATATGGGTGTATAGGGGGGGTTTAAGTAGTTGATCAGTTTTTGGGTGTAGGATATCAAATAGTTTGCATGATAAATGTCTGAAATTTCACAGCAATGATAATTTTGAAGGTTATGAGCATGACTAATGTGAATTTTTCTTTCCCCCTTTTTTATGAAACCCAATCTTCGATTTCTATGCCATCAACATGAACATTTCAGCACGGGCAAGGGCACGCATTGAAGCCCGGGAGCAGGCAGCCCGGGACCAGGCAGCCGAGGAGGAGGAGGAAGAGGAGGAGGAAGAAGAGGAAGAGGAAGAGGAGGAGGAGGAAGAGGAGGAGGAGGAGGAAGAGGAGGAGGAGGAGGAGGAGAAGAAAGAGGAGGAGGAGGAAGAGGAGGAGGAGGAAGAGGAGGAGGAGGAAGAAGAGGAGGAGGAAGAAGAGGAGACCCAGGGTGCAGTTTTGACCCACACAATTTCCCCATCCCCTTCCCCCTCCACAACCCCCACCCCCTCCACAACCCCCCCCCCCCCCACAACCCCCACCCCCACCCCCCCCCCTCCCCACCCCATTTCCAACCCCCACCCCCACCCCCCCCCTCCCCACCCCATTTCCAACCCCCCTACACCTCTCCACCACCCACCCCCAAACCTCTCCACTCCCCACTCACACCCACTACCTCGGGCCAAACTACAGGACCATCCACCTTGCTCCTGACCCCCACAACCACTGCACAGCCAACCAACGGCAACCAGGATGGCTCAAGTAGCTGTAAGTAAATAATGTGTCTAATGTTGACCTACACATTTCTACACATAAACAATCACAACAACCACATATGTGTATCCAACATCAACATTAGTTGCAACATATCACTGCAGGCCGACCATGAGGTGTGTCCTGTCCTTCTCCAGGAACAAGGCTCCCCTTGGTGGTTTTTTTGAGTGTGGCCATGCCTCACCCCTTGAATAATTGACATAACAGTACATCCAATGAGATATCCGACATTAGTGGTGTGGTAGTTATGTGGCTCCAGGTGTTGGGTAACTCCAGTTCCCAGCATGATGTGCAACACAGGGCCGGATTATAATGGAGGCGCAAGGGGTCAGTGCCCCTGGGCCCCCCTCTAGCTAGGGGCCCCCTGTGGTTGTCATGTATTTTTTACAAATAACATGTTTAAGTTATGTTTTTTTTTTTTTTAGCTAAATGTTTTGTGCATGGGTGGGGTAGTGCTGCAGCTTCACCTATCTGCCAATGTGACAATGATTTATGGTGCTGAGCATCGGGAGCCAAGGCACACTGATTGCACAAGTGTGCAGTGCATTTCTGGGAGTTGACTAAGTCCCATGACACTTTGCACCAGAGGACAGAGGCTGAGAAGTTTGTGCTGAGCTCTGATTGGTGGAGCTCATTACATGCTTCTCAGGTCCATGGAGAACAGCAGCAGCAGCTTAGTCATAGGAGGGTTTTTAATCAGAGGCAGCACTAGGACTGTGAGGTCTCCTCCAGAGTAAGGGGCAGAGGGACAAACACAGGCTTTTCATGTGGTGTGTGTATATATATATATATATATATATATATATGGGGTCTATTATTATTCCGAGTGCCGCCAACCCCCTGTCTATATATATATATATATATATATATATATATATATATATCCCCTGCAGGTAACCATTGACCAAGTTTATTCTGCCTTTACTCTATGTTTTGACAGTATAATATTCGCCCATGCAGTGTGCGGCCAGTAATGACAAGTGCAAGGGGGCCCCCCGCTCTAAAGTACCCCGGGCCCCCCAAAGGCTTAATCTGCCACTGGTGCAACTTAAATGTAGAGATTGTTTTGGTAATAGTGTGTGAGGCCATGCGGATGCATGCTTTACAAACATAGCTGTAGGCCTATAATTTGTACAGCAATGTCCTAAATTTAAAATAGTAAGGAGTGCTTAAGCCACAACAATGTCATAACCCCTAAATAGCACAGGCTAATTGTGAGGTTAGAGGAGAGTCCCCCAAAACCAAAGTACCAATTGGGATACAGCATACATTCATTGATGAAGGAGTAATTGAATTAATGTTATTTACTATGTACAGTATGTGTGTGTTAACATATTTTTTTTTAGTACTGTGTTTACAGCAGACCCATCTTCAATGTAGTTTCTAAATGTATGTGGCCTTCACACATAACTCTGAACTTTTTATTATGTACAAATACAACAAACATTTGTGTATATTAATTTTTTGTTTTATCCCTTCATTACAGACACTGAACAGCAGCAGGAGGAGGTGGCCGCAATAATGCGGGAAATTATGCTCACCATGGTGTACCTGCAGCTCCTTTTTGGGCTTCTGGAGGCCCGCCTTTAATTTTTTATTTATCCCCCCCCCCTTTTTATTTTTGTATCCAATAAAAGTTTGATTACAGTTCGAAATTGCCTGTGTTTTTAATAATAAATATGTTAGAGGGCGTGTAAGGGTAGGTACATACAGATGTGTACTGTAAGTTATACTTGTAATTTGAGGTGAGGGGTAATGATTGATGTGTGAATGTGTGTGTTTTTGAGTAAAATAACACATAGTGAAAATGCATGAATGTTTAATGTTGTTCGATTAAAACATCACACATAACATCAGGGTAGGTATACATGTTACACATTTTGGACAAAGTTATTACGTACATAATTTAGTACATATACAGAAACACCAACATAACTTGATTTAAAAGTAACAGCAATATGGGGACACATAGATAGTGATTAAAATGCCACATTAGAACATAACAAATATACATGTAATGTGGGTTAAAATGTAGTTTTATTAGGTCTTTATTAAGGTAGACAATTGAGTTAATAGAAAACAATAAGTGAATAACAAATAGATTAATTAATCAATTGTCAGATTAGTAGTTGAGAGGCAAGATTTGCAGGTCCATATATGTGAAGGGTATGCCAGCGTGCACGGACGTACGCTCACTCTCACGAGCGGTGACATAAGCTGAGTTTTCCATTGAAAACAATAGGGACCCGTCCGTGCAAACTGGCGTACGCTCAGATCTCCGCAAGAAGGCGGTGGGGAGACGGAGGAAAGACGGCCGTAGACGGCGCCGTACGCTCAGTTGTACGCCTGTTGTCGGAGTGCAAGGGCTGGCCCGTCCGCGTACGTTGCCGTACGCTCATTTGTACGCCACTCCCCTTCTACGGTATTTATGGCCGTACGTAAGCGGCTGATTTGTGGGTGGAGTTAACCCTAACGGCCGCGTACGGCTAGCGTGCGGTAATGGCGAACGTACGCACGTTTGGCCGCTCCGATCAGAATAAGGCCCATAATGCCAGTAGCTTTACATGTCAAGGCTTACTAAATCATATATAGATGTAGATCATCCCCCCCCCCCCCCCCCCATGCTCAGAAACAAGTTATTTCACCAGTTTTCATTTGCTTCCATTACTGGTAATATAACGCATGATACAGACCTTCCCATAAAGTCATTGCTAAGCGAATACCGGAGGAACACATTAATAATGCTATTTGCTGCTAATCCAATTGGTGTTAAATCCCATTTACTAACAATTTAGTAAATCTAATAAGGATGGATCTCTGTACCTCGGCGTATGGTGTGAAGCAACAGAAAAAAAGATTTTTATTTCCATGCGACTCGCCGAGTGCAGGATTTCTGTCTTTCCAAACTACAGACGGCGGCTTTTAAATAAAGACTTCATAATTACATTCAGGAGGCGGCGTACATTCAGAATCAGGAAAAACTAAATTATTTCTAAAGCTCGGCGTCTGCTTTTGTTTCAGCAAATTACCCAGCGCGCAAAAGGGAAGAGAAACTAATAAATATCTATAGAACATACACCTTCACTCCGCGCGTTCTTTCCCGGAGCCAGAAATGAATTTAACACTTGAAGTGCATAAAAGGGCTTAGAATATTGTACTGAGCGGCATACGGGAGTGCTCTGTGGATCGGAGACCATCAGCACTTCCAGGGCTGATAACAATGGTTCACCTGGAACCGACAAGTCTTTCAAATTCTGCCTGTCTGTCATTAACAGAGATGGGCACAGAGGGGCCAATTCTATTAGTCAGCTGCGATCATTATAAGCATAAATCCCCGGCAGTTTGTAAACAGTGCAGTCAATGAGGCAGGGAAGGACTCTGTCTGCAAGCAGATTAACTTTGGAATGACAAAAAAACAGATAGACAAGGTAACGTACTGTAACTGCACAAAAGCAGCAAGAACTGTAGTTCACACATTTCACCAGCAGGTGGAGTACTGCTCAGGCGGAGTGTAACAATGAACTATACTGTAGTATCCTGCCCAATTATCAAGAAATATATCTGCGGCTTATTCCCTTTGAAACACACGTTTTTGGGGGGTAACCGCATAGATTTACCAAGCTCCAGAAGGCAAAATATTCTTGAGATTGCCAACCGCCCCCCCCCCCCCACACACACACATCTGCCGAGCTAGCCCCCTGTAGCCTATGGACTTTATACTGTATATATGGCTAACTACTCCTCACCTCGATGAAGTGAAGTACTGCCACTGACCACTAGAGGTCACTCGAGGGACCTAATGAATCCTTTGTGTGGTAATAGATTTCATAACAGAAAGTGATAGCAATTTTTGCTGGGACAGTGAACTGGATAAATATGAAGAGGTAGAAGTGAAGACAGAGATTGGAAATAGGAGTAGATAGGGACTGGGGGTGGTGTGCAGGGCCGTCTTTCCCATTGGGCACGATGGGCAGTTGCCCGGGGGCCCTAGGACCTAGGGGCCCCCGGCCCAGCCCAATGGGAAAGATGGTGGCCGGGGTCCGGGAATCCGCTCACCCTCGCTGGGGGATCCGGGCAGGGGGATCAGGGCGGTGGCGGTAGCTAGAAGCCTGATTCGGCGAAGCTCTATTTGCCGGCGGGGCGGGAAGCGCTGTTGCATTTGAATAGACTGGCCGGACGCTGATTGGCTGAATTCAGAAAATCAGCATCCGGCCAGTCTTTGAAAAGGCAACAGCGCTTCCCACCCCGCCGGCAAATAGCGCTTCACCTCCTAGCTAGCAGTGAATTTAATTTCGGGGGTCCGTGTGCCGGGGTTCTGATCACCCTCACTGGGTGATCCGGCAGGGGGATCAGGGCATCGGTGGCGGTAGCTAGGAGCCCGAAGCGGCGAAGCGCTATTTGCCGGCAGGGGGGGGCGAGAAGCGCTGCTGCATTTAAAATGACTGTCTGAATGCTGATTGGCTGAATTCAGCCAATCAGCAACCGGCCAGTCTTTTCAAATTCAACAGCGCTTCCCGCCCCCCCGGACAAATAGTGCTTCGCCGCTTCGGGCTCCTAGCTACCGCCACCGCCGCCCTGATCCCCTTCCCCAGCGAGGATGGTCGGATCCCCGCCACCCGGCCACCATCTTTCCCATTAGCGCTATTTGCCGGTGGGGCGGGAAGCGCTGTTGCATTTGAAAAGACTGGCCGAACGCTGATTGGCTGAATTCAGCCAATCAGCGTCTGGCCAGTCTTTTCAAATGCAACAGCGCTTCCCGCCCCGCCAGTTAATATCGCTTTGCCACTTCAGGGCAGGCTCCTAGCTACCGCCGCTGCCCTGATCCCGCTGCCCGGATCCCCCAGCGAAGATGATCGGATCCCCGGCCGTCGGAAGCTGACTGGCTGCCGCACGGAGCCAGAGAGGTGAGGGTTGGGGAGGTGACTGTGGGCTCCTGGGCAAACTAATTTGGGGGGGGGGGGGGTGTCCAGTGAACTAGGTTGCCCAGGGGCCCTTCCTAATGTTAAGACGGCCCTGGTGGTGTGGAGAGTTTGTGGGCTAAAAACGGTCACAGCTCAAAGTTAAAGTAAAAACTGTCACAGCTCAAAGTGAAAGCACATTGCAGAAGCTGTGATTTTTATGGGCATTTAACTAGTTATTAATAAATAGCATTTAGTGTTACATATAAATTATATAACACTAAATGCTTTTATTCAGATACGCAATGGGCCTGATTCAGAGGTGGTCGAGTTTTTGTACATGGCAGGTATGTCAATGTTGTAGCTGCCATCTTTTGTACAGAGATGCCCATCGCCGCCTTCTCAGATCTGTCTGACAAAGACACAGTCGGTATATTTGTGTCCTCCCCCCACTAACGATGAACACTGATCCTCGATGGTTAGCAACTCTTGATAGTCTGCCACCGATGATTGTTTTGCCATGGATGGTGATGAGTACAGCTATATTTATTATTCTGTGACACAGGGTGCATGGTGCAGAGCTCATGCAATACTTAGCCACCGCCTTACGTGATTGGCCCGCTATGTGATGGTCATCAATCGTGGCACCTATTCCATGGTTTACCATCATTGAGTCCAATAACCAATGGCACCATCCAGGCCGTCCCCACCCTACTGTCGGGAAATTGGTGGGCGTGTCCATGACTAGTTTGAGCCACCAATTCAATTGTGTTCTCAAGTTGGGGGAAATGAATGTTCTAGCGTAAGCAGGAACAGGAGATTATAGTAGGGAATAACGGGATCCACAAGTATCCAACAACAGATTATACCTTTAACAATGGAACGAGAACAATCTTTCCCCCTTCTCTACGTGTATGCCGGACTTTTAGGTTTTAAAAGAAGCTTAAAAAAAAACCTCAAGGAATCTTTGACAGCTTAAATCTCTAAATCTTTGACAGCTTAAATCTTTGCAAGAGTATTGATGTTAATCTCGCCCCGGGCGCCTCTCGCATATCTAATCATCTCACGCTTTGATGCGACAACCGACCATACAGCAAAGTTGGACCTGGAGAGAGATACGCAGAGGCAGAAAGCCAAAGACCTTTGCGGCAGCAAACGATGGGATTGTTATTCACCGTGATACAATGAAACAATTAATGTAATCATTTCATCGTTTCATTTCATTACTAGCCGTAAAGAGAAAATAATCAACAGCGATATTGGCGATCTTCCCTCCCCTCGCTGATCTAATTGGCAAACTGCTCTCCGTAATAGACAAGGGCAGAGCGACCTTTCCGCACAGTAGATTAGAATTGCACTAATTACTCCGCGCTGGATGTGGGTTTGGGACCTGGAGTCGGGGATCTTGCAGGCAGCACAGAGGATAGCCTTCAATGAGGCAGATGTGTTAAGCCTGGAGAAGAGATAAACTGGAGATAAAGTGGCGATAAAGTGGAGGTAAAAGGAGATAAAGCACAGCCAATCAACTCCCAACTGTCATTTTCAAATCCAGTTCATTGGCTGTTGCTTTGTCTCCTTTCACTTTATCTCCAGTTTATCTCTTCTCCTGGCATAGTACATTGCTGTACAGGTAGAACGAGGGGGGTATGGTGCGGCAGGAACCATACAGGGCACACCTGCAAGTCTAACGCGGTGTATGTGTCTAAGGGTTGACAGTATGACGGTCGACATACATTAGGTTGACTGCTAAAGGTCGACACATGAAATATGTCGACAGGCCTAAGGGCCAACAGGGTGGGAAGGTCGACACAAGCATTAGTTCGACAATGGAAAGGTCGACAAGGGCGACATGAGGTTTTCAATTTTTTTTGGGCCCGAATGTCGACTTAAGTCAACATGGACACCGTATCAGTGTGCTGCGTCCCCTCACATGGCTTACTGCGCTCGGCGCGATATTATATTCTCCCTCCACATGCTAGTAGATGGTAGGGTATGAAATACCGCCTGTTTTTGAAAAAGAAACGTCAAAAACTCATGTCAACAATTTGACTGTCGACCTTCCCATTGTTGACCTAATGACCGTCCGACCCTGTGGACCTTAGGACTGTCGACCTATTTCAGGTATTAATCTAAGCCCTGTCAACCTTTAGTGGTTGATCGAATGTATGTCGATCTTCAAAGTGACAAACCTAACGACCGTATCACAGATGGCCGTGGCTCACTCCTGTTTGTCTCCGTGATGCTGCGATTTCACCACTCTATGCGTTTCTATAACGGCGCAAGAGCAAATGAGAAGCAGTTGCACGGTGACAGGATCGTGCCAATTGCCACGGGAGTCGCATGTGGTGATTGGCGCAGGATAGATGAGCCCGGCTACATCTGTAATAGCTGCATAGAACAAAAACAATCCGAGAGTACATACAATATCTACAGAGATGGGGCATATGTGCCAAGCAGGATCCACCAACTGATGGCCTGCAGGGCCCTCGCCACGGACAGCGAGTGGTAATACAGCCACTGCCGCTGGGTGGTTTATTGCTGGAGAGCAGGAACAGAATGCAGGAAATATATATATATATATATATATATATGTCAGTATTGTCCGAAAACATTGGGGGCAGCATGGAAACTATTGTGTGATCGTCACCCTGCTCCCCTACACTGATACCGACTCGTTATAACCTCAGGGGAACGTGCGGAGGGGGCGTCCTAAATGTTCAACACCTGCCGTTCAACAAGGATGCCTCTCTCAGAGTCATGCTTCATTTTTTATCGTCAGACAGGGGCTCCCCCCAGATTGTGGAGCCCCTAGGCAGCTGCCTTATGGTCTTGTCTTAGGACCTTATTCTGATTGATTTGGTCATCCGTGTGCAAGATATCAAAAAGACAACAATGAAAAACATCAAAGCAGTAAAGCAGTCACGTCATAATGTGTGGGCATAAATCACAGCTGACCAGAGTAAAGTCAATCTGGGAACTAGATTTGGGCTAGATTCCATGGATGCCGGTTATATATCCTCCGGTTCCCCAGAGGAAATTGCAGGATTTTGCTGGGAGGAAGGGGGTGTCCAAAAAAAGGGTGTATTGGAAAGGGGTGTGACCAAACTGAGGCAACTCTATTGGATCCGCCCCTCGCCACTGACCCACAAATCGCAAAAAAATTGCAACGATGGGGCTTTGTGATTTGCAAATCACCTCATCTGTTTGGGGGGTGGTTTCTGGGTACTGACAACCCCCTCTACTGGCCCCATTTGCATTCAGCTTCTACAATGTACTTACAATTTGAGCCGTGACAGCTCCTTCTCTCCATATACAGCAAGTTTGAAACAGATCAGTGTCCGTGCAAAAATTGCCTTCACTTTCTGTTACAACATCTTTTATCACACAAAGGAGTCATTTGGTCCATCGAGAGGCCTCTAGTGCTCAGTGGCGGTACTTTACCTCATAATAGAGGTGAGGAGTAGTTTGCCTTTTATATATTATATATATATATATATATATATATATAACGAAGGGTTAGGCGGGTGGCACTCCAGTAAATAAAGACAATGGTCACGAGCTGTGTTCCAACGTTTCAAATGTTATTTCAACATTTTTCATCAGGGTGCCTATAACATTTGAAACGTTGGAACACAGCTCGTGACCATTGTCTTTATTTACTGGAGTGCCACCCGCCTAACCCTTCGTTATATTGGAGTGAGCTCTTGTCTCACTCTCCCTGGGAGGGCACCTGTCGTTATATTGCTGCTATTTGGAGTGCCGGCCATCCCTGGAAAAACTGCTATATATATATATATATATATATATATATATATATATATATATATATATATATATATATATATATATATATATAGATATTTTGTTCTCCCCTATACACAATAAGAAACCTGATTCTCTGTTGAGAAAACCGCTGCACTACCTCCATGGGGATCTCATTCATCATTCAATTGGAAGTGTCAGCAGGGGCTCATTTAAATGAACGAGCGCACATTGTTCAGATCTTAATGGAACAATAATTGTACTTCTCAGATGGGAAGCTCTCTGGCCTTTCTGCATATTCTCTCCCTTTCGTTCTCCTTCCAGAGACTCCTTTAATTAGTTGTAATAGTGTTATGTCGCCGATAAGCCCATTGTGTAATATTTATTGCCCTTAATCATCGGCGCCATTGAACTTATTCCATAACATCGGAGCTTTGTCCTGGTGTCTCCGTCACCCCGGCTCCTGTGACAGCAAGCCCCCGAGTGCCGCAGCAAAGACGTATGGCGGATCAGATGGAAGTAGCCGGTGATGCAGCTTACAAGGCGAATGGATTCCGTAAGTGGGTCAGCTAGGTTCGCTAATTGTATTACTCAGTGGTAGAGTGTTTGGAGAGAAGCCGGAGTGTTGCTGGGTTCTATCCCCGCTCAATAGGTAAATGTGGAGTCTGGGAAGTGCTCGGCTGGTGAGGACCGATGTAAGTGCCTTAATGCATTCTGTGATACATTTGACCACTCAGAAATGGGTAAACATGGTTAGATGTAACCACAGGCCAGGCCTCGCTACTGCAAACAAAGCAATGTTCCGTCGCACAGGAACAATCTCATGTTGGATGAACTCTTCGTGATACCGCGCATGACACGTGAGCCTGCCCGCTGTTTGCAGCCCTCTGTGCATAGGTGCCGATTCTGTGGGTGCTTGAGGGCCCGAGCACCCACGGAAATTGATGAGCACCCACCCGCTCAGCAGCAGCCCACTCACCCGTGTCCCACTGCACTCCCCCTCCCTCGTCGCTGGCACAGGTACTGTGTCGGCATTTATGTACCTGCACTGTGGGGGCATTTATGTATTTGGCACTGTGGGGGCATTTATGTATTTGGCACTGTGGGGGGGATTTTTGGATACTTGTGTATTATCTGGGCGCCCGATTTTTTCATAGGGCCGATAAAATCGCGTCAATTGCATCGCATGCAACCAAATCGCATGCAATGCGGTGAACGCGATTTTTCCATAGTTAAATCAATGTTAAATGGTCCCTGAGACCATTAGGTCAATGTGAAATGGCCCCCACTTTTGTTTGTATGCCCCCTCATTGTTAACGCCACCCCACCATCAACGCCAACCCGAAGCATGCCGAGCGCAGCGAGCAGCGGCGGTACGCGTCCTCTGACCTTTTCATACCCCCACTATCCACGTCGGCGTGGAGTTGATTTTATACAGTGTGGCAAGCGCAGCGAGCCACCGAGCCCGAAGCGTGGCGTACGAAGCGTGCCCCGCGAGGGGACGCACATTACTTCACTGGTATTATGCGTCCACTCGCCACGCTTCGGGCACGGTGGCTCGCCACACTATATAAAATCAACTCCATGCCTACGTGGATAGTGGGGGTATGAAAAGGTCGGAGGACGCGTACGGCCGCCGCTCACCACGCTTCGGGTTGGCGTTGATGGTGGGGTGCCGTTAACAATGAGGGGGCATACAAACAATGAGGGGGCATACAAACAATGGGGGGGCATTTCACATTGACCCTTATGGTCTCAGGGACCATTTGGGACCAAAAACATAGTAGCGCTGAACAGTTAAAAAATGTATTACATGTAATGCACACATAGATTAAGAATATTATTAAAATATTTGCACCAGCACCTCCAACAATACTGTCTACAACAGGGTCCATTCCTAGTATGCCACCGATTGTCCGGAAAGGAAAGTCTCCTTGTAATTAAGGTGGAAATATATTTACGGCAGAGTAGTCTAAAAGTGGATTGTTCCTTATTAAGGTTGCATATCAGCAGTATCCAACAGTTGGTATTAGGGAGATTAACTCCAAGTTTCCATGGAAGCGGTTTCCTTATGAAGATGTAACACTCCGGTGGTGGCTGGTCTGGATCCTGAATTGGTCGATGGGTGACAAGTATAGGGTGGCTGGTGCAGTAGTGCCTGACGTGTTTCGCTGCATCAAAGTGCAGCTTTATCAAAGGATATGACTAGAGGTTTATTGAGGGTTTATATACCTCACCTGCTAATGAGGGACTAGGTGCACCTGCGCTGAATCAGTCACAGGCAGTGTTCCCTCTAAGCTGTGCGCACGTGCGCGCGCACACACCTTGACGAGCGTGCGCACAGACATTACAACTGAGCGCACAAAGCAGCAGTGGTCCCTTTTTGCAGTTGTGGACTCAATTAATGTGTGTTTCACCCATTAACTACATTGTGTGCTGTATTTTGAATGTTTAAATGTTTAATATCATTTTGAAGTAAAGTTAACACAAATGCTGAATGTCATTTTCCAGTTATATATAAGTGACGCACAAAAATTTAAACTTCATTCCAAAGTTGCACAGCCAAAATCTTTAGCCGCACACAGCCTTCATAAAATTAGAGGGAACATTGGTCACAGGATCAGTTTACAAATACATAAAAACGAGGAGAGACATATATATATGAACAAAGAGGCAAAGTACATATATAATCTTTAAAACAAGAACATAAATTGATGCAATCTAAAGTTTTAGTATTAGAAAGTTCAAAGGTCCATGCAGCGCTATTGGTCAGTTTCTGCTGTCATGGATTACGTGCATTTGGGACCATTTAACATTGATTCCTATGGAAAATCGCGTCAATCGCATTGCATCGCATGCGATTTGGTTGCATGCGATGCGATTGATGCGATTTTATCGCAGGAAATCGCATTGCATGCCTTAAGTTAAGGCATGCAATTAACAAAATCGGGCGCCCAGATAATACACAAGTACCGATTTTTGTACCTGCACTGTGTGGGCATTTATGTATTTGGCCATAATCGGTTGCCCATAGCAACATCACATGTGAAGTCTAATTCCCACCTTAATAAATTCCCCTCATTTTGTCAACCCGCTCCCCCTTTCTTTTTCAGCCGACACAGTCTTCCGTCGTCCTTGGTCTGAACCTCACATGGTCCTATGTGTGGTACAAGATGACCACCATGGATCATCGCATAATCAGATAAAAAGGGCCAGATGCACTAAGCTTCAAAAGTGATAAAATGGAGAGTTCCGAAAAACAAACCCTGGTATTATTGTTGCCGCTAGCTAGGAACAGCGAAAGTTCAAACCGCCACCGAAGGCTTATACTGCATGCAACCACTCCCGCCACCCTCTCTCTCAGCAGCCCTTCTACGCTGCCCCTTGTTCCTTTTCTTAAACGGACAAAACCATGCTGCACTGCAGGTGGGGCAGATGTAACATGTGCAGAGAGAGAGAGTTAGATTAGGGTGGGTTATGTTCAAACTGAAATTTAAATTACAGTGTAAGAACAAAGCAGACAGTATTTACCGGGCACAGAACCAAAATAACTCCCCCTTATGTAACTCTCACCGCACCTGTTACATCTGCCCCACCTGCAGTACAGCATGGTTTTGTCCATTTGAGAAAAAAGCAAATGAGGCGATCAGGTCTGAATAAGCCTCATGTACAGACGGGTCCGCCAGAAGCGCACTCCACGCCTATCAACACCTCGACTACCGCCGCACCTCTCAACCTCCCGCATCCAGGATTCTCCCTGTGATAAGACACATAACACGCCAAGGGTGAGCAGAGAATTCCATTTGCAGTACAGGCCCAGGGTTATAAGGAGAGGGGCCCAGCAAGATATATATCTCGCTGCAACACGCTCGCTTGCGAGGACCTGCTGTAGCGGAACAGCCTTTGATTAAACCCTGTTAAATTATCAGCTACACAAGTCAGCAACAAAGAACACCTACTGTAAGAGGTTCTTTTTTTTTTTTTTTTTGCAATTCATTATACCCAGCGCCTCTGTAGGCTCCATAAAGCCGTTCTGATATATTTAATGGGAACGCGGAAGGTGAATGTTGGGACACGGCGTTCCTACCAGCGCCGTCGTGTAATCCTTTCTTACTGTATCATAAAACAGTCGGGAGCAAAGATT
Source organism: Crinia signifera (assembly GCF_055691185.1). Taxonomy (NCBI): domain Eukaryota; kingdom Metazoa; phylum Chordata; class Amphibia; order Anura; family Myobatrachidae; genus Crinia; species Crinia signifera. The sequence continues at coordinate 24,682,918 of NC_139225.1, forward strand.
CAGCACAGACATCAAGGGGTAAGAAAAACAAATCAATGCAGGTGCATCTTACCAAAGGGCAAAAGGTCTCGCGGAATATGCAGATTAGCGTGACGGATATCCACCGGGGAGACCAGGCGGGCGCAGCCTGTGTTTACACGATTAATGAGCACGCCGCTCTGACCCAGATGGCCGGGCCCTGGATGCAAATTCTCCCTGGGTCAGTGGGTTAGAGAGAAATTGGGGCAGGATTCAAGGTCAGGGCAGTCTAAGAAATGCAGGCCGGTTCCAGTGATGTATTTCATCTTTCCATGGTAAAGCCGACTGGCTTAGATGCAGCATAAGCTGAGCTAAATCTGTCCACCCGTGTGTGTGCTCTCACAGCGGATGGCAACTACTGATTTACTAAACGGAGGGCCTAATTCAGCTTGGTTCGCTAAGCAGCGGTCTTTTGCCCGCCCCCGCTTCCCAGCGAATAGACATGGCAGCATGCGAATGGATGTGTACGCTCACACATACAGTCGCATGCGAGCGTATGGGGGAAATAAAAATTTGATGATCGCAGCCCATCAAATGATTTCCCCCCCCCCCTTTGCAAGTAAAAATTCGATCTGACCAGTCTTTTATTTGCTGCCACTATGGCCGAGAACAGGGAGGGCGCTGACGTCATGTGACGTAAGCCGCCCGTCTTGTGCAGGCTTTCACCCATCTGCTTTGCAGGGGCATGCCCAGAAACACTGGGTGTTCCTATGTCCCAACCCACTGCCTCTGCATTTACGCTGCATGCGCTGATCCGTGTTTTCTTCATCATATACGAATGGTAAATGTGCGGCATTTGTATATTTAAGCCGAATTCAAACTTAAGAACGATAGTAAATAAAAAACAATCTGAAAAAACTCTTTGGCCAATTGCGGCCGAGTTCTATTGATTAATTCATAATGCTGAATTCGGCTGAGCTTGCCGTTCATAAAAATGGCCACTTGGCCGAATTCGCCACTTCGTAAATGTGCCGATGCTAGAGTCCCGGCCGTAATTACGGACACCTACAGCCCACAGGCCACCCAACCCATCAAGGAATAGCATACCTCCCAATATTCGCCGGCACAGGGGCGGGACTGCCACAAGGCCACACCCTCTGTGAGCTGCTGGCCAGCCCCCAACCCCTCTGCGCACAACGTCTATTCACGGACAACAGGGGGGACTCCCAACTGCCCCCCCCCCCGCCGCTGGACACTGCCGGCAGCGGGAGGGACGAGGGAATGTCCCAAAATACCGGGTCGTTCCTGTGATTAGCGGGATAGTTGGGCGGTATGCAACAGGGTTATAGGTGTGGACGATCAGAGGGCCCGGATAAGATTTTTGGTTGTTATAGGATTGTACTTGTGGCGAGATTATCATCCTCGAAAAAGTTTCTTTCCCATATTGCTTTTTTCCACATACACACTGAAGAACCTTTTAGTTCACAGGTATGGACCAAGGGTGGACAGTGTCTTGGGCATCACTAAAGTCAACATGCACAAGGTCGATACAAGCAAACGCTCAACACGAAAAAGTCACAAGAAACGTTCGACATGAGTTTTTCCATTTTCTTCGTTGTCAATGTCGGCAAGTGAGTACATGGACCCCAATTAGTGCATTGTGAGTCTGATTCAGACCTGCGCGCTAGACTGCGTATAGTCGCTGGCCAGCGGTCAGGTAAACGCCACCCCGCCTCGATCACAAAATGCAGCAGAGAACGTCTCTAACAGTGGCGTTATCCATCAGGTTAATATCTTGCATAGTCTGCGCTGTTGGACAGGAAACATCTCCAGGGTCTCCTGTCATTGGCTGTTCACTATGACCTGGTCTACCACATTACACTGCAGTCAGCTTGTGTGCTGTAGTCTGGGGTTACTGCTCTCCTGTACTGCTGAATTTATTTAGAAGCTGTATAATAAATCTTTGGCGACCCGTGATTTCAGCGAGCAGCAGGTATAGATTACATCTGTAATAATGGTTTCCCACTTTGTAAAGCGAAGCGCTTTCCTGTTCTGTAAAATACAGGATGCTCTGCCTTTGTGCCGCCTCTATCAAGCTGAATCCATCGCTGTCCTCGCCACCAGCCAGCGATTTTAATAAACAAAAGCTTTCGATTGTGACATATTCATCCTGCCTTGTTCCCATAAATGTTTTGTGACAGGCTTGATCTATTATTCGGTTTCGGATCTCAGAGGCTTCGCGGAGACGTCTGTGGTAGCTTAGCGCAGTGTCTGACACATAGCGGAGCAAGAAACGTGGAAGACACGTGGAAGACGAAAGGAAGATTCTCAACTCGATTTATCTCCCACTCAGTAATAAAAATCAGTCTATACGGACTTTTACTTCTGTCGGAGATGGGGTGGTCGCGGACGTCATGTGATGCCAACCACCCGCCCCAAGCAGGCATCGCCACACCCTGCTTCTGCAGAGGAATGGCCAGCATTTTTATTGGGAAGCCCATAAAACAATGGCCGTTCCCCTGCTGCTGCCCTCTGCTCGCTCCCGGCAGCGAACGGACGTTTACAGCCAAGGATGTTTACAGATTGTAGTAGGAAACCCAGTCAATGTAGAGAGAATGTACAAACTCCACACAGATATGGTCAGGGATTGGCATTGTGACCTCAGCATGCCTCCCAACTTTATGAATATCAGAATAGAGACACTCGCTTGGCTTCGCCCAAAAAGGGGGCGTGGCGCATGTAAATGAGGCTTATGCATATTAGGCAGCACCCCTGTTTTTGGCCGCGAATAGACGCTGTGTGCATGCGCACAGCGTCTATTCTGTCAGATTAGGGGGGACTCCCAACTGCCCCCCCCCCCGCAGCGGGACACTGCCGGCCGCGGGAGGGACGCGGGAACATCCCCAAAAACCGGGACGTTCCCGCGTTTAGCGGGGCAGTTGGGAGGTATGCCTCAGGGCCATAAAACAGCAATGTTAATTACTACGCCAACCATGCTGGCTGTACTGCTGATCTTCTAGCAGTTCTAGAATACCTCCGGGAGCAGCAGGCCGTATCTTACAGCACGAAGGTCAGCCTGGTCTCTGGACAGTTTGTTGCCGGGTTTTTGCAGGAAACACCGAGTTATTACCTGGTAATGGGTTTTCCTCTACTCCACCATGGCAGCCCTCACTCATGGGTTTCTCCCTTCTGGGTAGTGCAATTGGAAAGGAAAGAAAGACACCAGCCCCCATAAAAGGGCTCCTCCTCCTTCCTTCAGTGTCTTTAAATTCTCCAGCTAAAAAATATAACAGATTAGTACACAACACATAAATAACAACAAGTGAGGGTAGGGAATATATGCTGCCATAGTGGAGTAGAGGAAAACCCATTACCAGGTAATAACTCGGTGTTTCCTCTACCTCCCCCATGGCAGCCCTCACTCATGGGTCGTACCCAAGCAGTATGCCAGCACAGGGGGGGTTAATACTCACGCAACTGAAACATGAGCCTACTTCGGCTATAATAATTAAATAATAATTTTTCTTCAACTTCTTTCACAAGACTGCCGCACTCAGGATTCTTCTCCCAAACTTGGCATCTGCTGATGACATCACATCTACTCTGTAATGCCTTGTGAAGGTATGCACAGACGACCATCCTGCCGCTTTGCAAAATTCTAAAACTGAAGCGGAATCTTTCTCCGCCCAGGACGAGGCCACCGACCTTGTGGAGTGAGCTTTAAGCCCTTCAGGCGGTACCGCGCCTCTTATTTGGTACGCCTTTAAGATGCACTCCCTGATCCATCTTGATAGCATTTGTTTGGACGCCGCCTGACCTTTTCTGTGTCCTTCCATCAGTATAAACAGATTTCTTGCTTGTCGCACTCCCGCTGACCTCTGTTTGTACACTGTCAGGGCCCTGACAACGTCCAACATATGAAGTCGCTCCTCCTTGCTGTTCGACGGATTGGAACAAAAGGATGGGAGTACAATTTCCTGATTTACATGAAATTCTGATGCGACTTTCAGCACAAACTGTGGATTTGTTCTTAAAGTCACTTTATCTTCATAGATATTCAGATAAGGTTCATCTATCCATAGTGCCTGCAACTCTGAGACTCTGCGGGCTGAATTTATGGCCACCAGAAATAGCACTTTCCATGATAGTAACTTGAGTGGTATTTCATGTATTGGTTCAAAAGGGTCCTCCATGAGAACACCTAGTACCAGATTTAAATCCCACGGTGGTAACGGACTTCTGACCCTTAGTTTCAGTCTTTTCACCGCTTGCATGAACCGGCGCACATCCCTGTTGTTTGCCACGTCCCAGTCTAGCATGGAAGCTAGCGCTACCTTCAGGGTACTAGCTGAGAGTCCCATCTGTAGGCCTTTCTGTAGGAAGCTTAATATCGTCGCCACTAATTTTGGGTCTTTCTGCTCGCTTCTCGCCCAGTACATGTACCTTTTCCACATTCGATAGTATGTCTTCATTGTGGAACTTTTTCTGGCTTGGAGTAGCGTCCCAATAACTTCCTTGTCAAATCCTTTTGCCTCTAATGCCTTGGTCTCAGTAACCAGGCCGTCAGGTTCCAAGACGGGGGTTGTGCCCTCGTTACTTGTCCCTGCGATAACAAGTCTGGAATTGCTGGTAGTCTCCATGGGCCGTCTACTGCCAGTCTGCACACCGTGCTGAACCACGGCCTCCTGGGCCAGTATGGAAGAATCGTTATGACCTGTACGTTCTCCCTTTGAATTTTCTTTAGCAATCTTGGGATTACCGGAATTGGGGGGAAGACATATGCCGTGTCCATGTCCCAAACTGCCGTCAGGGCGTCGACTTGAGCGGCCTGGGGCTCCCGGAATCTTGAAAAGTAGACTGGTAATTTCCTGTTCACTTTTGTTGCCATCAAGTCTACTTGTGGCCTGCCCCACTTTCTCACTAAACTGTCGAAGATTGTGCTGTTGAGGGCCCACTCGCCTGGCAAGCATTGCTCTCTGCTCAGCCGGTCTGCTATCACATTGTCCTTGCCCGCAAGAAATACTGCCGAGATGGCTACCACCCTGGTTTCTGCCCACTCGAGGATTTTGGAGAGCTGTTCTAACAGTGCCCTGCTTTTCGTGCCCCCTTGATGATTTATATAGGACACCACTGCCTGATTGTCGGATCTTACAATCAGTTCTCTGTTCTGCGCTTGATCCTGGAAGTGAGCGCATGCCCGATACACCGCCTCCATCTCTCTTAGGTTGGAGTGGGATGCTTGCCACTCTACCGACCAGCGGCCTTGAGCTATCTGGCCGGCACACGTTGCCCCCCAACCGTACTGGCTGGCGTCTGTCGTGATCACCACCTGCTCTCTGGTGGCAAAGCTTCTTCCTTGTACTAGACGTTCCGTATCGGACCACCAATCCAAATCTTTCTTGGCGGCCTTTGACAGTGTTGTCCGCTGGCTCAATTCCTTGCTGTCTTTGTCCCATTGTAACAGAAAGCACGCCTGGAGCTTTCGCATGTGAAATCGAGACCATGGTATTGTCTCTAGGGCTGCTGACATGAGCCCCAAGGTTTCCATGCAGTCCCGAGATGAGACCACTGTTCTCTTTCTCATCCATTCTATTTTCTTCAACAGCTTGTTTCTCCTGACCTCTGTCAGGGATACCTTCAGGTCTTGAGTATTTAAGATTACTCCTAAATACTGAATTTTCTGAGTCGGGGTGAGATGACTTTTTTTCTCGTTTATGAGCCACCCATGGTATTTTAGGCAGTTTACCACTTCCGCTGTGTGCTGTATTAGAAGGTCCTCTGATTCTGCCACAATCAGGATGTCGTCCAGATAAGGGTACAGCCTTATCCCCTTTCTCCTTAGCCACGCTATTATGACCACCAGCACCTTGGTAAATGTTCTGGGCGACGTTGCCAGTCCAAAGGGAAGCGCATTGAACTGATAGGTGACCCCTTGCACCCTGAACCTCAGAAATTTCCGGTGTCCTTCGAAGATCGGGACATGAAGATAGGCGTCCTTGAGGTCTATTGAGGACATGAAGTCGTTTTGATTGAGATCCAGCATAACTGATTTTATTGACTCCATCCTGAACGACTTTATTCTTATGAATTTGTTCAGTCTGCGTAAATCTAGAATTGTCCGGAATCCTCCTGTGGCCTTCCTCACCACAAAGAATCGGGAGAACCATCCCTGAAACTGTTGCGGTTTTGCCACTACGCTGACTACGTCTTGGTCCAGCATTTCCTTCAGGCTGGACAACAATGCTCTCCTCTCTTCCAAATCCTCTGGAATGGGAGACTGAACCAGGAAGTCGCCTGGTTTCCTTAAAAAGTCTATTTTGTAGCCTGACCGGACTACCTCTAGAACCCACTCGTCCGATGTGGATTCCTGCCAGGCGCTTTGGAACTTCAGCAACCTGGCTCCCACTTTTTGTGGGTTGGCGTCATTGGGGGTCTTTTTTGGAGGTGAACCTGCTCTCTTTGTTCCCTTGGCCTCGAAAATTGGCCCTGGAAACCCAAGATCCCCTTCTGTACGGCCTTCCTGGCCTATAGGCCCGTGACTCTCTGAACTCCTGCTGGTATCTATTGAACCTCGGGGGAGGTGTCTTCTTAGCAGCCTTGTCTTGGGGCAACCATACTGATTTTCCCCCTGAAATTTTGGACACTAAATCATCTAATTGTTTCCCAAAAAGATAGTCCCCTTGAAAAGGCATTGACAGTAGTCTATTCTTAGACTGTACGTCCGCCGCCCAGGGCTTTAGCCAGAGGGCTCTTCTAGTGGCAGCTGCTGTAGCTCCGGCCCTTGCCGCCAGGCGCACCGAATCTAATGATGCTTTGCATAGAAATTCAACAGCGAGTTGTACATCCTGCACCATTCTGAGTAACTCAGATCTCTTGAGGCCATCCAGCATGTCACTTTCCAGTTGCTGGCACCATCCTCTCAGCACTCTGGCCATGTAACGGCCATAGCCGCTGCTGGTTTTAAAGCGGTGCCTGCCACCAATTGTTGTTTTCTAAGACCCAACTCGATCTTTCTTTCCATTGGGTCTTTGAAAATATTGGCCTCTTCAAGAGGCAACGTGGTTTTTCTGGACAACCTAGCTACTGCTGCGTCCACCTTTGGCGGTACCTCCCAAGAGGCCACCTGCTGTTTATCAAATGGGTACATCTTGCTAACTCTGCTTGATGTCACAATCCGTCTATCTGGGTGTTTCCACTCCTCTGAAATCACTTCTTTCAGTGTATTGGACAGGGGAAACACTTTCCCTTTGCGCTTTTTGTCCTTAACCCCTTCACGACATTTGACGTATATATACGTCATGGCCGGGAAGTACTTCCCGACACATGACGTATATATACGTCATGACTTTAAACTGTCACTGCGTCTCGAGACGCAGTGACAGAGGGACGATGTCTGCTGTCCCTGACAGCAGACATGTCCCTGCATGCCCAGGGGGGGCTGCGATGTCGCCCCCCCGTCGGCGATCGCTGTGATTGGCTGTTCAGTGTGAACAGCCATTCACAGCGTTTTCCTGTGTTACCAGCGAATCAGACGCTTGGTAACACAGGTGTCAATCACCGCCGGGCGTCAGGGGGCATGAGGGGGTCATCGGTGACGATGACACCTCACCCCACCCTCACCCCACCTGCCCCCAAGGCTGTGATTGGTCCGTGGGACCCACGGACCAATCACAGCCAAGGCGCGACATTTAAACTAACGGTGACTGCGCTGCAGACGCCATTCCGGTCTGGAATAGCGTGCAGAGCGGTCACCGTGCCTATCTGCCGTGATACTGACCTGATCCTTGCTAATACTTACCTGATCCTTGCAAATACCTTACCTGATCACTTGATCACTGCTTGTAGCGTGCTGGACGCTTCCTGGATCTGACTTCCTGAGACTTCCTGCTGCTGCTGCAGTGTGATAGAGAGATAGAGAGATAGAGAGAGAGAGATAGAGAGAGATAGAGAGATAGTGACAGAGAGAGCTATATTGTGTGTCTGCTACCCCCCCTTTTTGGGGGTGCAGGGTTTTTTTATATATAAATAACTGTCACTGCTGCTGCTGCAGTGTCATAGTGATAGATAGTGATAGATAGTGAGAGATAGTGATAGATAGTGATAGATAGTGAGAGATAGAGAGATTTGTGTCTGCTACCCCCCCTTTTTGGGGGTGCAGGTTTTTTTTTTATATATATAACTGTCAGTGCTGCTGCTGCAGTGTCATAGTGATAGATAGTGGCCGTGTATATCATCCAGATGGCACTGTATAACGCTTACGTGCTATTCCGTTCTACCGGCCAGAGGGGGACATTTATGCACTTTCAAGAGGAAGTCATAAAGGGCCTAATATTTGGGAACCAGCAGGCAGAGGGCCCCAGTACTTCTAGTACTGGCCCCCGTATTGTACCAGGGCAGCATTTTCCCAACGAAATCCCCTCCACTGCAAGAAAGGGCAGGACACAAAAAAGGTGCAAAGTTTGCTATAAAAAGGGAATAAGAAAGGAAACTATTTTCCACTGTGAAACTTGCCCCGACAAACCCGGCCTATGTATAAAGGAGTGTTTCAAAATATACCACACATCTATGGATTATTAGGTTCATCATTTCACCGTGCTTCGGGGGTCTTGCTAATGCCACATAGCATGGGGGTTTGAAATGTACACTATACCCCTAGATGAATTCCCTGAGGAGTGTAGTTTGCAAAATGGGGTCACTTGTGGGGGGGTTCCACTGTATTGGTAATGCAACATAGCACCCACCATTCATTCCACCAGAATCTGAGCTGCAAAATCCAAAAATCACTCCTTCCCTTCTGAGTCCTGCCATGCACCCAACTGGTATTTTTTGGTCACATGTGAGGCATTGCCGTACTCTGGAGAAATGGGGGCACAGATTTTGGGGTGCTTTGTCTCCTTCATTCCTTGTGAAAATGAAAAATTTTGAGCCAGAACTGCATTTTTGTGTAAAAAAATGTAATTTTTCATTTTCACTGCCCAGTTGTATCAAAATTGGTGAAACCCCTGGGGGTTTGAAATGTACACTATACCCCTAGAAGAATTCCCTGAGGAGTGTAGTTTGCAAAATGGGGTCACTTGTGGGGGGGTTCCACTGTATTGGTAATGCAACATAGCACCCACCATTCATTCCACCAAAATCTGTGCTCCAAAATCCAAAAATCACTCCTTCCCTTCTGAGTCCTGCCATGCACCCAACTGGTATTTTTTGGTCACATGTGAGGCATTGCCGTACTCTGGAGAAATGGGGGCACAGATTTTGGGGTGCTTTGTCTCCTTCATTCCTTGTGAAAATGAAAAATTTTGAGCCAGAACTGCATTTTTGTGTAAAAAAAATGTAATTTTTCATTTTCACTGCCCAGTTGTATCAAAATTGGTGAAACCCCTGGGGGTTTGAAATGTACACTATACCCCTAGATGAATTCCCTGAGGAGTGTAGTTTGCAAAATGGGGTCACTTGTGGGGGGGTTCCACTGTATTGGTAATGCAACATAGCACCCACCATTCATTCCACCAAAATCTGTGCTCCAAAATCCAAAAATCACTCCTTCCCTTCTGAGTCCTGCCATGCACCCAACTGGTATTTTTTGGTCACATGTGAGGCATTGCCGTACTCTGGAGAAATGGGGGCACAGATTTTGGGGTGCTTTGTCTCCTTCATTCCTTGTGAAAATGAAAAATTTTGAGCCAGAAGTACATTTTTGTGTAAAAAAATGTAATTTTTCATTTTCACTGCCCAGTTGTATCAAAATTGGTGAAACCCCTGGGGGTTTGAAATGTACACTATACCCCTAGATGAATTCCCTGAGGGGTGTACTTTGCAAAATGGGGTGACTTGTGGGGGGGTTCCACTGTATTGGTGCTTTGGGAGTCTTGCTAATGCAACATGGCATCCACCATTCATTCCACCAAAATCTGTGCTGCCAAATCCAAAAATCACTCCTTCCCTTCTGAGTCCTGCCATGCGCCCAACTGGTATTTTTTGGTCACATGTGAGGCATTGCCGTACTCGGGAGAAATTGGGGCACAGATTTTGGGGTGCTTTGTCTCCTTCATTCCTTGTGAAAATGAAAAATTTTGAGCCAGAACTGCATTTTTGTGTAAAAAAAATTTAATTTTTCATTTTCACTGCCCAGTTGTATCAAAATTGGTGAAACCCCTGGGGGTTTGAAATGTACACTATACCCCTAGATGAATTCCCTGAGGGGTGTACTTTGCAAAATGGGGTGACTTGTGGGGGGGATCCACTGTATTGGTGCTTTGGGAGTCTTGCTAATGCAACATGGCACCCACCATTCATTCCACCAAAATCTGTGCTGCCAAATCCAAAAATCACTCCTTCCCTTCTGAGTCCTGCCATGCGCCCAACTGGTATTTTTTGGTCACATGTGAGGCATTGCCGTACTCGGGAGAAATTGGGGCACAGATTTTGGGGTGCTTTGTCTCCTTCATTCCTTGTGAAAATGAAAAATTTTGAGCCAGAACTGCATTTTTGTGTAAAAAAATGTAATTTTTCATTTTCACTGCCCAGTTGTATCAAAATTGGTGAAACCCCTGGGGGTTTGAAATGTACACTATACCCCTAGATGAATTCCCTGAGGGGTGTACTTTGCAAAATGGGGTGACTTGTGGGGGGTTCCACTGTATTGGTGCTTTGGGAGTCTTGCTAATGCAACATGGCACCCACCATTCATTCCACCAAAATCTGTGCTGCCAAATCCAAAAATCACTCCTTCCGTTCTGAGTCCTGCCATGCGCCCAACTGGTATTTTTTGGTCACATGTGAGGCATTGCCGTACTCGGGAGAAATTGGGGCACAGATTTTGGGGTGCTTTGTCTCCTTCATTCCTTGTGAAAATGAAAAATTTTGAGCCAGAACTGCATTTTTGTGTAAAAAAATGTAATTTTTCATTTTCACTGCCCAGTTGTATCAAAATTGGTGAAACCCCTGGGGGTTTGAAATGTACACTATACCCCTAGATGAATTCCCTGAGGGGTGTACTTTGCAAAATGGGGTGACTTGTGGGGGGGTTCCACTGTATTGGTGCTTTGGGAGTCTTGCTAATGCAACATGGCATCCACCATTCATTCCACCAAAATCTGTGCTGCCAAATCCAAAAATCACTCCTTCCCTTCTGAGTCCTGCCATGCGCCCAACTGGTATTTTTTGGTCACATGTGAGGCATTGCCGTACTCGGGAGAAATTGGGGCACAGATTTTGGGGTGCTTTGTCTCCTTCATTCCTTGTGAAAATGAAAAATTTTGAGCCAGAACTGCATTTTTGTGTAAAAAAATGTAATTTTTCATTTTCACTGCCCAGTTGTATCAAAATTGGTGAAACCCCTGGGGGTTTGAAATGTACACTATACCCCTAGATGAATTCCCTGAGGGGTGTACTTTGCAAAATGGGGTGACTTGTGGGGGGGTTCCACTGTATTGGTGCTTTGGGAGTCTTGCTAATGCAACATGGCACCCACCATTCATTCCACCAAAATCTGTGCTGCCAAATCCAAAAATCACTCCTTCCCTTCTGAGTCCTGCCATGCGCCCAACTGGTATTTTTTGGTCACATGTGAGGCATTGCCGTACTCGGGAGAAATTGGGGCACAGATTTTGGGGTGCTTTGTCTCCTTCATTCCTTGTGAAAATGAAAAATTTTGAGCCAGAACTGCATTTTTGTGTAAAAAAATGTAATTTTTCATTTTCACTGCCCAGTTGTATCAAAATTGGTGAAACCCCTGGGGGTTTGAAATGTACACTATACCCCTAGATGAATTCCCTGAGGGGTGTACTTTGCAAAATGGGGTGACTTGTGGGGGGTTCCACTGTATTGGTGCTTTGGGAGTCTTGCTAATGCAACATGGCACCCACCATTCATTCCACCAAAATCTGTGCTGCCAAATCCAAAAATCACTCCTTCCCTTCTGAGTCCTGCCATGCGCCCAACTGGTATTTTTTGGTCACATGTGAGGCATTGCCGTACTCGGGAGAAATTGGGGCACAGATTTTGGGGTGCTTTGTCTCCTTCATTCCTTGTGAAAATGAAAAATTTTGAGCCAGAACTGCATTTTTGTGTAAAAAAATGTAATTTTTCATTTTCACTGCCCAGTTGTATCAAAATTGGTGAAACCCCTGGGGGTTTGAAATGTACACTATACCCCTAGATGAATTCCCTGAGGGGTGTACTTTGCAAAATGGGGTGACTTGTGGGGGGGTTCCACTGTATTGGTGCTTTGGGAGTCTTGCTAATGCAACATGGCACCCACCATTCATTCCACCAAAATCTGTGCTGCCAAATCCAAAAATCACTCCTTCCCTTCTGAGTCCTGCCATGCACCCAACTGGTATTTTTTGGTCACATGTGAGGCATTGCCGTACTCGATAGAAATTGGGGCACAGATTTTGGGGTGCTTTGTCTCCTTCATTCCTTGTGAAAATGAAAAATTTTGAGCCAGAACTGCATTTTTGTGTAAAAAATTGTAATTTTTCATTTTCACTGCCCAGTTGTATCAAAATTGGTGAAACCCCTGGGGGTTTGAAATGTACACTATACCCCTAGATGAATTCCCTGAGGGGTGTACTTTGCAAAATGGGGTGACTTGTGGGGGGGTTCCACTGTATTGGTGCTTTGGGAGTCTTGCTAATGCAACATGGCACCCACCATTCATTCCACCAAAATCTGTGCTGCCAAATCCAAAAATCACTCCTTCCCTTCTGAGTCCTGCCATGCGCCCAACTGGTATTTTTTGGTCACATGTGAGGCATTGCCGTACTCGGGAGAAATTGGGGCACAGATTTTGGGGTGCTTTGTCTCCTTCATTCCTTGTGAAAATGAAAAATTTTGAGCCAGAACTGCATTTTTGTGTAAAAAAATGTAATTTTTCATTTTCACTGCCCAGTTGTATCAAAATTGGTGAAACCCCTGGGGGTTTGAAATGTACACTATACCCCTAGATGAATTCCCTGAGGGGTGTACTTTGCAAAATGGGGTGACTTGTGGGGGGGTTCCACTGTATTGGTGCTTTGGGAGTCTTGCTAATGCAACATGGCATCCACCATTCATTCCACCAAAATCTGTGCTGCCAAATCCAAAAATCACTCCTTCCCTTCTGAGTCCTGCCATGCGCCCAACTGGTATTTTTTGGTCACATGTGAGGCATTGCCGTACTCGGGAGAAATTGGGGCACAGATTTTGGGGTGCTTTGTCTCCTTCATTCCTTGTGAAAATGAAAAATTTTGAGCCAGAACTGCATTTTTGTGTAAAAAAATGTAATTTTTCATTTTCACTGCCCAGTTGTATCAAAATTGGTGAAACCCCTGGGGGTTTGAAATGTACACTATACCCCTAGATGAATTCCCTGAGGGGTGTACTTTGCAAAATGGGGTGACTTGTGGGGGGGTTCCACTGTATTGGTGCTTTGGGAGTCTTGCTAATGCAACATGGCACCCACCATTCATTCCACCAAAATCTGTGCTGCCAAATCCAAAAATCACTCCTTCCCTTCTGAGTCCTGCCATGCGCCCAACTGGTATTTTTTGGTCACATGTGAGGCATTGCCGTACTCGGGAGAAATTGGGGCACAGATTTTGGGGTGCTTTGTCTCCTTCATTCCTTGTGAAAATGAAAAATTTTGAGCCAGAACTGCATTTTTGTGTAAAAAAATGTAATTTTTCATTTTCACTGCCCAGTTGTATCAAAATTGGTGAAACCCCTGGGGGTTTGAAATGTACACTATACCCCTAGATGAATTCCCTGAGGGGTGTACTTTGCAAAATGGGGTGACTTGTGGGGGGTTCCACTGTATTGGTGCTTTGGGAGTCTTGCTAATGCAACATGGCACCCACCATTCATTCCACCAAAATCTGTGCTGCCAAATCCAAAAATCACTCCTTCCCTTCTGAGTCCTGCCATGCGCCCAACTGGTATTTTTTGGTCACATGTGAGGCATTGCCGTACTCGGGAGAAATTGGGGCACAGATTTTGGGGTGCTTTGTCTCCTTCATTCCTTGTGAAAATGAAAAATTTTGAGCCAGAACTGCATTTTTGTGTAAAAAAATGTAATTTTTCATTTTCACTGCCCAGTTGTATCAAAATTGGTGAAACCCCTGGGGGTTTGAAATGTACACTATACCCCTAGATGAATTCCCTGAGGGGTGTACTTTGCAAAATGGGGTGACTTGTGGGGGGGTTCCACTGTATTGGTGCTTTGGGAGTCTTGCTAATGCAACATGGCACCCACCATTCATTCCACCAAAATCTGTGCTGCCAAATCCAAAAATCACTCCTTCCCTTCTGAGTCCTGCCATGCGCCCAACTGGTATTTTTTGGTCACATGTGAGGCATTGCCGTACTCGGAAGAAATTGGGGCACAGATTTTGGGGTGCTTTGTCTCCTTCATTCCTTGTGAAAATGAAAAATTGAGCCAGAACTGCATTTTTGTGTAAAAAAATGTAATTTTTCATTTTCACTGCCCAGTTGTATCAAAATTGGTGAAACCCCTGGGGGTTTGAAATGTACACTATACACCTAGATAAATTCCCTGAGGGGTGTACTTTGCAAAATGGGGTGACTTGTGGGGGGGTTCCACTGTATTGGTGCTTTGGGAGTCTTGCTAATGCAACATGGCACCCACCATTCATTCCACCAAAATCTGTGCTGCCAAATCCAAAAATCACTCCTTCCCTTCTGAGTCCTGCCATGCGCCCAACTGGTATTTTTTGGTCACATGTGAGGCATTGCCGTACTCGGGAGAAATTGGGGCACAGATTTTGGGGTGCTTTGTCTCCTTCATTCCTTGTGAAAATGAAAAATTTTGAGCCAGAACTGCATTTTTGTGTAAAAAAATGTAATTTTTCATTTTCACTGCCCAGTTGTACCAAAATTGGTGAAACCCCTGGGGGTTTGAAATGTACACTATACCCCTAGATGAATTCCCTGAGGGGTGTACTTTGCAAAATGGGGTGACTTGTGGGGGGGTTCCACTGTATTGGTGCAACATAGCACCCACCATTTATTCCACCAAAATCTGTGCTGCAAAATCCAAAAATCACTCCTTCCCTTCTGAGTCCTGCCATGCGCCCAACTGGTATTTTTTGGTCACATGTGAGGCATTGCCGTACTCGGGAGAAATTGGGGCACATATTTTGGGGTGCTTTGTCTCCTTCATTCCTTGTGAAAATGAAAAATTTTGAGCCAGAACTGCATGTTTGTGTAAAAAAATGTAATTTTCCATTTTCACATCCCAGTTGTACCAAAATTGGTGAAACCCCTGGGGGTTTGAAATGTACACTATACCCCTAGATGAATTCCCCGAGGGGTGTAGATTGCAAAATGGGGTGACTTGTGGGGGAGGTTCCTAACTTTTAGCACTTATGGTGCCTAGAAACCTACATGGTGCCTAAAAAAAAATCTCATAAAAAGGAGGCTCCAAAATCAAGTAGGTGCTCCTTCTATTATGAAGCCTGTGGTTTGGTCAACGTGCACACTAGGGCCACATATAGGATATTTTTGAAAACAAAAGAATTGGGGGAATCAATTTTTAGTCACATTTCTCTAGTAAAATCTACTGTATTCGTTAGAAAAATGTATTAAAATTGAAACTCTGCAAAAAAAAAGAAATTTTGAAATTTCACCTACACTTTGTTTTAATTCCTGTGAAACACCTAAAGGGTTAACAAACTTCCAAAATGCTGTTTTGAATACTGTGAGGGGTGCAGTTTTTGAAATGGCATCATTTATGGGGGTGTCTCACATACAAGTCCCTCAAAGTCACATCAGAACTGAACTGGTCCCTAAAAAAATCAGTGTTTGAAATTTTCTTGAAAATTTGAGAATTTGCTAGTCATATTTGAAGCCTCCTAGTGTCCAAAAAAATGAAAAGGAGGTTGAAATAATGATTGCAACATAAAGTAGACATATGGTCTTTGTTAGTTATTAACTATTTTGAGTGGTATGATTATTTGTCTCACAAGCAGAAAATGTGACATTTTGCATATTGCTAAATTTTCCATTTTTTCACGATATTTTGGTATTTTTCACAAAAAAACACAGACTGTATCGACCAAAATTTACCACTAACTTGAAGTACAATGTGTCACGAGAAAACAATCTCAAAATCACTGGGATAAGTAAAAGCAAAAAAAAGTTATCCCCACTTAAGTGAGACATGTCAGATTTGAAAAAAAGGGCTCTGTCATGAAGGCAAAAACGGGCTCTGTCATGAAGGGGTTAAACAACATTTCCTGCAGACTGAGATCCTCTTGTGGATCATCGATATTTAACGATTTATATATCAAATTTAGCAGATTATCGATCATGTCGGGGTTAACCTCCGCCTCCATTTTATCCTGGCTAGGCCCCTCATCCCCTTGATCCAGATCAAACTCTGGTATAACTGCACTGGTAGACTGCCGGACTGAATCATCAGAGTCCTCACTAGCAATAAAATGCTTTCTTTTGGATGACTTTTTCTCCACATCCGCTTTAGCCACAAACTTCTTAGCTAATGCAGCAGTTAACATCTCCACCAAGCCTGCCATTTGAGCTGGCTGCAGTTGCTGGGGGGCCTTACAACCGTCACACAGTATGCCGACATGTTTTTGAGGTAACCCTTTTTCACATGCTGCACATTTATCCAAATGCGGCTTCTTATGCTTAGATCTGCCCTCTTTATCCTTGCTGGTCTCTGACCTAAAAAAACCAAAATAATTTACTAAATACGCTAGCCAAAATTAACCCTAACCAGGTGGACACATACATCACTAACAGCTTACCCTGACTTCCTTAGATTTCGTTCCTCCTCCATGGCAGCAGCGCACAGTCACTGAAACAAACCCACTGACAACCTGACCGGAAGAATACAGCACTAGTAAAACTTTACAGCCATTGAACCCATATACCAAATAGCGAGGCAAACTGCGAGGCAAAACTGTGAGGCAGCGTGCGCCACCGGCGCCTTACCCGGTTGTTGCGAGACCTCAGATCCTGTGGCGATACCCGCGCTGACTCCCAGGGACTCGCTGCAGGCGCCGGCTAATGTACGCTTCCGCTCGCGGCGGAAATGCGTCACTCGCCGGCGCCGCGCCACGCTGCCACGCACTGCTGCCGACGTCCGCCCGCTCTGTGCAACGCATGCGGGCCAGGTAGTGACGCGGCAACACTATCCCGCGCCGCCACACGCGTCACTCTTGCGGACGCCACCGCCTGTAGCTGCCCCCGGGGGGGACCGCATGCGGCCATGAATTCCGTCTCACCTAAGCAGACATGGAGACCTGGTCATCTGCAAGGGGTAAAAACCGCCGCAGAGACCTGCCTGGAAGCTCCTTTTGGGTAAGCCAGTGTCCACCTCCTACCTGCACTTACCCGGAAAGGAAAAAAAGACACTGAAGGAAGGAGGAGGAGCCCTTTTATGGGGGCTGGTGTCTTTCTTTCCTTTCCAATTGCACTACCCAGAAGGGAGAAACCCATGAGTGAGGGCTGCCATGGGGGAGGTAGAGGAAATCATTTTATACAAACACCCAATCTGTTGTTACTGCAATCCATATTTACAGAGTATGGGGGCTAAGCTGCAGAGCCCTGCGATCTGTTATACACCCCCCCCCCTGCCCTGTGCAAGCCTGCGAACTGCTTAGCGCAGCTTGCGAAATTTAGCTGGATCGGCAATTCACTGCAATTCCATTCAGAAGCCGCTCAACGTCCAATGATTTCCCAGTGTGTGCAGTCTGTGCGTAGCCCAGGACTTACTCAGCGGCTGTGATAGAAACAGGCTGACGGGAGCCAGAGCTGACGTCACATGACTTCCCATCAAACACCTGGGCACGCCTGTGTTTAGCCTGACATTCCCAGAAAATGGCCCCAAACGCCAGCTTGCTGTCAAACAACGTGCGTACGGCCGGTGATTAAAAAATAAGCAGGATTTTATCGCAGGACGACCTCGCACATGCGTACTACGAGGCGCACGCATGCGCATTCTACCGATAGTCGCTGGGCCTATGAATTCGCAGCGCTGTGTGTGTTATATGATAACAAAATGACTACATATGTGGGTTCCATGGTGAGTGCCATATTTGGAGACAGAGAGACAGATGTATTAACCCCTTCACGACATATGACGTATATATACGTCATATGTCGGTTGCGGGGGAATCAAGCCAGCTCACGGAGTGAGCTGGCTTGAAAGAGAGCAGGTAATGGCTGTATATTACAGCCAGGTCCCTGCTCTCACGGCCACGAGCGGCGAGTTCGCCGATCGTGGCCGTTTAACCCTTTAAGCACCGCGGGCAAAGCGCCCGCAGTGCTTAAATAGCTGATCGGAGGGGGGGCGCCCCCCTCCGGCGCCGATCGGGGCCCCCCGCAGCGAGATCGGAGGGTGCCGATCGGTTGCCATGGTAGCCAGGGGTCTAATGTAGACCCCTGTGCTGGCCGTGTATGCATACCTATTACATCCTGCCTCAGGCAGGATGTAATAGGAAGTGCATAAAATCACTACGTTCAGCCATAGAGCTCTATGGCTGAACCTAGTACAGGCGATCGCGCCCCTAGTGGTCAAGTACACTAGGGGGCCTTGTAGTAAAAGTAAAAAAAAAAAAAAAATAAAGTTTAAAAATAAAAAAAATATAAAAAAATATTAAAAGTTCAAATCACCCCCCTTTCCCCATTTCCCAAATAAAAATAAATAAAAAATAAAAAAAATAAACATATTTGGTATCGCCGCGTTCCTAAAAGTCCGATCTATTAAAATATAACATTAGTTATCCCGCACGGTTAAAGGCGTAAACGGAAAATAATCCCCAACGCCAAAACTACGTTTTTTGGTCGCATCGCGTACCCAAAAAAAAATAACTAAAAGAGATCAGAAAGTCGCCCATATCCCATAATGGTATTAATTAAAAAGTACACTTCAGCCCGCAAAAAATGAGCCCTCACCCAGGTCCGTAGGTGGAAAAATAAAAAAGTTATAAGCCGCAGAACATGGCGACGCAACGCAAATTAGAAAAACCGTAAAAGTTGCGATTTTTTTTTTTAGTGGTAAAACATAACGAAAACTATATAAGTTTGGTATCACCAGAATCGTAACGACCCATAGAATAAAGATAACCCATCATTTTAAACGAACTATGAACTCCAAAAAAACCGTAACCAGCGCAAAATTGTGCAATGGCGTTTTTTTTTTTTTTTTACCCCACAAATTATTTCCTGATTCCCCAGAATATTATACGGTATAGTAAATGGTACCATTACAAAGTACAACTTGTCCCGCAAAAAAAAAGCCCTCATGTGTCTATATAGCCGGAAAATTAAAAAAGTTACGCTTATTTGAACGCAAGGAAGAAAAAAAAAAAAAAATTACCTTAAAAGGCAATGTCGTGAAGGGGTTAAGCCTGGTGAAGTGATAAAGTAGCAGGTGATAATGCATGAGCCAATCAGCTCCTAACTGTTACGTTACAGGCTGGGTTTGAAAACAGACAGTTAGCTGATTGGCTGCTGCGTTATCACCTTCCGCTTTATCACTTCACCAGGCTGAATACATCTACCCCAGAGTGTTTGCACTGTAGGCACTTGTAATGACGGCTGACGATACTAATGTTACAACAGTACGTGTCTTTATACACTGCAATCAGCAGGTGATGTAGCAGCAGAAGCATCGATTTTCTCCGTCTGGGACTCATACAATAATTGCCGGCATGTTCTGCTGATTTAGCAGCGTGATGATGTGTGGGCTCTATTCAGAGAATAACCAGCTTTTATACAGCTGCCGTTTAACTGGGTTCTACTAAACCAATCAGGAAACAGGCAGAGCTCTGGGTGTAACAGGATGTTGCACATTATACAGCTTGTCTCGCAGGGGATAGTGCCTGCAAGCTATCATAGAGGTAACACATGCATGTAACATAATGTCACATATAGTATAAATAAACCTGAAATTTTAATTTAAGAAATAGGAGAACTTAAAATCTAACTAAATATTCCTGTCGGCACAACTGAATATAACGGTGCGTGTGAACATCATGCAATTCCAAGTGGTAGAGGCTGTAAAACAATTTAAACATGCTTGGGATAGACATAAGGATATCATCACAAATAAATGAGGATCAAATAGGGTTTGAGGTAACAATATACTGTAGTTAAAATAGGAGCAGACTAGATGGGCGGAAATTTGGATCTTATCTGCCGTCACATTCTAGATTTCTATAGGTCAGCACTAGGGGGCGATGTTCCTCGTTGTTATATCAGTGCTGTGTATGAGTATACAGTTGCTGGGCGCTCTGCCATGGCACTGGCGGGCATCTATATAAATATGTTACCTCACAGATGTATGCAAAAGCCCTTGTTACCTCACAGATGTATGCGAAGGCCCTTGTTACCTCACAGATGTATGCGAAGGTCCTTGTTACCTCACCGATGTATGCGAAGGCCCTTGTTACCTCACAGATGTATGCGAAGGTCCTTGTTACCTCACTGATGTATGGGAAGGCCCTTGTTACCTCACAGATGTATGCGAAGGCCCTTGTTACCTCACAGATGTATGCCAAGGTCCTTGTTACCTCACCGATGTATGCGAAGGCCCTTGTTACCTCACAGATGTATGCGAAGGTCCTTGTTACCTCACTGATGTATGTGAAGGTCCTTTTTACCTCACAGATGTATGTGAAGGCCCTTGTTACCTAACAGATGTATGTGAAGGCCCTTGTTACCACACAGATGTATGCCAAGGCCCTTGTTACCTCACAGATGTATGTGAAGGTCCTTGTTACCTCACAGATGTATGTGAAGGCCCTTGTTACCTCACAGATGTATGTGAAGGCCCTTGTTACCTCACAGATGTATGCGAAGGCCCTTGTTACCTCACAGATGTATGCGAAGGCCCTTGTTACCTCACAGATGTATGCGAAGGCCCTTGTTACCTCACAGATGTATGCGAAGGCCCTTGTTACCTCACAAAGGTATGTGAAGGCCCTTGTTACCTCACAGGTATGTGAACATCCTTGTTATGTCACAGATGTATGTGAAGGTCCTTGTTATGTCACAGATGTATGTGAAGGTCCTTGTAATATCATAGATGTACAAATTGTGAAGATCCATGTTACCACATATGTATATGAAGGTCTTTCTTAGAGGATATTTCTTACCTTATAGATGGATATGAAGGTCCTTGTTACCTCAAAGATGTACAAGAAAATACTTACATCATATGCATATAAGAAGGCCTTCCAAACTTTTTTCCTAGATAGGTCAGAATAAAATGGTCAGTATAAAAAAATTACATGGTGGTACAGTATGTACACAAGATATATAATTAGTGATTCCACCATCTATGGTAACAACCTCTTTTGTAGAGGTTTTGTTAGACACAAGGCATGGAGTCAATAGGGCTCTTAATATATTTACTAGGTGATTAATCGTGCCCTACGGGAGCTCTTCACACCGTCGTAAAGGTCTGCGCCCCCTTAATATGTGAACCCTTTGTATTGTGTGAAATATATTTCTAATTTTATGAAGGATTGGATACGGTTGAGTTCGGAGTGCCGTGTGTGGGGGAGGTGCAAGTGTGGGTGTAATGTGGATGGGGGAGGGGCGGTTGTGGTCTTCTTGCAAGTGGATGTGCTGTGGGTGGTGGAGGTACGGGTGCGGTGGTGTTGCAGGTGTGTGTGGCGGTGGCATGGGTGGGTGAGGGTCAGTTGCGAGGGTGCTGTATGTGGGGTAGGGTGTTTGGGGGTGATGTGGGTGGGGCAGTGGCAGGTGTGGGTATATAGTGTGGGTGCTGTGGGGTGGTTAGGTGCAGGGGTGCACAGGGTGAGTGACGGGCAGTTGTGGTGTTGCTGGGTTGGGGGGGGGGGCTAGGGATAGGTGATTTTAGTTGTTAACTGCAGTAGGTTCCATGTGAAAACAGTCCTAGTGTCGGTAGGTGCACACCTATCTGCGCCTCATTTACCTGCTCTCCCAGGAAGCAGTCAATGTGGACAGGGGGCAGTGTTCCTGTGTGTGTGTTTCTGGTGTTGGTTCTCTTCCCTCCTCAGCAGCACCTACATAAGGCAGCACACAAATTCCTTGCTTGTAGTAGAAGCGTAGGAGAGGAGTACTAGGTGACCGCGTGGCTCCGCCCACTGCCAGTGTATGGGAGGAGAGTAGCGTGTCCGAGCGGCTCCGCCCACTGCCAGTGTATGGGTGGAGAGTAGCGTAGTATCCATGCGTAGTTGGATAGTAGGGGTATGAAAAAATGGGGTGCATTTAACATGGGAGCCCAGATAATACATAAGTACCGGCGTTGTTCTGTGCGCATATGTATATTCCCCTTTGTCCTGGCGGCTTGTTCACTCTGTGAGTGTGTGTATAACTCCACCCAGCGTTATACACACACTCACAGATTGATTGACAGATGTACCTAAATATATAACAGATAAAATGCCTTATAGGAACTGATAATTAATTTGTGCTTAAAGCCACACGTGAAACGCGTTAAACAAGCCAGTGCAATGCCTGAAATTACAGATAAAGGAGTTAAGATGTAAAATGAGTTAAAAAAAACAATACTACAACCAAACAAAACTTCAGTCATTGGAAACATAGCAAAATAAATAAGGAACTATTTATTAATTATTGGGACTTTGTCCTGATAACGGAATTTCTTATCTCAGCAATTATCAATGAAGTATCGCCAGCATTTAACAAAACATCATGCAGGGACATGAACACTTAGTAAATCTCAGCCAATCTTCTCAGCCATAGAAACTGCAGATGCTTACATTTAGCAGGAATTCCCCAGAAACGTGTTTTCTGCAAAAAATACTTTAATGAATATGCCCCTTAGTGAGACTAAACAGACATATCTGCTACGCATGAATATATATACACAGTATAATAAAAGGCTAACACTGCTCCTCACCTCTACAGGGGGAATTCAATTGTTTTGCACCCTGATGGAGCAATTTAAGCATTGCTCCGTTCGGAAGCGCGCAGCGGACGGCCCTGACACGATCGTTAGGCCGTTCCGTCATTCTGACGGGCTGGTAACCGGAAGGCCAATAAATGACGGATACCATTTGTGTAAATAATTGGATAGAACGGGAAAGTTACTCATCCCCTATAACAACAGCCTACCTACCCCATGTGCCCGCGCTGTTCCGCTGCGGTCAGAAACCGACGCGGAACAGGCATGTTGATGGCATTTACCTGGTATCATTAGGCTGTGATTAAAAACCTTTTACGAGAGCCCGTTCCTAGTGGCTGTAATAATTAGGCATGTACGCGGCTTCCCCCTTTATACAAAGTATTTCAAAGATAACTTGCATTTCCTTTTATCACCTAATTACCAGCCCTACTCATATTATTGACTTATGGTAAATAAAAGGATGAGCGGGTCTCGTTAAGGGCGTAAATCTGTCACACTCAGGTTATGGCGCTCAGAAGTGATTCATTACACGGCATTTATGTATCTGGTAATTAGAGATTACAGCATATTTCACTGGCTTCTCCGTGTTTGTGTTTATTGTGTCTGAGGTAAGACATCCCCGGCATTCAATGAACTCATTGTCAGAATTAGGCCCAGACAGCAGAACACGGGCACTTATTTCTGCCACTTTCGGAGTTAGTCACCTTTCTAAGCATTTGATGCTCACCGTAACCCTCCCCATTAGTGTCAGAATAAAACCATGGAATTTCCAAAAGCCATTTTAACATACGTACATTAATAAAAGGGTTATTCAATATGAGGCCTTTCAGGCTGCTGCGGGTCTACACAGCCCAGCATGTCCTGCCACAGCAATGCTATTAGGCTCAAATGGTGGCAAGGCATGCTGGGATATGTAGTTCAATAGCGGGTGAAAGGGCTGATGCCGGGAAGCTGGTCTCCATGATTCATACTAACCACTGGGTCTTTGGGGCTCTCTGCTAGTGAGCTGCCACTTTGCAGCGTCACTTTACTGCAGCAGGGGTCACAGAAGCGGCAGGGAGTCTTCACCAAACCACCAATCGCTAGACTCATGAACTGCCTAAAGGCAGAGAAATCTGCGACTGGGTAGGGATTCGCAGCTGAAGCTGGCGTTATTATCACAGGGCTCAACACGGTTTTTTCAGTAAATTCACCAAGATTGCATTTCCCATTAAAATTAAGGGAAATGTGATCTGCTTACTAAAAAAATTTAAAACTGGTCCAAAAGCCCTTTGATGCATTCAGGTGATAATAAAATAATGCAAAGAGGGTGTGAAAAACCCTTAAGCATGCTCCATCTTTTATGGTCAAGACCCCCATAAACTTATTTGCGGTTTTGCATGCAGCCTCGCATACGATACATCGTATTCGCTCCCATTGCATTCGATGTACAGTATGCGCTGCTCTTGACTGCCACAGGATCCAAAACATCCTTGTGGCAGTCATGGCAATCTTCAATCCAATCCGATGCGCACGAGACCGTGCGATCGGATCTGGAGGTAAAACACATACAATATGGCACTTTTCACTTTTCCTACAGGGTTCTAGTCCCCAATTGTCTGTTCCCTAATGAATTGTTGCATTGTTCAAAAGTTTTACTGGGTTACTGCTGCTCCTTACCAGACTCTTTTAGAGAAGAGCTGGCATTAGGGATTTGCTTGGGGGAAAGGTGGAATACTGTTTATGGATCAAAGCTTTGACAATGTCTAAGTCGACAGTCAATAGTCAATAGTCTTGACATGCACAAGGTTGGCGCGTAAAAATGTAGGACACAGCCAAAAAGCTTTATGCATTAAAGGTCAAAATGGTTTTTCAGGATTTTTTCTTGTAATGTGGACGCCTTAGTACATGACTCCCCAAATAGTGTACCGCATAACCTCCTGTGAGTCATTTCGCTTGCAATGCTTCGGGCCAACTAGTTAGGTTAGGCATCGGGATAAA
Organism: Crinia signifera; assembly: GCF_055691185.1. NCBI lineage: Eukaryota > Metazoa > Chordata > Amphibia > Anura > Myobatrachidae > Crinia > Crinia signifera. Next base: position 24,707,741 of record NC_139225.1, read on the forward strand.
ATGACTAAGTACAAGGCTAGCCTATCACAGAAGGTCATATACTGTGTACTAATGCCACCTGTGTACTGTAGGTCAGACTTGCCTACTTTTAATTTCACCTCTCCGGGAGAAGCCCGGGAGAGGCAACACATCAGGGGGGCGGAAGCAAGTCTGACATCACTTAGCGGAGCACTATGCAAAGCCGCTCATCTGCTGGTATAACCAGCAGATGAGCGGCTTTCCCAGGGATGTTGCGGGAGCGCGCAGCAGCGCTCACCGCCGGGCCATACACACTGGGCGGCTTTGAGCTGAAAGCCGCTCAAACCTCCTGTGTTGAACGACTTTCAGCTCAAAGTCGCCCAGTGTGTATGGGCCTTAAGATGGAAATAAGAATTCACATGTGATGCAACCAATCAGAATCTACTTCTTATTTATTTAGAACCCTCTAGAAGATAGTAGACAGTATCTGATTGGTTGCCCATAGCAACATCACTTGTCGTCTTATTCCCATCTTAGTAAATTTCCCCCACTGTCTCTCACATATGAAGTGTACCTATGATGGAAATAACAGACCTCTCTCATCTTTTTAAGTGGGTCAACGTGTACAATCGGTGGCTGTCCAAATACCTTTTTGCCCCACTGTATACTTCAGTCTCATAAAGCTTATTACTTGCATAACGTGTTCTGTTCTAGTATTGTTATTTTGAAGCCACGTACCGAAGGCTCATAGATAGATTATACCGCGTGGCTGTATACCGGCCACTTATCTGGCTAGGGGGGAGCGCGCCGCGCATTGCTGAATTGATGTTACCGCCAACGGCATGAACACAAATATTTCGAGAAAAGCAGCAAAGCTGATACATTACAGGGTAACAAATTGGAGGAGTCACAATAAAGCGTCAGAAGCCATCGGAGCAGCCGGGAAATCTTACGGAAGATTAATAAAACATTGCGAGACTTCTTTGAAGCACTATATAATATTTATAATAATAAGGTGATCAGAATTCCCAGTGTTCACAACACATACACATTACCTTGATAAATGGGCCCTTGCTAAATCGGACCAAGCTTCTACTGGAGATCTACAGCGAGATGTGACAGAATACAGTAGGAAGGGAAAGTTGTGCTGAAATTATCACATCCCCCCCCATTCTTATGTTCTACTGTAAAGCATTGCAGAAACTTCTTACGCTCCCCAATATGTACAATGCGCAGAGGAAAATTTAGCAAATGCGCTTCCCGTTCTAATATCATTGTGAGAGAATGGAGAAAGAAGCTACAGTACATTCCTAACCATTGGGGAAAGCAGTTGGTGCAGCGATGCATGAAGACCGGTAGACCCTCTCACTAGCACTAGCATAAGGCAGGAAATCTGGTTTCTAAGGGTGCTCAGTCCTAGGACCAAGAACAACGCTGCAGTCTGCTTTAAGGCTGTTCAGTCCTAGGACCTATAACAGGGGTGGGGAACCTAAGGCCCGGGGGCCGTATGCGGCCCCCGTAGACGGTCTGAGTGGCCCTCTCACCTGCCTGGCAGCTTTGCCGGGAGTCAAGTTCAGGGGAATTCTCGCAAGAGGTCGGTAGTTCCCGCGAGATTCCGCTTAATTAACAGCACCCGGAGACTGTCAGTCCTAGTCAGCGGCAGCCGCCGGAGCGTGGGATGGCTGCAGCAGGACAATTTGTAAGAGAAATTTTTATATATGGCCCCCGAAGGATTTTTTTCCCCATACAAACGGCCCTTGGCACAAAACAGGTTCCCCATCCCTGACCTATAACAATGCTGCACTCTGCTCTAAGGCTGCTCAGTCCTAGGACCTATAACAATGCTGCACTCTGCTCTAAGGCTGCTCAGTCCTAGGACCTAGAACCCCACTGCGCTCTGTTCTAAGGCTGCTCAGTCCTAGGACTAGAACTACGCTGCTCTCTGCTCTAAGGCTGCTTAGACCTAGAACCATGCTGCAGTCTGCTCTAAGGCTGCTCAGTCCTAGGACCTATAACAATGCTGCACTCTGCTCTAAGGCTGCTCAGTCCTAGGACCTAGAACCCCACTGCGCTCTGTTCTAAGGCTGCTCAGTCCTAGGACTAGAACTACGCTGCTCTCTGCTCTAAGGCTGCTTAGACCTAGAACCATGCTGCAGTCTGCTCTAAGGCTGCTCAGTCCTAGGACTAGAACCATGCTGCTCTCTGCTCTATGGATGCTCAGTCCTAGGACCTAGAACCATGCTGCTCTCTGCTCTACGGATGCTCAGTCCAAAGACCAAGATCACCGCTGCCTTCTGCTCTGCATTTAACGATGCAACAAGCTACCTGCTGGAGTCTGACATAACTGGCGTCCTCAGACAGGCAGACCACTGCCAGCTCTAGCCGGCGGTTTGGCAGTGTGGGCTAGAGGAGATGAAGGGGATCCGCCATCTTTCCAAGGAACCTGAAAGGCACTTTGATGATCAAACAGAAGCCATCCTCAAATTACCTACAGGGAGAGAACTCTGCTGCTCACTCCTGGTACATTTATGAAACGTTTTACACTTAGTCATTAAAAAAAAAAAAGTAGCTGTAATACCGAGGCTGCGGTAACATTCAGATGATAGCGGTCATCTCTGAAAGAACTCTTATCGGATTAAGGGGGTTATTCGGATTTCATTGCTCCCCATGCGTTTGCAGGTCTGGTTGACTCGCAAGGCTGCAAATTTCACCGGATGATGACCATGGGAACGCCCATGAACCGCTGCAGCCGCCCCAAGCCCCCCCCCCCTTCCCCACCACACTCCTGGGTGTGATCGGGATGGCGAATATGTAGTTCGCCGTGGCCGGTTGCATCCTATTATATTCTGTAATTCATAGAGATTCTTATTAAGATTTTACGGCACCTCAGGAGTGTTTAATTATCATGCACAGTAATTTACAATATATTTAGCAAGTGTTTAGAGGTTGGAGGAAGTGTTGCAGGGTATCTATAATCAGTATATACCTATTACTAAATGCATGATTGAAAGTGTTAATTTATGATGAGAATTGGCTAATATTAAAAGTATATAATTTCCCAAAAAACACCTAATTACTCATTCTTGATTCACCTTGGCTTGGAAGCAGCGTACATTCGCTGCTTACCGAGCGGTTAGACGCCACCCCTGCAAAATTGCGCCCTTCTTCCCCGAGTGAATGGCTGCATTTGCATGTGAGTGTACGGGGGAACAATCATAAAATGGTCAGCAATTTAGTGGGAACCCCTAGGAAATGTTGGGCGTCCCCGTGCTCCAGCCCCCTGTCTGCACCGCTGTGTGCGAAAGGCTCGGTGATTGGTATGGTCGCTGAAGACGTTCGCACTGTGGGTCCGGACATGCGTATTTCCACTGATATGCATGCGCAGACCCACAATATCGGCCCACCGAACAAATTTGTCTCTTCCAGGTTGGCTCGTAATCACCCCTTTAATCTGGTCTGCATTCACTGCGTTGGGTTGGGATTCTGGGATTCCTTGCCTCTCTGTTGTGGTGGGTAAGGATCACTGGGTCGACCAACCCAAGGTCAACATGCACTGGGTCAACCGCTGAGGACCTCTAGAGCAGGAGGACATCTAGCGGCTGTCCCCTTCTGTAGAGTGATGCAAGGTCTCCGTAACGCTGTCCGTGACTCTGTGCCTCCGCGGCACCGCTTCCTCCCCACCCCCGCCGTAAAAACAGTTAACCTCCTTTGGCAACGAACATGTAGGTAAGCGGTACTTACATGCCTAACAATGCAATTACCGCAGAAAAATTATTTTCATTAATTGCAATTAAAAATTGTAATCGTTACCCAGCACTAATATATATTATATACATATACACACACACACACACTCTTTATGTACAGATAATAAAAATACATACACTGTCTAGTACACACATACACTGTACCATTTATTTTGCTTCCTTGCCTATAGGCGGGTTCATGTTCTCCGTACAACAATCTCCGCATAATAATCCTTACTTACAATTAGTGTAATGAGAGCAAAGCGGAAAGGCCTCTAATTGTACATTTTGTTTTGTTGTTTACCTTGATGCAAAACTGTTTACCTACAAAAACAGCGACTGAAGCGAGAAAACGTCCGCTCGCTCCAGCCGACATTGGTGTCACGGCAACAATCGTTAATTTCTGCCCTTTTCAAAGACTGCGTCTGCTCATTCTCCGTGACTCCAGCACATGTACAGTAACTTGTGGGTAGAATCAGCATTATTAATGCGATATCAGCTGTACCCCTGGCACTTTTTTTTAATTACAAGGCCCTAGAAGACAGCTACTGTACAGCAGCTGAGGGATATGTTAAATTTGCCCACTGCTGATTTACTAACGAAAAAAATTGCATTGAGACTTAAATTAATGATTTCCCAAGAAAGCAGCAAGTTCAAGGCTACCTCGCTACCATTTTTTAAATTGAATCCCAATGGGGAAACTACATCAGGAGGAATTCATGGGGTGGTAAAATTGGAATTGTCTTCTGTGTTTTATGTAAACTAATTTATCTTTTTTTTTCTTTTTTTGGAGTGCGTTGCGATGTTGAGTAATGAGCATATATAATAAGGCTGTCTGCAGTGTCTAAGCGTGAAAAGCCTATTTAATTGTCCGGCGCAGGGATGGAAGAGAAATTGCCGCAATAATTGTGCAGAGCGTTCCCGTTGGGAGCGATTGCTTATTGCTCCCGTTCAACAGATTCTCAGTTTGAAGCTTTTTTTTTTTCATAGAATTTAATGGCGACAGTGGAGATTCGGTAACGCGTCTATGAGCGCGCTTGATCATTTCGCTGACCACACCGAGGGAACTGTACGGAAAATAAACGTTATTTGCGGAGCAGTTTTGCTGTGATGTTCTGCAATATTACTGTACTAGGTGATTCATCGCGCCCTACGGGCGCTCTTCACACCGTCGTAAGGGGCTGCGCCCCCTTAATTTGTGAACATTTGTATATGAGAAAGATGGTTAGAATTGTATGTAAGATGCCTGTATTGCAACTTGAGTTATAGGTGAAATGTGTTAAATAGAGAGCATATGATGTGGAAGGGGGTGTGTATTGTTTTGTTTAATTAAAAAGCGGTTACAGAGTAAGATGTACATTGATAGTGTGGATGGTACAGTGACATTTGTGGGTGAGGGGGGGGGGGCTGTGTGTGCATGTTGTTTAGGTGTGTGTGTGCAATAGTATAGTAGGGTGTTTCTGAGTCAGCGGCTCCCCACTGGCGGAGGTCACGACACAGGAAAACAGGAGGCTGGGTAGTGATAGGGGTGTGTGGGCATAAGGGGGACTAAAGAGGAGGGTGGGAGATACTGTGCAGCTTCTGCCAGTGGGTGAGGGTCCAGCGTGGCAGTACAGGAGTACAGGATGGTGGCCCTTAGTCAGTGTCTCCTCCTACTGGGTGGGAGTTCGGGTGCATGAGAGCAGGAGGCTGGGCTATGAGGCATGATAGGGGCATGTGGGCAAAACAGCGTCAGCGACTCCCCAGTGGTGGAAGTTACGGTTCAGGAGAGCAGGAAGCTGGGTAGTGATAGGGGTGTGTGAGTATACGGGGGACTAAAGAGGGGCTTAGGGGTGCCGTGAATTGCGGGAGGGGCGCGGAGGGTGCCGTGAATCAAGGGAGGGAGGGGGCGCAGGTGTCAGCGAATCGCGGGAGAGGGCGGGGGTCCGCAAAGCATGGGAGGGGGCGTGAATTGCGCGAGGGGGGGTTGCGAATTGCGGGAGGGGGGGTGCGCGGGGGGTCTGTGAATTGCGGGAGGGGGGGGGCAAGGGGTGCGATGAATCACCTAGTTGGTTATATATTCTTGTAGAAGGATGGTAGGATGTTGCTGTCATTCAGAATGCATTTACATAAACAGTAATAGTAGCAGTAAAAGATCTGACTTAAAACACCTACAGTAAAACAGAGCAGGTGTTATATATTATACAAAGAATTGGTTGATGATGTCTAGGTTGACGTGCACATAGTTCATAGTTGTCACTGGAAAAAAATTGCTACACGAAAAAATCAACACAGAAAGTTTAACACATGTAAATGTTGACATAAGTGTGGCACTTCATCGGTGTCCATGTCGACACATGAGAATGAATATGAAAACATTCAAAAAAAGAAAAATAAATCTTCAAAAACTCATGTCAACTTTTTTCATTGTCGACCATAGCCGTGCATGTGCCATTTAATCCTGGGGTTGCTTTGAATCGCGCACGGGGGGGGGATGGAGGAGGTGAGGGGTGTCCGCGAATCACGGGAGGAGGGGTCGTGGTGGGTGGATGCCGTGAATTGCGGGAGGGGGGGTCGCGGGGGGGGGGTGTGGGTGCCGCGAATCGTGGGAGGGGGGGGCGCGGGGGGTTGCAGTGAATCGCGGGAGGGTGGGTCGCGGGGGCGGGGGGTTACCGCAATGACAGGAGGGGGGGTCAGGGGTGGGGAATCGTGGTTGGGGGGGGTCGTGGGGGGCACCGTGAACCTCGCGAGGGGGGAGGCCCGGGGGGTTGGCGCGAATCGCGGGAGGGGGGGGTCGCGGGGTGCCGCGAATCGCAGGAGGGGGGGGGGGGGTGTAACAGGGTGGGGCCGTGAATTGCGGGAGTCACCGGGGGTGCCGCGAATTGTGGGGGGTGTGCTGCAAATCGCGGGAGGGGGGTCGCGGGGGGTGCCGCGAATCGCCACAAGAAAAAATCAACACAGAAAGGTCAACACATATAAATGTTGACATAAGTGTGGCACTTCATTGGTGTCCATGTCGACACATGAGAATGAATATGAAAACATTGAAAAATAAATCTTGTCAACCTTTTTTATTGTCGACCATAGCCATGTCAGTGTTTTGCATGTGCCATTTAATCGTGGGGATGCCGTGAATGGGGGGGGGGGGGGGGGGGGGGAGGTGCATACCTCCCAACATGACCCTTTCCAGAAGGGACGCATTGCTCTGTTTCTGGACTTTCTTCTTAATTTATGGATTACCATCACCTGTGCTTAAACACCTTTCTTATCAATTACCCTGTTTAAAACAGGTGATGACAATCATAAATTAAGATGGAAGTCCACAAACAGAGCATTCTGTCCCTCCTGGAAAGGAAACCTTGGGAGGTATGGAGGTGTGGGGCGCTCACCTGGTGTGTCTGGTGAGTAGCTGTGTCTTTGCTGTGTAACATGAGGCAGAGGGTGTCTGGCACTGTCTGTGGGCTCACTGGGCTGGTTCTCTGTCATGTGAGTCAGAGGCTCCACCCAGCGTTACAGCTTCAGACACACTTTGAGTGACAGATGTAGCCAAATATATAAGAGATATTATCATCTTTCCGACGTTGCAGAGTGTGTGCAGAAAGGCAAATCCCTTGGGTGTGGATTCAATAGGCAATAGGTCGACACCAACAAGTCGCCGTACAGTAGGTTGAGACAAGACAACGGTTCGACGTGCAATAAGTGGACATGGTCAATGGAGAACACCCACAAAATGTTCATGCAATAAGTCAACACAGGCAACAGGTCGAAATGCAATAGGTCAATGGTCAACACACACAAAGGTCAACACAAGAAGGCCACCATCATTTTGCACGTTTTTGTTGTCAATGTCGACACCCCCTAAAAAAAATGTTGACCTTTTACTTGTGTCAACCGATTGCATGTCAATCTTTTGCTAATATCAACAGTTTGTCAGTGTTGACCTATTGCATGCCAACATGCCTGTGTCAACCATTTGCATGTCGACTTTTTGTGCTGACCTTTCAACCGCTTCCCCAAATTTCACACCCAGCTTGGTTTCACCAAGTGGAGCCGGGCCGCGCTCTGCTCTCTCCGGCATTGGTCCCATCTTCCGCGCTGGCATCCCCAATGTGCCAGACAGATGCCAGCAGACAAAGAGAATGTAATTAGCTCTGTGCCCTGGCATCACTGGGGTATAGGCAGCGGCAGCCCGGCACCACACAAAGCTCAGAGACAAACAATTTATTTATCCAGATTGCTGAATTACAGAGATTATCTGGGTTAATGGTTGGCTGAAGAAGAGAAATAAAACACAGGAGTTATTAATATTCACACTTGTATATCCAGCGCCAGCAGTATTATGTTGCGCTTTACAAGCGGGAACGGAACAGTAATAAAATACGACAGGGTAATAACAGAGTGGAAGAGGTGAGTGGGTGCTTGCAGGCTTAATATCTGCAGAATATTCATTTATAGTTTAATATATAAATTAAAAACATTCAGATTTTTGTAGAACACTGACCCGGGGACTGAGGGGTATAAAGGGGTCACCTGTGCTGGGCCCTAGATACTAAGAGGCCACTTACTCTGGGAGCAGAAGCAGGTTTGGATCGATTCCTGTGTTGCTGCACAATTTAGCGCTAAATAAGGTATTACTTATTGGGGTGGGTTGACCACACATGATGAAACATTGCTGAATGAAAGATGATAAGAGGAGAGCAACCACCACCCAAAACGCAAAGAGGCTGGAAACACACAAACACTTTGGGGACATGAGGCTGGAGACACACACACACACACACACTTGGGGAACATGACGCTGGAGACACACACACACACACTTGGGGGCCATGAGGCTGGAGACACACATACACACACTTGGGGAACATGAGGCTGGAGACACACACACACTTGGGGAACATGAGGCTGGAGACACACGCACACACACACTTGGGGGCCATGAGGCTGGAGACACATACACACTTGGGGGACATGAGGCTGGAGACACACACACACACACTTGGGGGACATGAGGCTGGAGACACACACACACACACACACACACTTGGGGGCCATGAGGCTGGAGACACACATACACACACTTGGGGAACATGAGGCTGGAGACACACACACACACACACACACACACACACTTGGGGAACATGAGGCTGGAGACACACACACACACTTGGGGGCCATGAGGCTGGAGACACATACACACTTGGGGGACATGAGGCTGGAGACACACACACTTGGGGGACATGAGGCTGGAGACACACACACACTTGGGGGCCATGAGGCTGGAGACACACACACACTTGGGGGGACATGAGGCTGGAGACACACACACACTTGGGGGACATGAGGCTGGAGACACACACACACTTGGGGGACATGAAGCTGGAGAGACACACACACACTTGGGGGACATGAGGCTGGAGAGACACACACTTGGGGGACATGAGGCTGGAGAGACACACACACACTTGGGGGACATGAGGCTGGAGAGACACACACACACACACACTTGGGGGACATGAGGCTGGAGAGATACACACACTTGGGGGACATGAGGCTGGAGACACACACACATACTTGGGGGACATGAAGCTGGAGAGACATAAACACTTGGGGGACATGAGGCTGGAGACATAAACACTTGGGGGACATGAAGCTGGAGAGACACACACTTGAAGAGACTGGTGTATGTAGTGTTGATGCTTTATGCCGTAAGTCTGTTGCACTCGCACCATTAGTATAGAATCATATGCATGGGCTGAGCATTTAAGTGGGTTTACCTGGGAGGATAAAGGGCAGCACTGCACTTACAGTAGAAGATCTTCAAAGGAAAGATTGTGCAGCTTAACAACCAACAATAACCCTAGTGTCCCAAAACCTCACATGAAGTGTATCTGGGACTGACATCCAATTCGGTTACACCTACAGGGGGCGCGCTAACACTTGAACATTCATCCACGGCCATTCCGGATATAAGGAGGCGAAAAAAATTCCAGATGAAGGCGCACAGTGGTGCACATGAGCGGTACGAAAGCTGTATACTCCACAAAGGCTACTTACACCTACAGTACATAGGGCGCAATATATTTGGAAAAGAGTTCTGAATGTGTTGGTTGGTAAAATTTAAAGAGGCAATGCTATTATTTGCTGTCCCTTGCTAGATAAAGCATTAAATAATCGGGCATAAAATAACAACGCTTCGTAAATAACCCCCCGCGTAGAGGTCCTGGTTCAAAGTTCTATATACATTTTTACCAAAATGTATCCCTGTGTATCTGGATCATTGCTCAGATCGGAGGGGTGTGGTACAGGGGTCCGACAGTCGGGATCTCGACAGTCATTAGCCCGACGTCGGGATCCCGACTGGCCGGACCCAGACAGCATGGCGAGCGCAACTAAGCCCCTTAGCTCACCATGCTGTGGGCACGGTGGCTCGCTCGCTACGCGAGCCACCTATTCTATTCTCCCTCTATGGGGGTCGTGGACCCCCACGAGGGAAAATAGCCGGTGGCAGTCAGGAACCCGGCTGCCGGTGTTTTGACAGTTGGGATCCCGTCATTGAGTAAATGCCTGTTGGGATCCCGTCCGGCACCCGATCGGAGAGGTGGAGGTTCCAGTAACTTGAAAAAAAAAAAAAAAAAAAACAGGACCAGAATTAACAGCTGCAGAGGTCTGCGGAGGCGGCAGAGTCGGGAGGGTGCAATCTAAGCAGTCAGATGGGTCAAACTTCTTAAATCTCTGCTTGCGCCTCGGGCATTGCGCTCCAAAGAATTGTAAATCGCTAATTGTTCTTATCTTGACATATTTCACCGTATTCTCTGGCCCCAGAAACAATCCTTGAACGCAGCGTCCTCGCTCGTTACCTCCAGTTGTATTTTAATAGGCGCGTAGAAGTGTTTTCAGAATATAATTAATCTCTGGAGGTCTGTGTGGTACTGGCTGAGCTATGTACAGAGAGACACATGCGGGACCCCCTGTCACTGCCCCCCCTTAGGCTACCGCTAACGTTAAGCTCTGTGACAATGTCAATAAGCGCCAGTGATTTTTGTCTTGATGCAATACAAAAACAATAAAAATCCTTCTCCAATGTTTTATTCATATTACAAGCTGGTAAGTAGGATATTTAGCTGTAAACCACTTAACTATAGGACCTACGCTGCCAGATCTGCCAGTCCCACTTAGAAGGAGGAAGGGGAGGACCAGGCGCTGCAGATGGACCGTTGTCTGGATCCGCATCACCTGAAGAAGACGCTTAAATGGCTTCAGGAGATCAATATGCTGCGGATTTGGGTTTTGAGGGGCCCGAGATGATGTAAGGCTTTACCGAAGGCAACAGGGCTTGGAGTGCAGATGTGGCGCACATTTGCATAACCATATGTAAATTACTTATTCATGAGCTACATTGAATCAAGGCAAACGATTTATCTCAGTAACTGATGTGTGGTGCGGACCCAGAGGTCCAAGGAGATTTAACCGTAGAGAAATGGTGGCTCCCACTTATTGCAGCGGACTACAAGGAGAAAGCCGCCGTCCATACAGAAAGAGTAACTGCCCCATGCAAAGAGGCCTGTGATAATACTCATTGCACAATGACGTGCTTGCAGAAGTCTCCGTATACCCAGATTACTTAATAGAGATCTAAAATGCCATTAGAAAAGCTCACAGGACAACACTGTTGTATTGTTCTTTACTCTTGTATATGGCGCAGAAGGAGGAATGTGAGAGAAGCGGTGGTATTACATGTCGATGGTCTGCAGTACAGAGACGGGATTCTGCAGCCTATTAGAGGGCATATAATCTGACATAGAGATTTACAGCAAATCCTTCAGGCTCAGGTTTCCTGCCCACCCGACCGTACAACCTCGCATTGGGAAACAGAATAGGATCTATAATAAAAAGCAGAGTTGGCATGCAAAGCACGTCAGCCTGATAATGATAATAATAGTAGTAGGTGTACCGCAGGGCAGGGTGGATAGGAGATACTTGGGTCTTCTTATAGGTGGGGAAGATCAGAAATTGTGGGTCCAAGGCAGGGCCCGCAGCCACTTACCAAGTAGATGCGGAGAAGTATCATGATGGACCCAGAGCAAGTGTGAGATATACTGCCACCTACAGTAGGGGAGGAAGAATACAGGCCCACTTGGGAAGGGACGGGCAGAGGCCCAAGTGGGAAGGGATGGGGCAGAGGCACAGGTGGGGAGGGATGGGGCAGAGGCCCACCTGGGGAGGGACGGGGCAGAGGCCCACCTGGGGAGGGACGGGGCAGAGGCCCACCTATGGAGGGATGGGGCAGAGGCCCACCTATGGAAGGACGGGGCAGAGGCCCACCTATGGAAGGACGGGGCAGAGGCCCACCTGGGGAGGGACGGGGCAGAGGCCCACCTGGGGAGAGACGGGGCAGAGACCCACCTGGGGAGAGACGGGGCAGAGACCCACCTGGGGAGAGACGGGGCAGAGGCCCACCTGGGGAGGGATGGGGCAGAGGCCCACGTGGGGAGGGACGGGGCAGAGGCACAGGTGGGGAGGGACGGGGCAGAGGCCCACCTGGGGAGGGATGGGGCAGAGGCCCACCTATGGAGGGACGGGGCAGAGGCCCACCTGGGGAAGGACGGGGCAGAGGCCCACTTGGGGAGGGACGGGGCAGAGGCCCACCTGGGGAGAGACGGGGCAGAGACCCACCTGGGGAGAGACGGGGCAGAGGCCCACCTGGGGAGGGATGGGGCAGAGGCCCACCTGGGGAGGGACGGGTCAGAGGCCCACCTGGGGAGGGAAGGGGCAGAGGCCCAGGTGGGTAGGGAGAGGGCAGAGGTACAGGTGGGTAGGGACAGGGCAGAAGCCCACTTGGGGAGGAACGGGACATGGCCCACATGGGGAGGGAAGGGGCAGGTGCCCACGTGGGGAGGGACGGGGCTGGCAGACACATGGTCGCACACTATACCTTTATTTTTGTCTTTATTTTTTAGACCTTTACACCCACTGGACTGCCCAATTGCCTGAAGCATGGCGACGAAGTGAGGGTATGTGCTACCTAATTGGGGGTCCATGTCAGAAGGTGTCGACACACACTAATAAAGTTAAAAAAAAAAAACTCATGTCGACCTTTCCATCTGTCCAGCTTTTCTATATGGACCATCGTTGCTAGTGTGGAACTTTTGTCAATGTCGACGTTTTAGTATTGACCTACTGACTGTTGACCTAGACAATGTCGACGTTTCCATCGACACCCCTTTATAACTGTATTGGCTCCGATGTGCTAAATGTGGGATCAGAGCTCCAGTCCCCCCGTTCCCATCATATATGATCGGTTCCAGCAGATGCTCAGCTCGTCCTCGTTATAAGCCTGTCTCATTAGTACATCTTCCCAATGGTGTGATCACTTTCACCGGCTCAGCGCGGTTGCACAGTGGTGGGTATCGGGCAGTAAGTGCCAGTGAGATCATCTACAGTATACGGTTTCTCCCAGAAGGATTTCTGGTTTTCCTGTAAAGTGCATTAGGCCTCATTAATGTTGTTTATTGTGGAAGTACAGCGGCGCGGATCACATGAAAGCTGCCAGCGCTCTGCAGGATAAAAAGAGAAGAAAACGCTTGTTTGTGTCTCTTCTACAGGGCGCAAATCACATTATTACCATGGTCTGTCTACAGAGCGATGATCTGGAGCACAGGCCACCGACTATGGGACTGTGGATCATGTGTACAGTCAGTGTTCAGAGCACCGGGGACACGTTTAGGTGTAATGAGTCCCCTACAGAGGAAGATACTGTACATGGAATAAAAACATAATCAGAGGCTTTCCGATGTTTGCAACAATCTAATGGTGTGAAAGCAATGGCTATCTGATGCTGAAATGTAGCTCTTTAAACGGGTGTGGATCATTTTATCGACCACACTTAGGTCGACAGTCATTAGGGTCAACCTTGGCAGCAAGGTCGACAGGGTTCTAGGTCGACATTGGACAAGGTCAACATGGGTTTAGGTCAACACATGCGTTAGGTCGACATGGGTTTTTTCACAGTTTTTTTTAACCTGAATGTCGTCACACCGCAGCCCCTCGCATTGCTCGCTATGCTTCGGGCACACTATTTTATTCTCCCACCACGTCCTAGTGGATGGTAGGGTATGAAATACCACCTGTCGGCACATGTCGGCTCAGAAAACAGTGCAAAAACCCATGTCGACCTAACGACCTGTCGACCTAACCCATGTCGACCTAACGCATGTGTCACCCTAAACCCATGTCGATCTAGACACCTGTCAACCTTCACCCATGTCGACCTAGAACCCTCTCGACCTTGCTGCCTGTTGACCCAACGGTTTCGACCTAAGTGTGGTCGATAATATGACCATATCCCCTATAAACCTAATCCCCCACCTGCATGTTACAACCATGGCCGGGAGTTTCGTGAGCATGCAAAAATGAGGGATGGTCATCAACCATCAATGATTCAAAATCATCGATGGTTTATGGTCAATGTAGTATAGCTTTGCCATTGATGGGGGAAAACCACCTGGCATAAACAAATAGCTTTAAAAAAAAATTCCCCAAGGGGCAGGGACATGGAGCATGGCTCCGCCCCCGACAACTGTGAGTGCCCGCCTCCATGTTTTGATTGGCCTACGGGCCAACCAGGCAAAGAAAATTAATTACCATTGAGAGGTAAAGCCATCGATGGTCATCCAGTGCAAAGTATGCCACTGTCTATCGGTGGCCAGTTGCACTATTACCATTGATGGCAATGGCAACGATGGACATACCTCGCACAAATGTTGCAAAGGTCCTATCATCGAATGAGGAGTGTATGAGGCTTCATTTATATCCCACTGGTTAAAAGCCAATCAAAATGACGGCTTCTCCATTGTACTTTCACTTTGAGCTGTGACAGTTTTTAGCCCAAAAACTCTCCACCCCACCCCCAGTCCCTATCAGCTCCTACCTCCAATTTGTCTTCACAGCTACCTCTCTCCATATCCAGCAAGTTTGAAACAGACTGGTGTCCCTGCAAACATTGATTTCACTTTCTGTTATCACATCAATTAGCACACAAAGTAGTCATTTGGTCCATCTAGTGGTCAGTGGCGGTAATTCACCTTGACATAATACCTTGCTTTACATTTCTGGTGTGTTTCAGCAATTTATTTCTATCATCAGTCAGCCAGAGCTTGGTACCGGGGCAGGACTGTGCTGTACTCCCTGCAGTGTGTTACACAATGGAGCCAAATGGAAGCAGCGCCAGGGGCACCAAACATAAACTACTCTGCCTAGTGATATAAAGACATTCCTGAAATGCACTGAGGACGCCTGGTAACATCAGCCACGTTTAGAGTAAACATTGGCAGGAAGACATGGAAAAACATTTATTAAGGGAGTTTGCAAGGACATGAAAAACAGTGCAGTAACAGAGCAGCGCTGCGCTCACTGCTGCCAACACCACCCCGTGAGTGCGTGTCATCATACCCAGGGAACGGGGCCACCAGCATTGGGAAAGATGGCACTGGGTATACTCTAGAGCAGGCATGTCGAACCGTGGCCCTCCAGCTGTTGTGAAACTACAAGTTCCATCATGCCTTGCCACAGTTTTGCTGTTAGGGAATGCTTAAACTATTGAAAGGCATGTTGGGATGTGTAGTTTCAAAACAGCTGGAGGGCCGAGGTTGGACATGCCTGCTCTAGATCGATGTACAGTAGCAAGGTGCCTACCCAGAAGACCCTATGGCTTCTTGTGTTCCCAGATGAGCGGGGAGACCAGCACACCTGCCATGTTGGGAATTTTAACAATACTATTTGTTATGTAGGAAACACTGGTAGAATAGAAATGGTTACATATAGACAAGGCTCAAAAACACAGGAGGCAATCTGCAACAATGGGCTAATTCAGACCGGCTC
Organism: Crinia signifera; assembly: GCF_055691185.1. Taxonomy (NCBI): domain Eukaryota; kingdom Metazoa; phylum Chordata; class Amphibia; order Anura; family Myobatrachidae; genus Crinia; species Crinia signifera. Next base: position 24,723,304 of record NC_139225.1, read on the forward strand.
GCTGGTAAACACCACCTGCCAGATTCTCCCCCAGCCCTGAGCTCGGCTGCGAAAGCTGCGCACTCCGGGGGAAATCCACCTGCAATCCATCACCATTGAATCCTTTCCCCCTGTTCGCAGCCACAAGTCTACACTTTCTTGGCACTGTGATGGCCGTGGGGAGATGGAGGCTGCTACTGGCATCAGCAGCCCTCCCTCCCAACGTCCGGACCCCGCTTACACTCCTAAGAAAACGCTGGGGTGCTGCCAATCACCTTGCGAATGGACAGCGATGGCTTCCTTCTCATGGGAACCCCATGCGTACCGCGTGGTAAGTCGATAACGGCTCGGGCAGCGATAACACAGTCCAGCGATCAGTCTGAATCAGGCCCAATAAACCAGCATGGTTAGTAAAAGAGGCAAAGTGGAGCCTGGTCCCTTTAATTCCCTTTAATATTTCCTCTAAGCCCCATTCTAGCAACTTCATTAAAAGATTTACTGAATACGTTTTTCCTAGACGGTTTTCAGGATAAAAGGACCTGATCACATATAATGGAATCACAGAATCCGGGCTCCTCACAGAACTGATAATCCCCTCACTCTTGTCACCAACTGAAAACATATTGTACGATAAATCAGGATTTCTCCAAGTCCCAATTTATTAATTCTTTACGCACAACGTGTTTCTGCCCTTTTAAAGCAGCAAACCAGCGACAGGACGCGCGGCGACATAAGTACAGTGATGGTAATAGAGGATTAGAAAGGAGCAAGGAGACGGCATTGTTACGCACTTGTGTGACTTCTCACTATAAGCTTCCCACCCCCCCTCTCCGTCGGCTTGATGTTGGCTCAGAGCTGATGGGGCGCAATAGAGACCCTGCTATTATACGCAATACAGAGAACAAACATACTGCACTATGCAGATACACAGTCACGTGTGGGTTCCAGTTATTGTGTCTACGGGCCCGATTCGGATCGCTGCTGTGCGAATTTGCACAACGGACGATTATTGATAGACTGCCCATGCGTATGGGATATGATGCACGTGCGCGGTGCCTTGCTAAGAAGAAATCCTGTGACTTTCTTTTCCCGCTAGCTGTTCGCAAGGTGACTGACAGGAAGCAGGCGTCTGCGAGTGGGAAACGGTCGTTTCATGGGCGTGCTACAGAAAAACGCCAGAATAAACGCAGGCGTCCCAAGGCTACGCGGTGTTTGCGATTAGTGATGACCAGTGGGGAAATCCCTGAGTGACACCCAGAGCATAGCTGCCTCCCCTCCTGCATTCTGCAGGGGACTCCCTGAAATAGCAGCAATCTCCATCATGTGACCTAGCCCACATTACACTGTTACATCATAGTTCCCTCCCATCCTGCATTCTGCAGGAGACTCCCTGAAATAGCAGCAATCTCCCTCTCTCCCTCATTAGTCTAGCAATCTCCCTCATGTCACCTAGCCCACATTATACTGTTACATCATAGTTACCTCCCATCCTGCATTCTGCAGGAGACTCCCTGAAATAGCAGCAATCTCCCTCTCTCCCTCATCAGTCTAGCAATCTCCCTCATGTCACCTAGCCCACATTATACTGTTACATCATAGTTCCCTCCCATCCTGCATTCTGCAGGAGACTCCCTGAAATAGCAGCAATCTCCCTCTCTCCCTCATTAGTCTAGCAATCTCCCTCATGTCACCTAGCCCACATTATACTGTTACATCATAGTTACCTCCCATCCTGCATTCTGCAGGAGACTCCCTGAAATAGCAGCAATCTCCCTCTCTCCCTCATCAGTCTAGCAATCTCCCTCATGTCACCTAGCCCACATTATACTGTTACATCATAGTTACCTCCCATCCTGCATTCTGCAGGAGACTCCCTGAAATAGCAGCAATCTCCCTCTCTCCCTCATCAGTCTAGCAATCTCCCTCATGTCACCTAGCCCACATTATACTGTTACATCATAGTTACCTCCCATCCTGCATTCTGCAGGAGACTCCCTGAAATAACGGCAATCTCCCTCTCTCCCTCATTAGTCTAGCAATCTCCCTCATGTGACCTAGCCCACATTACACTGTTACATCATAGTTCCCTCCCATCCTGCAGGAGACTCCCTGAAATAACTGCAATCTCCCTCTCTCCCTGATTAGTCTAGCAATCTCCCTCATGTCACCTAGCCCACATTATACTGTTACATCATAGTTACCTCCCCTCCTGCATTCTGCAGGAGACTCCTTGAAATAACAGCAATCTCCCTCTCCCTGATTAGTCTAGAAATCTCCCTCATGTCACCTAGCCCACATTATACTGTTACATCATAGTTACCTCCCCTCCTGCATTCTGCAGGAGACTCCCTGAAATAACAGCAACCTCCCTCTCTCCCTCATCAGTCTAGCAATCTCCCTCATGTCACCTAGCCCACATTACACTGTTACATTTTGGGGGGAAAAATTAAATGAGAGACAGATACATTTACATTGAATCATCAGCACCATTTCCCAGCACTTTACCAAGTATAGTAGCTCTTACTGACTGCTTTTGGGCTCATCTACATTTGCATACTGTATACTGTAAGTCATTTTAAAAGACTCCTCTCAGATGTAGCAGCACACCCATGATTCCGGTCGGCCACGTTCACAATCTCTCCATATATGGAACTAGACACGCCCTGTGGGTGGAGCATGACACGCCCCCTCAATGGGACACTGTGCAAAATTCGACTAATAACTATAATCTCCCTGAAACTGTTTTTTAAAAGTAGACAAGTATGACCCAGAACCTAAGACAGGGGAATCCTGGATGACTGCTTTGTCTGAGACTAACTAGTAATAACAAACACTTCTTGCCTACGACGGTGGCTTATTAGTCACACAGTTGCTCTTTTATTAGGTTTCCGCAGAAAAGATAGCGGCAGATGGAAGCAGAGGATGAGGCATACACAGAAATATGTTACTGTGATACTTTACACAGCGGCTGCAAACACACATTTCCATAAAATAATCCCAGCTGGATATTAGCGGTGACATTCAGAAGCTGGCAGACAAGTTACGGCTGGCTGTTATTATACACTAATATTCCGCGCCTCTCCTTCCTCACAACACAAAACAAGGTGTTTAGGGCATGAAAGTCGGCAAGTTACTACACCCGCCGGGGCCACAAATCACTTCCTCAGGCCAAAGCAGGAGCCGTTTATTATGGAATGTACCTAACATTATGTTCTTTTTACTCCTTCTAGAATTAAAATTGATTAAAAAGAGGCGCCAGAACCGTGCGAGGAGACTGACTCAAACATCTTATGGGGAAGTGACGTTGTGTGGTTATCGCTGCCCACGATGAAGTGACACTACAGCCCTAAACAGAAAGAGCCCTATTCAATAAACCAAAATTATGTGGTAAGGTCAGGATGGAATCAAAAGATTGACAATGACAATATAACTGTAGGCATTTGGGGTGTTGACATTATGAATGTCGTTATTGTTAAAATGTCAACAGGTCAACATTTTTAGAATGTGGAGAGACAGGGAAGGAGGAGGGTCACAAGGAAGAAGGTGGGAGGGTCACAAGGAAGAAAGTGTGGGGGCCCCACACAAACATGGGGAGAACATATAAACTCAGGGTTGCCTACCTGGCCCTCTCGATGAGGGATGCAATGCTCTGTTCCTGGACTTCCCTGGTAATGTATGATTGCCAGCACCTGTGGTGAAATACCTTTCTTATCAGTTACCCAGCTCCCCACAGGTGCTGGCAATCCTACATTACAGGGAAGTCCAGGAACAGAGCAATTTCTCCCTCATGGAGAGGGTCAGGTAGGTAACCCTGTATAAACTGCACACATAAAGGGCCCTACTGGAAAACTGGACAAAGTAGTACTAACCACTGTGCATGGTGCTGTCCTAAGAATGTTATAAACTGGCAGGAGAATTGTACCATTAAGGATACTTCCTACTGAGCGACATAAACCATTCTATTGGGGGTGGCATGTAGTACAATCCAAAAGCAAATGCCTCTAAAAATTTCTACACAGCAAATACAATGGGTTCTATTGTCCAGGAGTACACGAGTCAATAATCCCCAGATCGTGGTCACCTCCCACAGCGCATCTAGCGTAAAGAGGAGCTCGGACAATGATCTATTCTATACCTGGAATGGCCAATAAATATTTCAGTATATATAGTTTGTTGACTGCTGTAATTAGCTTGATGGATCATATTAATATCAGTTATCGGTCATGTGAGACGCAGTCACTATTCACCCACTAAGGTCCCTGGGAATCAGTATGGAGAATAGATAATAGGGCCTGATTCATGTGAGTAACTAAAGCAAAAACAGCAAGTACTGTAACTTTGTGTCTGTAACAATGTCGCCAAGGGAGCAGATGCAATCTTAGGGTAAATACCGGCTGCTTTTGCATGCAGTCCATGTGCTTTTACACAGCAATTTAGAATTCAGTTTGAAGACACTACACTCTAACTCTCTCTGCACCTGTTGCATCTGCCCCACCCGCAGTGCAGCATGGTTCCGCCCACTTGTTTGCTGTACTTACGAACATGAATCAGGCCCTGCCTGCACCCCGTCACATTCCTGCTTACATGCATAGCATTTGGTGACTCACCGCTGCCATTTGTCCTGGACCTGGAGTGTTATCTGTGTGCTGTTAGTACTGTCTGGAAGGTGCATGCTGTGCTGATTAGCCACCTGTGTGACCTCATCAGGCTTACAGATCCTGTGGCCAATTACCATCCAGCCAGGGGTATAAAGCCTTTCCTCCTGCACTGAGGAAGTGTATGGGTCAACCGACAGTAATTAGGGCAATATGTCAACCAATAGTTAAAAGGTTGACACATGAAAAAGGTAGACGTGCATTAGGTCAACATGGTTAAAAAAGGTCTACACACACACACAACAGGTCGACATGGAAAAGGTCAACATGAGGTTTTTTTGGGTGTCTATGTTGACAAAAGTTGACATGGACACAGCATATGTGTAACGCTTCGCTCACCATGCTTATGGCACTGTTATAATCTAACTCTATGCCCACTTGGATCGTGATGGGCAGGCTAGATGGACCAAGTGGTTCTTATCTGCCGTCAAATTCTATGATGTAAGAAAAAGTTGGTTACAAAAAAATCATGTCGACATTGACTGTGTCAAACATTTTCATGGTGAAAATTTGCCAATGTCGTCCTAAACCATGTTGACCTTTTTCGAGTGTCAAGCTTTTCCCCGCCGACCAATAGTGGTTGACCTATTAACTGTCTATCTAATTTCTGTCGACCAATCAATCACTTTCCCTTGGCCACAATCCCCTCCAAAACAGCATGTAACGTGCAGTCTCCAAATGGTATCTGAGTACTGCCCCATGTATGCTCCCATTGGGCCTTATTCTAGTTCACTCCTTCTGACAAAATCCTTCTTAGATGGACAAAACCATGTGCACTGCAGGGGGGCAGATGTTACTTGTGCAGAGATAATTAGATTTGGGGGTACTTGTTTCCTAGCACGGCCACAATCGCGGGCATCGGGTGTCATTTTTAGTGGTCTGCGACGCGACCGACGCGATGCCCCCAATTTTCCCATTGAAATGCATTGAAAAAAGTCAATATCGCGTCGTATGCGGCTAAAAAAAGCTTAAATGGTCCAGACGCGATGCCCCCGATTTCCCCATAGGGAACAATGTTAAATGCCTCAATTTACCCGCGATGCCCCCGATTTCCCATAGGAATCAATGTTAAATGGCTCAATTTGACCAAATCATCATAGGGAACAATGGTAAATGGGCCAGAAAACCCAAAAAAACACCCCTTAACAGTGAAATGTCCCCCCAAAAGTAGTTGACGCCACCCCACGATCAATGCGAACCCGAAGCGTGGCGAGTTCAGCGAGCCCGCGAGGGGCGGCGGTGCGCGTCCTCCGACCTTTTCATACCCCCACTATACACGTCGGCGTGGAGTTAAGAATAGAATAGTGTGGCGAGCGCAGCGAGCCACTGAGCCCGAAGCGTGGCGAGCGCAGCGAGCCCCCGCGAGGGGACGCGGATACCTTCACAGGTAAACGCGTCCCTTCGCGGGCTTCACAGGTATCCGCGTCCGCTCGCCACGCTTCGGGCACTATTCTATTCTCAACTCCACGCCGAAGTGGATAGTGGGGGTATGAAAAGGTCGGAGGACGCGTACCGCCACCCCTCGCGGGCTTGCTGCGCTCGCCACGCTTCGGGTTCGCATTGATCGTGGGGTGCCGTCAACTACTTTTGGGGGGACATTTCACTGCTCAGCTGTGTTTTTGGGGGTAAATTGAGCCATTTAACATTGATTCCAATGAGAAATCGGGGGCATCGCGGGTAAATTGAGGTATTTAACATTGTTCCCTATGGGGAAATCGCGGGCATTGCGTCGGTACCATCGCACCCGATTTTTTAGTGCATGCGATGGCCGCGATGCCCCCGATTTTTCCTCACAATGCCCACGATCATGATCTTTGTGGCCGTGCTAGGAAACAAGTACCGATTTGGGTGAGTTATTTTGTTTCTGTGCAGGGTAAATACTGGCTGCATTATTTCTACACTGCAATATAGATCTCACTTTGAAGTAAAACCCCACCCACATCTAACTCTCTCTGCACAAGTTACATCTGCCCCACCTGCAGTGCACATGGTTTTGTCCATCTAAGAAGGATTTTGTCAGAAAAAGTGAACTAGAATAAGGCCCACTGTGTCCTGGCTGGGGGGGGGAGACTGCAGCATTACAACACAGAGTAGTGGGTTCCACTGTTTAGTAACACTCAGGTGGTGCCCTGATTCTGTTACCTTACATGTGGCGTCCCCACCACCCTCCTCTGCCCTTTGCAGCTGGATCTGTGGAAACAAACATGGGATATCTAAAATATGGGTCATCTAAACACCGCTCACTGCCAGCACGAACACCCACCCCCTCGTTTGCCGATTCCCCCCCATGCATGAGAATGTATGTTTAGCATAAACAATTATTTGCAGCCTTGCGTGTGGGAGCCAAATCATTCATTGATTGCAAACCATCTAATGATTTTGCAAGCGCTCACAGATCTAATCAGCCTCTGTTGACTTTAGATCTGCGGATCCTTTGCATGTGAAGAAGGCGGGCAACTGACAACCGCTGATGTCAGCTGCCCGCACCCCGCACCCGCGTCACTCCCGCATTAGCTCAGGAACTCCCAGCGGCCTCCCGGTCATTAAATACGTTACAAGAAGGGAATTACCAAATCTGGATCTCACATTTATTGGCAAGCTATCGGCGATGATGTGATTCTTCTATATTTACTGTTATTTTAATGTGTTTTGAAAATATTATTGAAATAGTCTCTGCAGTTCCATTCTCACCGCGCGTGCCTGAAGCCCTAATCACAGCTATGGTGCGACCGCACACACCCGCGCCTTCCCCGATAATAGAAACATCCTGTTTACAAAATCAGCTTTTTAAAGCACTTCTGTCACATTGAGGAACCGCCCACGCTAAATAGGAGATGCGTCTTGTGCCCCGTGCACACTGGAGCAGTGGTTCTCAAACTCTGCCCTCAGGACCCCACACAATTCACCTTTTCCAGGTCACCCGACAGGTGTGCTCATTACTGACTGACACATTATAAAAGATCCACAGGTGGACCTAATTATTTCACTTGATTCTGCGTAGAGACCTGCAAAACATGCACTGTGTGGGGTCCTAAGGACCGACTTTGAGAACCTGTGCAGTAGACAACTTTTTAAATGATATCGCTCAATATGCCCCTCCCCCCCGCCCTTAATAGTCTGTGCAGCATGCCCAATGTTGATGATATCCAGAAATCCACAAGTCTCCCAGATCCATGGCCCCCCCTTATCGGTATTTCGGCAGTCAGGATTTCGTACTGAATCCGTTAAACCAATTCAACCATTCTTCAACCACTGTCTACCTATAACAAAAAAGAAAATCTGAATATGAACGTCTTCCATGTATCCTCCTGCACCCCACATTGTGGTTCTCTGCCGGGTAAGGGGCATGGGCACAGACAGACAGATAGAGACGGATGAGGCCAGAACAGCGATACACTTCCCACCGCCATTACTCGCCGTGCAGATTTACAGTGACTGCAAACAAAAGAACACGGAATTGAAAACCACAAATCCTTTAAGACGCAGGGATAACCAAGCCTCACCGCCCGCACAATCCTGTATACTCGGCAAACTTGTAGCAGACATTAAATCAACCTTTTACAGATGCTAAAACTTCAGCCGACCTATATATCAATAAATGTTAAATAACAGCGAGTAGCATGTGGCGTATGGGCACACTGTACAAGCACAGCGTGTTCTTGTTGTATTATTCAGTTACCGTGAGGTACAACTTCCCCTGGATTCTTCCAATAAAACATTAATGAGGATTTTCAATGTAAAAATAGGGAAACGGGATGAAGTTAACCCGTTGTGTCCCAGCTCCTAGCACATCCCGTACTGCATGTGGGGTTCCCTGCCCACGCAAGGGGGTACATAGATGGTGTGGACTTGGCAACCGAGGCACAAGCTACCATTACCTGCACAGAATGCCAACCGGGTGGCAAAGCAGCATAATTATCATTGGTTGCGATGCGGTCCACTCCATAGGTTGACAGTAAATAGGTGGACCACTATTGGTCAACATTGAAAAAGGCTGACATGCATCAGGTCGACCTGGTCAAAGTGTCAAAGCAAGCAATATGTCAACATGGAAAACACATGTGCTGAGAGCAGCAAGGCACCGTGACCAAAGCGAAGGCCGCGGTACACTTATACGATATCCATGTTGACTTTTGTCGACAGACACAAAGGGGGAGATTCTCTAAGCGAAAAATGCGGTAAAAACCCCGTTATCTGGGTTTTTACCGCATTTTGGGATGCTGTAAGCATCCCCCGCCGAGTTACCGCGGCGGGGGGCATCACCTGAAAAATCTGGCGATGCCCCATAGAAGCCAATGGGCTTCTACCGCAACCCTCTGCCGCCCCGCGCCGACCCCCCGCCGCCCCGCATCACCCCCTCCTCCCTCACCTGTGTCCGGGCAGCACAGCGCAGTGCTGCCCGGACCTGTGACCTCCTCCCTGCACTGATCCTCTTCCGGGTGCAGGGAGGAGGAGAGCCCGGCGCAGCAGCAGCAGCAGCGCCGGGTGTGTGAGGGAGGGGGGAGCCGCCGGGACCTGCTGGGACCCGGCGACTCTCACCGCAAAGGACAGCTCTTAACGCAAGAGCTGTCCTTTGCCTTAATTATCGCATATGTTACAACATATGCGATAATTAAATATGCGATGGGCGGCGAAGGGGGGGCGGAGATTCTTAGAGAATCTCCCCCAAAAACATTTAAAAACTCATGTCAGCATATTGCTTGTGTCGATCTTTTGACCATGTCTACGTAATGCATGTTGACATTTTGACTGTCGACCAAAAGTGTCCGTCCTAATTTACTGTCGAGGCTATAGCCCATACCCCACTGATCATTGAGACATGGCAGTACAGGGGGAATCCGGTTGATAGGTCGACAGGCAATAGGTCGACACATGAAAAGGTCAACATGGACATTGGCAACATGTCAACACAAGCAAACTGTCGACTTATAAAGGAAAACATGAGTTTTTCATGATTTATTTTGAACCGACTTTGTCGTCCATAGACACCCAAAAAATTTGCATGCAGATGCGGACGTTCGCTCACCCGCCGTGTGGCGTTTTCCTGCTCCCTAAGCAGCGAAAGAGTGCTGAATCAGGCCCTTAGTGCAGGGGTTGCCTGGCCCGGGCATAGATGCCAGTCAACTTGTCCTGGTAGGCAAGCGGGCAGCTGTGGGCTGCTTCGCTCACTGCCACCATGACCCAGCAATATTATATGTAACCCGTCAGTTGCTGTGCCGCTCGGTATTCCGGCCGGTGCTGCAGAGTTTCCCTTTGTCGCTGGCTGTTGATGCCAATGGGAAGGGACAGGGCTTTAATGTGGCTGCCAATGCGCATTATAAAGACGAGACAGATCGTCCAAGACGGCTGCGTCATTAGTCCAGCATTAACTAAGCCCACGACGAGCCGTTCGTTAGGCCACTGCTGCCTATTAGTACTAATACAGACATCTAATATAAAGATAGCGCTTGGCGAGATAATAAACAGCCGGAATTCTAATATTATTATAGAATTATGCTTATAATGTTATAATTATAAATTTATTAATATTATTATTCAGCCTTTTTTTTTTTTTGTAATCTCTCCAAGCGCCCACTGATTGTTTTTCTTTGTGCGTTTATCGGTTGGGAGAATTTCCCTGGTTGCTGGGATGTAATCGCAGCCCTCTGTCTGTGGACTGTATCACTGTCTGGCGCCAGGAAATATTATCTGTTTTATAAATGTTATCTTTACAGTTCATTAAATCAGGAGAGGGGGCCTGACTACAACACAAGGGGAGGGGCCACGACAACAATGATGAACAGGTCACCCTGCCAAAGGGAATAACCAGCGCTTTATTCCTCTGCAATGTCCCTTCCCGACCTCCATGACAAACCCTCATACATTACTGTGAACACCTAAGCCCCATACACACTAGATCAGTGGTTCTCAAACTCGGTCCTCAGGACCCCACACAGTTCACGTTTTCCAGGTGCTCTCATGACTCACTGACACATTTCAAAACATCCACAGCTGGCGCTAATTATTTCACTTGTGATGCTGTGAGGAGACATGGAAAATGTGCACTGTGTGCGGTCCTGAGGACCGACTTTGCGAACCTGTGCACTAGATGGTTTGCTCCTACAGAGCATACGTACAGAACGATATCATTAAGTGATGTCACCCGCCTTTGCTGCCAGTCAGCATTGAGTATGCAGCACAGACAATGATGGGAGGGGACGTTAACGATGCATCGGACTGGGCATACCGAGGGCCTGATGCTGAAATTAGCAGCCCTCCCAAAGGCCGGGCAAAGCCTGCGTTTCCCGGGTAACTGACTGAAAACGCTGTCGTTCCACCCCCAAATGCCCGGCACCTTTTAATCAATTTGCAAACGGCTGGCTTCGTTTGTAGGGGGACCCTGCGCATGCGTACTGCAGACCAGGCGCGTGCAGGGTCCTTCTATAATCAGTTCGGCTGTGAATCTGCAGCCCAGGGAGTGGGTCTGAATCAGGCCCTTAGTATACACACGATACTAGCGATACATAATTAACAATATAATTATTATTGTTCATAGCATTAACAATATATTCCCCTTATTCAGATCTGATCGCAGTACAAATTTGTTCTCAAAATGGCCAAAACCATGTGCACTGCCAGTGGGGCAGATGTAACACGTGCAGAGAGAGTTAGATTTGGGTGAGTTATTTTGTTTCTGTGCAGGTTAAATACTGGCCGCATTATTTTTACACCGCAATTTAGATTTCAGTTTCAACACACCCCCACCCAAATCTAACTCTCTCTGCACAGGTTACATCTGCCCCACCTGCAGTGCACATGGTTTTGGGCATTTTGAGAACAAATTTCAGATCAGATCTGAATAAGGGCCGTTGTGTAGCGTGTATGGGGTTTTACTGTACGAAGAACAGCAGGACGCAGGACCCGTCTTCCAACTCTCAGGACTGTCCTGCCAGTGAACGTGCCCTTGTTGTCCGCACCGATCCCACGAAACACCCGGTCGCCGCCCGTGCAAGGTCCGCCGCCACCCTCATCGTGTCGTCACCACTCCCTCACTACTTAAACTTTGCTTGGGGCAAATTATTATTATTCAGAGACTATCTGAGCGATATCTTTTAAAAATGGTCTAGTGTGTCGCAGGTAAGTGTTAGGGCGCACTAGGCTAGCGAACGTTTATCCCAGAGATCTGAGTCTGGCGCAGGCCCCGCATAATTCTGTACAGCGCTACGATACAGCAAATGTACACGGCACACAATATAATGGCGGTATCCTTATCGTAGCAGAACGGGAGCTTTATAGATTAGCCGTACCAGAGCATTTGATTAAACACAACTGGAGAGGAGATAGAGACAGTCGGCCATGTGGCGTAATGCATCTTAATGCACCCGGTGGGACGCAATCATCCATCTTGTTTTCCTAGTAATAATATATATATCTGGTAGAAGTTATCTGACGAGGGAAAGGGAACTTTCAGGCTTCATCCTCCCATTCATCATATTCCCCAACAGTAACCATGACAACGGAGGAAATTAGGCCAGGGAAGTTTTGCACATATATAGCGGGAGATAAGTCAGCACCGCACCCTTTCCTAGACGGACTGGAGAAACCGACTCGTACATTACGTATATTTATATTTCTGGTAGGACTCAGGCCGAGCCTCGGAGTCTGACCAACCAGATCCCTGGGAGAATTGGGAACGCTGATTAGATAAATATTTAGCTTCCTGCTTAACATTAATATGCAAATTAATTTTTTGTGTCATTTATCCGGTGGAGCCCAACATCTCCCCTGAAGTGTAAGCAATGGCCGTCGGATGTGCGGCATTGACATTGCCATGTCCTCATCGGCTACCTGTGCAGGGATAGAAGTCAGACTGTGTAGGGAGACTCCGGTTGTTAGGTCGACAGGCAATAGGTTGACACATGGAAAAAAGGTTGGCATGCAAAAGGTTGACATTGACAAAGGGTCAACACAGGCGAATGGTCGACACATAAAAAGGTCCACATGGGACGCGGTACACTTAGACATGTGTCAACATTGTCCTGAATGTCGACATTCAGGACAAAAATGTGAAAAACTCATGTCAACCTTTTGACTTTTGACCTTCCCATTGTCGACATAATGCTTGTGTGGACCTGTCGACTTATTTCAGGCGTCGACCCAATGTATGCTGACCTAAATTGCCACATAACTGACATTAAGAATGAGAAACAAACACAATATACTTACATTTATATATTTTTTCCTGATTTTAGCAATTAGAAATGTTTGCTGCCATGAAATAAATTCTAATATTCCGGGGGGCGAGATTCAAAAAGGTTTGGGAACCACTGGTATACACAGACATACTGCTGAATATTGCGCTATCCGTGGTGCTGATTTGGGTCACACCAGAAAGGAGGATTGAATTAAGGCCAATAACAGACTCAGCATAGACCAGAGGTTCCCAAACATATTTGGCCTAGCACCCCCTTTTCCGAAAAAACAAGCAAACACTCCCCTCCCCCGAAAATCGATCTTCTAAGCGGACAAATACAATGCGACAGTGACCATTTTATGTATCTATATATCTACCTACATCCTATAACATGGTAAGGAAAGTTGGTGATGTAATTATGACACCTTGAAAATTGAAATGATAAAACTCTTTTATCAAACCGACCACAGTGACACTTGCACAGAACATTAACAAGATGAAGAAGAATATTAAAATAAAAATCACAAATAACATTAAACATAATTAAGGAGAAGAATGAACCTGTCAGTTTTTTTAATGTTCGGATCTATTTTTGTCTACAGCGTTCTTAAATCACCGCAATTTGCTATTCGCAGTCAGTTTCCTTTTTAATCAACAGAACTGTGACGGCTCTGAACCAGTGTTCCACTAAATATACAGTATGGGGCGAATTTTAGACTTGTGAATTCTACAACAAAAAATGGCCGATTTTAAACATTCTCCAAAAATCGCACATGTATTAGGATGCGGATTTATATTTGGGAAAGCTGAGTGAAGATTTCCCATAGGCCGCTCCTGATTGGCTGATGGGTGGGACTAACCCCCGGCATGTGGGAAGAGCCGAGAATGTCAGCAAACATTCCAACTTCTCAAGCGGCGTGTGGTGCGTGTGGTATAATTTCCCTCAACAGGTATCCGTTTGGACTCTCCTTGGACAAGAGGACATGCCTTCGAGGGAAGCCATAGTTAATGTATGTGAGAATGAATGTAGTGTAATAAAGTTATACTCTTCTTGTGTGTTCTCGTGTGTGTGTGTTTTATGTCACTATTTGTCATGTTGTGGAACTACAATACCCAGTGAGCCCTCTAATGCCCTGCATGCTGGGACTTGTGGTTCTCCAAGTCCCTGCATGCTGGGTAGGCTTGCTGGGAATTGTAATTCCACAACATTACACAATAGTTTCATCTATTATTAACCATTTATCAGCCTGGGGCATCAGGGACAGCCTTGGGCTTCAGCCCGGGCAGGATTAATCCTGGAGGGGGGTCCTAACTCTCACAGGGTCCCTGATCGGGCTCACCAATCTGGGGGTATAATGCTTTGGCCTGGGGACCTTATATAATAAGTTGTGGCATTACCCTTCTGACTGGTTGGGTCCGGTGCTGGTTCTCAAAATATGGGGGACCCCTACTTGCGCCTGGTGCTGGTTTCAGAAATCCTGGGGATCCCTTATGTCCCCCCCCCCCCTGAATTTCTAAAACCAGGACCGATTCTTTGTTTATGGTTTGTGATTCGCTCGGATGTGAATTCACATCCTTGCAAGTCAACCAGATCCCGCCTTGTGAATGGTGGTACGCCGGCCCACCATTCTCACAGAGCGTACGGTCGCATGGCATGCAAATGGGTGTTTTACATAAACATCCAATCACAGGCTGCGGGGGAACACCCACAGCATTCGATGGTCGCCAACCATCAAATGATGAGGAAGGCACACGCACATCTATGGCTACTCAGAGCAACCTTAGATGTGCTTGTGCATTGTGAGGGAAGTGGGCGGGCACTTGACATCCGGTGATGTCAGCTGCCCGCGCCATCGGCCTATTAGCATGAGCTAATGGGTACGAACACGGCCCCTCGAATGGACCTGAATAAGTTCCTTTGTGCCTGAGGCTGGTTATGCTCAGGAGGGGGGGACCCCACGCCATTTTTTTCGTATTTAATAAATACCGGACACTTTCATGTCAAAAAGATTGCACATTATCATTACTAAAAAATCGAACTTTTTCCTTCACAATAAATCGCATGCGAATTCCGACTTTGTCTAACAAAATCGCACTCTATTAGATTTGCAAGTTTAAAAAAAAAAAAATTTAGATTTTTTTTTTTCACATGCGATTTAAAGACAAGACTAAAAATTGCCCTCTGTTACATATCGCCCACGGTACGCCCAAATGAAAAGGAGACTTTTGCTGTGGTTGTTAATGTGTTTGCCGATAGACGGCGTGGCGGTTTTCCCAGGTGCACATGTGTTGTGAATGGCTTCACTTTGGTTTCTTCACGCCTGGAAAGTTATTTCGAGCGGTCAGATGCATGATGGCTTCCTCCAGATCAGCGCAAAGTGCGGTTATCCGATATCTACGCGCAGAAGGCGAGCGTGCTTCAGAAATATATCTCAGGATGAAGGCGTTGTACGGAGAGCGGTGTCTCCACGCGATTTTGGCTGTGGGGGATCTCATTCGTCAGATTGCCACACATGAAATTGCTGCTTTAGCTCTCTCTAGAGTGGGCATCTGAATCAGGCCCAAGACAGGCTCAGATCCAGCTGTATTAATCCTTAGAAAGTGATAAAGTGGAGAGTGAAAAGGAGTGGTAAAGCGCCAGCCAATCATCTCCTAACCGCCATGCCACAGACAGGGTTAGAAAAATGACAGTTGAGAGCTGATTGGCTGGTGCGTTATCACACTCTGGTGATGTCAGCTGCCCGCCCCCCGCATGTCCGTCACGGCCTCATTAACCTGGGAATGCCCATTATTCTCATGGGAACGCCCATGGAATGCTGGGCGTTCCCATATGCTAATGGGGCTGCCCTCCGCCCCCCCCTGCTCAGCGTGTAGGGTGCGTGCACCTGGTGAACCGAAAGTTCGCTGTGGGTGCACGCACCCTGTGTCTGCACCTGCGCAGAAACGCGCATGCGCAGACACTAAGCATCGGTCTTCCGTGCGGACGCACGGAGGACCCAATGAATCAAAATAAGGCCCAAAGTTCAATACATTTGGCCCTCAGTATACAAAGGAATACGGCTGAGCTTAGCGCTGTCCATGGTGCTGATCTGGTTCCCTCTAGAGAAAAGTGATATTTTCAAATCTGTTCCACAAAAAATATACAAGTCCTTGAACTCCACTGGTTGGTAAATGAAGTGCGAAGTGTGACCGTTAGTCAGCGCCTCGCAGCAATGGCCCTCAATACTGGCAAATAATACTGTACATTTACTACTGTGCTCTTTCTGAAGGACTCCCTCACCAAGTTCTCTGCCCATCCTTCCAACGTGTGCGGAACACATGAGATTGTAGCGGTCCCGGGTGACCAGAGATAAGAGGCTCTGTGTTCTGAGAAGCGTAATTGACAGAGTCATAGTGACTCCATAATAAGCGGGATCAGGCACCAGTTAATAAATTCAATTAGATAATGACACAGATGTACGGCGGCGTTTGCTAAGCCACATCGACAGATGTCACAGCAGGAATGTGATTTTCCCATGTTAAATATTAAAATGTGATTTGTGTGGCACTGGCACACAGATGTGGCTTGAGTTCTAAGTATATAAACAATGGAAGCGCTGGTCCGCTATAACGACTTTAACATTGATTCATTGAAGTGGTTTGAAAGCTGCACAAAGTCTGATGCACCTTCCAGATCCCTCGATACCGTGGACACAAATAAAGGTGGACGAAAGAGAAAGTCTATGGTTCTCCGAAGCAGGCAAAACACCACAGTTTGCGGAAATAAAGCACTGTAAGGCTTAATTCAGGGGTGAGCGACTATTTGCCAATGCACATGCACGAAAAATCCAGAAAACCTGTACTGCGCATGCATTCCCATGACACAGAGGAGGGTAATCAGGTTGATTTGTTCGCATGACAATTTGCGCGCAGTGCGTTTGCTTTGCTTAGTACGTATTCGCATCGTCCGAAGTGCGCATTTGCTTAATGTCAACAAGTGTTCATGTCATTTTCAACAAATTTACACACAATTACAACAAGTCAACATGTGCTCGTTATGAGACTAATCATGTCATTAATTGATGAGTTGAGAATGAGTTGGCTGCGTGCGTATTAGAGTTGCGAATGAATTCACACACACAGCGGCTGAGCTTGCAGACATGAGAATGTGCGTACGCACATGCATTTTGGTACCGTTGCGAAGACTCATGTGGAATGGGCGTAGCTTCGCATAGTGCGTGCGTTTGCCGTTCGCGCAGGTGCGTGCGAATGTGCATGCGAACGAATCAACCAGAATAAGGTCCCGAGATCACTGGGCATTAAAATTGCCAACCCTTAACACCTTGTAATCAGATTTTGACACATTTCATAGAGATAGGCCTTACGAATACACTACCCGGAATCCAGTTTGTACATCTGCAACAACCTTGAAGTAAGTCATCTATGATGAGTTAGGGTTCAGGGTGATACTACCCTAACAGGGTGCCTCTACCCTGTACATGGTGAAAGGCGTTCCATTGCAAAAAAGTTAAAAGGAAACAAAACACAAGAAAATCCCATTATAGGCCGTTGCTAGGAAATTCTGTAACTGCTTCTAAAACCTTAATTAAAACATCAATCACATCTACCTGAGAGCAGGAAATCAAACATTCTCTTGAGGACATGGCATAGAGATCTGCAGTGCTACAGAACATACCGTACCAGCGCGGGGGGGCTCAGTCAGGCTGCACGGGGTCTCTGGGGTCAGCTCTGCGGCAGGTACACGGCGTAGGCAGAGAAGGTGAACCCACAGCTGCTGGTTCCAGAGTCCTAAAATAGTCCTAGTAATCTAGGGCCTTATTTTGGTTCATTCTTTCTGACAAAATCCTTCTTAGATGGGCAAAACCATGTGCACTGCAGGTGGGGAAGATGTAACATGTGCAGAGAGAATTAGATTTGGGTGGGGTTTTACTTCAAAGTGAGATCTATATTGCAGTGTAAAAATAAAGCAGTCAGTATTTTCCATGCACAGAAACAAAATTACTCACCCAAATCTAATTCTCTCTGCACATGTTACATCTGCCCCCCTGCATTGCACATGGTTTTGTCCATCTAAGAAGGATTTTGTCAGAAAGAATGAACCAAAATAAGGCCCCTAGTGTGGCAGGAACAGCATACTTCCACATGAAGGTAATGTGGAGGATCCGGTCTAGGTTTTAGAGCAGCAGGAAGACTGATGTGATCAGGGTTGGGCTGATTAGCCGCACATGTGCTCTCCTGATATAAGTGTTAAAGACCAAGGGGGAAATTTACTAAGATGTGTATTCTACTTCACATGTGATGTTGCTATGGGTAACCAATCAGAATCGACTTCTTATTTATTTAGCACCCTCTAGAAGATAGTACACAGGATCTGATTGGTTGCCAATAGCAACATCACATGTGAAGTAGAATACACATCTTAGTAAATTTCCCCCTAAGACTTCATCTTTCCAGTGTATGTGATTGCTTGTCACATTAGTTTCCAATAATAATCAATTTTTCCTGTGTAGAAATCTTTTCCCACTACGTGGCTAGGCCACAGTATAGGTGCACATACACTTGTGCGATTTGGTCTGTTTCCACCTGGTTCTGACGCATGGCTCAGAAAAATTGTGTGAGAAGGGTCAATCATATGTGTTTCACCTATGATTCCAATCTGTGGCCTTGTTGCGCATTGAATCGGAGCCGGAGATCGCCATGGCTGCCACAAAGACTTTTTGGATCCCGCAGACGACCATCCGATAAGTCGCAGTAGCCTATGGGGGCCTTTAGCCCGACTGTATCTTAGGAACATGGCGGACGTCACTGGGCGGACCGCTAATTACTAATGTAACTCATTGATAACTTTAGGACACTTCCCAGTCTTCCACCCTAAAACGCCCAGTGATCGCGAGCGCCGTCTCATGTAACAGCGATGTCAAGGTCAGCTGCGTACACCACTGAATGATCGTACATCCAGCACTTTATTAATAGAACAGGAATGCACCAGGCATTAATAAGAGCAACGGATGGCGGTATTGGCCATTGCCTCAACCACTGCAGGTCAGCAGAGCTTAGGCCGGCAACTGAAATAGGTGAATGGCTTACCCTTAATGGCTAAGGTTGCCATTGTCGACCTAATGCTTGTGTCGACCGTTCAGCCCCGTCGTCCTTAGCCATGTTGACCAATTTCATGGTGTTGACCTTAGACCTGTCGACCTTCAGTGGTCGTTCCAAAGCATGCCGACATAAATGGGGCACCTTGTCACCGTATCCCACGGACGGGACATGCAGAGAAAGAGTTGCCCCTCGGCCACAGGCAGCGGTCAAGCTTGGTCCCCAGTAAATCCGCACATTCGATTTGCCTTCACATCTGCAGGCAAAGAAACTGCTGAGGGTATTCAGATATATAGATTTTATTAATCCATATGTTAATAACTGATACTGTAGTACCCCCCCCCCCATACTGACCACTCAACATAAAATGCGTTCTGGCACACCGTTTGGTTTGCTTAATTGCAGAGCAGAAGATTTACAGCCCCCCCCCCCCCCCCCTTGGTGCGTCTATGTATCCCATTAGCCTGCAGACAGTCGATCTCCTGGGCTGAGCGCTCGCTCTTATTAACATGCTTGTAAATTTCACCTTTCTCAATCATTCCGGTATTGCCTTTAAATGAATTTATTCCTGTGCAATTGGATACCAGGCATGAAGGATTCTGTGTAGATTGAAGCCCCCCCTTTCCATCCCTACAGAGCAGGATCCGCCATCTAATTATCTCTTCCATGCTGTTAGGATCTGCGAGGACCCATACAGAGTATCACCTTGTAGGATTGAAGTTCAGCTCATGGTACATGGTAGAGATAGCATAGATTATTAAAGGACGGAGCCTGCTCCCGACTGCAGCCATTCTCCATCTGCAAAGGGATTTACGCAGCAGGAAAACACATTATGTGCAATAATTGTGTATGAAATAATATTGAAGTGAAGTGTGAGGTTTTGATTCTGATCAGGTTCTCATCGCAGAGGCTAAAAGCTGCAAATCAGAGTGTTTATAGCGCTTCTCTCCAGGACAGCAGCTGCCGTTCCAGAATAATCACAGTGATAAATGTCACCTGTCCTTTAGGCGGTATGCAAAAATACACAATTTGAATACTGTGCTCTAAATCAAGATAACATAACACACTGACGGGTTACAGAGGATCTGTGCTGATATTTTCTCCGGCCTTTGATCCGGATATCTCAGCCGCCACTGTGCATCGGTGGGCACAGCCATATTACTAGGGAAAGCCTGTGAGCTTGAAAATATCCGCATTGACTTTACACGCCTTGCATAAGATGCAAGGGGATTGGCTGGGAGCAGGCGGCCTAGGAACAGCGATTGGCTGGAAGCAGGTGGACGGGAATGGGAATAGACGGGAGCAGGCGGATGGGAACAGGGAACGGTTTGGGAGAAGGTGGCTGGGAACAGGGAACGGTTTGGGAGCAGGTTGGCTGGGAACAGGGAACGGTCTGGGAGCAGGTTGGCTGGAAACAGGGAATGGTCTAGGAGAAGGCAGCCGGAAAAAAAGAGAAGAGACGGTAGCTGGTTCCTGAGAAAAGAGAAGAGTCGGCAACTGGGAAACGAGAAGAGTCGGCACTTGGCAACTGGGAAAAGAGAAGAGTCGGCAACTGGGAAAAGAGTCGTTAACTGGGAATTGGGAAAAGAGAAGAGTTGGCAACTGGGAAAAGAAAAGAGTCAGCAACTGTCAACTGGGAAAAGAGAAGAGTCGGCAACTGGGAAAAGAGAAGAGTCTGCAACTGGCAACTGGGAAAAGAGAAGAGTTGGCAACTGGGAAAAGAAAAGAGTCGGCAACTGTCAACTGGGAAAAGAGAAGAGTCGGCAACTGGGAAAAGAGTCGCCAACTGGCAACTGGGAAAAGAGAAGAGTCGGCAACTGGCAACTGGGAAAAGAGAAAGGTCGGCAACTGGGGAAAAAGAGTCTGCAACTGTCTCCTGGGAAAAGAGAAGAGTCGGCAGCTGTTTCCTGGGAAAATAGAAGAGTTGGCAGCTGGCACCCGGGAAAAGAGAAGAGTCGGCAGCTGTCTCCTGGGAAAAAAGAAGAATCGGCAGCTGTCTCCTGGGAAAAGAGAAGAGTCGGCAGCTGTCTCCTGGGAAAAGAGAAGAGTCGGCAGCTGGCACCCAGGAAAAGAGGAGTCAGCAGTTGTGTCCTGGGAAAAATAGAAGAGTCGGCAGCTGGCACCCGGGAAAAGAGAAGAGTCGGCAGCTGGCACCCGGGAAAAGAGAAGAGTCGGCAGCTGTCTCCTGAGAAAATAGAAGAGTCGGCAGCTGTCTCCTGGGAAAATAGAAGAATCGGCAGTTGTCTCCCGAGAAAAGAGAAGAGTCGGCATCTGGCACCCGGGAAAAGAGAAGAGTCGGCAGCTATCTCCTGGGAAAAGGACACAGTTGGGAACTAGTAACTGGGAAAAGGGATTGCAGTTCTCATTACTCAGTCAGTTCCATGGCTGATTATTTATAAATTGCTAATTACATAACACGTTACAGTTGAGGATAATCTCTGCAGAACACTGCCAGCATCCCAGACTTCTTGTGTGTTCTCTTTTAGGGTAGAAGAAATTCACTGAATATTAATATCTGAAAGCCACACAGGAGAAACCATTTAAATGTCCTTTTAAATATTTATAGCTTTATGCCGGCAATGGAAACTTGTTAAGATGAAAATATTATTGTATCAGCAGAGTATGTGTAAGCCAGTGACAGCGGATTCCTATGCACTACAGGGAGATTACAGATATTAATGGGAGTCCTATAGAAAGTGTCTCTCTACAGAAGCCATACGGGACAGAGCTGACAAGACGGATCTGGAAATGTACGATGCCTTGGTTCACCCAGACGCAAGTGTTCTCCACCTCATATTATTATACTGACAGGCAATCCTGTAATATCTCTGTTGTAAAGCGCCAAGTTACCCTGCTGAGTAAGCAGCTTTGTCTTGTACCCTCCCCGTCGGTGCCCTTGTTTTTACTGCATTTGTGGTTCTTGTGTAATACCAGCACTGCATGGTGGGGGCGTGGCTATGATGATGCAATCGTGCTGGCCACACCTCCAAACACAGCATTTTCCTCATAGCACCGCATCGCACAGCCAAGGGAACAACCAGAGTTTTCATGGGGACCCCTGTGCCCGCTGCCATCCTCCTCCGGGCCCGTCCCGATCCCTGCGGACGGCTTCACTGCTATGCAAGTCGCCGAAACCTTTTGTAAAGGGGACCTGTACATGCGCATAACATATCATGCGCAGAGCCCCAACCAACGGGATGGGGCTGAACTTGCCGCAATGCGAGAAGATTAGAATCACCCCATAGTGCATACATACTAGACGATGCACAATAAGATCATTACTGATCGTTATCGCGCATGTTGTTAACGATTATCGGCACTCTACAGGACCGATTCAGACCTGCTCTTTGAGCAGCAAATTCATCCCCTCTCTGAAGGGGGAGGGGCCTGTGCATAGGCCTGAATGCACATGTGCAGACCCCCACAGCGAGCGCCTTCAGGGAAACTTTCATTTGCCGGGGCACCCACTGCCTGATTGACAGGCAGGGGGCGTTCCGGGGTGGACAACTGGCGTTTCTTGGGTGTGCCGTCAAAAACGGTGGACGTGCCGTTGCCTGCTCGGGATGGGCGGATGACATCACATGACGTCAGCTCCCGCCCCCAATTCGGAGAAGACCGTGGAGCAGAAACGTCCTAGCCAACTTTTCTGCTGCAAACAGGGGAAAAATCATTTGATGGCCAGTAACCATCAAATGTTTTTTTCCTCTGTGCGAGCAAACACTTGCAGCGTATCGAGGGGATTCGGGCGGCAGGGGCATGCCTTTGCCGGCAGCCTAGCGAGCCAGTCTGAACCAGGCCTCACCTGCAGAAGAGATTCCCCCTGCCGTTGAGCTGTAGAGAGGAGGTGGGGAAGATGCATTGGCTTCCTCAGTGCTGCACTAATGTTATCTGTGGGGCACGCTGCTAGAGGTCATCGGCTCCCACAAATCACACGTTCCTGTCCCCCGCCGGCGATGTGCAATTCTCACACTCCTCAGTCCAATAACCAGGTGTAAATCTGCCGGCCTGGAAATTACTGCATCTTACAACTGACCCTTATTTCATTCCCAAACATTTTATTAACAGTAAAGCCACAATGAATGAGGCAGTGACAAAACACTGAAGCAGAAAGCCAGCGGCTAATGGCATAAAGAGAGTATACCCAGGAGGAATGCAGAGAGCGATAGAGTGGAGCAACGGGAAAAGAAAGATTGCGGGTGGGGGAAGGGGGGGGGGGGGGGGCGCTGATCGTGACACAAATATATTCATGGGAAAAATGAGCGTCAGCCGGCTGCACTGACCGGGTGCCTCGCCGCACCCCATCAGTACAAATGACATTATAACATGAAGGTTTAAATTGATATATTAATACTTATTGGGCCTTATTCAGACCTGACCTCAAAGCTGCTTTTTTAGCAAATGGATAAAACCATGCTGCACTGCAGGCGGGGCAGATGTAACATCTAAATTGCAGAAGAATAAAGCAGCCAGTAGCTATGCAGAGTGCAGGGCTGAATAACCTCCTTATGTGGCCATACATCAAAAAGACCTGCTTACAATCACCATTGTGTCCAACTTTCCCTTCAACTTCCCAGCAGTCCTCTATTGTTTTTGGACGCACAATAGGGGTTATTGTGGTTCACTCTTTCTGACAAATTCCTTCTCAGATGGACAAAACCATGTGCACTGCAGGTGGGGCAGATGTAACATGTGCAGAGAGAGTTAGTTTTGGGTGAGTTATTATGTTTCTGTGTAGGGAAAATCAAGACTGCTTTATTTTTACACTGCAATATAGATTTCACTTTGAAGTAAAACCCCACCCAAATCTAATTCTCTCTGCACAAGTAACATCTGCCCCACCTGCAGTGCACATGGTTTTGTCCATCTAAGAAGGAATTTGTCAGAATTAGTGAACCAAAATAACCCCCAATGTACTCACAATCCATCATACATTCATACAATCCAGCTGCTGCATACGACCGGTCATCTCACAATCATTTGCATGTACCTAAAATGCCTGAAAACTGCCACTCAAATGGTGCCGATTGTATGACCAGTCAAACGACCGATTGCATGTGCTCAAAAGCTCATGCAATCATCTCCCAATCCCAACTGATCAACTGATGCAGCACGTCAGATGAGAGGACCAATCATCTAATCCACGGGACCGCGCATTGTAAAATTGTGTGCACACAATTTGCATACAATCCATCATACAACCAGTTATCTATCTTTCTGATGTATGGGGGCCTTTACAGTTCCAGCAACAGCTGCCTCCACATTTTAATAATACATTGAGGCAGTAATGTTTTTTTACCTCTGCAATAATAGAAGTTATTTCTGCACATTCCCAAATAGGGCCCCGTGTGTCTAATTCCGCCCAGACGTCGGGAACGCACATAGACAATAGAAATTATGACTGATCATACTGCGTTGTGACTCGATTTAACGTCCGACCTTGAAATGTTTGTTGTGCTAGTTAGTAGGCTTTCTGGTCCGGAAATAACATGTGGCAGACATCTTGTGAGAACAGATGGAAAGGTAAATATAGACCCTCTACACCAATTATCCAGCACTTCCCACTGCCGGCACTGCACACAGCGTGTCACCGTTACACTGTCAGTAGTCGTGACGCTCACACCTATAATTAAAACCGTTAGCATTAACGCTCATGTACAGAACAATTGGGCGAGAGGAACTATACTTAAAACGTCCTTGCAACATTTAACTAAAACGACACACACACACACACTATACAAAGGAACGCTACTCCTGTGTGTGTATATTGGGCCTGATTCAGGGGGTGACTTAGACTCAGAATACATGTCAGTCTAGACTGACTTTTATAATACCCCTTTTACACCAAAAATCCCGTATCCGACCCGGCATTTGGAAGAAGGATCCAAGCCGGGTCGGATCCGGGATTTTCTCCATTTACACTGCAGTGCCCACCCGCAGTGTAGACGGAGGCGGCGCTTGGAGATGACATCCCCGCCGGATACACCGATCGCCGTGCTGGGGGTAGCCCAGCACCAAGGTAAGCTGCTGGGCTACCCCCAGCCGTCGTCCGGGAGGTGAATGGATGCCGCACACAGGCATCCATTCACCTCCTCCGCTGCTGTCTGCAGAGTATAGTCTGTATATAGTCTGTGCATCCCCTATTGATGTAAATGGGAGCCGGGTCATCCAACCCGGCATACCCATTTACACCGCCCTCTACCCAGGTCCTGGCCGTGTTCTACCCAGGTCAGCAGCTGGGGAGAAGTCCCGTGTAAAGGGACACGGCGTGACACATTTACACCGCCTCTGACCCGGGTCTGACCCGCCGAAGACCCGGGGTTTTGAGGCAGTGTAAAAGGGGTATTAGTGAAGGGGAGAAAAATCATTCCACGGTGAGCGAATATCAAATGATTTCTCTCCTGTGCGGCCGGATGTGTGAGCGAATTTGGGGGCGGACGTTCGGCGGGGCGGCGCTTACCGGCACGTCTGTATCAGGCCCTCAGACATGATTGCGGCTGGACAAATTCGCACAGCATCCGATTATCGATAGGCTGCGCATGCCACGTGTCGCGCGTGCGACGCCGTCCGGCGACGAAGTCCTGCTACTTTTTCCCTTTTTTCAGCCGATTGACAGTAAGCCGGCGTCTGGATGTGGTAACTGTCCATTTCATAGGAGCGCAAGGAAAAACGCAGAGGTGCCCAAATGTGTTAGGGGAGGGTGTGCGACATCAGCTTCAGCCTCAATAAGCCTCATTCCATCACAGCCTCTCAGTATGTCCAGCACTACGCGGCGCTTGCGATCAGTATTGACCAGTGGAAAAATGATTAGATGACGATGATGCAAATTCTTCGCTCGCCGTACACATCTATATAATGTAACTCTCTCTGCACATGTTACATCAGCCCCATCTGCAGTGCAGCATGGTTTTGTCCATTAGAGAATGAAATTGCCTTTGCGTGTGAACTAGAATAACCCCCCTAGTGTATGGGGGCCTTTGGTGAGTCAAGTCAGGATATCATCTAGAGATGGATATGGCAACGTGCGGGGAGTAACCCTTGAATGACGATCTGTTCACTCTCATGTAGGGGCATCCCTTTCGTAAGGTAGGTGAGAACTAAGTAACCCTAACCTTTTGCCATGCGGCAGTTGCAGTGTCTCCACCTCACCACGGCCTGGGAATGATTTTGTAATCACTGACATGCCCGTAAGACTCCCATAATGCACCCAACCGAAATGACCATGTCTTCCTGTACTACCAGACACTTCCCAATGACCACCCAGGAGCCCCCATTGCTTTTTCCGCCATGTCTCTGATACCATCTCTACCTCCCAACATGACCCATTGCAGGAGGGACAAAATGCTCTGCTCCTGGATTTACCAGTGGCAGTTGCTGATGAGGGACTGTACCACTGTACAAAATTCAAATAGGGGAGCCACACCTGCCAGTGAGCCCTGGACTGAGGTATTTGATGTGGCAGTTGGTGGGACTCCCCAATCTGCATTTTGGACTGTGCTGCAGCTGACACTGGCATGGAAGTCCAGGAACAGAGCCTCTTGTCCCTCCTGGAATGGATCATGTAGAGAGGTATGTATTTGCGCGCACGCATCAGAAGTCCTGGTGCCGCAGATGAGCCCCCGAGATCATCGTTCAGAAAAGTATTCCGCCGGTGTTCCTGCTCAGAACAAAACGCCGTGATTACACCGCGTCTGCGGAGGACTGGTGACTGATTGGCAGCATTCAGGCGCAGCTGCTGCTGACAGCGAGGTGCGAACACAATCTGGGAGAGGGAACTACCCCGTTACCCGAGCTTCCAATTAAGAAGCGCTTCTTCAGGCCGGCTGACGCACGTCTCCAGATGCAGATGAATAGAGTGTTATTGACAATAACACAAAGAAAAATAGTAATTTCCCAACTGAAGCCTATTTCATGTTCCCAGCCTTCCCTCAATACCGGGGCTTTCATAAAGGAAAAATAAGCTTCATTGTAATTGCAGGATGAGTAAGAAGATACAGAGGCTTATGGTCACCTCTATAAAGGGAGAAACATATTTTTGCTAAATGTCGAATATCATTGTATACTGGATGAGTAATATTGGCCCTTATTCTGATTGACGCGGACTTTACCGCATACTTTCGGATCGCGTGTTTACGGCGTCTGCGCATGCGTGGAGAACGCAACGCGCATGTGCCACGCCTTGACTCGGTACCAGTTCGGCCAGATCCCGTCCAGAACTGTTCACCGCTATCATTCGGGAAATAGGGGCGTATTATGGGCGTCATGCGGAATGACACATGGGCGTAGTTTCAAAGTGGGCAAAACGGGGAGGAAACATGGGCGGACACGGGGGAGTACACTTATGTTGGGGGGCGTACATTCGGAAACCACTCCGAATGCACGCGATCAAAAAGGGCAGAAATGTGCGGTGTCCACAAGTGTACTATTGCTTTGCGGACACCACTCGTTCATGCGCTAGGCGAACGTACGCCTAATGACTACAACCATTAACACCTGAACCCAATAGAATCGACTCCTTTACTCATTACTCACTAATAGGACGCTTGTCAGTGCTTTAATACAAACCATTGCACTTCAATTGCTGTAAGGGTTAATGTGTGCAATGCATGTGTTAGGCATGCTTGTAAGGATATATTGGAATCTAATTGATTCCAATTCCAAATAAGCAGTTTTTTATGAGGATAGGTAATTGAATAAGTGGGTCATGTGATGTATAGCAGAAGATACTTCATAGTGGGTTGTTTGGCGTAAATACTCCGCTTACGTGCGGTAGCACCGCTTGGCTCCCGTTCGGATGCGGTATTCCCGAGCATACTCTGTAATACTCTGTAATACCGTGCCGAATCGGAGTGTTTCTCCCGCACACGCATGCTTTGTATGTCGTCCGTAAACACGCCCTGTTCTTAAAGAGTGAGTCCGTCCGAATGCGGAGGACACGTGGGCGTTTCTACGGACGATGGCCGCACGCGGCAAAACACCGTGGCGTGCGGACCGCACCGTAAGAATGCGGGAATATCCGCACCGATCAGAATAAGGGCCATTAAGAGGAAAAAGCTTTTCACCGCTAGATAAGATGTAGTATAGCTAAGGGGTAATTCAGATCTGATCGCTGCTAAATTGCAGAGCCCATTGATCAGGCCCAGCCAGAGTGAAATCCCGTCCGGGGCAAGCCTGTGAATTACACAGGTCGGCGATTCGCTGCAAATCCATTTACAAGCTGCTCACCATGGAATGATTTCCCAGTGTGTGCAGTCAGAGCGTAGCCCAGAACTTACTTGGTGGCTGCGATAGAAACCGACTGATCGGGGCTGGAGCTGATGTCACATGACTTCCCCTCACACACCTGGCCACGCCCCTCACCATGGAATGATATCCCAGTGTGTGCAGTCTGTGCGTAGCCCAGGACTTACTTGGTGGCTGCGATAGAGACAGACTGATTAGGGCCGGAGCTGATGTCACATGACTTCCCCTCACACACCTGGCCACGCCCCTCACCATGGAATGATTTCCCAGTGTGTGCAGTCAGAGCGTAGCCCAGAACTTACTTGGTGGCTGCGATAGAAACAGGCTGAACGGGGCCTGAGCTGACGTCACATGACTTCCCCTCACACACCTGGCCACGCCCCTCACCATGGAATGATATCCCAGTGTGTGCGGTCGGAGCGTAGCCCAGAGTAGTCCATGCGCATTGGTTTAAGGCCCCCATACACTATGCGATTTTCGGCCGATTTCATCCAATTTCGGCCCTTTGGGCCGATAAATCGGGTGAAATCGGCCGAAAATCGCATGTGTTTGACATCTTCTGATCTGATGCGCGGTCCCGCGCGTATCGGATCACGGCGTCGGACCTACAGAACATAAGATATATCGGAATCTGAGCCATCATGGGTGCTTTTTAGCACCCACGATGTTCATATCCGATATATCTTTATATACAGCCCCCCTGTCTTACTAGCAGCGCCCCCCCCCCCCCCGCATTGACGGCTCCCGGCGGAGGTAGTACAGGCGGGGACCGCAGGCGTCGCAGAGCAGAGACCGTCGGCGCGGCGGGAGAATAGGAAGAAATCCTATTCAAAAGACCGGGCGGCCGCTGATTGGCTGAGCTCTCAGCCAATCAGCGGCCGCCCAGTCTTTTGAATAAGATTTCTTTCTATTCTCCCGCCGCGCCGACAGTCTCTGCACTGCGACGCCTGCGGTCCCCGTCTGCACTACCTCCGCAGCGAGCCGTCAATCTTTATCAGTATAACTGGGCATTCATTGCTGCCTCCTATTCACAGCAATCCCAGATCTCTTCTCTGATTGGTGTAGACAACGCTAACCAATACAGTAGTATGGGAAAAACACGTTCCACTTTGCAAAGGCCCCTAGTCCGGCTGGAGTTGAGATTCCAGTCCGTGTTCGTGACAATGCTACAGATGGCAGAACATGGTGCATCTCAACGGGCCCGCCATCAGTAATTTTGGGGCCCTGGACTCATTTCCAGTCCGGCCTCCCCTCCCCACGTGACTTAAGGTGCCCACACACTAGAACGATTTTTGGGCCGATTGGCCGATTTCCAATTTATGCGCACATCTTACGATCGCAGATCTTTCTAGTGTGTGGGCACCTTTACTGTAACCCAACTCCTGTTCCCCCATCTCCTCTTCCACTGAGCTGCAGCCTGGAGCACAGAAATATTCAACCCAGGATGCCGGCGGGCCAATTAAAATGCAGCACTGGCTGGTGAGCCAATTAGAGCTCGCATACCGGCAGCCGCCCTGATTGGCTGCCGATACGCGAGCTCTGATTGGCTCAAAAGCCGATGCAGCATTTTAATTGGCAGCCTGCGTCCTGGGCTGAATAAGCATGCGCTCCAAGACCTGCTTTGTTCGGCGCACTGAGCACAATGCAGTCGAGCAGTTGGGGGGTTGCGGTGGGCAAAATGAGCTGCCCGTGCCCTTTCAGAGGCCAGGGCCTGGGACAGCTGTACCCACATCACCCACCTATTGGCAGCCCTGCATACCAAGTACAATGAACGGCTGGGCATACTGGCAGGACCTTACGATAATACTATAGGCATCAGCATTGTGCGCTGGAAGCCAGTCCAAGCGCTGTATAGATGTTGCTGCATTGGCAGTGGGAGTAGTTATGGCGCTCATGCACCCCCAGATCTCTCTAGGGACCCCACAGTATCATTCAGATTCCTTGGCAATGCTTTTTGGTTATTCGGAAGAATAAGAGTTTTTTTGTTATTAGACTGTTAGATCAGTCTGTCTCCAGCTGGCACCGTCCTTATATGAGATGTATAACAACCATGGTGACATGAAATAGAGCCACGCTCCTGTTTACTACTGATGGGGATTAGGGAAGACTCGGTATATCATCTACATTAATTGACAGATTCAGCCCAGTAAAGAAGGGAGGGAAAAGTCCCAGTAACTGATGACTGCGGAACTCATTCACTTTGTATTCTGAGCAGCACAGGCAGGAAAGTGTCTCCCGTAAGTGTTCTGTACGGAGGAAATAAGGAATGCAAAGTGTCAGAGACATTAGTACATTGGCAGTAAGTACTGGAGATAGGAAATGTTGGGTAACTCTGAGACCAATGGGACAACTATGCTGGTCATGGGCACGGGAGAGGCATAGATTGGTATAGATATCTCACCAAGATGGGGTTAAGAACCATATACATTAAACGAGTCCTAAGCTGAACACCAAGACCAATTATCGTTTGACTGGGCATGTGTATGGATCACAGTACACATGCGTGACGCCAACAGCGACAAAATTCTGTGATTTTTTAAATTGCAAGCCGGAGGCTGTTTGATTGACAGGAAGTCGGCATTTGTGGGTGGTAAGTGTCTGTTTTCTGGGAGTGTCTGGGAAAACACAGGCGTGCCCGGGAGTGTGTGACATCAGCTCCGGCTCCGATCAGCATGTGTCTGTCGCAGAGTTGTGGAAGGGTCAGTGTTGCGCACACATTCGAAAAAACATTAGCTGTTGAGTTGCGAATGAATTTGCAGCTGTACGACGATTGGCTACATTCTCTCAAACCATGGTGGGTGAGTGCGCCGGGGCAAAATGATTGCCAGGCAGGGTGTGGTCACTGGGGTCCTTCTGGCCATGCACCCAAATACGGTGGACCCGCCCATGGAAATGCTGAGTGGACATTTGCCTGTTTGGGGCGGTGGACGTCAAATGATGTCAGCACCCGCCTCGAATTCGTAGAAGAACGGCCATCATAAAAGTCCTGGCTTACTTTTATGTGGGGAGCGGAAAAATGATTAGATGGTGAGTAACCATATGCACCATGTTCTGCCATCTGTAGCATGGGGATTCAGGTGGCGGGGGGGGGGGTTAGGGGGCTTGTGCTCGGCAAGGCGGTATATAGTTGCTCGCTAGGCAGCGAGTATAAGCAGCGTAGCGAGCAGTTCAGAATTACCCCCAATGTGAGACATTCAATGTTCCTTATAATGCACATTTCCAGACGAGTCTGTATGGGGGTTCCCCGGTAGAACTAACCAAGAGCTACAAACCAGACTCGCAAAGAGGGGACATATATGTCTGTCCAGGAAAAATTAACCCCCCCCCTCTCTTTCCGCGTAGTATGGACCCCGACCAGTAAAGAGTCAGGGGATTCAGATTCAGAGAGAAAAGTGAGGAAAATGGGCAGGAAATCTGGGCCCGATATTGCATGAAACCCATTCAGAGATATCTGTACACGGGGTCAGAAGAGATCCATGTCCTTCCTGACCTATGTACATGCGTGCCGGGCACACAAGGCCGGGTGACGCACTGCTAGGTCTGCATGTTCTGATGCAGGGAGCTTGGCACGGACATGGCACTCGGAGATTCTGTTGGGAGATGCAGCCTCTAATACCTGGAGGGCAGCAGGCAGGACGTACAGTATAACCTGATTCCCTGAGCAGACAGGAAAGCGTCCCGGTGCTGTCAGGTAGCGTGTATTGCGTGCTGGAGCAGAGGACCCCTCCAGCTGTGATCAGGCAGCCGACCTCTATACCAGTCGCGGAGAGCGGTATCTTCAATGTGACCGGCTTATCAAACAGCATGGTTACTGATGAGCCGATGCCTGCCAGTATCGCTGCACATCTACAGGGCTCAAAGTGACTTTTACCTCCAGCAGATGTGCACGTTTCTCACAATGGCACCTCTGACAGTGATTGATTTTGGGTAATTACCTATATTGCGTCCTCCAAATATGCGCATGTCTGCCCGGGAGTCAGTGTGTACTTACAGTTATTGCTGGCTGCTATTGGAATGCAGCAATGGGTTTACTAGGAACCAATGACAAACCACAAGGCATGAGGCACACCAACCTCACGCCTCAGTGTCCTGCAAGCCTCATGCCTCACTAGTTCCTATTGGATTGTTAGATGAAATATTCCTACAATATACAAAATGGCATCAAGGGGGGGGATTTAGGTCAACACCTGAAATAGGTTGACATGTCTAAGGTCGACACAAACATTAGGTCAACAATGGGGATGTTGACAGTCAAAGGTTGACACAAGTTTCACTTTTTCTGTCCCAAATGTCGACACAGTCGGCATGGACACGGTCTAAGTTTACTGCGTCATTGGCGAGTGCACGCTGTTATATTCTCCCATCATGCCGTAGAAATACCGCCTGTCGGCTCAAAAAAAAAAAATGAACATTTTGATATTTTTCAGGTGTCAAAACAGGCTCTGAGCGTAGATCAATGAGGTCGGTGGAACAGACCATGAACCCTCCTCGTCACCAATATAACAGTAATCGACAAATTCACAAATACGGGATGAGAGAATACAAATATTCCTGAAAATCCGGATCAGCAAGGACGCAAATCCCCGGCCAAGTTATCATCTCCGAGTGGTGTTGTTAGGATTAATGCAACGCTGTTTTGGCACCGGCAAGAGATCTGAATTCCAAGAGCTAAAATTGGATCCGGAGAGTTAGAAATATTTTACCCAAATACGTCCTCTGTGTATTCACACATTGCTGAAAGCATCTGCCAGATGAAATGAAAGTGGTGGCAACGCGAGCAGCCGGTATAACGCGCGTCGTGAGAGAGTCAGTGATAATAAAACATCGCAGCTGATAGGACGGGGTTAATCGTGTCAGTGAACCCTAAACTCCGCACTGTATCTCTTCACAACAACCCGCTGGTCATCGGCCAATCTGGCCTTCTCACTATCGGGTATATACGTTTGTGTGACACCTCCCGGCCCTCGTTGGCATAACCTTTACCAGTACAATAAAATAACTCACTGTGAATAGCGAGATTGTTTCTGTCGTCTGCCCGCTAGACTGTTTTTGAATTCCTCGTAGTGCGGACATCCGGAATTACCATACCAGTGTTTGCGAAAACCACACAAA
The DNA here is from genome assembly GCF_055691185.1 of Crinia signifera. NCBI lineage: Eukaryota > Metazoa > Chordata > Amphibia > Anura > Myobatrachidae > Crinia > Crinia signifera. The sequence goes on from NC_139225.1 coordinate 24,756,559, forward strand.
AAAGTGGGTCCCGGGGACCCTTCACTTCTAAAAATTGGGGTCCTACCTGACTTTTTCTGGGTCCCAACGGAATAAAGCCTTCTCTCACCTTTCTCCCCAGCATGGCACATGTGGGTCGGGGGGAAGTATCAATTGGCCCACTCGCATAAATATACATATATAGTAGAAAGTATATAAACCTGAAAATAGGGACAGTGCGCGCGCTAAAAATTTACGGCATTTTTTTTTGGGGGGGGGGGGGGGGGGGGGAGTGGTGTGTTCACATAGTAGTACCAATTCACATTCCAGCACACACCGTAATGCCCAGTACACATTCCAGCACACACCGTTATGCCCAGCACACACCGTTGTGCCCAGTTCACATTCCAGCACACACCGTTATGCCCAGCACACATTATAGTACACAATGTAAGGCCCAGTATATATTATAGCACACACCGATATACCCAGTATATATTATAGCACATAAGTGCTACATGCTTGTTGCTAGGGGTTATATGCTCCTTGCAGGGGTTACATGCTGGGGGGGGGGGGGCGGCATTTTATGCTGGTTGCCACAGGGGAGGGGGCAGTGTTGCAAGTAAGGGGGTACGGCGTGGTACGGAGTACCTGTAAGAAATATGTTGCAGGTACGCAGTACCACTTACCACCTGACCCACTGTCAATTCTATTTTTATTTTAAGTCTAAATATGATGCATCCGCAGCCCGCCCACCCAGCGTTATGATTGGTGCTGTATGCAGCTACCAGCAACTGCTGATTTAGCCTGTCACACTGACAGGCATCAGTGGCATGAAGAGCAGGCTCCACAATTGTAAGCACAAGCTGAACGGCTCTCCCCCAAGCAAGAGCCAACCCACCCCCAGTCATTCTCTGTTTCTCATTCCCTGTCTCCTGATGCCACGCCACTATTGTCATTTAGTCACTCCTCTAGCTTTGTGTAACCACGCCCCCTCATGACACATGACCACGCCCATTTTTGGTGGAGGCTATCAGTACCACCAAGAAAAAAATTCTACTTGCACCACTGGGAGGGGGCATTTTATGCTGGTTGCCATGAGGCGGGGGGGATGGGGGCATTTTAGGTTCGTTGCCACAGTGGAGGGGGGGGCATATTTTGCTTGTTGCCACAGAGGGGGGGGGGGGGGGGGGTGTGTGTTACCCAAGGGCTGGAAAAGCCGACATGCTGCTCAGCAGAGTAGGTGAGCGGGCTATCAGTGCGGCGGGGGACTGGATGTGGTTGGAATAGCTGACACGCTGTTTTAGCCACGTCCAGTCCCCCGTCATCCTGACAGCCCGCTCACCTTGTCTTACATTGTCTTACATGGCGGGGGGTGGCATTTAGGGCAATATCAGCCAATACACACTGTGGGCAATGCTGAGCACACCTGGCTCTCACCTCTCCTGGGGGCGCCCAGCTGCCGCTGATGAACCGCTGTCGCTCTGCCTCCTGCCTTTTGTACAGGGTGACCGGGCCCTGAGTGTGGGGGTGCACGGGGGTCTGGACACACGCCGCGGCCAGCCTGGAGTCCCACACCTCGCCATGATGTCTAACCGCGGACACTACGGGATGCGGTAAAAGTAGAAAACATGCTGCTACCCCAGGGTGCGCAGCGGCAGCAACGTAACGTGTAAAACGTAGTGATTGGCTGCCGGGCGGCCACTGTTCAATGATTGGTTCCCGGCAGCCGCTGCAGTGATTGGCTCGCAGCATCCCACAGGTTCAGCACAGCGCGTCCTCGGGGACCGTTTTAGGGTAAAATACACGCTATAGCGCGTTTTTGCGAACCCTGCATACAGTGAGACCTGTCAGCTCTTTGACCGATCAACTCTTTCTATAACACGTTTCGATCGAATAATAATGAAGAGTTAAGATAAGATTGCAGAAATGGCTGCGCTGTGCCGCGTAGCTGGCATTGGCGACGCAGAGAGGCGCCCAGACACATACATCAGCGGTTTACTTCGCAGCACAGTATAATATAGCACAACAGAATGCGCTCTGTGTCCTCAGGCAGATGGGGGGAATGTCGCTCATTTTCCTATGGTAATGATACATAACAATTGTCGTTCCTGAAATGAGCTGGTGTAACATTTGGTGTAATGTCCCGGCATATGTCAGTGCAGGTTGCTGACTGGAACGGTCTCCATTTCTGTGACCGCATGTTCCCAGTGTGCCTTAATGACAGGGAAAAATCACCCCACTGCGGCAGAGGGGCCACAGAAAGGTGCGACTCCTTCCTCGTCTCAATATGGTATCCTGTCCTTAGGCTGACAACAATAAGGTCAATATTTAAATGTCAAATCTACAGGTCAACATTAGGTAGGGGGTCCATGTGCCAAAAGTTACAAATTAACACCCCTAAAACCTTTAAAAAGTTATGTTGACATTTCCATGTGTCGACCATTTCCATGTTGAAATTTTATGTCGACCTTGTGCAAGTTGACCTTTTGGGGTTGCCGTAAGCCTCCACACATACTGGACGTTAACAATATAGATTAGAAAGGGGCCTTCTGAGCCATATTGTTCACAATATTATCTAGTGTAGATACTCAACATCGTTAACAATGCGTGCTCCTGCTCCTCGTTAACGATGAGTGATATCTACTGAACGTGCAGGTCAATGTGGCAATATAACCAGACTACCTGCGTGTTCCACGGGTCCCGGTGACGTCACTCATTGTGTATGGACAATATCAACCGGCCGCAGCCGATATGGTTAACCACCAACATAATGAACCAAACCCCTTAATAATATTGGGCTTGGCAAAGAAGACACCAGTCAATAGGTCGACACCAAATGGTACAAACTAACGCATGTCGACAACATGGTGTTGACCTATGCATCTAGGGCTCAATATCTTTGCATCCACAATTTTTATACTCGTTGTGTCAACATTATGTACCGCATTCTATATTACTTACCTTGTGGTTTACAAATGTTGCTGATCATCTGTAGATACAGTATGATGTCATCAGAGCCGGATTAAGCCTCTATGGGGCCTTAGGTAAGATACTGGTTCAGGGGCCCCCTACCTCAATACATTTAATTTAGCAATGGAGATTTTCACTCTTTGATAAAATGTACTTCAGTCTAAGGGTCAGATGTATCAAGCTTAAAAAAGTGATAAAATGGAGAGTGATAAACAGCCAGCCAATCAGCTCCTACCTGTCATTTTTCAAACCCAGGTTAGGATTACACAGCGTTCTGAGGATAACCCTTAGCAGCCGGCACTGATGGGGACAGTCTTGGTCCCTCTATCTGGCTCTCTGGGGTTGTGGCAGTCAAAGTAATTGTGGCTGGTGATTCTGGGGCCCATTTATCAACTAACATTTGTGGCTAAATCCCCGAAAACACCCGTTTTCGGATGTTAACCGCAAATATTAAGTTTCACCTAAATGTATCAAAGGGGGACCCTTGCTGCGATCCTCCCTGCAGCGCCGCCGGCCGCATCCCCCATAGGTTTCTATGGGGGATGCGAAGCTGCCCGATGTATCAACATCGGGCAGCCCGGCATCGCAGCCCTGGGCTATCGCCATTCTGGGATGGCGATAGCCCATTGTAGCCTATGGCTACACATCGCACTGCCCGGCTTTCGGCATCGCAGGGACAGGCTCCTTTCGGATGATACATCCCGGCGGTATTGCAGGGTACCGCAATGCGATGTCGGGCAATGTCACCGCCCCGGCATCGCATTCCAATGATAAATGCGCCCCTAAGTTCAGATTGAGTTATGAAATGGTGAAGCCGGGAGCAATAACTGTGGGCTGGGTGTTGTGGATGATGTCCAATGTTAGGAAGACTGGTAATTCCAAATCAGAATGAACTAGGAAATGATGTAGCTGGGAGCAATAACTGTGGGCTGGGTGTTGTGGATGATGACCAATGTTTGTATGGTAATTGTTGAGATAGTGAAACTGTCCCACGGTGAGGTGATACTTAAAACTAGCAGACTTGAGGCTGGGAATTCGTCAGGGATGTCCAAGGAAAAAAACACTGGCTGAGTAAATGAAATGACCAATGTGTGCGATTGGGTAGCTGTTCCTAACGCGTTTCGTCCTAAATGAGGACTTTTTCAAACTCAGCCTGGCAGTTAGGAGCTGATTGACTGGTTGGTAATCACACTCCATTTTATCAATTTTTGAAGCTTACATAAGTCTCTTCACATAGCAATCCCTGGATGGCATGGCGATGTCTGGTTGACAGTTACGCATGTCGACAGCATTCCGTCAACTGCAGAATGCAGACACAGCAGTGTTGTTATTTAAAGCATTTTTACTGTGTCTGCATTACGGTAAAAATGATACTGTAGTAAAAAATCATTTAATGCCAACACACTAAAGATGATTTAAACATTACCACTGTGCCAGCATTTTGCGTCGAATATGCCGTCGATATTTTGACTGTCAACAGCAGGCATGTCCAAACTGTGGCCCTCCAGCTGTTGTGAAACTACACATCCCAGCATGCCTTGCCAGTTTTAGCATTCCCTAATAATAAAACTGTGGCAAGGCATGATGGGAATTTTAGTCCCAAAACAGCTGAAGGGCCATAGTTTGATCATGCCTAGCTGACAGCGTAACTGTTGACCACTTAACTACATCCCCTGCCGAGGTGTGAAAAGCCCATGCACTATGGAGATTTTCAGATTAATGAATGCAGCCCACAATGTAGAGATAGGTTCATATTCTGCAGCTCTGAATAATGTTACAATGAAGGCTTACTGTATCTGACACATCCAGTTATGTGGTGCTGGGTACAGCTGCGCTTCTGTGCATTCATGTCGCTTCTGTTCAGCAACCATCAGAATATCAGCAACTTCAGACAAAGAGAAGAAGGCAAGGGGTGAAGAGACTAAAACAAGGAATAACAATGACAAGAAGGTTTTATTTGGGGCACAAGAGAAAGTTGGGAGAAGTTGTAACATAAAGTTGGGGGTAGACTTGTTGTTAAATGGCAGACACAAACAGAAGAGATGTGTGCACAAATGTACACATAAAAAAATGGATAAAGGGATAGAAAGAGGGTATTGAAAGGAGATGGGGACTATGTAAAAACCGGACCGGTCCGGGGGGTGTCCTGTCCGTGGGTGTCTTGTCCGGGGGGGGTCCCTCTGATAGCTATCACCAGGGACATGGGGGAGGGGAGATTACAGCCTCCCCGTGTGGTCCGGACCGTCCGGCTTTTGCTACATGCCCGGACCATACAGGGAGGCTTTATTCTCCCCCTCCTCCACTACCTGGTGACAGGTGTGACAGGCAGCCCCCCGGACAGGACACCCCCCGGACCGGAGGCTACAAGCTCCAAAATGCAGAGTTTGATGTCCGGTCCGGCGGTTTTGTCCTGGTCCGGTTTTCACCCATACCCCAGGAGATGTAGCGAGAGAGGAGGGGCAGGTAGGAGCTGTGTAGAGAGACTTGAGGACAGGGGGACAAGGGGGGGTACAGGCAGGAGATGTAGTGAGAGGAGGGGCAGGTAGGAGTTGTGCAGACAGGGGGGGGGGGGGGTACAGACAGCAGGAGATACATTGAGAGGAGGGGGGACGGGTAGGAGCTGTGCAGAGAGGCTGGGGGGTGCAGACAGTAGATGCAGTGAGAGGAGGGGCAGGTAGGAGCTGGGTACAGAGACTGGGGGGGGGGGGTACAGGCAGGAGATGTAGTAGGACATGTAGTGAGAGGAGGGGCAGAGAGGAGTTTTGCAGACAGACTGAGGGGGTGGGGTGGGGGGGGGTGTTACAGACAGGAGAAGTGGAGTAATGGGCTGTGGGGACAGGGTAGATAGTCTGAGGACCCTGCAGGAAGAATGGCGTTCTCTTCTCCAACACTGTCCAGACTCCAGACCCAGATGAACATGTGCTGGATTCATTTCCTCCAATCAGGGACTCCTCCATCATCATGTGCCGTGTTCGTCCAATCAGATCTCAGCACATGTGCCTCTGACTCCCCCGGGCCCCTATGTTGACTGAGTATTATGGGATGGCTACTCACCGTGACAGACCGAAAGGACGCCCCGCCCATCGAGGAACTTACCCTGACCGCCCACTAGCACCCACGGTAACCCGGATGTCATATAATATACTGCATTTATTAATACATACTCCACAGTGCCATGGCATGCCCTGGCCCCACCGCTCACACAGCATACACTAATAACTATTTTATATCTACTATGCAGCTGTCATGTTATATTACTGCTCATTCCTACTCCCATATGTTGTTATTTTCCCACTGTGTATTGTGTTTAGCATTGTATTAGTAACCATCCCCTGCATTTCTATGCCACACTATTATACACACTACTAGCAGCTGTGGTGGTATATGTTGTTGACTTTCATAATGAGACAGGAAAATTGTAGCATGTCAATGTTTCAACATGTTGCTACTGAGGAAGGGGGTTTTTCAGACCTGATTGCAGCCCCGTGATTTTGTAAGGCGCCCGATTATCGATCGACCGCACATGCTTACGGCTCGTACTAGTGTGCATGCCAAGGCCATGCATTGATAAAATTCAATTTATTTTATTGATTCCAAGGCGTACGCAAGCGGACAGGTACGCAGGTGCATTCATTACTCATTAAAAGATCCGCAGGTGGAGCTAATTATTTCACTTATGATTCTGTGAGGAGACCTGCAAAACATGCACTGCGTGGGGTCCTGAGGACTGTGTGGGGTCCTGAGGACTGAGCTTGAGAACCTGTGCTATATCCTAACCTCAGTTTTGCCTCCCGTTACACTCTACTGCAATGGCCTAACCCTAATCCTTCTAGTGCCTAACCCTAACCATCCTCCTAGTGCACAGCCAACCCTAGGGTCTGACCCCTGACCCTCCCCACCTAAAGCCTAATCCTCCACTGCCAAAGCATAACCCTAAACTCTTCACATTCTGTAGAATGTCGACATTTCACATACAGTATCAACATTTCAACATTCTAGGGGTGCCAACATGTTCAATGTCGACATTTCAACAATGTGGACATTTGTATTTTGGACTGCATTACATATACTATTAAAAACTACTGTAAACCAAACAGGTATGGGTCAAAGGGTCGACACGATGAAGGTCGACACGATGAAGGTCGACATACATTAGGGCGACCACTAAAGTCGACACGGCTTAGGCCAACACATGAAATATGTCAACATGGCCAAGGTTGACAGGGTCGGAAGGTCGACAAAAGCATTCGTTCGACAATGCGAAGGTCAACAGACAAAAGGTCGACATGAGATATTGGCGTGTTCTCTGTCCTGGACACCATGTCGGCACATTATTATATTCTCCCTGCCCTAGAGGATGGTAGGATATGAAATACTGCCTTTTTTAGGAGGAAAAACACATGTCGACCTTTTGACTGTCGACAAACCTACTATCGACCCAATGCTTGCTTCGACCTTCCAGCCCTGTTGTTCTTAGCCATAGCGTATTTAGCTGATGGCGTCCTTGCCAGTGAGATAGGATGCACCATACGTATATCCTCCTCTATGCAAACGCCCTCACGCCAGCTACACACAAAGGCTTTCTATGACATGACATTGCATTATAATCTCATATACCTGCACAGTCTGTCTGGATAAAGAAGTCAGGGGCTGCAATCTTACATATAACTGTGTTCATCTCGCTATATAGGAGCTTTTCTGTTCACATTCACATTGTATCAGCCATCCACAGGAGGTGCAGTAACAAATAGTCTGGCAATTTACCAGTTAGGAATCGTGCAGGATGATTCCCAGGCAGTAAGGGTGATCTTCAGCCTACAGCTAAAACGCAGCGTTCTACAGCGGACCCTCGTCATTGCGCCAAGAACGTTCTCATGGCGGCATCTGTCGGTTCCAGTGTCCAGTGCAGGAACTGCTGATCTGAGCATCACTAAGCATGGAGGGTTATATTTTATATCACAGCTATGCAGTTCTTGTGCGGCAGCACAGAACTATTGTAGAACTGCCTGTACAGTAACCATTGCTTGCCTTCTCTTCACCCCTCACTTTCATTAGGTGCAGCGTGGAGTATGGATAAGTAGGGGATATGGTCGTATTGTCGACCCGACTTAGCTCGACGGTCATTAGGTCGACACCGTTGGGTCAACAGGCAACAATGTCGACATGGATGAAGGTCGGCATGTGTCTAGGTCGACATGGGACAAGGTCGACATGGTTTTAGGTCAACATGGTGTGCCGAGCATAGCGAGGCACCGCGCCCGAAGCATTGCGAGTTAAGCGAGCGCAGCGAGGGGCTGCGATTGACCCAACGGTGTCCATGTCGACTGTGTCGACATTCGGGTAAAAAAAAACAGTGAAAAAACCCATGGCAACTTGTCGACCTAACCCATGTCAACTTTGTCCCATTTCGACCTTCACCCATGTCGACCTAATGTCTGTCGACCTAAGTCGGGTCGACAATACGATCCACACCCACAAGTAGAGGTGGCGTGATCTGCGCTACTTCATCAGCCAAGGACGGTTCACCATTGGTGGCCTCCGTCAGTGGCACCATTATTACTTGCTGCGGATGGCAGGCTATCGGCAGAAAGCCATTGATGGTTTGGAACATTGATCCGCATCCCTGAATATGCGGTGTAAAATAATAATACAGGGACACCGGATTTACAGCTGCTGTACCAGGCAATAAACAGGAGGGGGCTGTATTGTAATATTATACCTCCCAACTTTTGAATGGTGGTCAGCAGGATACCGGGTGGAGGCGGCGGGCCGGGATCTCGACCCCTGTTTTTGGCATTTTGGGGGCGTGCCCAGCGCTCCCTGAGCAATGTAAAATCTTGAGGACATGCTTTATTCAGGTATGGGTCATTGAGTCAACCAAATTTACGTTGACATGTATTGGGCCGACAACTGAAGGTCGACAGGGCTTCGGTCGACTCCTGCAATAGGTAAACATGGATAAGGGCGACACAAGCATTAGGACGACAATGAGAAGGTCGACAGACAAAAGGTCGACATGATATTTTCACGTTTTTTTGTCCCGGTAAGAAATACATGTAGCACAGTGGTCGACCCAATGCATGCCGACGTAAATGGGGTTGACCTATTGACCGTATCTCCTTTATTCAAAGAATAATCTATTTTATAAGTGGTTTTTGCCTGTTATTGCCGACCTGAGACAGTGGTGCCGGCACAAGGTCTGCAGCGGGTGCTGTGTTATTGCTGGTGGGGACCCTTTGATGTCCAGGAGGATGATGGGGAAAAAAAGAATTTTTAGCAAGATTACAGTTCCTTAGTATTCAGCCAACATAATCCTGATCTCTGTGATTTTTGTGGGCAGGCCGCAGAGTTATCGCTTACAGCATCAAATTAATGCTATGGCTTTACAGGATTCGGGATTTGGCTCTGCGTTATGGCTAAATCCAGCAAGACTCTTAATGCGCTGCTGGGGGAGGGGGGGCTCCTAGTGTAAGGTGGATGGGGCACAGGGAGAAGTGATATAATAGTGTGGGGGGGGGGGGGTTGGTTGCAGGTATTCATATTATAGGTAGGGTGACGTCAAAGAAATGTATTTTATGAACGGAGTTATTTCATTTATAGTGACATCATAGTAGTGGCTGCCAGCATATGACAGGTGAATATCTGTATGTTATTAGCAGAAGGGCGACTTGTATGTGTGGCAGAATTCTATGATGACGTTGTCTGAGCATATACCAAATTAAAGGTCTTGGGGCCTGATTCAGTAAGTATTGCATACTGTATAATAAGCTGCAGCAGCTTTGCTTATGCGATGCTTAGCAATAAAATCCTTGCAACCCCCTGCCTGCACAGCACCTCCTGCCTACACAGCACCCGCTGCCTGCACTCCACCTCCTGTCTGCACACCAACACCACCTCCTGCCTGAACAGCACCCGCTGCCTGCACTCCACCTCCTGTCTGCACACCAACACCACCCCCTGCCTGCACAGCACCCGCTGCCTGCACTCCACCTCCTGTCTGCACACCAACACCACCCCCTGCCTGCACACTACCTCCTGCCTACACAGCACCCGCTGCCTGCACTCCACCTCCTGTCTGCACACCAACACCATCTCCTGCCTGCACAGCATGCGCTGCCTGCACTCCACCTTCTGTCTGCACACCAACACCACCCCCTGCCTGCACACCACCTCCTGCCTACACAGCACCCGCTGCCTGCACTCCACCTCCTGCCTGCACTCCACCACCACCCCATGCAGACCACCTCCTGCCTGCACACCATCCCCTGCCTGCACACCATCCCCTGCCTGCACACAACCCCATGCATGAAGACCATCTCCTGCTTGCACACCACCTCCTGCCTGCGAACCACCTCCTGCCTGCGCACCACCTCCTGCCTGCGCACCATCCCATGCATGAAGACCATCTCCTGTCTGCACACCATCCCCTGCCTGCAAACAACCCCATGCATGAAGACCATCTCCTGTCTGCACACCATCCCCTGCCTGCACTCCACCTCCTGTCTGCACACCACCCCATGCATGCACACCACCTTATGCCTGCGCACCACCCCATGCATGAAGACCATCTCTGCCTGCACACCACCTCCTGCCTACATACCACCCCCTGCCTGCACTCCACCTCCTGTCTGCACACCAACACCACCCTGTCCATGCACACCACCTCCTTTCTGCGCACCACCCAGTCTGCACACCATCCCTTGCCTGCACACAACCCCATGCATGAAGACCATCTCCTTTCTGCTCACCACCTCCTGCCTACATACCACCCCCTGCCTGAAAACAACATTCTGGTGTCGTCCTTACTGCGCTAGTCCTTCAGGTGCAGGGAGGATGAGTCGAACACAGAGCAGACACAGCTGGTGCTATTCTTACTACTCTAGTTCTTCAGGTGCAGGGAGGATAAGTCGAACGCAGAGCGACAGTGGAGACACATCTGGTGCCATCCTTACTGCTCAAGTCCTACAGGTGCAGGGAGGGCGAGTCGAACACAGAGCAGACACACCTGGTGCTATTCTTACTACTCTAGTTCTTCAGGTGCAGGGAGGATAAGTCGAACGCAGAGCGACAGTGGAGACACACCTGGTGCCCTCCTTACTGCTCCAGTCCTTCAGGTGCAGGGAGGATGAGTTGAACCCAGAGCGGCAGAGGAGACACACATGGTGCCCTCCTTACTGCTCCAGTCCTTCAGGTGCAGGGAGGATGAGTTGAACCCAGAGCGGCAGAGGAGACACACCTGGTGCCATCCTTACTGCTCTAGTCCTTCAGGTGCAGGGAGGATGTGTCAAACGCAGAGCCGCAGAGGGAACACACCTGGTGCCATCCTTACTACTCAAGTCCTACAGGTGCAGGGAGGGTGAGTCGAACGCAGAGCAGACACACCTGGTGACATTCTTACTACTCTAGTTCTTCAGGTGCAGGGAGGATGAGTCGAACGCAGAGCGACAGAGGAGACACATCTGGTGCTGCCCTTACTGCTCAAGTCCTACAGGTGCAGGGAGGATGCGTCAGTCGCAGACCAGACACACCTGGTGTCATTATTAATACTCAAGTCCTACAGGTGCAGGGAGGATGAGTCGAATGCAGAGAATCAAAGGAGACACACCTGGTACCATCCTTACTGCTCCAGTCCTTCAGGTGCAGGGAAGATGAGTTGAATGCAGAGCATCAGAAGAGACACACCTGGTGCCATTCTTACTGCTCCAGGCCTTCAGGCGCAAGGAGGATGATTTGAACGCAGATCAGCAGAGGAGACACACCTGGTGCCGTCCTTACTGCTCAAGTCCTACAGGTGCAGGGAGGATAAGTCGAATGCAGAGCATCAGAGGAGACACACCTGGTGCCGTCCTTACTGCTCCAGTCCTTCAGGTGCAGGGAGGATGAGTTGAACCCAGAGGGGCAAAAGAGACACACCTGGTGCCATCCTTACTGCTCTAGTCCTACAGGTGTGGGGAGGATGAGTCAAATGCAGAGAATCAGAGGAGACACACCTGGTACCATCCTTACTGCTCCAGTCCTTCAGGTGCAGGGAGGATGAGTTGAATGCAGAGCATCAGAAGAGACACACCTGGTGCCATTCTTACTGCTCCAGGCCTTCAGGCGCAAGGAGGATGATTTGAACGCAGATCAGCAGAAGAGACACACCTGGTGCCGTCCTTACTGCTTAAGTCCTACAGGTGCAGGGAGGATAATTCGAATGCAGAGCATCAGAGGAGACACACCTGGTGCCGTCCTTACTGCTCCAGTCCTTCAGGTGCAGGGAGGATGAGTTGAACCGAGAGGGGCAGAGGAGAGGAGACACACCTGGTGCCATCCTTAATGCTCTAGTCCTACAGGTGTGGGGAGGATGAGTCAGACGCAGAGGAGACACACCTGGTGCCATTCTTACTGCTCCAGTCCTTCGGGGGCAGGGAGGATGAGTCGAACACAGATCAGCAAAGGAGACACACCTGGTGCCTCCTTACTGATCTAGTCCTACAGGTGTGGGGAGGATGAGTCGGACACAGAGCCGGAGAGGAGACACACCTGGTGCTGTCCTTCCTGCTCCAGTCCTTCAAGTGCAGGGAGGATGAGTCAAACGCAGATCAGCAAAGGAGACACACCTGGTGCCTCCTTACTGCTCTAGTCCTACAGGTATGGGGAGGATGAGTCGGACACAGAGCTGGAGAGGAGACACACCTGGTGCCGTCCTTCCTGCTCCAGTCCTTCAAGTGCAGGGAGGATGAGTTGAACCCAGAGCAGCAGAGGAGACACACCTGGTGCCGTCCTTCCTGCTCCAGTCCTTCAAGTGCAGGGAGGATGAGTTGAACCCAGAGCAGCAGAGGAGACACACCTGGTGCCTCCTTACTGCTTTAGTCCTTTAGGTGCAGGGAGGATGAGTCGAATGCAGAGCTACAGAGGAGACATGTCTGGTGCCTGTTGCTAGATGAGCAGTGTCACGGGAGAATATAATAAATCCAAAATCATAAATTTAAATCTGTTTTCTGTCAAACAAACTCTGAAGATCCCTTAGACAAGTAGTGTACAGAGAAGGGGAATAAACTAGATTTAACTGTAAACACTTGTTCACGCTTTATTGAATTAGATGAAAGTCGTTTATGACAGTTCTGTTTCTTGATAAGCCCGGTTGGCCCTGTCTGTCTGTGTGAACTACAGACTTTTATCATGGAGCTCAGTGCTGGGGATAGAGTCAGAAGTAGGAGCGCTGACACCACACATCACCGACATAGGCGTCGCTGGAGAACAAACTATCGCATTAAAGAGTTGTAATTTCACACATAAAACAACGTTCCGCAGCCACCTTTTCTGGGGTTATTCATAAAAATTTATAAATTACTGCCATCGCCATGACAACTAGAAAATAGCTTGTAATCAGCCGACACGGGAAAACGAGAAAAATCTATTGTTCTGACCTAAAACAGAAGGGCATATGTCCTAGAAATGTAGCTCAGTGATTGGCCGGAATTGTTTCATGTGTCCTACTGTTACGGATTATTATCACACTCAAGGGGGGGAGCAGAACAATCTGCCCAGACAGGCTGCTCCGGGAATAGTTTTAAGGATGCACTTGACACAAGCCGGCACAATTTAATGATGATTATTAGCATCCTCCGTTTCTCATATCCAGACATAACTGTAACTGGGGGTTTCTAATTGCGTGTGACCCCTTTGCAAAAACACATAGGAAAGATGCTATCTCTATATTCTGGGGCTGGTTCACAGGGAGTCGCTGCTGTGCCCCATATGTGATTGCGCAAATCTGCAACTGCGGCGAGATCCGTGCGAGATGGGTCATCATCAGTAATATAGGCATTCTGTCTACTACCAGTTAAAATCCCATAAAAATGACGGCTTCTGCAATGTACTTTCACTTTGAGCTGTGACCATTTTTTACTTTCACTTTGAGCTGTGACAGTTTTAAGCCCACATACTTTCCACCCCAGTCCCTATCTGCTCCTGCCTCCGATCTCTGTCTTCACAGCTCCCTCTCTCCTTTCCAGAAAGTTTGAACCAGATCAGTGTCCCTGCAAAAATTGCTTTCGCTTTCTGTTATGACATCTTTTTAGCACCCAGAGAAGTAATTTGGTCCGTCGAGTAGCCTCTCCGTCAGTGGCAGTACTGCACCTCATTGAGGTGAGGAGTAGTTAGCCTTGTATATATATCCCTAAGTACAAGTGGGCAGGCTGATGGGGGCCCGATGGCGTTATTCAAGCTGAAACGCGTCATTGTAGCTACCCCCTCACTTACACACTTGGTTTCCATTACTGAACCACGATGATGCACCTGTGGAGCCACTCCGTGCAAGAGTGGCCTGAAATCCAGCTTCTGAAACGGAGGCACCATGGCTAAATTATGCAAAATCATATCATTTAGCCCCGCCCCTTCCACACTGAGCTGCACATTGCGGCTTTTGCTGCTAAGGGGGCAGGGCCTAATGACGGGTTAGCCTGACCCCACCCCCTGGAGTTGCCAGCCGCTTCTGGCGGAGGGGAGTCCTCGGTACTACATTTATTACCCCCCAACTTAAAGGGACAGGTGCTCTGGATTTTTGGTGGGAAATGGGGCGTGGCCTTGTGTGAAATGCCATGCCAGTGTGACACTAATTTGTTGCTGCACATGAGGGCCTGATTCAAATGTGGCCCCAACGTCGGCGCAGCAGTGATCACTTTCAGTGATGGAACCGCGAGGCATCACAAGTGTAGGCAACACTGAAGATGTGGTTTTTGTGATGTCATGAGGCATGCGATGATGTCAGCAGGGAAGTGGCTGCAGAGGGAACTTGGCACAATGTCCTTCTGTGGACTTCCAAGGAGCTTCAGGATGTTATTAAGATGCCCACACACTAGAAAGATCTGTGATCTTACGATGTGCACATAAATTATCCTTGAAATCTTTTGTCCGTCCTGCACAAAAGATTTCAGGCAAGCGCCATCTTTATCACAGATTTAGGTACTTGTGTATTATCATGGCGCCCACTAAGCTATTTGCTTAGTGTGCTATTCTGCGTAGGAAAATCGCATTGCATCACATCGCAACTGCTCTCTTAGCCCTAGGGGATCACATCGCACCTCCCGCAAAATCACATGTGATCGAATGAGATTTTATAGGGTGTACCATGCCATTAGCTATACAATAATATCATTGGCTGCCATTGTATGACATACAATGAGGTGTTAGGCACCCCCCCACTATCGACTCCACACCGAAGTGTGACGAGCGCAGCGAGACCCGCGGGGGGCAGCGGAACACGTCCTCCAACCTTTTCATACCCCTACTATCCACGTCGGCTTGGAGCTGATTTTATATAGTGTGGCAAGCGCAGCGAGCCACCGAGCCCGAAGCATGGCGAGCGGCCGCGGAATACATGTAAAGTAATCTGCGCCCGCTCGCCACGCTTCGGGCTTTGGGCACTATATGAAGTCAACTCCATGCCGATGTGGATAGTAGGGGTATGTAAAGGTCGGAGGAAGCGTTCCGCCGCCCCTCGCGGGGCTCACTGCACTCGCCACGCTTTGGGGTGGCATGGATAGAGGGGGGGGGTGTCTAAAACCTATAATTGTATAGGTAATGTAATGGCATCGTACACCCTATATATGCGGGAGGTGCAATGCGATGCGATCCCCCGGGGCTAAGAGAGCAATGAATAAATTACATACGAAAATCGGATCGCATCGCACGGCCCTATAAACGGCCCATGTAATGCGTCGCATCGCATGGTCCATTTTAAGTGCCGTGATAATACACAAGTACCAAGATTTATCTTAAGATCCGATGTGCGTTCCTATGGATATTTTGCTAAATCTTCTGATCTTTCATGCAGCATGTAAGATCAGAAGATTTAGCAAAAGATCTGCGGGAGCAGGCATCCGATCGAGATTGTCCAATTTGCGGTAAAAATCTGCCGTTTTTTTGGCCGATCGGTCGGAAATCGTTCTAGTGTGTTGGCACATTATGTAGTGAATTTTCCAGAGAACGTGATAATAATAACAATCAGCTCTCACCTTCTCCTCAGAGACGGCCTGCTCTTCTTTTACTGGGGGCGGCATTTATTTATAGTTTTGACTTTCAGTCTCCTTTGTAGTTCGGTTCTATTCTTGCCCAGAGCGGAGAGAGGTAAAGTGTGGCCCTACTTTGTTCTGCGTCAGCCAAACACCAGCTAAAATAAAGACGTGGAATCTCTATGGGGGGGATTGATTCTCTGCTGCATATTTATCTATTTTTAGGTCCGATAATTGAAATTTCTCATAGCTGCAAAAAGAAATCCTCTCCGATGAATGAAAATTGGCTCCACCTCCCGAACCCCCAGGAAGGTGGGCAGGTCCCCTGCAAATCCCACAGCCTCCCACAATTCCCCCCTCGGTGGGGGGGTCCATCATGCTACTTCCCCCTTCCTAGCATTTAACAGCAGGGGGGGGGACGCCCACACACAACTTGTGTGGGCGTGGCCATTGTGTGATCGCAATGGCCAAGCCCACACACAAGGCTAAGTTGTTGAGCTCCGCCCTTTCGTGGCACGCCTGCCGGCCCTGCCCCTGCTTCCTCTGGCTGGCTGCCCTCTCCCAGAGGACAGCCTAAAAGTAGGCAACTCTGTCCCACCAGTACCCACACCACAGATGAATGTGTGGAGGTGCGGCTTAGAGGTTCAACACCTGCCGTGTGCATTACATTCAACAAGGACGCTTCTCTCAGAGTTATCCTTCGTTTTGTGATAGACTTAGCGGCACACCCCCAAGATTCTGGAGCCCCTAGGCAGCTGTCCAATGGTACAGTACTGTATATTAGGAAAGATGTGATCACATCAGCAGTCTCTTCATTTCTCTATCGCTACTTGTGTATTATCACAGCGCCCACTAAGCTATCTGCTTAGTGGGCTATTCTGCGTAGGAAAATCGCATTGCATCGAATGGGCCATTGTAAGTGCCGATGCGATCCGATTTTCCTATGTAATGTATTCAGTGGTCTTTTATTTATATTGTACAATGCCATTAGGTATACAATAATGACATACAATGAGGTTTTAGGCCCCCCCCCCACTATCCACGCCACCCCAAAGCGTGGCGAGCGGCGGTGGAACGCGTCCTCCAACCTTTTCATACCCCTACTATCCACGTTTGCGCGGAGTTGATATTATATAGTGTGGCGAGCGCAGCGAGCCACCGAGCCCGAAGGGTAGCGAGGGGACGCGGAATACAGGTAAAGTAATCCGCTGCGCTCGCCACGCTTCGGGCTCGGTGGCTCGCTGCGATTGCCACACTATATACAATCAACTCCACGCCGACGTGGATAGCAGGGGTATGAAAAGGTCGGAGGACGCGTTCCGCCACCCCTCGCGGGGCTCGCTGCGCTGGCCACGCTTCGGGGTGGGCTGGATAGTGGGGAGGTGCCTAAAACCTCATTGTATGTCATTATTGTATACCTAATGGCATTGTACACCTAATGGCATTGTTTAGGTGCGATGCAATGCAATGCGATACGATTCCTGGGCTAAGAGAGCAGTGAATAAATTACATAGGAAAATCGCATCGCACGGCCCTTAAAATGGCCCATGCGATGCGATGCAATGCGATTTTCCTACGGTGCCGTACGTAGGAAACTTGGGCGCCGTGATAATACACAAGTACCTCTCTATCTTGACCAAAGCAGAGCTACTCTGCATGTGAGGGCTACTGAGCAGCCATTGCTGAGGAGGGTTCTGCAGAAACTCTTTGTTTTTTTTGCTTCCATCTCTGAAAATGCTTCAATGTGTGCAATAAATAACGGTGATTATTTATCTGAACTGATACCTTTCTATTCTTTTACAGATTCCTTAAACATCCCAACATCTCATGTGTACCTTAAGCATGACATAACATATGTAAACTTAACATTAGGCCCTTATTCTGGTTCGGGCGGTACGGCCCGCGTGCGGCCGTACCGCCGATGTTTTTATTCTGCACATGCGCAGAGGTCAATCTGCGCATGTGCAGCCCCCTTCGCCGCAGACGTATTTCGTCCGCCGCAAAGGGGGCGTATAGGGGCGTGAGGGGCTTCATACCCTCATTTCCCTATGTGTACGCCCCGCGTTTCATGGGCGTTCCCATGCAAACGCGGGGCGTATGCATGGTAATGAGGGTATGACGCAACTCATGGGGGCGGAAAGCTGACGTCGCCGGATGTCAGCTCTCAGCCCCCATACAAGCTAGCACACGGACGATTGTCCGTGTGGTCTCAGCTTGCGGGAGCTGCTGGGGCGTGCGGACCTGCCTTCGATGGTCGACGACCATCGAATGCAGGGGGCAGCTCCCACCATGGTGGAGGCGTACGCCTCCACCATTTTTATGCGGATCGCCAGCCGTCCGTGTACGGACGGCCGTGGCGATCCGTCTCGTGGGCGGGGATTGGTTTGTGCGGCCGGAGCACCGTGTGCGGCTCCGGCCGCACCAACCAGAATAAGGGCCTAAACCTGAAATAAAGACTCGGAGACATAGGTTGGCAGAAATTGTTAACTGATTTATTTGTAGCAACTTTTAAGCTAATTTATTTGTTTGAATTGATTTGATTTAATTAATTTGATTTAATTAATTAAATTATGGTGGCCAAGAAAGAACGGCCACAAATGTAACTCCACCCCAATTCTGACGTAACTGGCCTAACTCAAAATACAAGCGGTATCCAACTCTACCCACACATTGACTACCCACCCAGCCGGGTGGGGACGCTATCCCCGACACGGGTGATACAGCGAAAAGGCCTAAGCCAATGAGAGGTGAGTGCACCGCAAACAAGCCATAAAAACGCCCACAAAACCTGTGGTGTGAGCTAATTGATTAAAACTGCCGTTCTTTCCCGCCAAAGCGGGGGATTTAAGTAAAATACCCCCCGCCCCGCCACCATCTAGGCAACTAAATCTAACACACCTAGCAGACCCTCCAGAAACAGAAACAAACCCTCACCCGCCAGGTGAACCCCATCCGGCCTAAATAGGTGCTGACGCCCAAATCTTATCGTGGCATGAGGAACTACAGCCCCCCCATTCTCCAGCACCCAACGAGCAACGGCCGCATTAAGCTTTTTCCGAGCTTCATCAATCGCCCTGGGGTCCCTAGCACCCCTCCAAGCAAGCCTAGGAATAACATAGGACCAAACAATGGTGCAAGACGGCCAAGCTGATTTAATGGCAGCAAGATCATCTAAGATCAGGTGCCGCAGCTCTAATTGGGACATTTTCCCGAGGTCATTGCCGCCCAGATGTATAGCCAAAACTTCAGGTAACCAGTAGCGGCGGACATTCACCATCAGGAATGCCCGCAGGTCCCTCCAAGACATACCCCGGACACCTAACCACCTAACCACCCGGGAGCAGGCACAGGCTGGACCTTCACCTGCAAAGACTGACCTAGCTGCCCAGTATACAAAGGAATGGCCGACTACCCAGACCCTTTGCCTATCGGTTCCCAGACCTGAGGAAGATATAAAAAGAGGGGATTAGATTAAATTCTCAGTGAGGCCTTATTACATGTTAGGAGGATCTGCCAAAAAAGAAAAAGAAAATTTTGTATATATATACATAATTGAGGCACAATAATTAAGGTGCCATAAGACATGCTCCAATCACAATTGGAGCCATACTGGGATACAATGGGAAAGAGACAAACAAGGGAGGTAAGGGTATTGGAAGGTAAAGGAATGACGGGTGTACTCGGCCGGAGGAAAACGACTGGACCTGCTGAGGGACTATAATTAACTATAACCAAATTAGAGGGCCAGATTCAGTCCGTCAGGTCAGGCAAAAAGTGAAAAAACTCCGGACGCTGGCCTAATGGCAGAGCGTAGATAGCCCCCGAGTAGGAAGGACATAGGGCAGGGTAACAGAATGAGCATTCAGGCACAGGCAGGCATAACATACAAGCAAAGGCATGACATACAAGCACAAGCACCTTTCAGGGCAGGAGGTGCGGCCTAATATACTTCCTATAGCTCGCAGAGCGCCACCTGCCTAACGCCTTGATGTCATTAACTGGCCAGCCAGCAGCTGCGGCAGAGGTAGCAGCCCCTATCCGAAAGGAATGAGTACCAAACTCCCTCGGTGAAAGGCCCAATCGCTCGAGGCAGCGCCTCAGCATCCATCGAAACTGGTACACCGTCAATGGAGACCCATTATAATGTAATAGCCATGAGCCATCCAGGGCGGGCCTGACCTCCGCATACAAGGATGCTAAAGCCACCGGGCAAATGGCAACCGGGACAACTGGTGTCACTGAAGACCACCTGCCTCTAGCTGACTGGTCAGTTTTAGACCGCCTAATTCTGAACCACAACGCCCCCGCCTCTAAACGAATATCTGACACTAAGAGCACTGCCTCGCGGGATTTCCCTAGGGAAACTAACTCAGAAATCCTAAAAGCCCCATGAAACGCCATGGAAAAGGCTAATCTAAATAAAAGAGACTCAAAAGCGGAGTCCGCGCAATGACCTACTGCATTCAATAAAGACGGGAGCAGTGACGCATCGATGGGCCTACGACAGTCAGGGCTAACCGGAGACAAGCGCGCCCAGCCCTTCATAGCTTTAACCACCAGGAAACACTTCGTACAGTCGGGCAAACCTTTTAGCTTAGCAAAAAAAGGCTATCCCAGCCAAATAGCGTGCAGCCACTGCCCTGGATCTACCCGTGCAATACAATGACCATAAAAAGGACAACAAAAGACGCTGCCCACGCCTACCTGACTGAGCTGCCCCTCCCGTGAACGCTTCCCATTCTGTCCAGGCCGCCCGATAGTTCCTAAGGGTGGCAGGGGCCAATGAAGTTTCTGCTAACCCCTCCAGTCCGACCCGATCACCTGCCAAACATAAGAGGGGCAGGGCACCCCGACATCATCAGCCTGAGGAACAAGCTCCCGAAAACGTTGCCATTGGAAACGGGAGAGGGAATCGGCGACTTCATTCTCAACACCAGGGACGTGGCGAGCCCTAAACAGGATATTATGCCGCAAGCACTGCAGGGAAAGCTGCGCCAACAGCCGTAAGACTAATAGGGACCTGGCCTTCTGATGGTTAATCACGTGCACAGCACTAAAGTTGTCACACCAGAACACTAAACTCCTATTTGCCAAGCGTGAGCCCCAGATTTCCATTGCAACCATAATAGGAAAAAGCTCCAGCAACAACAGGTCCTTAGTGAGACCCCTTTCGAACCAGTCACCCGGCCACTTCTCAGCGCACCAGTGACCGGCCAGAAAACAGCCAAACCCCACCGAACCTGAAGCATCCGTGAACAGCTGCAGCTCACTGTTAGCCACTGCGGGAGCCAGCCAGATGCGCACCCCATTGAACTCCTCTAAAAAGGAAGCCCACACGGCCAGGTCGCGCCTAGTCTCGGCGGACAGGCGAATGAGGTGGTGAGGCTTGCTAACCCCGGCAGTGGCCCTCTCAAACTTCCTGCAAAACAACCTCCCCATGGGAATAACCTTGCAAGCGAAGTTCAGCTGTCCCAAAACCGATTGAGCCTGTCGCAGGGTGATCTTATTCCTGGACCTACACAGCTCGACTGCCTCACGCAACTTAGCAACTTTGTCGGCAGGCAAGCTGCAAAGCCCCTCTACCGTATCAATCTGGATCCCCAGAAAAGACAAGCAGGTAACCGGGCCCTCAGTCTTGTCATCGGCAATAGGCACCCCGAATTGGTGGAAAAGGGACTGCAAGGAGGACAGCAGGCGAACACAACGGTCAGACTTGGCCGGACCGACACATAAGAAGTCATCGAGGTAGTGAGCGAGCCCGCTCTCCCCCGAGGACTGCTCCACGCACCAATGCAAAAAGGTACTGAACTTCTCAAAAAATGCACAGGATACTGAACACCCCATCGGCAAGCACTTGTCGATGAAATATTCGTCACCTATGCGGAAGCCCATGTACCTAAAAGCATCGGGATGCAGCGGGAGCAAGCGGAAAGCCGACTCCACATCCACCTTAGCCATGAGAGCCCCCCGTCCAAACGACCGGACCATCGCCAAAGTATCATCAAATGACTGATAAGTCACTGAGCAACGCTCGACAGGAATGGCGTCATTAACAGAGAGCCCCGTTGGGTAAGAGAGATGTTGGATGAGTCGAAATTTCCCAGGGACCTTCTTCGGCACCACCCCCACCGGCGATATGACCAAGTTCGCCAAAGGGGGCGTGGCAAAGGGACCAACCATGCGTCCAAGCTGTACCTCCTTCATCACCTTCTCCCACAACACGGAGGGCAGCGCTCTAGCAGATTGCAAATTTCTAAAAGCGCCCCCTTGCACTTCCCCCACCACAGGAAGGCGAAAACCTATGCTAAAACCATCCTGCAGGAAAGCAGCCGCTTCCCTGTCCGGGTACGAGCGGAGCCATTCGGCCATGGCCTCCACCCGCACCGGCGTAGCCGCCCTATCGAGCGCCCTCGCCTCCGGCAGGCTTGGGGGCAGTGCCAGCGCCCGCCCCTCTAGAGGGGCGGGACCCTCGAAAGCAGGAGGCAGCAGGGTTGTTCCCCGAGCAGTTGATGCACAGGTGTTTGTACTTGCACCGGGAACCCAGCTGACAGGTGGAATTATTGTAGGCAAAGCACTTGCCCTTAGCGGCCCCCAGGGGAGCCGGCTTGCCCGCTCCAGGGAAGCGGCGGGCGGCAGAAGACTCCGCCACCGGACGCTGTTGCGGGAGGGAAGCCGACGTGGAGGGAGGAGCGGCTGCCGCAGCCTCTATGGGGTCCAAATGTACCCGAGCCACCTCCATCCAAACCTCCACGTCCTTACAGCCCAGGTCTAGGATATGCAAGCAATCCTGCTTACGCCTGAACTGCTCGTCGTACGTGCGCCAAGCATAACCCCCGTACTTCCGCTGCATTTCATGTATCATGTGAATGTAGCGTATTACGTTAATGTGTTCATCCGGCCGATCTTCCAGATAGCAGGCCGCGAAAACACAGAAACCTGCCAACCAGTTGTCATACGACCTATAGGACTCAGAGCCTATGCCGCCCTTATCCTTGGCTGCCTTAAAGGCCTTCTTGGTGTCTTCGGTCAGGCTGAACACATCCACGTAATCCCCTTTCTCGATCTTACGCCTACAACTCTCCCTCAGCCCCCTTAAAACTGCGGTATAGTCGCAGTGTACCACCCCGGGCTGATTCCGCCTCTTCCTTTCCCTCCGGGACAGGGAGGAAACCTTCCTGCGCTTAACGTGGCGAGCGCGCCTCCCAGCCTCCTTCTTAGCATATTTGGCCGCCCTCTTGCGAGCCTTCGCCGCGCTACCTACATCAGACCCCCCAGCGGATGAGGAGGAGGAAGTGGAAGTGTGGCTATCCCGGGAGCCCCCCGAAGAGGAACTCCCCCTATCGGACCCTGAACCGTACTCCGAAGAGTCCTCACCTGCCGACTCCGGCTGAGCAGCCCAAGTGTCATCGTCCTCTTCCAGGACATCCGGATCATCCGAACCTGAGCCGGAACCGTACCGCTCCCCAGCGGGCAACCCGCCATCGTCAAACTCTGGCGGTGGAGAAGCCGCAGCCCTGCGCCTCTCGCTATGAGGCCGTCTACGCCCCGCGGCGGAATTCAGGGGTGTAGCAGACCTGCCAACCGCAGGCCCCCTATCCCTCCTTGCTCGCCGCCGCCGAGAGCAGCTAGGCCTGGGGTCCGTGAGGGCTCCGGAGGACCTGCGCCGTGCAGAACCGTGACCCCCAGTACGCGCCGGCCGGCCACCCGCCAGGGGTGCCAGGGCACCCGCCATTGAGGACAAGGCTGCCGAGAGTGCAGATGGATCAAAGGCCGGAGCAGGAAACCTTACCCTGGAACCCGCCCCGGACCCGGAAGAGGATCCGGTGCGGCCCCCGTGGCGCCGGGCCCCATGCCTCCCACCATCGTCCCTAGCCGCCCCCAGGTAACCCCAGCCCCCGATGGACTCCGGTGCCCGGGCATAAGTGGGCACATAACCAGACCTGCGTCTGGGAGAAACTCCATCACTGCGCTGCCGTCCCCCATACACCTGCCGCGGTGACCCTGACCTATTGGCTGACTCTCCTCTATCCCCCCGCGCGTCGTCCGCATGCGCCTGGCTACGGCCTGACTCTCTGTCAGAGCCGGAACTGACACGCTGGTGTGATGGGGACGGGAGCTGCGCTGCAGCCTGAGGCTGAGCGCCAACCCGCGCAGCTCTCCTGACACCCACCGCCACCGTCCTGGACCCCCTCGCACCTCTCCCAGATCTGCCACCCCGAGCTGCGCCCGACGCGGCGCCCCTGGATGACGCGCCCCTGCCACGCGGCACGCCCGCGCCTCTCCCAGCAACCGGCTGCGCGGCGGATCGACCTGCCGACGCAGGCGGAGAACCTGCGCCAGCTCTAGAGGACCCCCGGGCACGTCGGCGTGGAGCCGCGGGTGAGCGCGTGCGGGCAGGGGAAGACAGAGCAGGGAGCGCGTCAGACGCATCCAGGCCACCGCCCTCCGCGAAGCGCGCGGGTGGACGGGCAGACCGTCTGGGCCGCGATGAGGGGGCACTAGCTGACATACCTGGCACAGTAGCGGGGTACAGGGCGCGCTGGGTGCAAAAATTACTTCACAAAGCAAGAGCTCCAAACTGCGACTTTCTCCACTGAATTCTGCAGGAAAAAGTGGAAATCTCCTCCCCTTCCTGCTATTATCAATCAGTCACCATTGCCAGACCTATGTCCTTATTGGCTCTCCGAGTCACATGCCTCTCAGTGTGACACGCAGATGTGGATGTTTAATTCACTCCATGTCAAGTGTTGGCATTTCGTTACTCAAGGCTACAGTTCCATGTGACAATACAACAGGCTGCACAGGCACATGAATCAGGTGAGCTACTTTTGTTACCATGTAGGAGTAACAGGTCATAAATATGCACCTGGCGGATAGTGCCCCCTACAGTTGTTCCCCAAATAATCAGTCAGCGCAGGACAGATGATTCGTTACTGGGAATGCACATGGGTGACCAGACCGGTCCTCGAGATCTACCAACAGTCCATGTTTTCCAGTCCATCTGTGGATCTGTAGAATGTGTCAGTTAAGAATGAATGCAGCACTTTGGAAAATGTGGCAATTAGTAATGACTGCACCTGAGCACCAGCTAGGTGGTCTGAGAAATGTGGCTGTTAGTAATGACTACACCTGTGCACCAGGTATGTGGTCTGGGAAATGTGACAATTAGTAATGACTCCACCTGCGCACCAGCTAGGTGGTCTTGGAAATGTGGCAGGTTGTAATGACTACACCTTTGCACCAGCTACGGGGTCTGGGAAACGTGACAGTTGGTCTGCAACACATGACAGTTAGTAATGACTCCATCTGTGCACGAGCTAGGTGGTCAGGGAAATGTGACAGTTAGTAATAACTACACCTTTTCCCCAGCTAGGTGGTCTCTGAAAACATGGACTGTTGGAAGATCTTTAGGACAGACTGACCAACCCTGCTTAACAAGGACCATTCCTTATGATACTGTTGTGATGCTGTCATGCTTAGTACATGCATTTCCCCCCCCCCCCCTCCCTCCCTCCCCCCCACACACATACACACGTAACCACATACTGGACACTCTGTAATCCTAGTTCCACCATGCATGCAGTGGATATGATGACGAGTGTCCTGTACAGTCTCAGGCCTCCTGTATAGATGATATTAGTCATTGGGCAAATACCCCTCATCATACCCCTGTGTCTGTAACTACCCAGCTACTGTCTCCAGTAGGTGTGCAACGTCCAGGGGAGGATGATAGAGTTATAGTTTGATGCTATATCTCCATCATGCACATCTTCACCTGCAGTGGAACTAAAAGTCCCAGCCTGACCTGACAACCCAGTTGTGGGTTGTCGAGCAGCTGAAGATCCACGAGCTGCCCACCTCTGCTCCACAGGAGTCTCCAGTAAGCTAACAGCCAGATGTGGCACCAGCATGGCCAGAACAGAACAGACTGTGCCACTGGCCAGCATTATACAGTAGCTGAGCTGGTCGCCCCTATATAATCCCCCAAGGATTAATCTCTATATAGCACAAGCCCTGGGACCTAAAGGCAGGCATTTAACTCCTTACTCCCCTCCCTGCAGACACCTGCTACCCTAAACCCTTCCCCATTAACAATGCTCTCCCGCAGGTCCTGTGCAGCACCTGGGATCAGGCACCTTGCTATGTGTCAGTGTAACAAGAGACTAATTTGGGAGGGCAGCTTGATCCGCACCCAGCCACTTACTCCAGCAATTGCACGGTATATACGATTGCTGGAATAGAAAAGAACAAAAGACAAGCAGCAGAGGGATGAAACCAACCCCCCCCCCCCCCCCACACATCACAGCAAGCCTGCACACCAAATGACAGGTCCAGCAAAACAGGCTGGCCAAGCAAATGTTCATGGCCAATCTGAGCAGAGTGCACAATGGCCAATCAGGTGCGGGCTTATATCTGCCATATTTTCCTGGCAGAAATTCAGTCCTCCGAGGGAAAATTGTGGTCCCTCTCACTAGCTGCATCACAGCTAACCACCGCTTCTGTGTTTTTTTTTTTTTTATCCTCTCGTTATCGCTGCCCTCCCTTCCACGGCAAACTTTTGGCAAGAAAAAAAAAAAAGCATCACCGTTATTTTGTGCACCGTTGAGTTCCTCCTTTGCAAATGCCTTTCCATCAAGGAAGCCATTAAGAAGCACACACACACACACACACATACATACACACACAGACAATACATATACATACGCCGGGAGAGAGGAGAAGATCTGGGATACAGGGGTGCAATATGCAAAGTGGGCACTTTGCACAGCAGACTCCTCGCCTTGTCTCCTAGGGCTGCCGAAACGCACCAGAAGGACGCAAGAACGGACCGCTCTGGAACAAAAGCACAGCGAACGAAGACGGGGAAAGGAGAGGGGAACAACAGAAACCAAGAGAGAGGAAGAGGAAGATATCGTATCCTGACCGAACCTGGCACCGAGAAATGCAACCGACAAGCAAGCTTATGAGCCTGTTCTTTCTCATCCTGATGGGCTCCGAACTTACCCAAGTAGGTCATTACCAAACCTTTCCTCTCTATACCCCCCCTCCTCAACCCCCACCCCCCATGTAAAAGTGATTAAATAGCGCTTGATGTGTCCTATCATGTTTTTGCATCCTTTTGCCTGTGCTTCCATCCTGCTCGGTGCTACAGAATCCTTTGAGCAGTTTGGAATCTCTCTTTGTCCAACCGGCAAACCTCCCCCCCTCCTCCTCTTCCCCTGTTCCAGCCATCATCCCTTGCTGGGCTAATTTGAGGGCATTGTCCGTAGAAGGCTGGCTGGATGCAGAGGAAGATGAGGCTAGTGAAAGGTTTTCCCAGCATGAAGGATTACTAGCGGGATTGCTGTTGTCTCTGGCCCAGTGCATGGTTGCAGACTAGGGGACATTGGTAACGTGGGCATAAAATAGGATGAGCAGCCCTGGATGCACAGTAGCAGTGTCCGGAATACACATCCTGATGTACAAAGGCTACATCAGTTCCTCCCTTGCATGTCTATAAACAGCTTTCACTGCCCCGACAGCTGCTGACTTTCTTTACAACACTATTCTTTTGATTGACAGTGACATTTAAATGTCCTTTCTAGGTCTCGGGTGGATATATCCAGGGGGTAATTAGTTTCCTAGCCGCTGGAGAAGTTCACCTACTGTATGTGTTGCTGGGAATCAGCACGGGGACTTGACGGATTTGTTTGATTAGCGGAATCGGAGTCAAGCGAAAGGAGATTTGTGGTTTTATAATAAGATTAGGGATCGGAAGGGCTGGGGGGGGGGGGGGGGTGCTGAACCCGATTAGACGCGGCTTTCTGGAGAGAGCGGTGTTAACCCAGATGCTAAGTTTCAGAGAGCGTCGGCGGTTCTCCTAACTTGTCCTTCTGCACGAGTCACCGACACAGGCGGGCTCCCCATGCCGTGTGCATAAGCACTTCCTGAGATGTCAGGGCTCTGGCGCAAAGCGTTCTGTGGGGGGGGGGATGCTTTTAAATTAAATGGTAATAAAAGCGAAGGTCGCTGCTGCATGTTAAGTAGCACTTAGTTAATTAACAATAATAAAAATAAAAAATGAATGTGTGAATGAGGTGATAGGAGATGATACAAAGGGGAGTGTAGGGGATTGGCGGAACGTGTTTGGTTTCTGTGCTGTGTACTTGGTAACAGTGACATCTAAGCAACGGACAGTGGCACATATGTGTCACTAGCGGTGGTTCTGACATTGTTAGGGAACAGCTGGCTTCATTACAGACTCAAAGAAGCACAACATTTCCCTGGGCACAGACATACAGTACTGTCTCCCCGGTACAGTACAGTAACATAAAGTACTGTACCCCCGTACTGCACAATCACATACAGCTCTTCGCCCATCTGTACAGCACAATCACATACAGCACTGTCCCCCTGAACAGCAGAATCACATACAGTACTGTCCCCCCTTGTACAGCACAATCACATAAAGTACTGTCCCCCCTTGTACAGCTCAATCACATATTGTACTGTCCCCCTTTGTACAGCACAATCACATATAGTACTGTCCCCCTTGTACAGCATAATCACACATAGTACTGTCCCCCCTTGTACAGCACAATCACATACAATACTGTCCCCCTTGTACAGAACAATTGCATACAGCACTGTCCCACCTTTACAGCACAATCACATACAACATTGCCCCCCCTCCTGTACAGCACAAAAACATATAGCACTCCCCTGTAAATCACAATAGCATATAGTACTGTCCCGCTGTACAGCACAATAACATACAGTACTGTCCCCATGGACAGCACAATCACATACAGTACTGTTCCACTGTACAGCACAATCACATACAGCACAATCACATACAGTACTGTCCCCTCTGTACAGCACATAAAGTATTGTCCCTCTGTACAGCACAATCACCGCCCCCCTGTACAGCACAAACACATCCCCTGTACTGCACAATTGCCCCGTACAGCAAAAACACATAAAGCACTGTCCCCCCTGTACTGCACTATCACATACAGCAATGTCCCCCCTATACATGTAAAACACATTCAGCATCCCCCCCTATACAGCACAAAAACATATAGCACTCCCCCCTGTAAATCACAATAGCATATAGTACTGTTCCGCTGCACAGCACTATCACATACAGTACTGTCCCCTGTACAGCACAATTACATACAGCACCGCCCCCTGTAAATCACAATAGCATATAGTACTGTTCCGCTGTACAGCACAATCACATACAGTACTGTCCCCATGGACAGCACAATCACATACAGCACCGCCCCCTGTACAGCACAATCACATACAGCACCGCCCCCTGTACAGCACAATCACATAAAGTACTGTACCCCCTTGTACAGCACAATCACATAAAGTACTGTCCCCCCTTGTACAGCTCAATCACATATTGTACTGTCCCCCTTTGTACAGCACAATCACATATAGTACTGTCCCCCTTGTACAGCATAATCACACATAGTACTGTCCCCCCTTGTACAGCACAATCACATACAATACTGTACCCCTTGTACAGAACAATTGCATACAGCACTGTCCCACCTTTACAGCACAATCACATACAACATTGCCCCCCCTCCTGTACAGCACAAAAACATATAGCACTCCCCTGTAAATCACAATAGCATATAGTACTGTCCCGCTGTACAGCACAATAACATACAGTACTGTCCCCATGGACAGCACAATCACATACAGTACTGTTCCACTGTACAGCACAATCACATACAGCACAATCACATACAGTACTGTCCCCTCTGTACAGCACATAAAGTATTGTCCCTCTGTACAGCACAATCACCGCCCCCCTGTACAGCACAAACACATCCCCTGTACTGCACAATTGCCCCGTACAGCAAAAACACATAAAGCACTGTCCCCCCTGTACTGCACTATCACATACAGCAATGTCCCCCCTATACATGTAAAACACATTCAGCATCCCCCCCTATACAGCACAAAAACATATAGCACTCCCCCCTGTAAATCACAATAGCATATAGTACTGTTCCGCTGCACAGCACTATCACATACAGTACTGTCCCCTGTACAGCACAATTACATACAGCACCGCCCCCTGTAAATCACAATAGCATATAGTACTGTTCCGCTGTACAGCACAATCACATACAGTACTGTCCCCATGGACAGCACAATCACATACAGCACCGCCCCCTGTACAGCACAATCACATACAGCACCGCCCCCTGTACAGCACAATCACATAAAGTACTGTCCCCTCTGTACAGCACAATCACATAAAGTATTGTCCCTCTGTACAGCACAGTCACCGCCCCCCTGTACAATACAAACACATCCCCTGTACTGCACAATTGCCCCGTACAACAAAAACACATAAAGCACTGTCCCCCCTGTACTGCACTATCACATACAGCAATGTCCCCCCTATACATGTAAAACACATTCAGCATCCCCCCCTATACAGCACAAGCACATATAGCACTAGTTCCTCCCTTTGCAGCACAATCACATACAGCACTCTCTCCCTCTGTACAACACAATCACATACAGCACTCTCTCCCTCTGTACAACACAATCACATACAGATGGGGCCATTCTCTGTGTTGCCGCCGATGTGCCATCCTCAGGCATCTGGCGGATGGCGATCAGGCATATGTGGACGCATGAGATCCTCACACGCTTGTGTGTCCATTGCCAAGAATCGGGCACGCACATGTCTCGACGTGCGCTTGCCCCATTCAGCGGATAGTGTTCAGCGTGCCAGGAGCCGCTCTGATGAGAGTGGCTCCATATGTACAGCACTCTCTCCCTCTGTGCAACACATTCACCTACAGCACTCTCTTCCTCTGTGCAACACATTCACCTACAGCACTCTCTCCCTCTGTGCAACACAATCACATACAGCACTCTCTCTCTCTCTCTGCAACACAATCACCTACAGCACTCTCTCCCTCTGTGCAACACATTCACCTACAGCACTCTCTCCCTCTGTGCAACACATTCACCTACAGCACTCTCTCCCTCTGTGCAACACAATCACATACAGCACTCTCTCCCTCTGTGCAACACAATCACATACAGCACTCCCTCCATCTGAGCAACTCAATCATATACAACATTCTCTCCCTATGTGCAACACAATTACATACAGCACTCTCTCCCTCTGTGCAACACAATCACATACAGCACTCTCTCCCTCTGTGCAACCCAATCACATACAGCACTCTTTCCCTCTGCAACACAATCACATACAGCACTCTCTCCCTCTGTGCAAAACATTCACCTACAGCACTCTCTCCCTCTGTGCAACACAATCACATACAGCACTCTCTCCCTCTGTGCAACACAATCACATACAGCACTCTCTCCCTCTGTGCAACACAATCACATACAGCACTCTCTCCCTCTGTGCAACACAATCACATACAGCACTCTCTCCCTCTGTGCAACACAATCACATACAGCACTCTCTCCCTCTGTGCAACACTATCACATACAGCACTCTCTCCCTCTGTGCAACACAATCACATACAGCACTCTCTCCCTCTGTGCAACACAATCACATACAGCACTCTCTCCCTCTGTGCAACACAATCACATACAGCACTCTCTCCCTCTGTGCAACACAATCACATACAGCACTCTCTCCCTCTGTGCAACACAATCACATACAGCACTCTCTCCCTCTGTGCAACACAATCACATACAGCACTCTCTCCCTCTGTGCAACACAATCACATACAGCACTCTCTCCCTCTATGCAACACAGTCACATACAGCACTCTCTCCCTCTATGCAACACAGTCACATACAGCACTCTCTCCCTCTGTGCAACACAATCACATACAGCACTCCCTCCATCTGAGCAACTCAATCACATACAGCACTCTCTCCCTCTGTGCAACACAATCACATACAGCACTCTCTCCCTCTGTGCAACACAATCACATACAGCACTCTCTCCCTCTATGCAACACAGTCACATACAGCACTCTCTCCCTCTGTGCAACACAATCACATACAGCACTCCCTCCATCTGAGCAACTCAATCACATACAACACTCTCTCCCTCTGTGCAACCCAATCACATACAACACTCTCTCCCTCTGTGCAACCCAATCACATACAGCACTCTCTCCCTCTGTGCAACCCAATCACATACAGCACTCTCTCCCTCTGTGCAACCCAATCACATACAGCACTCTTTCCCTCTGCAACACAATCACATACAGCACTCTCTCCCTCTGTGCCACACAATCACATACAGCACTCTCTCCCTCTGTGCAACACAATCACATACAGCACTCTCTCCCTCTGTGCAACACAATCACATACAGCACTCTCTCCCTCTGTGCAACACAATCACATACAGCACTCTCTCCCTCTGTGCAACACAATCACATACAGCACTCTCTCCCTCTGTGCAACACAATCACATACAGCACTCTCTCCCTCTGTGCAACACAATCACATACAGCACTCTCTCCCTCTGTGCAACACAATCACATACAGCACTCTCTCCCTCTGTGTAACACAATCACATACAGCACTCTCTCCCTCTGTGCAATACAATCACATACAGCACTCTCTCCCTCTGTGCAACACAATCACATACAGCACTCTCTCCCTCTGTGCAACACAATCACATACAGCACTCTCTCCCTCTGTGCAACACAATCACATACAGCACTCTCTCCCTCTGTGTAACACAATCACATACAGCACTCTCTCCCTCTGTGCAACACAATCACATACAGCACTCTCTCCCTATGTGCAACACAATCACATACAGCACTCTCTCCCTCTGTACAATAGTAGGAGAAATCTAAGATGTGTATTCTACTTCACATGTGATGTTGCTATGGGCAACCAATCAGAATAAAAAGTAGAATCTGATTGGTTGCCCATAGCAACATCACGTGAAGTAGAATACACATCTTAGTAAATTCTCCCCAGTGTCTAGTTAGACCAGTCGTTCTCAACCACGGGGGTTTCTGAGTTAGAAACTCAATTGGTCGACAACAAAAGGTCAACACAGTAAAAAGGTCGACATGCACTAGGCCGACACAGGCAACAGGTCAAACATGGAAACGATCAACAAGTGAAAAGGTCAACATGAGTTCCTCATTATTTTTATGTCAATGTCGACATGAACTCCCAATTAGTGTAACTTGTACCCTCGCATGGTTTGCCGGGCTTGGCACACTTTACCATTCCCGACTGTGGTCCACGTGGAGGGTAAAGTTTGAAAAAGTCCCCAAAAAATGAAGAAATTGTGAAAAAATGTGGTCACCCTTGTCATGGTTCAACCATTGTCATGTCGACATATATGTCGACCTTTCCTCTCAATGTCGACATATTGCATGTCAGCATTTTCGCAATGTCAACCTAGTTCATGTTGAAATTTTGCGAGTGTCGGCCGATTGCATGTCCACCTTTTGATGTCGACCTATTGATTGTCAACATAGACACTGTCGACCTAACATCCGAAAACACGGATGGACTGGGTATCATTCAGAAGGTTTTCATTACTGTGTAAGCCAGGGTTACCTACATTCTGTGAGATAGGGGGATGGGAAAGGGGCAGGATGGGGGCGGAGCTATGAAGAAATGTTCTCTACGGGGACATGGCTAGCGCAATTGCATCGTAGTGGCCACGCCCCCAGCAGTGCAATGCTGTTACTTCAGGCATTGCATTGCAGTGGGCGGGGCTACAATGACGCAATTTGGACCAAAGGAGTCCACCGCTGAGAGGGGTGTCACAGAAGACTGCCAGCATTACGGAATATTTGTCGGTACTTGTGTATTATCACGGCGCCCGATTTTATCTAAATCGTATACGATATCGCATGCGATTTAGCAGACAATTTGCGGCAGATTCGATCCGCGATGCGATTTCGCTGCCGATTTCCTGCGATTTGCATGCTTTCCCATTGCAAGGGCACACCCCCACTATCCAAGTCAGCCCGAAGCGTGGCGAGCGGACGCGGTACGTGTCCTCCTGACCTGTTCATACCCCCACTATCCACGTCGGCGTGGAGTTGATTTTTAAAGCGTGGCGAGCCCGAAGCGTGGCGAACGCAGCGACCCCCGCGAGGGAACGCGGAAAACAATCCCGAAGCGACTGCCCCTAGCCATGCTTCGGGCTCGGTGGCTCGCTGCGCTCGCCACACTATATAAAATCAACTCCACGCCGACTTGTATAGTGGGGGTATGAACAGGTCCGGAGGACACGTACCGCCACCCCTCGCCACGCTCCGGGCTAACTTGGAAAGTGGGGGTGTGCAAGGATGGAATAGCGGAAAATCGACCGCTAAATCACATCCGATTTTTCGGCCGATTTTGCGGGCGCCTTGATAATACACAAGTACCTATTTGTCTCCCTTTCCTGGGGGCAGGGAGGGGGACCCAATTTCTGGAACCCTCCTGGAAATTCCCGGAGGGTAGGCAACCCAGGCGTAAGCACTAATCAGGGGCGTGTTTAGAAGGGAGGAGGAAGGCCGTGTGCTGTAAGGTCTGATTGCTCTAGTGCTCAGACCCAACTGTGCATTTGCGAACCTCCGCTCCATTGTAAAGTCCGAGCACTAAACCACTCAGACTGCACTGTGCACTGGCAGCCATTATAGATATGTCACTGGCACTATTGCAATTTATAGGAGGAATTTATGCTATTGGCTCCACATAGACAGCAACAGCTGCAGTGCCTCTAACAGCCTCAGGAAGTGGAGAGTGCAAACGGAAATTGCTTCCCTCCTTGTACAGGAAATGACAGCTGGGGGGGGGGGGGGGTATAGTAATGGTTATTAATCCAGTGACTTCTGTCACAATTTGCAATAATAAGCTTTATTAATAGCAGAGAGGTGGGACGGTGCCGCCTGCAGGTCACACTAGTCTATAGGGCTGACGTTTACAGTTTAAAAATAGACTAAAAGCATAAAATTCATAGACGCTAATGATGATAATAATAATAATAATTATTAATAACAAAAGAAGTTGCGGGGGAAGTAACATACAAACCCTTCCTATCCACAGAACTGCAAATGTGACACAGGATTTATATCGGATAGTTCTGTTTGTATACAAATAGAAATGTTTTCCACAAAAACATCGGTAACATTATACCCAATGAGCTGATCCTATGCATTTGCATGCCAGGCACCTGCAATGGTTACATGTGCCACCGGCAGTTCTTGGCTTTGGTAAGGTGGCGCTGGATCTGTGATAAGACCCTGTACACAGCGGGGAGATTTATGGCAGCAGAGAGTGACAGGTGGAAGGAGATGGCAGGAGGGGGCTGGGTGTAAACCCTGCTACCTGCATATACTTAATATTCATGTGCCTCTGTGTAAAAGCTGAACAACTTTAACCCTGTAGTGGCCACCTTCTACAAAGTTTGACGCGGTATGAGAATTGATGATATATAATGTAACTTATGCACATGTCTGGTAAAAATGCTTTACTGTACTGTATTAAGGATGGCCATAGTTTATTTTGCCATCGATGGTTGCCATCTATTGCAATAGTGCAAGTGGCCATCGATAGTGTCATACTATGCAATGGATGACCATCAATTTTTTTACCTATCATCCATTTTCTTGGCTGATTGGCCTGTAAGCCATTCAAAACATGGGGGCGGAGCTTCACGGTTGTTGGGGTGGAGCTATACTCAGCGTCCCTGCTCCTTGGGGGGGGGGGGGGGGGGGAAGAAAAACTAAACTATTCCTATATGCTTGACATCGATGGAGGGAAACCATCTGGATCTCCCCCATCGATGGCAAAACTATTCAACATCGGCCATAAACCATCAATGATTTTGAATCATCGATGTTCGATGACCATCCCTATACTGTATTAATCTAGACGTATGTGTGTTTGTGTACAGTATTACATTTATTTGCAGTACAATTATATGTCGACCGTAAGCTTGTGTCGACCTACAGTATGTCGACCATTCTTTGGTGTCGTCCTACTCACTGTAGACCAATAGTGGTTGACCTAGGCATTGTTGACCCACAGAACCGTCTCTTGCTACCATCAACATAATGACTAGGGATCTTGTATATGGCATTTTATGGCACCTTTTTGTTAAATTAACATCTGGCATGAATTCTCCCAGTAATAAACGTATGTCCTTCTTTATTCCGGAACGCCAGTTGCCTCCGCTGAGTTCTGCAGTCAGGCGCACTGGCTTCCCCAGGCAGGGACACATTTCTACTTTTATATACACATACAGTAAACCACAGATGACACAACAAAGGGAAGGGTTATGTTGCTGCAGTGTTACATTTCCTGACATCATTCTCCCTGTACAGACCTATACGAGGGAACCAGTTAACTAGTAAACTTCTTGGCAGCTTTGAGATACTGTATTGTGCAGGTTCTCAAACTCTGTTTCCATACAGGCCATGTTTTCCTGATCACCCAGCAAGTGCACTGTGTACAGGTTGAGTATCCCCTATCCGTGCATACCGTATCCGAATTATTCCAAAAACCTTGATTTTTTAGAACAATTCAAATTTATTTATTCCCCCCCCCCCCCAACCTTTTTTAATGCTTACCAAGTCCCCCCGGCGTCCATGGCAGGCCTTCAGCATCCTCTCCTGGGACCGCTGGAGACGCCGGAGACAGTGCTGAAGGCCTGCAGTGGACTCCGGGGGACAACGTGGACGCTGAGGGACCGCCGGGCACCACCAGGGGACAGGTAAGTATGCCTAAAACAATTTTATTCCAAAACCCGGAAAATTCCCTTATCCGGAATGCTCGTGGTCCCGAGCATTTCGGATAAGGGATACTCAACCTGTATTACCAATGGTCACATTTTTTAAAATCCTCAGATGACCTGGAAATCAGCTAATTGAACAATGAAGAGATATTTCCGCTCTCCCTGTACCACACCAATCACTATACAGCGATATCGTCTTTGCGCATCTCTCTGTACAACACCAATCACTATACAGCGATATCGTCTTTGCTCATCTCCCTGTACAACACCAATCACTATACAGCGATATCGTCTTTGCGCATCTCCCTGTACAACACCAATCACTATACAACACCAATCACTATACAGCGATATCGTCTTTGCGCATCTCCCTGTACAACACCAATCACTATACAGCGATATCGTCTTTGCTCATCTCTCTGTACAACACCAATCACTATACAGCGATATCGTCTTTGCTCATCTCCCTGTACAACACCAATCACTATACAGCGATATCGTCTTTGCGCGTCTCTCTGTACAACACCAATCACTATACAGCGATGTCGTCTTTGCGCATCTCCCTGTACAACACCAATCACTATACAGCGATGTCGTCTTTGCGCATCTCCCTGTACAACACCAATCACTATACAGCGATATCGTCTTTGTGCATCTCCCTGTACAACACCAATCACTATACAGCGATATCGTCTTTGTGCATCTCCCTGTACAACACCAATCACTATACAGCGATATCGTCTTTGTGCAGCTCCCTGTACAACACCAATCACTATGCAGCTATGTCGTCTTTGCGCATCTCCCTGTACAACACCAATCACTATACAGCGATATCGTCTTTGTGCATCTCCCTGTACAACACCAATCACTATACAGCGATATCGTCTTTGTGCATCTCCCTGTACAACACCAATCACTATACAGCGATATCGTCTTTGTGCATCTCCCTGTACAACACCAATCACTATGCAGCGATGTTGTCTTTGTGCATCTCCCTGTACAACACCAATCACTATACAGCGATGTCGTCTTTGCGCATCTCCCTGTACAACACCAATCACTATACAGCGATGTCGTCTTTGTGCATCTCCCTGTACAACACCAATCACTATGCAGCGATGTTGTCTTTGTGCATCTCCCTGTACAACACCAATCACTATACAGCGATGTCGTCTTTGCGCATCTCCCTGTACAACACCAATCACTATACAGCGATGTCGTCTTTGCGCATCTCCCTGTATAACTCCAATCACTATACAGCGATGTCGTCTTTGTGCATCTCCCTGTACAACACCAATCACTATACAGCGATGTCGTCTTTGCTCATCTCCCTGTACAACACCAATCACTATACAGCGATATCGTCTTTGCTCATCTCCCTGTACAACACCAATCACTATACAGCGATGTCGTCTTTGCTCATCTCCCTGTACAACACCAATCACTATACAGCGATATTGTCTTTGCTCATCTCCCTGTACAACACCAATCACTATACAGCGATGTCGTCTTTGCTCATCTCCCTGTACAACACCAATCACTATGCAGCGATGTTGTCTTTGCGCATCTCCCTGTACAACACCAATCACTATGCAGCGATGTTGTCTTTGTGCATCTCCCTGTACAACACCAATCACTATACAGCGATGTCGTCTTTGCGCATCTCCCTGTACAACACCAATCACTATACAGCACCAATCACTATGCAGCAATGTCGTCTTTGCGCATCTCCCTGTACAACACCAATCACTATACAGCGATGTCGTCTTTGCGCATCTCCCTGTACAACACCAATCATTATACAGAGATGTCGTCTTTGTGCATCTCCCTGTACAACACCAATCACTATACAGCGATGTCGTCTTTGCGCATCTCCCTGTACAACACCAATCATTATACAGAGATGTCGTCTTTGCGCATCTCCCTGTACAACACCAATCATTATACAGAGATGTCGTCTTTGTGCATCTCCCTGTACAACACCAATCACTATACAGCGATGTCGTATTTGCACATCTCCCTGTACAACACCAATCACTATACAGCGATGTCGTCTTTGCTCATCTCCTTGTACAACACCAATCACTATACAGCGATGTCGTCTTTGCTCATCTCCCTGTACAACTCCAATCACTATACAGCGATGTCGTCTTTGCGCACTGGATTGCCATTGCCAGGCCATAGTTAGTTACGTTTCTGGCATTACTTGATATTTGTTTTCTGGATGGAAAATGTCTGCGACCATTCTGCGCAGGAACCTAGTCCACTTTAAAAGTAAATAATCCAATTCGGGACGGCAGAAAAAAATAATCGTGACCTGTCCGGGTGCCGCCTCCGCCACGGTAATGAGCGCGGCTGCTTCCCTTTCATTTTCCACTTGCATAACCTTTTTTCAGGCAGCGGATGTGGCCTGCTGCAGTCCTGAGATAAGCCTCTTGTGTATTGAGATTGA
Source organism: Crinia signifera (assembly GCF_055691185.1). NCBI lineage: Eukaryota > Metazoa > Chordata > Amphibia > Anura > Myobatrachidae > Crinia > Crinia signifera. The sequence continues at coordinate 24,795,644 of NC_139225.1, forward strand.
CCAGGCTTGACTTGTGACAAAGGGCCTCATTCAGACCCACTCGCCAGGCTGTGTATACTTGCAGCCTTGCAAACAGGTAAGCACCACTCGCTGCCATGCCGTTGTTCCCCTCTCTTCCCCGCTGCCAGAGCCCCCGCCGCCAGATTCCCTGTCTAGACGACAGTCAGAACGTTTGACCTCTATTGATCGATGGGTCTACATATGAAAAATTCAACATGTATTCGATAGACATGGTCAGAAGGTTGACACAAGCAAAAGGTTGACATAGAAAAAGGTTGACGTGAGTTTTTCATGATTTTTTTTCAGCTGATAATTGCGATTCTACGTAACAGCCGGCCCAAGGCCGCTTGTGCCCATTTGGCCTAGTTGGGGATGCGGTCATTTAGTTTACAACATGATGGTAGACAGTCATTAGTTCGACACCATTAGGTCGACATTGGAAAATGTCGACATGGGTCTAGGTCAACATGGTTTTAGATCGTTAGTTCGACAAGTCGAAAGGTCGAGATGGGGTTTTTCACTGTTTTTTGAGCCGACATGTGCCGACAGGTGGTATTTCATACCCTACCATCCACTAGGGCGTGGTGGGAGAATAAAATAGTGTGCCGAGCATATCGATACATCGTGCCCGGCGCATTGCGAGCGCAGCGAGCAATGCGAGGGGATGCGGTGCACTTGAAACTGTGTCCATGTCGACTGTGTTGACATTCAGATAAAAAACAGTGAAAGACCCCATGTCGACCTTTTCACTGTCGACCTAGACATTGTCGAACTAACGACCTGTCAAACTAATGACCTTTCCATCTAGAACCATGTCAACCTAGAACCATGTCGACCTTTTCCCATGTCGACCTAGACACATGTCAACCCTTTCCCATGTCGAACTAATGACTGTAGACCATCATGCTGTAGACCAAATGATCCCAACCCTCCTAGTTGCACCTGGGGCCTTGAGGATGTCGTTTAGGAACCGCTGATGAAACTTTTATTCACGTTAATTTCTGTTTATTTGACTCTTCCGGCGGACATGAATGACGGACGTCCGTCATTATCCCTTTTACATCTATGTCCATGAATTATTAACCGTTCCATTTGTTGTAAAGCCCACGGGACGTGGTCACTTTCTGCTTAGAACTTATTCTTGCAGCCGGCTGTGATACCGATGTTTGCACTTCCACCAGGAATGTGCGGTCAGGTTATAGTTAGTCCCAGGCTGATGCTTCATATGCAGAATCTGCATTGGCACTGCCAACTTTACTAAGGGTCTTATTTATCAAGCGTTAAATCAGGTGGAAATGGCTGTGTCCGCACGATTAGAGAAATGTTAGTTACGGTTACTACGTAGCATCAGCATTCAGGGAAGGAACGCTGAGACTGTTACATTTACCCCAACATCTGAGACTTTGGCTATCCGGAGCCAGATGTCTGTCTTATGGCAAAGTTCCCCCTAATCAGCCGCATGATGGACAATCTGCATATTTTAGCACAGCTGCTACTTACAAAGATGCAGCCGCTGTGCTACTGCCTCCACCTCTGAATCGGGCCCCATCACCACTTATAGCGATGTATGGGGGCAGATGGTGGGAACAAACCGCAGATGTTTCTAAATGGGGTCACATACATGTAGTAGTACGTAGGTTGCTCTGCAGAACCTTAGACGAATGCCATGCCAGGTGCGGACTGACAGGTTCCGGATGGAACGCGCTCACATGTCCGTACACCCTGTGACTAGGAATGATGGTTTTATACATTGCAGTAAGAAAATAATCCCAATAAGGTGCATAGGAGATGGATGGGGGTGGGGTGGGGGGATATATCAGCGGCTGCTGGAGGCAGAAGGATGTTTTCATTATGGGAATATTGCTGCAGAGGGATAATAAGAACGGTGGCAGGATACACATTGTGGGGTCTGAGTCTGACAACGGTCTGACAGTGGGGGAAGGGACAAGGTAATGAGAAATATCGTCCAACACAGCGAGATAGTGATGGCGGCAGGTGGAGATTATCGCTGGAAATCATAAAATGTGCACTGCAGGTGAGGCAGGTGTTACTTGTGCAGAGATAATTAGATTTGGGTGGGGTTTTACACCTGCCCCTCACCTGCAGTGCACATGGTTTTGTCCATCTAAGAAATATTTTGTCAGAAAGAGTGAACTAGAATAAGGGCCTCAGTTCCTGCTGGAGCCTGCTGAAAAATAGCTGTGTGTGTGTGTCGTTCTCTCTGTCTCTCTATGGGACAATGCACTAAGCTTCAAAAAGTGGAGATTGATAAACAGCCAGCCAATCAGCTCCTACCTGTCATGTAACATGGTAGTTAGCAGCTGATTGGTTAGATCTATCTATCTATCTATCTATCTATCTATCTATCTATCTATCTGTCTATCTAGGACACCCTGAGGTGTCATATTAATATGAATCATTGTTTGCTATTACAAAGCATGAGTATTGGGCTTGATTCAGCATGGATCAAATATGTTAAGCTGCTTACAGTTGCGACCAATCGGACTAAGGGTCTAATTCAGACTTGATTGAATGGCTGCTAATTTTCGGAGCCCTGCGATCAGGTATGCGCCGCCCCGCCAGAGAGAAATCCCGCCCTGTGCGAGCCTGTGAATTGCCTAGCACTGCCTGCAAAAATATCACAGCCCTGCGGTTAGCTGCAAATCCATTCACAATCACTCACCTGTGCGTAGCCCAGGACTTACTTGGCGGCTGTGATAGAATCAGGCTGATCAGGGCCAGAGCTCCCAACAGTCCAGATTTTATCGGGACAGTCCCGATTATCAGGGGCTGTCCCACCCACGGGCGGCAGTGTCCCGCGGTGTGGGGGGGCTGTTGGGAGTCCCCCCTGTCAGCTGCTAAACAGCGGGGAATAAACGCGATTATAGACCACGCCCCCAAATAAGGCCACGCCCCCCCCCCGAAAATTTCGGCGCACATCCGGCGCGCAGCAGCAGCGTCCCGCTTGCTGGACTGCCAAAGTTGGGAGGTATGCCTCACACACCTGGCCACGCCCCTCACCATGGAATGATTTCCCAGTGTGCGCAGTCTGTGCGTAGCCCAGGACTTACTTGGCGGCTGCGATAGGATCAGGCTGATCAGGGTCGGAGCTGATGTCACATGACTTCCCCTCACACACCTGGCCACACCCCTCACCATGGAATGATTTCCCAGTGTGCGCAGTCTGTGCGTAGCACAGGACTTACTTGGCAGCTGCGATAGGATCAGGCTGATCAGGGTCGGAGCTGATGTCACATGACTTCCCCTCACACACCTGGCCACACCCCTCACCATGGAATGATTTCCCAGTGTGTGCAGTCTGTGCGTAGCCCAGGACTTACTTGGCGGCTGCGATAGGATCAGGCTGATCAGGGCCGGAGCTGATGTCACATGACTTCCCCTCACACACCTGGCCACACCCCTCACCATGGAATGATTTCCCAGTGTGCGCAGTCTGTGCGTAGCACAGGACTTACTTGGCAGCTGCGATAGGATCAGGCTGATCAGGGCCGGAGCTGATGTCACATGACTTCCCCTCACACACCTGGCCACACCCCTCACCATGGAATGATTTCCCAGTGTGGAATTACTCAGTGACTGTGATAGGATCAGGCTGATCGGGCCGGAGCTGATGTCACACCTGGGCACGGCGGCGTTTACCCTGACTCTGAAAATGTGTAAAACACACTGAAAACGTCCGGTTACCACCCCCAAAAGCAGGTTTCCTGTCAATCACCTTGCGAACGGCAAACGATTAAAAAAATGATCAGTATTTCATGGCAGGGCGGACTCGCGCATGTGTGCTATGAGCCAAAGTCATGCACAGTCTATCGATAATCAGGAAACTGCGCTAAAGATCAGTATTGTATTAGCTCCATTAATCCCACCGAGTGGGGGGGAAATTTACTAAAATGGGAATAAGACTTCACGGATTAAATGTAATAGGGTGACAGATTCTGACTTTTTAAAGCGGCAATCATTTACACTGCATAACCACACTGGTATTGCAGTGTAAATGATTGCTGCTTTAAAAAAAAACCTGGCGATTTCTTTCCAAATCTCTCACTTTCTGAATCTCTCATCCTATTACATTTCACCCCACATGTGATGTTGCTATGGGCAACCAATCAGATCCTGTCTACTATCTTCAAGATGGTGCTAAATAAATAAGAAGTAGATTCTTATTGGCTGCCCATCATCACATGTGAAGTCTTATTCCCATCTTAGTAAATTTTCCCCAGTATGTGATCTACAGAGGGTTAAACCTTATATCAGCATAACACATATTTTCTCCATACTAATAGAAATACATTCATAATACTGTACATTGGTTATCATTGTCACCCACTTCCAAGGTCGCGACATAAATCTGCATTGTTAGATGTTTCCTCCATTCCCAACGAGATTCAGCATTGAGACCAAGGGTATAAGGTCATTAGGTCAACCCTATTTAGGTCAACTACTAAAGGTCAACACATGAGATAGGTCGACATGGCTAAAGGTGGGCATAAATCGAGACGATTTGGACCGATTTCGGCCGATTGCGATTAAATGGGACCAAATAGTTTCTTCATGACATGGCGTCGGGTCTGATGCGCGGTCCCGTGCGTATCGGACCCGGCCCCAGGGGTCGGACTGGCGGGACATAAGATCCGTCGCAATCGGACACATCAGTGGCACATTGCGGGTGATTTTTAGCACGCGCGATGTGTCGGGTTCGATTCGGGTGTGTGTAACCAGCAGCGGGTCCGTGCGGCCGGGGCGGGCAGTGGGGCACCTGGGGCAAGCAGCTCCTAGTGGCAGTCGGCGAGCAGCAGATTGCGGCGGGGTCGGGCAGTGGACCTTCCAAGAAGCGGCGGCGGCTGGGAGCTACAGTAGCGACATTTGCCAGGAGCTGGGGCGGGATGCAGAATTTTGAAGTGACTGGCCGGAATGGATGTTCATTGGCTGAGAGAATTCTCTCAGCCAATCAGATGCCTTCCATCTGATTGGCTGAGAGAATTCTCTCAGCCATTGAACATCAGGCCAGTCACTGCATCCCGCCCCAGCTCCCGGCAAATGTCGCTACCGTAGCTCCCAGCCGCTGTTTCTTGCAAGATCCGCTGCCCGCCCCCACCTGCTGCCCGTACCCCCTAGCAGCTACGGGGACCACATAGTTGCATTTTGCCGGACGCCCATCCAAATCAGGTACATGCGATTTCCATGTGATCCAATCGCATGCAGATCGCATGTGAAAAAAGGTTCATCAAAAGCAAAATCAGATAAAGCCTCCCAGGGGAGAGGCAGCAGAATTTCAAGGGAAAACTAGTCAGATTTGTGGTCAGATAAATCTGGCTCGATGTATGCCCACCTTAAGTTCCACAGGTTGGAAGGTCGACACAAGATTTTGGTCGACAATGGGAAGGTCAAGAGTCAAAAGGGCGACATGAGTTTATTCACTTTTTTTTGTACCGACAGGCTGTATTTCATGCCCTACCATCCACTGCGGCAGGGATGGAGGATAAAATAGAGGTAGTGCGGTACACTTTGAGTAGAGACCAGTGTGTTTTACACCCAGTGTGTTGCCTGCTCCATCCCCCGTACCAGTAACTAAAATCACTTTGTAAAGAGGCCGATGAAGTGTGCGCTCTGCAGTGTCCTATCCGTCAGCTGCGCTCTGCAGCGCCCTATCCGTCAGCTGCGCTCTGCAGCGTCCTATCCGTCAGCTGCGCTCTGCAGTGTCCTATCCGTCAGCTGCCCTCTGCAGTGTCCTATCCGTCAGCTGCCCTCTGCAGAGTCCTATCCGTCAGCTGCGCACTGCAGCATCCTATCCGTCAGCTGCGCTCTGCAGCGTCCTATCCGTCAGCTGCGCTCTGCAGCGGCCTATCCGTCAGCTGCCCTCTGCAGCGTCCTATCCGTCAGCTGCCCTCTGCAGTGTCCTATCCGTCAGCTGCGCTCTGCAGTATCCTATCCGTCAGCTGCGCTCTGCAGTGTCCTATCCGTCAGATGCGCTCTGCAGTGTCCTATCCGTCAGCTGCGCTCTGCAGCGTCCTATCCGTCAGCTGCGCTCTGCAGCGTCCTATCCGTCAGCTGCGCTCTGCAGCGTCCTATCCGTCAGCTGCGCTCTGCAGTGTCCTATCCGTCAGCTGCGCTCTGCAGCGTCCTATCCGTCAGCTGCCCTCTGCAGCGTCCTATCCGTCAGCTGCGCTCTGCAGCGTCCTATCCGTCAGCTGCCCTCTGCAGCGTCCTATCCTTCAGCTGCCCTCTGCAGCGTCCTATCCGTCAGCTGCCCTCTGCAGTGTCCTATCCGTCAGCTGCCCTCTGCAGTGTCCTATCCGTCAGCTGCCCTCTGCAGTGTCCTATCCGTCAGCTGCCCTCTGCAGTGTCCTATCCGTCAGCTGCATCTGCAGTGTCCTATCCGTCAGCTGCCCTCTGCAGTGTCCTATCCGTCAGCTGCATCTGCAGTGTCCTATCCGTCAGCTGCCCTCTGCAGTGTCCTATCCGTCAGCTGCCCTCTGCAGTGTCCTATCCGTCAGCTGCTCCTTGCAGCGTCCTATCCGTCAGCTGCCCTCTGCAGCGTCCTATCCGTCAGCTGCCCTCTGCAGCGTCCTATCCGTCAGCTGCGCTCTGCAGCGTCCTATCCGTCAGCTGCCCTCTGCAGCGTCCTATCCGTCAGATGCGCTCTGCAGCGTCCTATCCGCCAGCTGCCCTCTGCAGCGTCCTATCCGTCAGCTGCCCTCTGCAGCGTCCTATCCGTCAGCTGCCCTCTGCAGCGTCCTATCCGTCAGCTGCGCTCTGCAGCGTCCTACCCGTCAGCTGCCCTCTGCAGCGTCCTATCATCAGTCTGATACTTACAGAAGTGCTTTAAATAATCAATAATATAACCTATTATACAAGGTAATCCTGACCTCCTATTGCATATAGTGGAGCTGGCCATCATATACTTTTAGTTACAGTACCCGAAGGCAGAAAGGGGGGGAAAAAAATCATTCAATGGTAAGCAACCATCCAAAATAAACCGTGTCACCTAAACAAGGTTTCTATTGCAAAGATACTGTAACTATAGCTTGGGGTGGAAAAATGGGAACTGTCCTGGGAAAACAGGCCCTGTTTGGTGTCTGTAGGCACATTAAACTGTCAGTCATGAATGGGGACACTGGGCTAGTGTACAGCAAAAACTAGTAATTTGTGTCTGGAACACACCATGTTGCCTGTGCAAGGGAAGCAAAAACATTTATACTTTTTTCTGTACAGGGTAAATACTGGCTGCTTTTGAATGCTAGCTACACACCAGAACGATCCGTTGAAGCAAACCATCTGCACACCATCTGCATACAATCCATCCCGATCCGTACCCAGTTGAAGAGGTCGTTTTCAAATCCTACCTGCTGCAGGTAGGATCTGAAAAACGACCCAACGACCAGTGGGGATGCGCATCGGATCGGTATCGGATCAGAAATGGTCCAAAACATGCCCAATTTACATACAATCGGTTGCAGTTGTATCGAAATCGGGTGAATTGAGGCCAAATCATTCTGGTGTATACCCTACATTACTCTGCAATGTAGATTTCACTTTCAGCACACTCCACCCAAATCTAGCTCTCTCTGCGCCTGTTACATCAGTTATGGTATGGCGGATGGACAGTGTCTAGATCAGGGGTGGCCAAACCGGTCCTCGAGATCTACCAATGGTCCACGATTTCCAGGTTACCTAGTTGGTGAACAGCTGTAGTCATTACTAACTGTCACATGACCCATATCACCTAGCTGGTGCACAGCTGTAGTCATTACTAACTGTCACATTTTCGAACGGTTGACGGCAGCATGACGACAGACTTTTTTTTGGTGGCTATGCCGACATAGGTCAACATGGATACCAAATAAGTGTCCCCTCGCATGGCTTGGGACTATGGGGGGGATTCTGCTGCTTAGCGAGCCCTCTAACACCGACCACTGTGCTCCGAACATCCCCGCCATTTTGCAACTGTATGGTTTCACCCGCTCGTAAATCTAAGTCACTTTGGGCTGACTTAGACTTGCGGCGTCCTTTTCCGGGAACTGGGCTGGCGGCGGCTGAAGTCATGTGACGTACATCTGCCCCACCTGCAACATAGCCTGGTTTCCCCAATTTGCTTTGCTAACAAAGCAGAAAGGTTAGGTAGGGCAGGGGACAGGGTTATATGTAGCGTAAGATGGATATTCTGTGCCGCCCCTAGGCTGCTGGTAAGTAATACCCCTTTCACATCGCACCTAATTATCGGGATCATGATGGTTTCTTGCCAGTTCGACCCGGTAATTGGTGCGATCTTAAAGGGGTTACCGGTTCCAGCAAACCGGTAGCCACACGGCATTACGAACCAGTAAAAAAGAAGTGTTCTTACCGGTTTGTTGCCGTGTTGCTTTGTGGTGTGAATGAGTTAATCGGGTCGAGCGACCCGTTTCCAGTTTGCACTAATAGAGGAGGCAGTGCTCGGAGCAGCGCCATGTCTAAGCTCTGCCTCCTTCCCCGATGACGCCCCGCCACTCTGCCCCGCACCCGCATGACGTTAGCGAACTGCCAATATTGCCGGTTCGCTGTAGGGATCTGAAGAGTGCAAAATGCAGGGCCGCACCGGGACTGAACCATTTCAAAGTCCCGGTGCGACACTGCATTTTGCCATGTGAAAGTGGTATAAGAGATTGCTGCGCTCCATCACACCCCCCCCCCCCCCCCCCCCATCCTCTGTTTTTCAAACCCATTTAGTTTTTAGTGGAGATACGCAGTGCCAGACCCTACAAATATTTAATGATAAGTGCAGAGTGCTGAAATATTCATACTTCCAGTACTTTTAGTCAGTACATTGTGCGCAGCCCGAACTGAGAGTTACACATTAAGCCACTTACAGCACGTTCCCTACAATGCCGGGTGTGACCGTCGCTAATGGCACAATTCTGTTTTATACGCTGCATTACCACCTAATAGCAAAGTTCTACGCTTGTCCGCCGTCCCCTCCCTCTAGCTAAAGGCTATGTTACCTCATAGCACCTCATCATTTTGCAGGAGACTCCCTGACATAGCAGGATCTCCCTGACTCCCTGAAGAGTCTAGAAAATTCCCTCATTGCACCTTACCCACATTATGTATCCGTTACATTCTCCCTGACAGGCTTTTGTAAAAGTAAATCAGGGTCCGATTCAGAATTCGGATTCATCCCTGATGGTGGGGGTCTGTTCATGCGCGATAATTTGCATGTGCAAATCCCCGCAGCGAGCGCCTTCGGCGAATTTTTCATTCACCGGGGTGCTCATTGCCTGATTGACAGGCAGGGGGCATTCATGGGCGTGCCCACAAAAACGGTGGTGCATCCATAGAAATGCTAGGCAGGGCCGTTAGAACGCTTGGCACATGCGGGTGACACATGACATCAGCGTTCATCTGAAAAGTAAATGTATATGGGACCTTATTCAAAAGCGCTCACCAGTCAGCATACGGCAATCAACCTGGTTTTCACCATTGAATTATTCCCATTTTAAGAACACAAGTCTGCACCTGACGTGAGGCGTGCCTGTCATACATGTCTCTTTTTATTGCAGACTTTATAAAGCGTTATGGAAGATGCAGGTGCCACATACAGAAATAAATGATAATAACAGTAGTCAGTGACTTGTATAAGAACAGGGCCTCGGACATCGCTGTCAGTAACCGGTATCAGTATCTTGCATTGATTGCCTTTACAATGCTGCCCCCTGCAGTAAGAACGCGGATTCCCTTCTCAGGCTGAGGCTCCTGCTGGCCAGATGCTGTGACAGCTGGGAGACGACTAGGCCATTCCGCCTGGTACAGTGACATTCAGCCATCATTGTGGGGTGCAGGAGGCCGATATATGGGGGAGTCTGATGTTACAGCCCCCCTGTCAGCCAGTAACAGAGAGAGTGTGCCTACAGTGTATCTATTACAGTCTCCGCATCACCCCATATGCATACTTGCCTACTTTTGAAAACTAGTTTCAGGGAGATTATAATTGGTAGTAGAATTTTGCAAAGCGCCCCATTGAGGGGTCGTGTCATGCTCCACCCAAAGGGCGTGGCTAGTTCCATATATGGAGACATTGTGAAAGAGATTGTGAACGTGGCACCTAGAAGCGTGGGTGTGTAATTTTAAATTACTTGGTAAAGTGCTGGGAAATGGTGCTGATGATTCAATATAAATGTATCTGTCTCTCATTCGTTTTTACCCCAAAAATGTAAAGGCCCCCATACACTAGCCGATTTTGGTCAGATTTCGGCCAGATCAGTCGGATCTGGCCGAAATTGGACCAAAATCGGCTAGTTTTGATGTCCCCTCAGATCCGATGCGCGGTCCCGTGCGCATCGGATCTGCGTCGGGTGGTCGGACCTGCTGCACGTCCGACCAACCGACTTGGGACCTAGTGGGGGCTGGGGACGCTGCGGGGGACACAGGCGGCATAGAGTCGGGCAGGGGGAGCCGGGAGCTGTCAGTACTGAATTAAAAAAAAAGCCCATACAATGAATGGGCGGCCTGTGATTGGCTGAGCGCTCTCGCCATTCATTGTATAGGCTTTTTTTTTCTAGTACTGACAGCTCCCGGCTCCCTCTGCCCGGCTCTATGCCGTCTGTGTCCCCCGCAGCCCCCCCAGCCCCCCCTGCTCCCACCAGCAGCCCTGCTCGGTAGCCCCCCCCCCCCCCCTGCTCTGTAGCCCCCGGGTTTTTTACATGTGATAAATCGAGACGATTTATCACATGTAAAAAATGGCACATCAAGTGCCAATCTAATCCAGCTCCCCCGGGGAGCAGCCGGGGAAGCTCAGGGGGAAGTCGGGGGAGACTTGTCCTAAGGACAAGTCGCCCTAGTGTATGGGGGCCTTAACAGTGTAATGTGGGCTAGGTGACATGAGGGAGATTGATAGACTAATGAGGGAGAGAGGGAGATTGCTGCTATTTCAGGGAGTCTCCTGCAGAAGGCAGGAGGGTAGGCAAGTATGCCCATATGTCTGAGGGTAACATAATGCATCACCGAGTGGGCGTTAGGAAGGGCGGCGTTTATATGTTCGCTTGCCAGCAAATGTACATTACTTATTGAGCCTTGCTGTATGAGGCCCTAAGTGTTATTGACGGAGAAGAAATTAGGGGATAGGAGTAAAATATCATTACTGACACTTTGCTGGTGCATTTTGGCTGGACTAATGCTGACATCACTCATAGCAGCCAGGGGAGCGGATGCATTATACAGTACATATAAGTATACCTCCACCCTGTACATTGATTCAACAAATCTTCTTGAGACACAGGGCCAGATTCTCTAAGCTTCAAAAATGACAAAATGGAGAGTGATAAACAGCCAGCCAATCAGCTTCTGCCTGCTATGTCACAAGCTGTGTTTGAAAAATGTCAGGCAGGAGCTGATTGGCTAGCTGTTTATCACTCTCCATTTTATCACTGTTGAAGCTCTGTGCATCTGGCTCATTGTCCGCCTTCAGATTCATTGGACTGGCTTCTGATACTACTGCTAGACACACTGCTGGGTCCTTCTCCCTTAGATCTGTGCCTTTTAGTTATGTTTGTGCATCAGAGATGTTCACGTCCGTTACTCTCTCTGCACATGTTACATCTGCCACACCTGCAGTGCAGCATGGTTTGCACAGTAGAGACAGATTTGGCTTCTGATATCCTTAATGAATCCCTGAGGATATAAAGTTAAGACTACAGTAAGATGCATAGTCGAGAACAGGAAAATAACTATTTAGAAAGGTAGAGATATAGCAGTTTTATACTGCGTAGCTCGGTCACACCCACGATATATGGCTCCCACCAGGGAGCGACCCGGCGTGAGACACCTTGACACGAATACATTTGCAGCCGTGCGCATAGGGGGAAAACCATTTCTATATAGAATTGTTTTCCCCTCTGTCCCCAGCCATGGAGTAAGTCTAGACTCAGCACTGCGATGGGGGTGGAGAGAAGGAGGCCTCTGATGATGTCAGAGCCCCTCCCTTCCAACACCTGCACTTTCTGGGGCACGCCCAGGAAACGCTGACGTTGTTTGTGCCCACACACGTCCCTGTGCCTGTCAATCAACTTGCGCAAGCCCAGCGATGGCTGTGATAGCAAGGATGGCTCACGTATGCGCACTGTGGACCCTGTGCTTGTGTGGTCGTCCGATCATTTGCAGCACAGCGATTGTGTCTGAATTGGGCCCCATGTGTATCTTTCTTGTTAACAGAAAACAGTTAAGTGCCATATTCACAATAAAATCATTGTGTTCTGTAAATTTGCATTAAACCTAACAGGTTGGGGGGGGGGGGGGGGGGGGGATGTATTAAACTCATATCCAGCATCAGTAACAAGCATCAAACACTCTGTTATCCTGTTTGCAATCCATAGGGCCTATGACACGTGCAGTGTGTGTGCCTTTTGGGGTATCAAAAATGCTCCCAGCTTTACATCAAAACTAATGCCGTCAATCAGAATATCGGCACTGTAATGTTGACGCGGTGGTAATGCTAATTGAAGTATTTTGAACTGTGAATTACTAGCATGTGTAAGGTTATAACGCTAACACGGTTAAAATGCTAGAGATAACATTACTGCTGTGTCGGCATTCTCTGGCTGACATCACAGTGTTGGTTTCGGATTGGTCTACGAATCATATCACACCCCAGTACACATGTAAGGTGCCCACGCATGCACGGTGCGATATGTGCGGTGTGCGTTTTGTACTAGACATACTCTTTGGGCCTTATTCTGATTCGGTCGGTGAAACGCACGTACGGTCCGTTTCACCGTACGTTTCCCGTACGCGGATGGTGAGCGTAAGGGTACTCTTTACCTAGAAGGGCGCCAGCGATTGAAATCGCGGTCGTCGGGGGTAAAAATCGCGGTCATCGCGGGCATCGCGGGTAAATCGGGATGGCCGCGATGACCGCGATTTTTCCATAGGGAACAATGTTAAAAAGGCTGATTGACCGCGATTTGACTGTTAAATGCCTCAATGGACCCGATTTGGCCCTAGGAATCAATGTTAAATGGGCCACAGAGCCCAAATAAGCACAATTAACCCTTAAATGTCCCCCCCAATTTTTAATGCCACCCCACGATCCACGCGAACCCGAAGCGTGGCGAGCGCAGCGAGCCCGCGAGGGGCGGCGGTACGCGTCCTCCGACCTTTTCATGCCCTACTATCCACTAGGGCGTGGAGTGAGAATATAATAGTGTGGCGAGCGCAGCGAGCCACCGACCCCGAAGCGCGGCGAGCGCAGCGAGCCCCGCGAGGGGACGCGGATACCTTCACAGTTATACGCGTCCCCTCGCGGGCTTCACAGGTGTCGGTGGCGACGCCGACACCTGTGAAGCCCGCGAGGGGACGCGTCTACCTGTGAAGGTATCCGCGTCCCCTCGCGGGGCTCGCTGCGCTCGCCACGCTTCGGGCTCGGTGGCTCGCTGCGCTCGCCACACTATTATATTCTCACTCCACGCCCTAGTGGATAGTAGGGCATGAAAAGGTCGGAGGACGCGTACCGCCGCCCCTCGCGGGCTCGCTGCGCTCGCCACGCTTCGGGTTCGCGTGGATCGTGGGGTGGCGTTTTTAACGTGGGGTGGCGTTAAAAATTGGGGGGGACATTTAAGGGTTAATGGGCTCTGTGGCCCATTTAACATTGATTTCTATGGCCAAATCGGGTCCATTGAGCCATTTAACAGTAAAATCGGGTCCATCGCGCCTTTTAACATTGATTCCTATGGGAAATCGCGGGCATCGCGGGTACATTTATGGCTGGCCGCGACTCGACCGACACGATTTCCATGTTTAACATGGGTTTCAATGGGAAATCGCGGGCATCGCGTCGGTCGCGTCGCGGCCATACATTAATGTACCCGCGATGCCCGCGACGGGCGCCCTTCTAGGTAAAGAGTACCAGCGTAAGTCCACCCACAAAACAGCCACACACGGACGGTCGCAAACACCGACAAAGGGGAGTGGCGTACACTTGAGCGAACGCCACCGTACACGGACGGATCTCCTCTTAGACACCGCTAACTGGCGTACAACAGAGCGTATGCCACCGTATACGGACGGGTCTCGTCCGTTTTCCTACCGACATCGTATATCTGAGCGTACGCCACAGTGCAAGTAGAAATTGAGTCCAAAACCACCATTGTTGCTCTTAGATGTGGTTTATGTGTCTTTTTCCTAATAAAAAAGTGGTATGTTTGTGTTACAGTGAAAAAGTCGACTTCTGTGAATTGAGTTTCCTGCTTTCTAAAGTATACAGAAACACTTTCTGAATGGGTGTAGATGGTTATAAAATAACTACCTTGACATATATAAGCAGGTCTTAGAATGAATGTTACCTAAAATTAAACAAACCTTTACATGTTGAAGTGTAGAAAGATATGCTTCCAATGTGTTTGAGGGCTGTGTGTGGCTTGCAGGTAGTGAAATCATGGTTTTCACTTAATAGCCTGCAGCATTGCTTATTACATTCATTATTACATTATTACATTCAGGTGTATGTATTTGAGTAATTAGCAGACTCAGGTGTCCGCTCTCATGCGGTAACTCTAAATGTTTAACGGATCCGTTTGGGACTTAAACAGCACACATCGGATCGGATCGCATCCCTTGTGCATGCAGTGTGCATGCACTGCGATCTGATACGATGTGTACCTAGTACAAAAAGTATGTGCAGCACATGCTTTTTGTACCGTACTATGTGATGCGCGGGAGCGCGCATCGCATAGTACAGAACGGATGCCGGCGAACGGCTCAGTGTATGGGCAGCTTAAGAGTGGTCAGGAGCACTCTTTGGCTTCCGCCTGTTTTTGGTCCAAAATGAACGGTGCGTTCGCCGATCGAGGCGGTTGTAGCATCGAACATTTTTGGTGCACACCCCCGTGGACGCCCATGTTTACGCCCAGTTTTCCTCATTATTCCGGCCGCTCCCCTAAATACGCCCACATGCCGCCCACAATGACCGTGCTCTTGCGGACAGGTTTTTTCGCACGGAGAAACGCATCCGTGAGCGGTGTGAGGTCGCCGTACATGCGCATACGGTTCCACCGCACCAAGCAGAATAACCCCCTTTGTACTTTGCGTGGGAGCGCACATCGCATCACGAACCCAAAACGCACCGTGAGTGGGCACCAGAGGCAGAACTCTGGGAGGCAATGGAGTCATCTGCCGCTGGGCTCCTGCTCCCAAGGGGGCACCTCTCCTTCATTTTGAGTTTGAATCAGTTCATTGAAAGCAGTTGATATTGCTAATGTGGCTTACTCCCCCTTCTAACATCATTTTTGCAAGTGTAACACCCTGTATTAGACCCATGAACTTACTTGAGACAGACACCATACTGAATGAGCTATT
Source organism: Crinia signifera (assembly GCF_055691185.1). Taxonomy (NCBI): domain Eukaryota; kingdom Metazoa; phylum Chordata; class Amphibia; order Anura; family Myobatrachidae; genus Crinia; species Crinia signifera. The sequence goes on from NC_139225.1 coordinate 24,810,983, forward strand.
TGGGGGGGGGGCACCAGTACTTACAGTACCTTGCCTCCGGGAAACTGGGATGAACTTACGCCACTGGTGGGCACCATTAGGCCTAAGTGCTCTGAGCATGGACTTGGGGCACCTCAGGATGGGACTTGGGGCACCTCAGGATGGGACTTGGGGCACCTCAGGATGGGACTTGGGGCACCCCAGGATGGGACTTGGGGCACCCCAGGATGGGACTTTGGGCACCTTAGGATGGGACTTGGGGCACCTCAGGATGGGACTTGGGGCACCTCAGGATGGGACTTGGGGCACTTCAGGATGGGACTTGGGGCACCTCAGGATGGGACTTGGGGCACCTCAGGATGGGACTTGGGGCACCTCAGGATGGGACATGGGGCACCTCAGGATGGGACTTGGGGCACCCCAGGATGGGACTTGGGGCACCTCAGGATGGGACTTGGGGCACCCCAGGATGGGACTTGGGGCACCTCAGGATGGGACTTGGGGTACCTCAGGATGAGACTTGGGGCACCTCAGGATGGGACTTGGCGCACCCCAGGATGGGACTTGGGGCACCTCAGGATGGGACTTGGGGCACCTCAGGATGGGACTTGGGGCACCTTAGGATGGGACTTGGGGCACCTTAGGGTGGGACTTGGGGCACCTCAGGATAGGACTTGGCGCACACCAGGATGGGACTTGGGGCACCTCAGTATGGGACTTGGGGCACCTTAGGATGGGACTTGGGGCACCTCAGGATAGGACTTGGGGCACCTTAGGATGGGACTTGGGGCACCTTAGGATGGGACTTGGCGCACCCCAGGATGGGACTTGGGGCACCTTAGGATGGGACTTGGGGCACCTCAGGATGAGATTGGACAGTGGTGCTCAGTTGAGGAATGGTTTTATAATTCATTTAAAGCCTTTTGTCTATTTTTAAAAAGACTCTCATGAGTTCGGCGCCAGACGGTTTATTTATAACCTGACGCTCCCTTTAGAACTTATCTTTTCAATTTTTTACACTTTTTTTCTCCTTTTTTTTTTTAAAGGAATCTGGAGCTGGAAGGCTGAGTCCAAGTTCCAGTCCTTAGTGCACAGTCCCAGTCCTTAGCTCACAGTCTTTAGCTCACAGTCAGGTCATGGGTCATAGGGTCAACAGTTAATAGGTCGACCACTATTGGTCGACAGGCAAAAGGTTTACTTTACTATCCATGCGGGCATAGAGTGAGATTATAATAGTGTGCCGAAGCATGGCGAGCGAAGGGGACGCGGTACACTTATATGTGTCCATTTCGACTTTTCAAACATGTCAACCTTTTTCCTGTGTCTGCCTTTTTCCTGTCAACCAAAAGTAGTCGACCTATTAACTGTCTGTTCTAATTACTGTCAACCCTATGACACATACCCACTTACAGTCCCAGGTCCAAGTTTCCAGTCCCAGTACACATGCTCTTCTTTACACCTCCTATGTGCCCAGGTGGCTGGGGAGCTGCGGGTCACTCTGTTGCCCATGTGGCTGGGGAGCAGCGGGTCACTCTGTTGCCCATGTGGCTGGGGAGCAGCGGGTCACTCTGTTGCTCAGGTGGCTGGGGAGCTGTGGGTCACTCTGTTGCTCAGGTGGCTGGGGAGCAGCGGGTCACTCTGTTGCCCATGTGGCTGGGGAGCAGCGGGTCACTCTGTTGCTCAGGTGGCTGGGTAACTGTGGGTCACTCTGTTGCTCAGGTGGCTGGGGAGCAGTGGGTCACTCTGTTGCTCAGGTGGCTGGGGAGCTGCGGGTCACTCTGTTGCCCAGGTGGCTGAGGAGCTGTGGGTCACTCTGTTGCTCAGGTGGCTGGGGAGCTGTGGGTAATTCTGTTGCTCAGGTGGCTGGGGAGCTGTGGGTCACTCTGTTGCCCATGTGGCTGGGGAGCTGCGGGTCACTCGGCTGGCCAGGTGGCTGTGGAGCTGTGGGCCACTAGGCTGGCTGGAGAGCTGTGGGTCACTCTGTAGCCCAGGGGGCTGAGGAGCTGTGGGTCACTCTGTTGCCCAGGTGGCTGGGGAGCTGCGGGTCACTCGGCTGGCCAGGTGGCTGAGGAGCTGTGGGTCACTCTGTTGCCCAGGTGGCTGGGGAGCTAAGGGTCACTCGGCTGGCCAGGTGGCTGTGGAGCTGTGGGCCACTAGGTTGGCTGAAGAGCTGTGGGTCACTCTGTAGCCCAGGGTGCTAGGGAGCTGTGGGTCACTCTGTTGCCCAGGTGGCTGGGGAGCTGCGGGTCACTCGGCTGGCCAGGTAGCTGGGGAGCTGCGGGTCACTCTGTTGCACATGTGGCTGGGGAGCTGCGGGTTACTCGGCTGGCCAGGTGGCTGGGGAGCTGCTGGTCACTCTGTTGCCCAGGTGGCTGGGGAGCTGCAGGTCACTCGGCTGGCCAGGTGGCTGGGGAGCTGCTGGTCACTCTGTTGCCCAGGTGGCTGGGGAGCTGCTGGTCACTCTGTTGCCCAGGTGGCTGGGGAGCTGCAGGTCACTCGGCTGGCCAGGTGGCTGGGGAGCTGCAGGTCACTCGGCTGGCAGGATTTTTTTCTTTTTTTTTGTTCAAAGGAAAGAGCAGCAGTCATGGTGGGAGTGGGGGGCTGTCTTCATAAACCCCCAAATGTGTAGTCCTCACAATGGAAACATTGGTAATGCTTAATATCTACATGAATGTGAGATGTTGCTCTCCTGCTGCTGCGAACTACAAGTTTCAGCAAGTCTACCCTACCGTTCCCTGTGCAGCCCTGTTACCAACACTACTGTAATGTATAAAATGCAGTGTAATTGCCTGTTCTATGCTCTGACGACTATTAGGCAGAGGGCATATAGGGGCCAATCACGCGTGAGCTTTTCCTGTAGTCTGTCACCTTCTCCTCTAATGATATATACATAATTGGACATAAGAGTATTAGAATTGTGTCCAAGAAATGTAAGTAATCCGGGATTTAAATGGGTATTCCAGCAAATCCTGCAATTCTTAATTAAAGGAATAATACACCTCTTTTAATTGGCACATTCATGAAATGCTCTACTGATCTCACCAAGGTGCAGTAAAGAAAGGCAGCAGCAGATGGCGCCATTCCACCACATTTCAGATGCCTGTTGTGTTCTGGAAAACCATTGTTCATTAATTAAAGAATGAAATGAGATGAAATAAACAGACTCTTCTGAAAATGATCAAGCCCCCCCCCCCCCCCCCCCCCACCCCCTGCACCAGCAGCTTGTGCAGCGCTGCCAATGGGCTGATGATTGTGTAAGCACTTTCCCAGGACATGCTCATTTAAATAAATTATGTTAATGGTTCTCATACCTGTTCTTCCGTCAGGATGTGCAGCTTCCTAATGTATTCCCTGATGGGGAATTACCGAGTGCATTTACATTGATCGGTGTGTCACGCATTAACCCCCTCACTGCCGGGCTGGCCTCTTCCGCTGGCTGCCATGCCTGGCCACTCACAACAGCCTGTAATAATAGAAAACATAGATAATACTGACAGCCACTGTATTTTGTCTAGTGACCCAGGATTTGTACCCAGGACTCGAGCAGGATTTTTATTGGGTAAAACATGCTGTGGAAACGGCTCTTAACCGTGTTTTATTACCTATTTTTTGACCTTTGCGCAGGCACCTTCTGCTGCCCATCTGCCTGACAGTCCCCACTTGCTGCCCTGCTTCCCCGGGATTCCCGTTCCAATGGAAACGATGTCAACCCGGCAAAAAAACCCAGGAAAACAGGGCAGTGGAAACAGGGACATTGGTAGGGAGACCCACCAAAATCCTGTGTGTAATAACCCTTTCAGGCATTTCATTCTGGGATTTTTCATGTGTGTGCGCATCACCCTGGGAGCTTATGTCTTTTATGTCTGAAAGGCTAGTCCCGGGATTTTAGTCGACTAAAATCCCGGGTCCTGCGCGCCTGCAATTGACCCAGGATTTAAAAAAACACACGATTGTACCGGGTTTAAAATCCCGGGTGGTATGCCAGAAAGGGGTATGAGCCAGGATTTTGGTGGAAGAGCGATATCACCAGTGTGTATATTACCATAGACACGTGCTTAATAGTGTAACAGTAATGTGCTCTAAGCTATCCTTTGTAAGATTCCCCTTTATTATATGTGTACAATCATGCAGTACAGGGTGGTACCAGAGTTGAAATTCAGAATGCCGACACGGGAGTGACGACGCCCTGAATGTCGACATTTTGACTATGGACCGGAAATCATCTTTGCGAATGTCGACAGTTGGCATGTCAACCATGCATATTTGTAAGTATCCCTAACTGCGGCCCATACTTGCTGATATGCAGGCAGCCATCTTGGCGTGGCAGAGGGGTGTTGACGCTGGGCAGGACGGGAAGCATGCGCGCCAATCACAACAATGCAAACCCATCTGTGCTACATATTGCTGAGATTGCGGAGGCAGGTGGAGGTACTGCAGCAGAAGGGGGGACGACACACACGCAGTCAGGTGACACTGGATTGAACGCAACCCAATCCTAAAATTAGTCAAAGTCTTCAGTTCCATACAGACCACAGTGTACGATAATGTAGCACTTACTGTAGGTGACTATACATGTATTCTGTGACCATTGGCAGTGCTGTGGGCAGGAATGAATGTCATTTCTGATTTCAGTCACTGCTGCAATATACTGTAAATGCAGTGGGTGAAACAGGATTAAATGCAATGTTATATATGTGAGACAGTATATTCAGCTAAAGACTATAGTATATGCAGAAACTGAGAATTTATCAAATGCAGTGAGACATTATTATATGCGCAGGGTAATATTATGCAGTGAGTGGTACATTATTATATGTACTGGCATAACTACTGTGGTTGCAGCTGCTATGGCAGGGCTGGGCAACACCGGCCCTCCAGATGTTAATGAACTACACATCCCAGGATGCTTTGCATTAGTTTTGCTATGTGGCCATGCTGAAACTGATGCAAGGCATGCTGGGATGTGTAGTTCATCAACATCTGGAGGGCCGGTGTTGCCCAGCCCTGTGCTATGGGGCCTGAGCTTATTCCAGGGCCCACAGCTCCCCCTGCACCCAGTGACTGGCTGTCCCCAAAGCCAGACGCTCCCCCTTCATCTCCAGGTGCCAGAGAGAACACCCTTTCCACACCCTAAGCAAGCTGCGGACGTGGAGGATGTAGTGGCCCACCACACTGGGGCAGATGTAAAATGTGCAGAGAGAATTAGATTTGGGTGAGTTATTTTGTTTCTGTGCAGGGTACATACTGGCTGCATTATTTTTACACTGCAATATAGATCTCACTTTGAAGTAAAACCCCACCCAAATCGAATTCTCTCTGCACAAGTAACATCTGCCCCACCTGCAGTGCACACGGTTTTATCCATCTAAGAAGGATTTTGTCAGAGTGAACTAGAATAAGGCCCTATGTCTTTCTATCTGACACTGTCACTCTCTCCATCATTGTCTCTATCTCTCCTTCTGACACTCCCCCCTGATGACACTGTCTCTCTTTGACACTATGGGCCTTATTCTAGTTCACTCTTTCTGACAAATTCCTTCTTAGACGGACAAAACCATGTGCACTGCAGGTGGGGCAGATGTTACTTGTGCAGAGAGAATTAGATTTGGGTGGGGTTTTACTTCAAAGTGAGATCTATATTGCAGTGCAAAAATAAAGCAGACAGTATTTACCCTGCACAGAAACAAAATAACTCACCCAAATCTAATTCTCTCTGCACATTTTACATCTGCCCCCCTGCAGTGCACATGGTTTTGTCCATCTAAGAAGTATTTTGTCAGAAAGAGTGAACTGGAATAAGGCCCTATGTCTCTCTCTTTCTGACACTCTCTTACTGACCCTTTCTTTCTCCCCACCCCCCTGATGACACTACAGTCTCTCTTTCTGACACTGTCTCTCTCTTTCTGACAATATGTCTTTCTTTCTGACAATATCTCTCTCTCTCCGTCACCTCCTGACACTCCCCCAACCCCTCTTGACGCTTCCAGTAGCGTTTGTGCCCAAATCTAACAGTGCAATGCCATAAAACAGGGATGGGGAACCTTCGGTCCTCCAGCTGTTTTGGAACTACACATCCCAGCATGCTTTGTTACAGTTTTGCTATGTGGCCATGCTTCAACTGTTGCAGGGCATGCTGGGATGTGTAGTTCAACAACAGCTGGAGGGCCGAAGGTTCCCCATCCCTGCCATAAAACATTGTCTTTAAGAATTTCTGGCATAAACATGATTGGAAGGAATTTGCACCTCTTACATTGCAGCGTGGTTTGTCCGGGTGCACGTGTATACCCCCTCTGTCTGTCTGTGTATCTAGGAGAAGGGGAAGATGGGTAGGGGGTATAAAAAGACATGGACAATGTGGTATGACCAGGGAAAGATGGGCAGGGGGTGTGCAGGAGGGTATTGCCAGGAGGAGTAGAATGACAGGGAAGGATGAGCAGGGGGAGATGGATAGGTGGCTAATGGCAGGGGGATGAACAGGAGGAAATGGACAGGGTATTGTAGATGGGCATGGAGATTTGGGAATGGGCAGGGGGATAGGAAAGAGAAGATTGGATGGTGGTTTGGGCAGATGAGTATGGGCAGGAGGAGATGGGAAGTGTGGTTTGGGCAGGTGGGTATAAGCAATAGGAGATGGGAAGGGGCTATGGGCAGGGGCTGGTGGACAAGGGGGATTTGGGAAGTGGCAGGACAGAGGGGATGAGCAGATGATGGACAGTTGGGTATGTGCAGCAGGAGATGGGAAGTTTGGTTTGGGCAGGTGGGTAATGGTATAAGCAAAAGGAGATGGGAAGGAGATGTGGTTTGGGCATGGGGTGGTGGACTGGGGTATTTGAGAAGGGGGGATGAGCAGGAGGAGATTAGAAGAGGACATGGGTATGGGCAGGAGGAAAGAGGAGGCTGGGTATGGGCAGGAGGAGAGAGGAGGCTGGGTATGAGCAGGAGATGGGAGGCTGGGTATGAACAGGAGGAGATGGGCAGCTGGATAAGGTATTAATAGGAGGAGATGCCAGCTGGGTATGAGCAAGAAGAGATGGGAGGCTGGGTATGATGATGAGCAGGAGGAGATGGGACTCGGGAGGCTGAGTATGATGATGACCAGGAGGAGATGGGAGGTTGGGTATGGGCAGGATAATGGGCGGAGCATGCAGAGTGACATCACAGCCCCGCCCCCGCCACTATGCAGCCGGAGCATCCTGCGATCAGTCAGTTAGGCGGCGGCCGCACATCACGGCGGGATCTGGGCGCTAGGTTGGAGCAGCAGCCGCTGTGTGTTACGGAGAAGCAGAGCAGCGGCAGCAGCAGGGCACCGGGCATCCCTGACACAGACAGACTCCCCCACCAGCGCCCGGACTCCTCCGCAGCAGTAGCCGGGAGGATGATGTGCAGGACGCGCGGCGCCGCGCTAGATCCCCGGGCCATGCCCGCTGCCCGCTCCCTGCAGAGCAGAGCCCCCCGTCCGGCCGGCACAGCATGAGGCGTCGTTGGAGAAGCCCGGAGCAGACATGACGGTGCCGTTGCTGAAGATCGGGGTTGTGCTGAGCACCATGGCCATGATCACCAACTGGATGTCGCAGACGCTGCCTTCCCTGGTGGGGCTCAACACCACCCGGCTCACGGCGGCCAGCGCGGGCACCCTGGACCGGAGCACCGGAGTGAGTCAGTCACCTGGCCCAGGGGGTGGGGGTGTCTCTGTCCTTGTCCCTGTCTCGGGGTGTCTATGTCCCTGCACCTGTCCTGGAGTGGGTTTCCGCATTTACCCTGGGGGCTTTGTCACTGTCTTGGGGGTCTCCCTTACTATGTCCTGATGTCCCTGTACACTGGGGGTCTCTGTCCCATCACTGGGGGTCTCTCTGATTCTGCCCTGGATTTAACCCCTGCCTGTCCAGCAGATCACAGTTGCATTGGCCTCTATATTAACCCCACAGTGCTACAGACAGATATGAGTTTGCTCTGTCTGGCACGTCAAGAGTTAAAATGTTTCCCAGATATCTGAATGGTGTGTCCCCCCCCCCCCCCCCCCCCATGGACCCAGCTAGGGGACTGGGGCTGTGACACGCGGACCTGCTGTGTGTACTTGGCCAGGTGATGACATGGCTTCTGCAGGCGACATTGTGGCAGAACAGGAGCATCACTTGCTCATTATCTAGGTGGACAGATCAACTCACTTGTCCTTAATACCCTCTACAGGGATCCTTCCATTCACAGCTCTGCTGTGTAGAATCCCATTCCTTCTGATGGACTGACCGCACCTGCTAGTCTCTGAATTCCGGGGAATATGTAGAGCGCACAGTCTATTACAGAACATGTATATCTTTCTGTGTTATGCAGCCTTACATACAATGTACATGACAGACCCTGCACCTGAGCAGGCCTCACACGCTTGGGATCTGCTATCTGGCTACCCCCTATCCCGCAGGATTGGATATTTGTCTGTCCAGTAACACGGTATCACACACACAGACATGACCACCTCTGTCTACAGTCACCGTGAGGAGCGCTGCTGTCTCAGGAGAGTGCTGCAGGAGGTGTCTCATAAACGGTCTTGATTTGGTCTCAGTGATGGAATAAACATTTTATCCAGAAAACACTATGTGCGAGCCTTCGGTATTCTAGACCCCGTCTCACATCTGCTGTATATACTCCGTGTATAATAGATGCAGCCTGTGTTATTATGGTCTCTATAGAGCAGCCCCGGAATAACGACCCTCTCTCTCTCCGGTAACATCTGCAGGTGCACCACAGTCTGTTCTGTGTCCGATGGTCTTAGCGGTGCCCTCCGCACCAGTTTGTCCGCGAGTCGGCTTGGTTAGGTAGCAGCTCTCATTGAGTGCCTGATTGTAACATGGAAGCGTTTAACCCTTTCGCCTCTGCACCGGTCTATGATTAAACAATTGTTCTTATTAAATTGATAGGGATCCAACAATACTGTTTACCAGAATTATTACCGCTCACCACTGCGCCACTTTCAAGGTTTATTTGTACGCTTTGCATTCCTCGCTGTCCGACGCTGTGGCAGTCGGCAGTAATATATGGCATGAGGCACTAAGATACCTGAGGCTGTTGGGTAAGAGCCCTCTGTGATTATGCTCATGGTTATATGTCATGGATGCCGTTCACCTGCTTTCCTGGCTACGCTGTAGGTTGGCAAGTTGGTGACCGAGCCACGTTCACTAATTGACACCATTCCCATGGTCAGGTCTCACTATAAAACATATATATTTTTTCTCCTCTGCCCTGATTTCAGGTGTTGCCGACCAACCCAGAAGAAAGCTGGCAGGTGTACAGTTCCGCTCAGGACAGCGAGGGGCGATGTATATGTACGGTGGTGGCACCGCAACAGACCATGTGTTCCCGGGACGCTAGGACGAAGCAGCTCAGGCAACTATTAGAGAAGGTGAGAGGCGGCCTCCCGCTGTGTGTCTCCAGCAACCGGCCGTGACGGCGACGAATGCATTACCCAGGACCTTTTTGTCTGGCTCTAATGGAACGCTTGTAAATTGTGTCTGAAATAATGTTAACGATTTGACTGAGTGGAAGTCTCTGAGGCGCGGAAATGAGACCATTAGAGTATCCGCTGTGCAGAATTGGCCCCGGAGAAAGCAATTAGTGCTGTAATGAAAGGGTTAATGTTTAGCGGAACATTTGCTGTAGTGTAACCCAGCAGAATACAATGATCTAGAATCAGCCGGCCAGCAAAGATAACCGGGTAGAGTACGTGTACGAGGCGTTCTTATAGTACGCCTTATTCTCCTTGGGGAACTCATCTTGTTTTACCATTACACTGATCAGAACAGGATCGTTGTGGCCCAGCGGCCCTCGGCTGCTGTTGATCTACATATCCCAGCATGCCCTAATGGCAGGGCATGCTGGGAAGTTTAGTTCCACCGTGGTTGGACAGCTGCGTGCTGAACCCCAAATGCATTTAAGGCCAGTGTCAAACCATGACGTGAAGATAAGGTCACCGCTGTGAGATAGGATTACTGGGGGGATGAGCGGAGATGCTCTGATGGATCTTACCAACCTGTGACCTTGATCTTTGTCTTCTTTTTAGGTGCAGAACATGTCCCAGTCAATAGAGGTACTGGACAGGCGGACTCAGAGGGACCTCCAGTATGTCGAGAGGATGGAAAACCAAATGAAAGGCCTGGAATCCAAATTTAAACAAGTAGAAGAGACTCACAGGCAGCACCAAGCCAGACAGTTTAAGGTGGGTTCTCTGTCTTCTTCATCAAGCTGGCGCAGCCTGTGGGACTCCAGCTCTTGGGATAGAGTTTCCAGCTGGGCCTGAGCACTGTTGGTCCTCCAGCTGATGAAAACATATACAACCAGCTGGCCTGCTAAGTCTTGAAGGGCCCCATGCTAGCTGAAGGCCCACAGGTTGCCCATCTTTCCTACAATGCATTATGTTCCCATTGTTAATGATTTGAATTGATAAGATGTCTAGAGGTAACTCAGCTGTAGATGGCCCCTGGTTGGGGTTAGTCTCCTAGAAAACAATCTAGATAGGAACCAGAATTAGTCTGTACCTAAACTTACTGAGATACTTCCAGAAACCAGGTGTAAGCAGGATAGAGCTCCCTCATTCCAAATATTAACCATAAACCTAGTAAGTAAGTCTTCATGAAATAATGTTTAATTAGGGAAATCAAATAATTATCCCCCCGGATGGATCCATGAATGGCTGTGGGACTGTTAGACTATGCTGAGGTCGTATTGATCGTTTACAGTCAATGAACTCAAAAATTGCTAAATTCCCAAATAAAGAGCACGGAACATCTAGAAAGACAGGAAAAGTAAAGGGTCCCTTCTTTCGGTTGGGGTAATAACTCCTAAATCCGTAATGTCAACCCTTTGAGCAGAGGCCACTGAAACCGCCTCTCATGAGAGTCCAAAGCATACTTTGACCTGGAGTTTCACCGTACAATCCAAACACTAATTATTTGTTATGCTCTGGTTTAAACTCCCTAAGATCATTGCTATTTGTCATCCCTACGAGGCCTGGTCAGTTAAGCTTGGCAATGCTCTTTGTTGATATATAGGGGGAGGCCTTGGTTGGGTTTGGCCAAGTAGGGTGGAACGTCTTGACTTGGGAGCTCAAGTCAAGAAGTTCCACCCTACTTGACCCAACCCAACTAAGGCTCTACCTATATAATAACAAAGAGCCTTGCCAAGCTTAACTGACCAGGCCTCGTAGTGAGGACAAAACCCAACTATTATCTTATGGAGACCCGCAGTGACCGGGTGGAAGACTGAGAGGTGCCCTAAGGAAGACCCCATACAGTAGTTGTCTGGAATTTCATACAGTCAAAAGACTGCAGAAAGGACACAACGAATGTGGAACAAATGGAGCTACAGGTTCTACTTCACTTCCACATGGGGATCTGTGGTCCCTATTTTTTTACTTTACCTTTGTTTCTGCAAAACACACAACCCCCAGCCAGGTGTAGTATGGGGAAATAATACAGCAGCAATGTGTGAATGGAGTATATATACTAGCTTCCAGCAGTGAATCAATCTGTTTTCCACCAGAATGCTCACATGACAAATTAGTCATTGTCATACAGGTGGTGACTTAAAAGGAGGGGGGGGGGGATATTTCTATTTTCAGATGATCTTATAGCAGGGGGTTGGTAGATGGTTCTCTCGCAACTACTGCTCCGGAAGTTGCCTTTTTGTCGTGGGTTTTTTTTCTGTGTTTTTCAGCCATGTGCTGGGGGTTGTTAAAGAATATTGATAATATGAGAAGGTTTTTAGGGGAGGAAAACGGGGATTAGAGAGAATTACGTAATACAATGAGTGCGAATTCTAACAATCGGCACGCAAGGCTGATTCGATTCGCTGTCCTGAGACCTGGGTCATCGCTTTACTGCTACATGTGAAGACGGGAGAACTGATCATGGGAATACAAGGCTAAGAAGCACAGAAAAGCATTGCACGTCAATGACTGTTGCCCTCAGCAACCAAACATAGAGCTGTAATTCTGGCCTATAAGCGTCTGATCCTTTCACAATTTTTAGTTTAGCTCAGTGTGATCCCGCACATCCGGTGATGAGGTCAGAGTGAGGCTCGTCAGCAGAAATGACGCTCGTCTAATTAGCGACAGATTGATGTAAGCATGCCAGGCTGTTCCTGCTGCCACTTCTTCAAGCTCATAAGTCAAACTGGATACAGCTCCGATATATTCTGCAGTCGTTCCCATCAGGACATTATTATAGAGACAAAAGCACCGTCCCTGAGTATGTATACATTACATATATTTGGGGCCGAGGTTTGTCTCTGGATAATAGAACCGTAGCTGCAGTTTTCCTGTACGTAATTGTATATAGGAATTGTGATTTTAGCTGCAGATAAACCGCGCACCCATTAAGCTTATTGTGCCATCGATCCGGTCTTTAGAACCCTTTTTTATCGCTACCAGTACAGGCCTTGATTTAACCTACAAACAACATTGGCAATCGTCACTACGAGCCCTCTCAAGTGGCACCTTAAAGACTCTGCTGCGCTGTGGCCATTAAGTTCTGTATAGCCATAACAATAATGAAATGCCAGTCTCTCCCACGTGCCAGTACATAAAACGCACGCCATTTAGTCCCGGGTACTAAAGCTGTTGAAGGCGGCAGATCGTCTAAGATGTGAGCGATTATAATCAGGTGGTAGAACGTGGGACAGTGGAGTTGGCTTCGTGCCTTTTATATTCAGGGCAAGTTAAATACAGATTTCTGGTTTGAGACCGAGAACCGGGGCGTATTTGGGCAAGTTTAAATTATGGGGAGAAAAATGTATATTTCATTTCTGAGTAACAGATAAGCGAACAGACTTTTGTTGAACGTGTTAGAGCAGATGTAAGCCACTGGTGGAACCACATGTCCCAGCATGCTGGTAAGCAGCCTAGAGATTCACCCCACCTACCGTTTTTTAAACGTCCTCTGTGATACACGGAAAGTCAGGCGGATATTACGTGTCTTTGGAGTGGACGTGTTATTATGGGAAGTCAGTTTGCAATCCAGTGACAGGAGCGTAGCCAGCCAAGGTCATCTCTGTAGGAATCTGGGCGTACTTTCCGCCATTGCTGTCACCTGCTCCTGTTTAATTGCTCCCACTGGGAGGTAGACGGCGCCTGCATGAGATTCCAGGTGCTCTAAGCTCCATCACACTCTGCGCTGCTCCTGTCTCCCTCCCTCCCTCGCACTGTACACGGATGCTGAAACTGTCCTTGTGCATAATCCTCCCATACATTACACTGTACACCCATGTTCTCGTATATGGTACGGTGGGAATCACATGCCGGTTACATCCGAAGCTTATACTTCTATATTCTGCAGAACATTGCACTGTCCATTTACCACCTACCAGATATATGATAGTCTGCAGATTATCCCATCGCTGATATTGCAGATCATTGCACTGTCCCATCTACCCCTTTACATGATTCCATTACTAAAATCTCTAGCGATCTGCAGAACATTGCTCTGTCCCATTTATCACCTATCAGATACATAATATATTCTGCAGAGTATTACATTACTGGCCCCTCTAGTTATCTGCAGAGCATTACTTTGTTCTAGCTACCCTCTGACCGGTATATATTGGTATATGCTGCAGATATATAACTGCAGAACACTGCTCTCTCTCTCTCTCTCTCTCTCTCTCATCTACCCCATGCCAATAACATCACTAACCCCTACCAATGCTGCTGAGTGTCTGTGTTGTTCCCTCCTTGGCTGGCACCAGTTTGCTTCTGTAGGGTAATCCCGTTCTGTGCTTTTCATTCTTGTATTTATATGATCAGGAATAGATGTTGGCTGCAGCACCGCTTTCTACAGGTAATACAGTTGTGTCCGGAGAGCAGATTTGTGTTGTGTGAAAATAAGACTTTGCTGATTATAGAAATACATGGATAAAAAGCACAGACAAAAAGCACAGACAATGAGCTCTTTTTTGATCGTGTTGCCACCTCCATGCGGACTATGCCCTTGGCGGAACCAAGTGTCACCCGCAACTAAGTCTTTCAATGTTGGGATCCATGTACTGTGGGTTTTGATCTGCTTGTACTCTCACCGTTGGGAGTACTTGCTGATAGTTTACAAATTGGGGCAGTGCCTTGGAAAAGTGGGTATTATTTAGTGAATCTCTTTAGTTTTAGTGTTTATTCTAGAGCCCAGCATCTTTCAACACCCGTGCAGTTCCTCTTCCCTGTCCCGCTCTCATACTGTGCTTCTAGCACAGTCTGGTCTGTATCTCAGCGCTGATATTTAGATTAGACCTGTGCCCTGGCAGTGAAGAGGAAATGTAGGGGTTTTGAAGATCCTAGAATGAACACAAAGTTCGATTATTGTTTTGCATTTTCCCAAAGAAAGTTCCAGCAGTGACCCAGCCATAACTATCAGAGAGAAAAAATGAACAACAGGCGTTTAAGTTGAGATGCTGAGGACTAGACCACCAGGAAAGGGGCCAACAGACCCACAAGCAGCCTGAGGGCTCTTTAGCATGATCCTAATTAGTGCGGACCCTGCTGGTTACAAGAGATGGGGAGGGGGGAGCCATAAGTAGCCCCTAACAGTGTGACCAGTGCCCCCCCATAAAACATCATTGTGTTGATGAACCTGAGCCACCTTCCAATCTGTTTGTGAATGACATCTGTTTTAAAGCAGATTGGCGCACAAACGCCTAAACCGTTATTTCGTCTTCTTGCTTACAGGGCTAACTTAACTTGCAGTGACGAAGAGGCAGTATACGCCTATGTTACCATGAAAGAGACACACAGCAGTTTGGCACCAATCAGACCTTTTTTCTTTTTTTTTAATTTTTTAATTTATTTTTGTTTTTTATTCGTTATCCACCCGATTTAGAGCTATTTCACTAAGGAACGTTGAACACGTTGATCTCAAATCTTCCTTTGCATGCGAATGTAGCAACATTTCATGAAGAATTTTTAACCCTATGTCAATGCATTATATATATTTTTTTTTTTTAAAGAAAAAAAACAAAAAATCTTTGTGTATGTGTTTTAAAAAGCATGTAACCAATAAGATGTTGCATTTGGAAAAAAAAATGACTAATAAAGGCCTTTCCCAAAGAAGTTGTACTGAAGGTTTTATTAATATGGTATTTTCCGACACTTCTCTTTACACATGAGCGGTCAGAGGGTGTAGCCCAATGCCAGTCACGTATAGGGAGGGGGCAGGCAGGCACAGGCCAGGCAGGGTAGCCATGAGGAAGGGCAGGGTGTTGCCACGTTTTGCATGCAGAGCACTGAACCGGCTTATTTTAACCTTGCAGGCAATAAAAGCGAAAATGGAGGAACTTAGGCCTCTGATACCAGTGTTGGAAGAGTACAAAGCCGATGCAAAATTGGTATTGCAATTTAAGGAGGAGGTCCAGAATCTGACGTCAGTTCTTAACGAGCTTCAGGAGGAGATTGGCGCCTATGACTACGAAGAGCTGCAGAGCAGAGTGTCAAATCTTGAAGAAAGGCTTCGTGCGTGCATGCAAAAATTAGGTAGGATCAGACATGTTTTGGTGGCAACAGCCTGCTACACCCATCTGCAAACACACACATAACCGTAGCTAGCGGTGCTGGGCACACATGGCCGTAGCTAGCGGTGCTGGGCACACATGGCCGTAGCTAGCGGTGCTGGGCACACATGGCCGTAGCTAGCGGCGCTGGGCACACACATAGCCGTAGCTAGCGGCGCTGGGCACACACATAGCCGTAGCTAGCGGCGCTGGGCACACACATAGCCGTAGCTAGCGGTGCTGGGCACACACATAGCCGTAGCTAGCGGCGCTGGGCACACACATAGCCGTAGCTAGCGGCGCTGGGCACACACATAGCCGTAGCTAGCGGCGCTGGGCACACACATAGCCGTAGCTAGCGGCGCTGGGCACACACATAGCCGTAGCTAGCGGCGCTGGGCACACACATAGCCGTAGCTAGCGGCGCTGGGCACACACATAGCCGTAGCTAGCGGCGCTGGGCACACACATAGCCGTAGCTAGCGGCGCTGGGCACACACATAGCCGTAGCTAGCGGCGCTGGGCACACACATAGCCGTAGCTAGCGGCGCTGGGCACACACATAGCCGTAGCTAGCGGCGCTGGGCACACACATAGCCGTAGCTAGCGGCGCTGGGCACACACATAGCCGTAGCTAGCGATGCTGGGCACACACATAGCCGTAGCTAGCGGCGCTGGACAGGCACCTACCCCTAGGCTGAACTCCTGGGTCACAGAACAGCCTGCTACATCCATCTGCAAACACACATAACCGTAACTAGCGGTGCTGAGCACACACATGGCCGGCACTAGCGGTGCTGGGCACACACATGGCCGGCGCTAGCGGTGCTGGGCACACACATGGCCGGCGCTAGCGGTGCTGGGCACACACATGGCCGGCGCTAGCGGTGCTGGGCACACACATGGCCGGCGCTAGCGGTGCTGGGCACACACATGGCCGGGCAGGCACCTACCCCTAGGCTGGGCTCCTAGGTCACAGAACAGCCTGCTACACCCATCTGCAAACCTATAATCGTAGCTAGCGGTACTGGGCACACAGGGCAGGAGCTAGCAGTACTGGCATACTTAACCATAGCTAGCGGCGCTGGGCGCACATAGCTGTAGCTAGCGCTGCAGGGCACACATATCCATAGGTAGTGCTGCTGGGCAGGCACCTACCCCTAGACTGGGCTCCTCAGTTACAGAACAGCCTGCTACAACCATCTGCAAACACATAACCGTAGCTAGCGGTGCTGGGCACACAGGATCGTAGCTAGCAGTGCTGGGCATACAGGGCAGGAGCTAGCAGTACTAGCATACTTAACCATAGCTAGCGGCACACATAGCTGTAGCTAGCACTGCAGGCCACACCTATCCATAGCTAGCGCTGCTGGGCAGGCACCTACCCCTAGACTGGGCTCCTCAGTTACAGACCAGCCAGCTACAACCATCTGCAAACACATAACCGTAGCTAGCGGTGCTGGGCACACCGTGTCGTAGCTAGTGGTGCTGGGCATACAGGGTCGTAGCTAGTGGTGCTGGGCACACAGGGCCGAAGATAGCAGTGCTGGGCAGGCACCTACCCCTAGACTGGGCTCCTACATCATAGAACATCCTGCTACACCCATCTGCAAACACTTAACCATAGCTAGCGGCGCTGGGCAGGGCTCCTCCGTCATAGAACAGCCTGCTACACCCATCTGC
Source organism: Crinia signifera (assembly GCF_055691185.1). Lineage (NCBI taxonomy): Eukaryota > Metazoa > Chordata > Amphibia > Anura > Myobatrachidae > Crinia > Crinia signifera. The sequence continues at coordinate 24,828,161 of NC_139225.1, forward strand.
AAACATATAATCGTAGCTAGCGGTACTGGGCACACAGGGCAGGAGCTAGCAGTACTGGCATACTTAACCATAGCTAGCGGCGCTGGGCGCACATAGTTGTAGCCAGCGCTGCAGGGCACACCTATCCATAGGTAGCGCTGCTGGGCAGGCACCTACCCCTAGACTGGGCTCCTCAGTTACAGAACAGCCTGCTACAACCATCTGCAAACAAATAACCATAGCTAGTGGTGCAGGGCACACAGTGTCATAGCTAGTGGTGCTGGGCATACAGGGTCGTAGCTAGTGGTGCTGGGCACACAGGGCCGAAGGTAGCAGTGCTGGGCAGGCACCTACCCCTAGACTGGGCTCCTCCATCATAGAACATCCTGCTACACCCATCTGCAAACACTTAACCATAGCTAGCGGCGCTGGGCAGGGCTCCTCCGTCATAGAACAGCCTGCTACACCCATCTGCAAACATATAATCGTAGCTAGCGGTACTGGGCACACAGGGCAGGAGCTAGCAGTACTGGCATATTTAACCATAGCTAGCGGCGCTGGGTGCACATAGCTGTAGCTAGCACTGCAGGCCACACATATCCATAGCTAGCGCTGCTGGGCAGGCACCGACCCCTAGACTGGGCTCCTCAGTTACAGACCGGCCTGCTACAACCATCTGCAAACACATAACCGTAGCTAGTGGTGCTGGGCACACAGGGTCGTAGCTAGTGGTGCTGGGCACACAGGGTCGTAGCTAGTGGTGCTGGGCACACAGGGTCGTAGCTAGCGGTGCTGGGCACACAGGGTCGTATCTAGCGATGCTGGGCAGACACCTACCCTTAGACCGGGCTCCTCAGTCACAGTACACCCATCTTCAAACACTTAACCTTAGCTAGCGGTGCTGGGCACACAGGGCGGGAGCTAGCGGTACTGGCACACCTATCCATAGCTAGCGCTGCTGGTCAGGCACCTACCCCTATACTGGGCTCCTCAGTCACAGTACTGGCAGGCCACACATATCAGTACTGGCATATCCATAGCTAGTGCTGCTGGTCAGGCACCTACCCCTAGACTGGGCTCCTCAGTCACAGAACAGCCTGCTCCACCCATCTGCAAACACATAACTGTAGCTAGCACTGCAGGGCACACAAGGCCGTAGCTATCGCCGCTGGGCAGGGACCTACCCCTATGTCAGGGTCCTCAGTCATCTGCAAACATACATAACCATAGCTAGCGGTGCTGGGCACACGGGGTTGTAGCTAGTGGTGCTGGGCACACAGGGTCGTAGCTAGTGGTGCTGGGCACACCGGGCTGGAGCTAGCGGTGCTGGGCAGACACCTACCCCTAGGATGGGCTTCCTCAATCATAGAACAGCCTGCTACACCCATCTGCAAACACTTAACCAAAGCTAGTAGCGCTGGGCGTACATAGCTGTTGCACAGGCACCTACCCCTAGGTCGGGCTCCTCTGTCACAGAACAGCCTGCTACATCCACCTGCAAACACACAGCCTTAGCTAGCAGTGCTGGGCCCACACAGCTGTAGCTAGCGGCACTGGACAGCCACCACAGTCACAGACCAGCATTGGAGACCATTGCTTTCCGTGGCTCCTGCAGTGCCTCAGAACATGCCGTGCAACCTAGGAAGATTAGTTCACCAAATGCAAAGGATTATAGGTCAAACACATGGGGTTCAATACTCAATTCATGATATGGCATTGTGTTCTGGAATGGAGGGTGACACTAGACATTTCTCAGTTGTGTGGGGTTTGTTGCTTCTGTTATGATGACCATGTTATGAACTGCACCAATGTCTATCCTCTATATTTGCCGGGAAAGTTTCCCACTGAAGCCAATGTTCCTGTTATATTGATAAGCCAATGGTCGCCCCCGATTTCCTTACGTGAGGGGTCAATATAAATCGCCAGCACTCAGAAGCTCTGGCCTTCGCTAAAGGTCCACTGAGCCACATTTAAAGATTATTAAACGGCTGTTACTGGTGACAGCGGCTTGCGGCTACGTATACAGGTCACCTCTATTGGAAAAACACTGCGTTTGCCAAAAACAAAACTGCACAAAGACCAGTTCAGCAGAGAGGGGGCTCTGTACGTGACACGTCTGCAGATCTGTGTCCGCTTTTTGAGGATTCACTGAGTAAATATAGACGCATCCAGGGAGGGGGGGTAATGACCTAGTATTCCCTGTGCAGACCACACTGTACAGCCTGGGTGCAGTATGTCTGTAGTAATGGGATTACAGTGTGAACTACCCATTCAGTGTATTACAGATGTGTTCTACTGAGTAATCATAAATGCTTATAGTTGCATATAATTGATATTCATATATACAAAGAAAAGTTTGATTATCCATTCTGCAAAATTATCATTGGCTTGATTTACCCCTAAGTAGACCTAGTATTGTCTAGAGATCTGTAACCGATGAGACTGACTGATGTAAACCTTCAGTTTCAGAACACTGGGCTTAATTCATGTTTGTACTCAGCGGCCGATGTTCACACAGTGGAGCAATTATCGGAAGAAAGCGCATGTGCTGCTATTGCAATGTGCAAGGGTGCCTCTGTGATCCCGCCCATACTGAGGGATAGATGTATGAAGCAGTGATCAGGGAGAAGTGGCTCATGGCAACCAATCAGCAGCTCTGTATAGTTTTATATTATGCAAGTTATAGATGTTACTTCAGTGTTGATTGGTTGCCATGGGCCATTTCTCCTCTGGCTCACTTCTCACGTATCACTGCTTCATACATCTACCCCTGAGAACTTTGCTGCAGAGTGACAAGAAGTGGCCATCTGGATGCGGTAGCGGGAAGTGGTTGGGAAAACGCAGGTGTCATTGCTGTTTTCAAGGAGCGATGGATGCGGGATCGTATGTGCAAACACATGGCATATGGGTCGCTACTGCTGTGGCCAGTCTGTGTAGCCAATGACCACAGGTTCTCAAAGTCGGTCCTCAGGACCCCAGATATTGCAAGCCTCCTCACAGAATCAAGTGAAATAATTGGCTCCACCTGTGGATCTTTAAAAATGTCAATCAGTAATGAGTGCACCTGTTGGGTGACCTGGAAAACTTGAACTGTGTAGGGTCCTGAGGACCGACTTTGAGAACCACTGCCATAGACCAATCCGTAGCACACAAGTTCCCCCACAATTGCTTATAGTCTGATGTGTACACCAGTGCAATTAAACTTGCAATGGCTCAGCTGAGCGACCCTTTCCCTTCCTGGCTGGAGTCGTCACTTGCTGAGATTAGCAGCTCCGTAGCCTAGAGCAGGCATGGACTAACTATAGCCCTCCAGTTGATGTGAAACTACAAGTCCCATCATGCCTTGCCACAGTTTTGCTATTACGGAATGCTCAAACTATGGCAAGGCATGCTGGGATGTGTAGTTTGACAGCAGCTGGAGGTTTGTCCCTGGGAAATAACGAGACTGATTCGGAACCCACTCGGCGCTGTGTGTAGGTGACTAGGGCGCTTAAATCATAGAAATGGCTGAGCTGCTCCGCCCACACACAGATCCGTGTACTGGTTTGCCCTGTGCGTGGTACGTTGCTGCTGAGAGAGAGAGACGCGCACGCACAATCTGTCTTGCTGGAGAGCACCATATGGTGCTGCAATTGGAACAAGTGCTCCAGTTTCATCAGCACCGCACATCCCCCATCTCTGATACAGACGCATCGGGCTACAGCCCCCTTATTACACCGCGCTGGGGTGAGGACACCGGGCGCAGATCAGCCTCTGGTTCTCCTCGCTGTTAAACGCCTCCTCTTTTGTCCTCTATATTTACATTCAGTTCAGGTTCTAAGAGATGAAATCAATTTCAGTGCACATTATCGGATTTGTATTAGGGTGCGCGAGCCAATGAGACGGTTTATTTCCATCCCAGGGCGTAGCGCTCGCCGGGAGAGGGCAATGAATGTGCTGTCCTCATCCTGCACTAAATAAAACCTCTTGTTCTGCGATGAAGAATTACAAGAGATGAGGTTATTCACTGGTGCTGCTCGTTACCGAGAGCAAATCAGCAGGAGCTGTCGGATGTGTTCGGCTATGTGAGTCCGCATGCACACGTCGATAGTATCGCTAACGGTTATTTACATGGCGCCAGCACACTCTGCAGCGCTGTACAGGTCGGAGCCTAAACACTGCAATAACATGGTGTACTGAAACACTTACAAGGTTGTAAGAAAGCCCAACCGAAGAGCTTACACTCAACAGCTGGTCAGTCCAACCTGAGGCTCTCCAGCTGTTGTGAAACTACAAGTCCCAGTATACCCTGCCACCAATTTTGCTGTTTGCTAACACCATGGCAGTGCATGCTGGGATGCGTAGTTTGAAGACCGCTGGATGGCCAGGATGAAATGGTAACATACAGCCTGATCAGACTTGATCGGATGAGGCCGGATTTGGCCTTGTTTCTAATGGTGGGGGTCTGTGCGTGCCTCAGTAAGACCCCCTGTGTGAATGCCTTCAGCGAGTATCCCACTGGCCGAGGCGTTTGTACTCACAGGGTGCGGCAGCAGGGGCAAACCCCACCAGTCTAAATTAATTTACAAGTTCCCACAAAGCCTCACTGGTGACGGAGGCTCTTAGTGGTTCTCTACATGTCACAATGCACACCCCCACTGCAGGCCAAATGGCCTATTTTCCCTTACAATCACCATCTGAGCCAGATTCATTTGGCAGCGACTTCCCAGCACCAGGCCGGACGGCATATGGTCTTTAGAATAGGCTTTGTGACCATGTTAAATGGAGCGTAAAACCCTCACTGATCGTCATCGTCCACCGTTCCGTAGTATTACTTGCACAACAGGTCACGGATACTGACGATCTTGTAGCCTGTGGCAGAGCTTCCTCTAAACCATACGTGAAGGACCCGGATTCCGTACCCTCGCTGGCAGAGTCAATGCCCCCAGGCTGCAGAGCGCACAGTCAGCTATTAATTAAATATCTATGTTGACATTTCAATCAACCTTAAAGCAGCTCGGTGACAGGCGAGAGACGCTGAGCGTTCACAGCGAATTAGCCACCAAACAATGCAGGTGTTCCAGCTCGTTACGCCGGAACATTGTTCTAGGACACAGATGTCTTAATGCCAGAGTGCCCCGTATTCTCAGTGCGCAATAACTGTGACACATAATGCAGAGTGCCCCGTATTCTCAGTGCGCAATAACTGTGACACACAATGCAGAGTGCCCCGTATTCTCAGTACACAGTGACTGTAACTGCGACACACAAATGCAGCGTGCCCTGTATTCTTAGTGAGCAGTGACTGTAACCGCAACACACAAATGCAGCGTGCCCCATATTCTTAGTGCGCACTGACTGTAACCGTGACACATAATGCAGAGAGCCCCGTATTCTCAGTGCGCAGTGACTGTAACTGCGATACACAATGCAGAGTGCCCCGTATTCTCAGTGCGCAGTGACTGTAACCATTACACACAATGCAGAGTGCCCCGTATTCTCAGTGCGCAGTGACTGTAATCGCAACACACAAATGCAGTGTGCCCCATATTCTTAGTGCGCAGTGACTGTAACCGTGACACAATACGCAGAGAGCCCCGTATTCTTAGTGCACAGTGACTGTAACTGCGACTCAGTGTGCAGTGACTGTAACCATGACACACAATGCAGAGAGCCCCGTATTCTCAGTGCGCAGTGACTGTAACCATGACACGCAATGCAGAGAGCCCCATATTCTCAGTGCGCAGTGACTGTAACTGCGACACAATATGCAGAGCCCCGTATTCTCAGTGCGCAGTGACTGTAACCGTGATACTGTGACACAATGCAGAGAGCCCCGTATTCTCAGTGCGCAGTGACTGTAACCATGACATACAATGCAGAGAGCCCCGTATTCTCAGTGCACAGTGACTGTAACTGTGACACAATATGCAGAGCCTCGTATTCTCAGTGCCCAGTGACTGTAACCGTGACACAATGCAGAGATCCCCATATTCTCAGTGCGCAGTGACTGTAATCGCGATACAGTGACACAATGCAGAGAGCCCCGTATTCTCAGTGTGCAGTGACTATAACAGGCAATGCAGTGTCCTGTATTCTCAGTGCGCAGTGACTGTAATCGCGATACCGTGACACAATGCAGAGTGCCCCGTATTCTCAGTGTGCAGTGACTATAACACGCAATGCAGTGTCCTGTATTCTCAGTGCGCAGTGACTGTAACCGTGACACAATGCAGAGAGCCCTGTATTCTTAGTGTGCAGTGACTGTTACTGTGACCTACATTGCAGAGAACCCCGCATTTGCAGTGCGCAGTGACTAACCATAACACACAATGCAGAGTGCCCTGTATTCTCAGTGCGCAGTAACTGTAACCATGACACACAATGCAGAGTGCCCTGTATTCTCATTGTGCAGTGACTGTAACCGTGACACACAAGGCAGAGTGCCCCGTATTCTCAGTGCGCAGTGACTGTAACCATGACACACAATGCAGAGTGCCCCGTATTCTCAGTGCGCAGTGACTATAACACGCAATGCAGTGTCCTGTATTCTCAGTGCGCAGTGACTGTAACCGCGACACAATGCAGAGAGCCCCGTATTCTCAGTGCGCAGTAACTGTAACCGCGACACAATGCAGAGAGCCCTGTATTCTCAGTGCGCAGTGACTGTAACCGTGACACAATGCAGAGAGCCCCCGTATTCTCAGTTCGCATTGACTGTAACCGTGACACAATGCAGAGAGCCCTGTATTCTCAGTGCGCAGTGACTGTAACCGTGACACAATGCAGAGAGCCCTGTATTCTCAGTGCGCAGTGACTGTAACCGTGACACAATGCAGAGAGCCCCGTATTCTCAGTGCGCAGTGACTGTAACCGTGACCCAATGCAGAGAGCCCCGTATTCTCAGTGCGCAGTGACTGTAACCACGACACCACGCAGAGTGCCCCGTATTCTCAGTGCGCAGTGACTGTAACCGTGATACTGTGACACAATGCAGAGAGCCCCGTATTCTCAGTGCGCAGTAACTGTAACCGCGACACAATGCAGAGAGCCCTGTATTCTCAGTGCGCAGTGACTGTAACCGTGACACAATGCAGAGAGCCCCCGTATTATCAGTGCGCAGTGACTGTAACCGTGACACAATGCAGAGAGCCCTGTATTCTAAGTGCGCAGTGACTGTAACCGTGACACAATGCAGAGAGCCCTGTATTCTCAGTGCGCAGTGACTGTAACCGTGACACAATGCAGAGAGCCCCGTATTCTCAGTGCGCAGTGACTGTAACCGTGACCCAATGCAGAGAGCCCCGTATTCTCAGTGCGCAGTGACTGTAACCACGACACCACGCAGAGTGCCCCGTATTCTCAGTGCGCAGTGACTGTAACCGTGATACTGTGACACAATGCAGAGTGCCCCGTATTCTCAGTGCGCAGTGACTGTAACCGCGACACAATGCAGAGAGCCCCGTATTCTCAGTGCGCAGTGACTGTAACCGTGACACAATGCAGAGAGCCCTGTATTCTCAGTGCGCAGTGACTGTAACCGCGACACAATGCAGAGAGCCCTGTATTCTCAGTGCGCAGTGACTGTAACCGTGACACAATGCAGAGAGCCCTGTATTCTCAGTGCGCAGTGACTGTAACCGCGACACAATGCAGAGAGCCCTGTATTCTCAGTGCGCAGTGACTGTAACCGCGACACAATGCAGAGTGCCCTGTATTCTCAGTGCGCAGTGACTGTAACCGCGACACAATGTAGAGTGCCCTGTATTCTCAGTGCGCAGTGACTGTAACCGTGTCACAATGCAGAGAGCCCTGTATTCTCAGTGCGCAGTGACTGTAACCGTGATACTGTGACACAATGCAGAGAGCCCCGTATTCTCAGTGCGCAGTAACTGTAACCGCGACACAATGCAGAGAGCCCTGTATTCTCAGTGCGCAGTGACTGTAACCGTGACACAATGCAGAGAGCCCCCGTATTCTCAGTGCGCAGTGACTGTAACCGTGATACTGTGACACAATGCAGAGAGCCCCGTATTCTCAGTGCGCAGTAACTGTAACCGCGACACAATGCAGAGAGCCCTGTATTCTCAGTGCGCAGTGACTGTAACCGTGACACAATGCAGAGAGCCCCCGTATTCTCAGTGCGCAGTGACTGTAACCGTGACACAATGCAGAGAGCCCTGTATTCTAAGTGCGCAGTGACTGTAACCGTGACACAATGCAGAGAGCCCTGTATTCTCAGTGCGCAGTGACTGTAACCGTGACACAATGCAGAGAGCCCCGTATTCTCAGTGCGCAGTGACTGTAACCGTGACCCAATGCAGAGAGCCCCGTATTCTCAGTGCGCAGTGACTGTAACCACGACACCACGCAGAGTGCCCCGTATTCTCAGTGCGCAGTGACTGTAACCGTGATACTGTGACACAATGCAGAGTGCCCCGTATTCTCAGTGCGCAGTGACTGTAACCGCGACACAATGCAGAGAGCCCCGTATTCTCAGTGCGCAGTGACTGTAACCGTGACACAATGCAGAGAGCCCTGTATTCTCAGTGCGCAGTGACTGTAACCGCGACACAATGCAGAGAGCCCTGTATTCTCAGTGCGCAGTGACTGTAACCGTGACACAATGCAGAGAGCCCTGTATTCTCAGTGCGCAGTGACTGTAACCGCGACACAATGCAGAGAGCCCTGTATTCTCAGTGCGCAGTGACTGTAACCGCGACACAATGCAGAGTGCCCTGTATTCTCAGTGCGCAGTGACTGTAACCGCGACACAATGTAGAGTGCCCTGTATTCTCAGTGCGCAGTGACTGTAACCGTGTCACAATGCAGAGAGCCCTGTATTCTCAGTGCGCAGTGACTGTAACCGCGACACAATGCAGAGAGCCCTGTATTCTCAGTGCGCAGTGACTGTAACCGCGACACAATGCAGAGTGCCCTGTATTCTCAGTGCGCAGTGACTGTAACCACGACACACAATGCAGAGAACCCCGTATTCTCAGTGCGCAGTGACTGTAACCGTGACACACAATGCAGAGAACCCTGTATTCTCAGTGCGCAGTGACTGTAACCGTGACATAATGCAGAGAGCCCCGTATTCTGAGTGCGCAGTGACTGTAACCACGACACCACGCAGAGTGCCCCGTATTCTCAGTGCGCAGTGACTGTAACCGTGATACTGTGACACAATGCAGAGAGCCCCGTATTCTCTGTGCGCAGTGACTGTAACCGTGATACTGTGACACAATGCAGAGAGCCCCGTATTCTCAGTGCGCAGTGACTGTAACCGTGATACTGTGACACAATGCAGAGAGCACCGTATTCTCTGTGCGCAGTGACTGTAACCGTGATACTGTGACACAATGCAGAGAGCCCCGTATTCTCAGTGCGCGGTGACTGTAACCACGACACCACGCAGAGTGCCCCGTATTCTCAGTGCGCAGTGACTGTAACCGTGATACTGTGACACAATGCAGAGAGCCCTGTATTCTCTGTGCGCAGTGACTGTAACCGTGATACTGTGACACAATGCAGAGTGCCCCGTATTCTCAGTGCGCAGTGACTGTAACCGTGACATAATGCAGAGAGCCCCGTATTCTGAGTGCGCAGTGACTGTAACCACGACACCACGCAGAGTGCCCCGTATTCTCAGTGCGCAGTGACTGTAACCGTGATACTGTGACACAATGCAGAGAGCCCCGTATTCTCTGTGCGCAGTGACTGTAACCGTGATACTGTGACACAATGCAGAGAGCCCCGTATTCTCAGTGCGCAGTGACTGTAACCGTGATACTGTGACACAATGCAGAGAGCCCTGTATTCTCTGTGCGCAGTGACTCTCAATGCAGAAAACTCCCCATTTAACTAAATGCCTGTAATAATACAGGTATAACTGTGGTAAGGTTACTGATTGCTGCCTACTGTATACTGGCCTATGGGCCAGATTCAGTCTTTTGAAAAAAAATTGTCTGGAACACACCATGCAGGGGGAGCAAAGACATTTATATTACTCCTATGCAAGGTAAATAGTGACTGCTTTTGCATGTGATGCACAGATGTTAGCTTTATTTTTACACTGCAATTTAGATTTCAGATATCAAACATTCTCTTTACACAGCGCAAATCCGAACTGGCAGCTCCCCTGCTCCGGCTGTAATCTGAGTCCCTAGTTGGTTTTAAGATAATCGTCAGCAAGCCATAAGGAACTAGTTACATTTTGCAGAACTGTGCAGAGCGCCCCCATCCCCCTACTGCTTCGCAGAACCGTCCATCTCTGAGCTGTGTCCGGACACCTGGATTGTATTCCATGTCCCATCTCTCCTCATCAATCACTAGAATGCTCTTAATGTAATGCTGTAAGGGGTCAGCAGATTGATGGGAACACCCTTGTGCTGTGTACAAATTGCATTACATGCGACAAATCACATGAAGCCATTGAGGAACCAGCGGCAGGTTGACATAACGTCCTTCTCACGGACGCTGTTCTCTGGTCCGCTCCTTAGTTTATTTACTACCTGAAGAAAAAAAAAGATCATCATTTTGCATTCCACGCTGGACCTAAAATACTCATAGAGCAATCGAGATGAATATTCCTCCTCCACATTAGCCCCCTTGACCTAAAGTCATTAATGATACTCGAGAACCATAATAACATCATAATTATGTTTTACTTACACATGTTATGTGCTGGCTGTCTGTGACTGAGGCTTTTCAATGCAACAAGTGATGTAGGTTTGAATTGTTACACATAGAAGTCATTCCCTTCTATCCAACCGTATATTGCAGCCTGCGGCAAGCTAACGGGGATCAGCGAGCCAGTCACAATCAAGGCGTCCGGATCCAGGTTTGGCTCGTGGATGACCGACCCACTGGCACCAGAAGGCGATAACCGGGTAAGTGGCGACGTGATGTATTAAATTGTGTTTTAACATAACTGCGTCTATCTTCTAAATCACCACCTAGAAGCGACATTTTTTTTTTTTGTTTTTTAAGCTACTTTACCAGGTTGCCTGCTCACTCTGCCTCCTCCAAAGAAAAAGGAGGTTTTTCTAGATTTCTAAGACCAATATATGTAAAATAATGTTATCATCAATTTTATTTGGTCCTTTTACATGGTGTGTTTGGAGATATAAGGTTCCATCGCACAGTTGGGCCTAAGACCAGATAGGGCTTCTGCAGCGAAGGTGTTAATTATAAGCCGTTGGCATTGACTCTGTCGGTATGTTACCTTCCCTGGATTGTGATAAAGGTGCTGTGGGGAAATCCGTTCTTGACATTTCAATTTTAAATGTCATATGTTAATGTATCGGAAGGGCGGGTGCTCTATCCTCCCAGGCCATCGCGGCAGGGGTGCATGCATGCATCTCCAAACGGAAATGTTTCAAAAGAACACAAGGATGTTTAAAGTAATTTTTAGTTTAAGATCATTGTCAAATGTCACAATCAACCCCCCTTCCTCCCCTCTTTCTCACCTTCCTCCCCTCTCTCTCACCTTCCTCCCCTCTCTCACCTTCCTCTCCTGTCTCTCACCTTCCTCTCCTGTCTCTCATCTTCCTCCCCTCTCTCTCACCTGCCTCCCCTCTCTCTCGTCTTACTCTCCTCTCTCTCGCCTTCCTCCCCTCTCTCTCGCCTTCCTCCCCTCTCTCTCGCCTTCCTCCCCTCTCTCTCGCCTTCCTCCCCTCTCTCTCGCCTTCCTCCCCTCTCTCTCGCCTTCCTCCCCTCTCTCTCGCCTTCCTCTCTCTCGCCTTCCTCCCCTCTCTCTCGCCTTCCTCCCCTCTCTCTCGCCTTCCTCTCCTGTCTCTCACCTTCCTCCCCTCTCTCACCTTCCTCCCCTCTCACCTTCCTCTCTCTTCCACCATCTTCTGCTCTTCCACCTTCCTCCTCTCTCTCACACCTTCCTCCCCCTCCCCTCTCACCTTCCTCCCCTTCACCCTCCTCTCTTCTACCTCTGCTCTCCCCCACCTTCCTCTCCTCCACCTTCCTTTCATCTCCCCTACATTCCTCTCTTCTCCCCCACATTGCTCTCTTCTCCACCTTTTTTCTCCTCTTCTTCATTTTCCTTTATTCTCCTCCACCATTCTCTCTTCTCCCCCAACTTCCTCTCCTCCAACTTCCTCTCCTCCAACTTCCTCTCCTCCAACTTCCTCTCCTCCAACTTCCTCTCCTCCAACTTCCTCTCCTTCAACTTCCTCTCCTCCAACTTCCTCTCCTCCACCTTCATCTCCGCCACCTTCCTCTGCTTTCATCTCCCCCACCTTCCTCTCTTCTCCCCCACCTTCCTCTCCCCCACCTTCCTCTCCCCCACCTTCCTCTCCTACTATTATTTGCATGACCATCGGATTACTGAAATATCCCCAAGACAGGAACAAGCATTTTCATTAAATTAAAACCCTGAATAATGTCAGCAACTATTGAATATTTGTAATCTGGCTTGGCTGCTGCATGGCATTTTGGGGCATATGCAATAGTGATCGACTTTCCCGGAGGTGCTGGCAGGAAGCCGATCATTTTTTTTAAAGCGGCGACCATTTACAGGGCAAAGCCATGCCTTGTGAATGATTGACATTTTAAAATAACGCCCACGGTTGGCTGGCAACTCTTCACCTCTGGCACACTCTGATCCTATTGCATATGCCTTTATATGGGAGATATGGTGAAACGCGTCATTATGGCTGCAATGGACAAAGTGGGGGAGGATCTACTGACGCAGTTCTCTACACGATACATCTGCCCCATCTGCAGTGCAGCATAGTTTTGCCCAGTTGTGTGCTCATTTTGCCCATTTGTTCCACAGGTCTGGTACATGGATGGCTACCATAATAACCGCTTTGTCAGGGAGTACAAATCTATAGAGGACTTTATGAACAGTGACAACTTTACCTCTCACCGCCTCCCTCATCCCTGGTCTGGCACTGGCCAGGTTGTCTATAACGGATCCATATATTTCAACAAATTCCAAAGCCACATCATCATCAGATTTGACTTGAAGTCAGAGGCGATCCTGAAAACACGCAGCTTGGACCCAGCAGGCCACAGCAACGTCTACCACTACGCTTGGGGAGGCCAATCAGACATAGACATTATGGTGGATGAAAATGGTTTGTGGGTGGTTTATGCCACCAACCAAAATGCCGGGAACATAGTTATAAGCAAACTAGATCCGAACACTCTACAGATACTGAAGACCTGGTACACGGGTTATCCTAAGAGAAGTGCCGGAGAGGCTTTTATGATCTGCGGGACTCTCTATGTCACCAACGGCTACTCTGGTGGAACCAAAGTGCACTACGCTTACCAGACAAATACGTCTAACTACGAATACATTGACATCCCCTTCCAAAACAGATATTCACACATATCCATGTTGGACTACAATCCCAAGGACCGGGCCTTGTATGCTTGGAACAACGGGCACCAGGTCCTCTATAACGTCACCCTGTTCCACGTTATCAGGTCTGACGAGTTATAGCTCGGCCTGGCACCTAAAAAAAACTGACCAGAACCGCTGAGGGTGAACGCATCTCAAGAATGGCTGCCAAAAAAAATTCCGTAACTGTCCTTCTCAAAGATCTGACCGGACATCATTGAAATCAACTCCAGCGCCCTCTGGGAAAAGTGACGTACACACCGTCAGATCTTTGAGAACTTTATCACTTCATCAAGACAACGTAAAGGGGAAAAATAATAAAAATAAAAATCTGCTGCACTTATGATCCAAGAAAAAAAAAATTACTCCTTTTAAATCAAACACAAACTTTACGTACTAGGCAATGACTGTTTGATATAACGAACAATACCCGACATTAAAACTGTAGGTCTTTATTGACGGGAAGCTGTTGTTTCTAGGACAAAGAGACTAGGTCATGAATTCAGAGAGACCTTGTAAATGCAGGTGCGAAGTCCAGAGCAGATTGTTAGCTTGGAGACTTAATGCCGTTCGGAGGGAGGAGAATTACCGCTGCTTTTATTAGATTTAAAATGAAATAAATCCATCTAGAAGGGTCGGAGAAGGCAAAAGTGTTTTTAGTCTGGCAGCCCTCTCCTAATCACGATGAAGTCTGTATTCTGGCTGTAATGGTAGTTTGTCCATATTGTTTAAACTTATGTATCAGCAATGATCATGTATAATTGTCTGTCGTAATCTGAAGTATTCAACTGTATTTGTTTGTTCTCACGATGAATGTTGTTCAATTTGACGTAGTTCAGATTTATTAAGAGCAATGAATTTTGTTTCTGTAAAAACTAAAAAAGGTAAAAAATATTTATTACAGATAATATATACGTATGGATATATGACTATAGAGAAAAACGTGTTTACCCGTCACGGTAATTATAGGACGCAAAGGGTACCAGAACGGGGTGCTTCTGCTGCTAGTGGCAGAGCGTGGCGGATACACTGGCTGTTGGAATAGAGAATGTATCCTGTGATAACGATATTATTAGCGATTGATTTCCGATCTGGAAAACACTAGCTTTCTGTGGATTACGTCTAGCTTCTTCTACACAAGATCGGTAACTGGAATGTTCATTCTAGCACCCTGCATCTTTCAAAACCCCATGCAGTTCCTCTTCCCTGCTTGGGGTGTCATACTGTCTGCCGCGGTGGTGCTTCTAGCACAGTCTGGTCTGTCTTTCAGTGTTGATATGCAGACCAGTCCTGTGCTAGATTCACCGCAGCAGAGGAGCGACACCCCAGGCAGGGAAGCAGAACTGCATGGGTTTTGGAAGAGGCAGGAATGCTGGAATGTACACTAGGTAAATGAATGAAAGAACTAGGGAAGTTTTAGTTTTTTGTTTTTTTTTAAACTGAAATATATTATTATTTAAATCAGCCATCAGGAGACACATTATTCCCACCAGAAGATTCTTTGTACTATCCACAGCTATCTAAAGAAAAATAAAAAGAGATATTAGAAATTTTGGAATCGCTTTTTTTTGTGTGTGTGTTTTTGTTTTTCTTGGTGCCCGTTGTCGTTCTACTGGTAGATCGCGCACGGTGTTATTTTTTTTTATTCTATTTGGGCTATATAGTCCCAATCGAAAGTGACCCTGAATCGCACAATGTTAGCATCCGCGGCATCAGGATTGATAGCAGAAATAGTCTGTGGCCAGTCTGTTTCTGCGTCGATCTTCTACATCGAAAACCGTGTCCTGCTGCTCAATGCAGCCGGCCCTCCCTCCCCGGTTATAAAAGTTGTCAGGTAAAGTGGATGCTAAAGGGTTTATTTACTCAGATAGAAGTTGGATATTGCCCATAGTGACCAATCAGAATGTATGTATTTACTTAGCACCTTCTAGAACAGGAAAGGCCAACCTGTGGCTCTCCAGATGTTGTGAAACTACAAATCCCAGCATGCCTTGCCACAGTTTTAACACTCCCTTATAGCAAGGCATGATGGGATTTGTAGTTTGACATGTGGAGAGCCACAGGTTGGCCAGGCCTGTTCTAGAAGATAAAAGGTGGATTTCATTGGTTGCCCATAGCAATTTCCCATCTTCAATAGAACTCCCATCTTCGTAAAAGAGTGGTCGGTGACTATTCCTAATTTGTGGCTGTTTTTGAGGGTTAGCGGAAAATATTTAGTATCGCCTTGAAAAATGTTGGTAAAAATCAGCTGTTGCAGCCAATATGACCTGTATAGGCAGAGGGGACGGCAAGCTGTGTATGGCAACCGTGTCTGGGGGATACACTGCTGTATATATATAGCCACTGGGCAGGGTTACACATCCGCCAAGTCTAATGATTCAAATCGGTAACAGCTGGATAGACGTTTATTGAAATATGGCAGCGAGCAATGAGCAACGAGTGACATCACTCAAAGATGAGACTAGAGAAGAAATAGATGAATAGTGTGTGTGTTAGATCAGAAGGGATTGCATTCTGTTCTGTCTGATCAGTCACATGACAGCCGGACCGGGTCAGGCATTTTAATCAACATGGTTTATGCTGTTTCCTAGGCAACCATCTTGCCGGTCAGAGTTCGACAACTGGCTTGTCAGATTAATCCTGTATGTTGTATTATTTAGCCAGTATCCACATCAATTACATTAGTGAAACATATCAACAAATGCGCAAAGACGTAACACGATTAACCATCAAGTCAGCCGCAAGGGAGACTGGAATGTCTATTCAATCAAGAAAATTACACCTCATTATCTGTCTAGAGCGAGTCCCAGGTTTCTGGACCAGGGCTGCTGTAGAAATAAAAAGCAGACAGACCCTGTATTTTCAAATATTTCCTCATAACGGGCAGGATTTTTACCGCATTTCCATATGCTCTAATCCCCCTCCACTGGGTCAGCGCTGCGGCTGGAGGGAATCGCCAGCAAAGATCCCTCCCAGCAGGCCTTGCGGTTGTCCCCGGCACTCTGTGCATGCGCAGATGGACTCCTGGCTCTCAGATGGAGCCGCATCGAAACGGACAGCTCTTGGGCAACATGCACTAAGCTTGAAAAGTGATCAAATGGAGAGTGATAAACAACCAACCAATCAGCTCCTGCCTGACGTTTTACAAACAGTCTATGACAGGAAGGAGCTGATTGGCTGTCTTTTTATCACTCTCCCTTTGATCACTTTTAAAGCTTAGTGCATATGGCCCCTTATCTGAAGAGCTGTCCTTTGCATTAATAATTGCATATTTTAGAGCATATGCGATTACTAGAATGTGGTACTCGGTGGAGGGGGACGATGTAGGGTGGCAGATGTTAGAACATCCCACCCAACATGTTTAAAACCAATTTCTGGGCAGTTCTAGCTCAGCATAGTACACAGTAGAGTCAATCCTGTTCAGAGTGAAGGGTGTGGTGTGCTGTTGCCGTGATGTTTAGATGTCGGCAACAGCACCTGAATTTGCAACCCACGTCGCACAAGAGTGTTCAGAGCCCTATGGGACAGTGAACACTTTTGTGCAATTCCTGGCCGCCGCAAAGTGGGGCTGGTGTCGCAATGACTCATAGAATAGGAGTGACTCCTGTGAGTTGTGTTACACTGCATCTGCAATCACAATCCGACACAACATGTGAAGAATAAGACAGTACACAGCAGGAGCTACGGAGACACAATTTACGTCATTATGGCCCTGTCCCATACTGCGCAATAATAAGGAAGTGGGAAGGATATGGGGGCCAGAGAGAAGTCCATGAGGTAAATTTACTACGATGGGAGATCGATGGAAGATAGGATATTGCCCATAGCAACCAATCAGATTTTACTTCTTGTTTACTAAGCACCTTCTAGAATATAATAGATATAATCTGATTGGTTGCCTATAGCAACAGCCCATCTTCAACAGAACTCCCATCTTAGTAAATTCCCGATAGTTGGTAACTATGGTCACACATAGCAGAGGACAACAGAAGGTTGGAAGGTGAAGGGAATTCACAGGAAGGTGTTATTAATTAAATGAATTACAAGAGACTGGCAAAGATGGCTACCACAGAATATCCTTGACAGGGTTACAGGATGGTTCCTAGCTTAGCAGCCATCTTGTCTAAGGGTAAATCTATTGAGTAAAGATTGCGAGATTATGGAACCATATTGAGACTTATACCTGCAATCTCATGGAATCCATTGCACAGAAGAGGTGTGACCCCAAAGTGCCGACTACTAGTCAGTGACAGGAGCCCGGTGCTGCTCTCTAGCATTACCTGCAGCACCTGGCTCCTGTCACAGTGTAGGAGCCTGCACTTTTTAAAATCTGGTCAGCGTGGGCAGCCCACATCTCCCAGACCCTTATAAATGACAAAAAATGGGGGGTGTTTAGGGATGTGAGGCAACACCCACTTATCATGGTGCCCCGCCCCTTTTCATCGCATGGGAGCATGTGATGCTGCACCGGGTTTCTCCATAGGTAGAGACGCCACTGCTTGGTGGTGGTTGGTGTCAGGAATTCAGAGTGTTGGTGCCAATTTTGTGGCAAGCATGCAACAGACCCACCAGGGAAAAGGATACATGTTAAAAGTACATTGTGTTACCAGCAGAGGTTGAGGATCTGCATCTGAATCTGAGTTCCGCTTAGCATACTGGTCACTACTTTTGTTTGTTCTTTTTTGTATATTGCACCCCGGAGATCTCTCAGCATCGTATACTGGTCTGTCGCATGTTCTCTGCATTGAATTTCAGTCATTTAGATGCTCTCTGTATCGTGTTCCTTGGAATGATATCTGTATTGTGTATCAGGTAAGGATTTCTGTACTTTATCGCAGACACCAGAATGATCACTGTGTCATTTAGCAGCACCAGAATGCTATCTGTATTGCATATCAGTTCCAGAATGCTAACTGTATTGTATAGTAGCACCAGAATGCTGTCTGTATTGTATAGTAGCACTAAAACGATTTCTGTATTTTTGTATGCTCACTAGTATCTCTGCTCTGCTTATTGTGTAGTATTCACCAGAGTGCTGACTGTGTTGTAGAGAACACGCCAATTATCTTAGTATTGTACAGCAGCACTAGAATGCTCTCTGTATTGTATGGCAGTCATTAGATTGATATCTCTTTTCAGATTCTGATTTTCTATTGTACTCTGTACTGCAGCAAGAGTGCAGGACTGGTTTATACTGGAGTGAATGAAACTAGGAGGGTGAATGATATGTCTCCTCATTCAGTATTATGATTAATTAGACACAGGAGAATAGAGCCCAAACTAGGTTAAAGCAAATATGCTACCTGCCAGTGGCAGCAATACTATATATAACCTAGAACATATTTCCTACCAATGCAGGATGATTCAGTCTGTAACACATGAGAACATGTGCGTCTGCAACACCAGCTGTACAACGGATGTCAATGGTAGCAGCTCTGTACACCGATATTAGCAGGTAGTGCAGGAAACTGAATGCGGGAGGATATAGGATAGCAGACTAGCTTGATACTGAAGGTGGCAGACAGCACACTGGTGTATAGGGTAAGTGCTGATTATAACAGGGGGAGCAGATGATGATTCCTTGCAGCAGAATGGCGAGCACTGAGTACAGCAACAGAATCAGAAGCAGAGATAGGGGGGGGGGGGGGGGGCACTGTTTATACCACTGGAGAGGAACTGGAACAGATGCTATAAGCTCAGAGACAGAGAACAGTTTCTGACACAGGGGACCAGGATAACTAGAAGACTAGTTGTACTGGCAATGAGCATGTGGCAGAGAGCAGTTTAAATAGGGAGATTTAAACCAGGATTGGATGTGGAAGTCATGTGCAATGTAGAGCCTCTGTGAATGGCTGTATTGATCTCCGCTAACCTCAGACATTATGGCGACACCCATGCTGGGCCTGATCGCAGCATCAGGGGAATCCAGGGGTTGACTAGCCGGCTATTAAATCAGCAGCTGGGTGTGGTTAGCGGGTCTAGGTACCCAATTTGTGATATATCTTGTTTAGAAGTCTCTGTATTGTATATACGGTAAGAAAATTATCTGTATATTGCATAGCAGTCACTAGAATCATTGTTGTATAGCAGTTACTAGAAGGATCTCAGTAATGTACAGCAGACCTAGAATGCTCTCTGTATTGTAAATCAGCACTAGGATTGCTATCTGTATTGTATAGTACCGCATGAATAATCTCTGCATTGCGTAGTAGCAAATTAATCATCTCTGTACTAATGAAGGATTTCAAACTGATTATAGGAATCTGTAGCCAGTTGGGGTTGGCATTGACAGCTTTGAGCCTTGCTACGGACTGCCACAAGGTCGTATTGTTTTAGATGCCGAGAGCCTCCAGATCACTGCCTTCTAAGTGCCCTTTAATGGGACTATACATCATATGGGTGTGTGGTAAATAGCATGATACAAAAACTTTATCTGAAAGCATAGTCACAGGTCCCAAAACGACTGTGCTTCCACCTCTTAGAGGGACACGAGCCTACAAAAGATGATGGGGGGCATTATCGGGAACTAGCATCAGTAAGAAGGCGTGATCTAGCGTTTTATGACGGTTATATAGAGGAACTGGAATGATCTCTGTATTGTATAGCAGTAATATAATGCTTTTTGTACTTTATAGATGCACTGGAATGATGTCTGCATTGTAAAGCAATAATAGAATTCTACTTGTATAATATAGAAGCACTGGAATGATTATAGCAGTAATGGAGTGCTCTTCATATTTTATGGAAGCACTGGAATAATGTCTGTATTATATAGCAGTAATATAATGCTCTCTGTATTGTATAGCAGCATAGAATGATGTCTGTATTTTATATTAGCAATAGAATGACCTCTGGATTACATTGCAGCTGTAGAACGCTCTGTGTATTGCGTAGTGAACCCTAAATATTTTTCACAAGGAATACTGACTGGTCACATGTTGCCATATTGTACTTAATTATTGGTCTTTTAAATAAAAAAAATAAATATATATATATAAAACCTAGTGGCAAATTGGTAAAACCGCATTAAACAAGCCACACCCACAATCCATGGCCTCCAGAAGCTGAAACTTACTGCGGTAGTAAATATCAAAGTCAATTGTGAAAGTGGGAACGAACCAAAGACATATTTGTGCCAATAACGAGATAAGAGAGCCGTGTTTGTGCCTCAGGCTATTTCTCGCTACGTTATATATTGCAGCTGGGATAACGCACCATGTTTCTCCGCTAGTCATTTGCTGGAAAATATTACCTGCTGTCACTCAGCGGAACAATGGTTCCTACGAAGCCGGGAGAATATTTCCATTTAATGTTCTGCTTTTCCGAAAGTGTGCCCTCCAAAAAAAAAAGCCAGCATCCTGGCTCCAACAATGCAAAGGTCAAATGCAAAATGTCATTGTGTAAGTGTTAGCCATGGGCTTCCTAGGGCTCTCTAAAAATAGCTCCGGCCTGCGAATCCCAAGGGAGATATTTTCTTTCAGACTGGAGTGGAGAACAGAACATTGCTGGGTTGGAAACACGGGCAGAAATAATGGATCTCGGTGGGAGGGCCCTGCACCATCTATTATTTACTTTCATTCTTCTGCTATTAAACACATTAAGTCCACCGTACGTGCTGGTTTTGTTTCCCTGTAATAACGGCTCTTTCACGCTCGTTTTATTTTGTGATGTTAAAGGGTTTTTAAAAATGTATCACTCGCATTATGTAATGCGCGCTATGGGCAGGCTGGGGATTGTGCATGAGGTTCTGTGATTTCTCATGGAGCCTGGGTAGTATATGTGCCTGGGTTACACCAGGAGAGAACAGTAGTATATGTGCCTGGGTTACACCAGGAGAGAGCAGTAGTATATGTGCCTGGGTTACAGCAGGAGAGAGCAGTAGTATATGTGCCTGGGTTACATTGGGAGAGAGCAGTAGTATATGTGCCTGGGTTACAGCAGGAGAGAGCAGTAGTATATGTGCCTGGGTTACAGCAGGAGAGAGCAGTAGTATATGTGCCCGGGTTACATCGGGAGAGAGCAGTAGTATATGTGCCTGGGTTACATCGGGAGAGAGCAGTAGTATATGTGCCTGGGTTACAGCAGGAGAGAGCAGTAGTATATGTGCCTGGGATACAGCGGGAAAGAGCAGTAGTATATGTGCCTGGGTTACATCGGGAGAGAGCAGTAGTATATATGCCTGGGTTACAGCAGGAGAGAGCAGTAGTATATGTGCCTGGGTTACATCGGGAGAGAGCAGTAGTATATGTGCCTGGGTTACATCGGGAGAGAGCAGTAGTATATGTGCCTGGGTTACAGCGGGAGAGAGCAGTAGTATATGTGCCTGGGTTACAGCAGGAGAGAGCAGTAGTATATGTGCCTGGGTTACAGCAGGAGAGAGCATTAGTATATGTGCCTGGGTTACAGCAGGAGAGAGCAGTAGTATATGTGCCCGGGTTACAGCAGGAGAGAGCAGCAGTATATGTGCCCGGGTTACAGCAGGAGAGAGCAGTAGTATATACTGTATGCCTGGGTTACAGCAGGAGAGAGCAGCAGTATATGTGTCTGGGTTACAGCAGGAGAGAGCAGTAGTATATGATTCTACTGCTGCAAACAATTTTCAGAATCCATCCACTTGGTACATTTGGAAAAACTGCTAAGCCGTATTTTACATGTTGTGACAAATTGAGAAAAAAAGCCAAGATGTATGTGGACACATCTGTACCTGGGTTACAGCAGGAGAGAGCAGTAGTATACGTGTCTGTATGTATTTCTGTTATGCACTAACAGCCAAATGCAGTCGATTTGGCAGAAATCATCAGAAAGCTAATTAGCGCTGCGGACCAGAGTTTGGCTTTATAGCCTCTTTATGTTGTGAAGGAATTCTTGCAGGAGAGGGATCTTACAGCTCCTCTCCCACAGCTTCTGCAGAAGTGTCAGATTCTCAGCAGGAGAATACTCCGCCAGTTTTCCAGGGATGTACCCGGCAGCTACAGCCATTATCGCTGCGCCTGCAAGTTGCAGTAAGTAAATCTTGGGGAAATTTTTTAAATATTCAAAAGTTTGTAGCGGCACTGCTGTGATTAGGCCCCGAAGGCTCAGTATTTATTACACTGACTGACTTCCTACGTGGTGGGTGGTGTTGTACTACCACCGCTGACCTAATTACCAGCTACAATCACTGTGCTATCAACTAGACCGAGACAATGAATTCTTCCTGACTAATTATCTGCTGGCGCACAGTACACAGGGGCTGATTCAGCCTGAAGTCGGCTCCGTCTCCGATGGTGGGGGTGTAGTCGCGCATGTGCAAACTCCCGGTGCGGACGCCTTCAGTGAGTTTTTTACTCACTGGGGCTTTCACAAAATGAGTGACAGGCAGGAGGCGGTCACCGGGGTCCACCCAGCATTTTGTGGGCGTGCCCATGGAAATGCTGGAAAAACCCAAGCAATCGCCGGTGTGGCTTGGGGCGGGGGCGGACCACGTCACATGACATCAGTGCCCACCCAGAATTCGTCGGAAAGCGGCCATATGAAAAGTAAGTCTAGGCTTTTTTTCATACCGAACAGAGGAAAAATCATTTGATGCATGCGAGTGTATGTGTAAGCATATACATCTGCTCACAGCGTAGTGCGGGTGGGCGTGCGATCACTAGGCATCAAATATATGCAGCCTAGCGAGCAGACCTGAATCGGACCCACAGACACATCCTGGGGAACACAAACATTACCATAGGTAACAGCAGAGAAAAGACTATGAGATCTCTCTCAGGCATTCCCTAAGATTCAATTGAAGGTAAGATGTTGCTGTGGGCAACCAATCAGATTCTATCATCTCCTACAAGGTGCTAAATAAATGAGAATATTCTTGTTTGGGGGGAACAGGACAAGATGCCCTGGATCTTGGCAGGGTGGTGAAGGGCATCAACTTAGGTATGCGCCTGGGACAGAAGGACTTGCCTGGCTGCAGATGACGGACGGCAGTAGTCATGGAAACACATGTGGCATTTTGTATACAGCAGCCACTGATTGGCTGTTGGCCCGCAAAATGTGATTGGCTTGCGTCCAGTGCAGAATTTGAAATGCTGGTGTGGTTTCTCCTTTCCGGACTGCTGGTCCATGATCTGCTAATTGGCCACCTCTGTGCCCAGGCCTTGTACTCCTGTCCCAGAAGTCTCCTCATGGTGGCTGCATTGGGAAGCGCTGTGCTGTTGTGTCATCTCTGGGGGGCCAGTATGTGGTGGTGGGCAGTGCCACGGCTGGAGAGGGGTCCTGGACCTGGAGAATATTTAGGGGAAGATAAATTACACCTGTACTTGCTTATTATTCTAGAACATCCAAAAGACAAAGGGCCTGATTCATACTTGGCTGCATTTATTCGGTGCCCCGCCGAACGCACCCCCCTCTGATCGAATCCCTGTACTACCATGCGAGCAGATATGAATAAAACATCGACTATCGATGATTTGATATCATCGATGGTTTGTGGACGATGTTGAACACTTTTGCCATCGATGTGGGAGAACCAGATGGTTTCCATACATCAATGGCAAAGGAGAACCGATGTTTCCTCTTTTTTTTTTTTCAAGGTGCCAGGACACCGATACCCAGAAGTCCCGCCCCTGAATTCTGATTGGCCCATGGGCCATTCAGTCAAATATAATGGATACCATCAATAGCGAAAACTATTGATGGTTATCCATCATTATTTTCTGACTATCGATGGCTGGTTGCAGAATCATCATCGATGGCGACTTCACCGATGGCCATGCCTTAATCGCTCTCCATAGTATTCCTTCTCATTTAGAAGTAAAAGTAGTAGCAACCTAATTCTAAAGTACATAATAATATAGCCACTATTATAATAAGTAGGTCTGTATAGTTTATTCCCTGCTTTTGTATCTCTCCCAGGTGACACCTGTTACTGCAGCACCATAGTGAACCATTACCAACTGCCTGGTTTCAGCTGAGCAAAGGTTTACCGGACAGAACATTTTACACCATTAGAATCAAATTTGAAAAATCTCTGCTGAGTGGGTGGCTGCAAATAACTGTCACAGTTTCCAGAACATCCAGCAGCTCAAATGTTATCAGGTCACCCAGCAGGCGCGCAGGGAGAGTTCACCAAAGGTCACATTTTCCAGAGCACAATGGTGATGCAATGTAAACGGCAGGTGGGCACTTTGCCACATTAGCCAATATGTTTCTGAAAATCTGCGCACCAAGACCTTTCATTCGGTGCAGGAGGCTTATGTGACGTTAAGAATGTGGGCGCACTCCCAGCTCAGCATGTTCCGCTTGGCGTTGGATCCAGTGTGGAACTTGATCATCTCATTATAATGAAACACAAATCTTCTATATTAAGAATGTCCTTAATCTTCTGGATACGCAGCTTTAAAAAAAAAAAAAAAACTTCCGCCCCTGGTTTTTTTTTTGTGTGATTATTGCTGGGGAGTAAAAGCAAGGTAGCGCCCGCCCCTCTCTCCTCATCGCTGTGCTAAACCCCAGAGATTACATCAGACAGGATGAGAAATGAGACCACGAATCTGCCATCTGCTGTAATTTACAGACCTCGCTTTGTATTTAGACAATGTAACATGTGTTTTTCATGGGGCTCTGGGTACTAAGGTCCCTCCAACTGTTAATCACCATTTATTTTCAGCATAGATGGTCATATTTACCATTGCTATGTCACATTGATACTACAATCTGCCACTGACTGGAGAGGAGATATGTCCACCTAGCAGATGAAGTTGTCCCATGTGAGAGAACGTCGCCTCATGTCCTATTATTTACTGAAAGATGGGCTGAGGTCCTCAGACACTGATGGACGACCCCGAACAGGTAGCAGCTGCGCCTTTTGAACAGGGCTGTGTCCCTCGGGGGTGCCTGACGAAGCGTTAGGTGAGCGGAGGTCAGGTGACTCCAGAGAAAGCGCTACGGTACATGACAACCGTTCTTCCCTTTGTTATTGATGGCTAATCAATTTTGGTTCGTAATTAATGTCGATGGTTGGCATTGTGGCCTGAGTATATGGGATGCTTAATTACTCATTTATGGGTAACTGTGCTCCTCCTCCACATCCCACACTGTGCTCACCTTCCTCCTCCTCATCCCACACTGTGCTCCCCTTCCCCCTCCAAATCGCACGCTGCACCCCCCTTCTCCGCTTCCTCCTCCACATCCCCTTCCCTCCCCCCCTCATCCCACACTGTGTTCCTCCTCCACATCACACATGGTGGGCCCCCTTCCCCTCCACATCCCACACTGCTCCTCCTCCACATCCCACACTGTGCTCCCCTTCCCCCTACACATCCCACACTGTGCTCCCCTTCCCGCTCCTCATCCCACACTGTACTCCCCTTCCCGCTCCTCATCCCACACTGTGCTCCTCCTCCACACTGTGCTCCTCTTCCCCCTCCAAATCCCAAACTGTTCTGCCCTTCTACCTCCACATCCCACACTGCACCCCCCTTCTCCGCTTCCTCCTCCACATCCCCTTCCCTCCCCCCCTCATCCCACACTGTGTTCCTCCTCCACATCACACATGGTGGGCCCCCTTCCCCTCCACATCCCACACTGCTCCTCCTCCACATCCCACACTGTGCTCCCCTTCCCCCTACACATCCCACACTGTGCTCCCCTTCCCGCTCCTCATCCCACACTGTGCTCCCCTTCCCGCTCCTCATCCCACACTGTACTCCCCTTCCCGCTCCTCATCCCACACTGTGCTCCTCCTCCACACTGTGCTCCTCTTCCCCCTCCAAATCCCAAACTGTTCTGCCCTTCTACCTCCACATCCCACACTGTGCTCCCATTCACATTCCACACTGTGCTCCTCCTTCACATCCCACACTATGCTCCCCTTCCCATCCACATATCACACACACACACACACACACACTCACACACACACACTGTGCTCCTCCTCCACATTCCACACTGTGCTCCCCTTCTCCCTCCATGCCCAACACTGGGCTCCCCTTCTCCCTCCATACCCCACACTGGGCTCCCCTTCTCCCTCCATACCCCACACTGGGCTCCCCTTCTCCCTCCATACCCCACACTGTGCTCCCCTTCTCCCTCCATACCCCACACTGGGCTCCCCTTCTCCCTCCATACCCCACACTGTGCTCCCCTTTCTTCTCCACATCCCACACTGTGCTCCCCCCATATATTTTAAGACACCGCAAGGTCACCTCTGACACTTTGTGGGAATACACAGTGACAACAGTGGGTAAGCGATAATGTCGCAGCCACTGTGCAAAAATATGTAGAAGACTTGTGTAAAAGACACAACACGTCTCCTACATATTTTTGCACAGTGGCTGCAACATTATCGCTTACCTGTGATCAGGCCCTTAATAAAAACGTGACGCTACTGTTTATTTTGTGCATCATCACTGGGCATTGCATCCCGCAATACACCCAGCATTTCCTGACTACTGCGCTCCAACGATTCTCTCTTTTCTCCCTGATCTCTCATCTCCAGGGCCAACATTGTGTGTCACTACAGAGCCGGGTCAGAAGCTTCTCTTGCCCTTGTGACAGAACTGACAGGCTAATGTTTTGAACATGCCGAAAACCCGAACCTGTCGCTGACCTCACTAGTGGTGGCAGCAATGCGCAGACATTTGCTAACTGCTATATCTCCCTGTGTACAGGTACAAGAACAGATCTCTCTGATAATGGCAGGAATGCGCTGTGAATGACAAACCATGTGTGTGGTGACAAGCGTGGGAGTCTGCGCGCTTACTGTCAGTCATTGGCAAATCCAGGGATCCCGCAGAGGTATAACTGTCACCGGCGCACAATGTACCAGACAGATAAGACCAGTGCTACAGGTGGAGGCTTTTATTCCTATGGAAACACATTTACTTTCCTTCTGGACCTCACAGTTCCATTCCATGTAAGGGCGCACCTGAAATTGCCCCGTCAAATTGCATATAATATATTGTGGCAGGGACAGTACACATGAAAGTAATGTGGAAGATCCAGTCCAGGTTTTAGAGCAGCAGCAGGGAAATTGATGTGATCAGGGTTGGGCTGATTTTCAGCACCTGTGCTCTACTGATATAAATGTTTCCAGGGCAGGAGATCATTGTTCCTGATGGTGGAATAGCTGGCCAGGTGATAAGCCGGGGTATGGGCTACTGTAGGGACCACTGGAGCTTTCTGAAGAGTTTGTACTATGCTGTGACACCTGTATGCTGCAATGCTGTAACCATTCTTGCCTATGCTGATTACCTGGTATGCTGTTCACCTGCTACAAATCAAAGACCAAGACTTCATCTGATCCAGTGTATGTGATTCCTTGTCACAATGTACTGTATATGTAACATAAAGCACCCAAATAGGAGTCACCCGGTGTCGCACCTAATGCGGACACAGTTCTTGAATACTAATGAAACAATATACTTGTATTCTAACTTTACCGTTCTAATTTGGAGACCATGTGGATGATAAAGTATGTGAAAAGTAAAAAAAAATAGCTAAAAACCCTCATGTCGACCTTTCCATGTGGTAACTATTACCATAGTATCCTTGTGTCGACCTTTTGTCTTTGTCGATCTTGTCATTGTTGACTATATGGTGTCTTCGATTAGACACTGCTGCTGCGTGTGGTGAACACCGCACCTGACACGTTTACAAAGGGCCACAACCCTACTGGGCCTGCGGGGGTTGTACTCGTGCCTGGACAACAGATTCCAGAACTGCAGGAATAATAGAATGGTTCTGGATTATTAGGACGACAGTCAATAGGTTGAGCACTTTTGGTCGACAGTTAATATGTCGACACTTAAAAAAGGCTGACATGGTCTAAGTCGACACACAAAAGGGTGACACAAGCAAAAGGTCAACATTTAAATGGTCAACACAGAAAAGGTTGACCTAAGATTTGTGCGTTTT
Source organism: Crinia signifera (assembly GCF_055691185.1). NCBI lineage: Eukaryota > Metazoa > Chordata > Amphibia > Anura > Myobatrachidae > Crinia > Crinia signifera. The sequence goes on from NC_139225.1 coordinate 24,856,374, forward strand.
TAATGTCTATGTCGACACATATTGACATTGATACCGTGTTAGTGCACATAGAACATGTCGACCTTTTCACATGTTGACCTACTGACTAATAGTGGCCGACCCATTGACTCATTGGGTTAACCCAATTTCGGTCGACATGCATTGGGTTTACAGGGCTTAGGTCAACACCTGAAATAGGTTGACATGGTTGGAAGGTTGACACAAGCATTTGGTCAACAATGACAAGGTCAACAGTCAAAAGGTCAACGAGAATTTTTCAGGGGGTATTTTGAGCCGACATGTGCCGACATGCCCTACCATCCACTACGGCATGGTGGGAGAATAAAATAGTTGGCACCGTGCCCGAAGCATGGGTCAGCACAGCGGTACACTTTGGCGGTGTCCATGTCGACTGTGTCAACCTTAGGGACAAAAACCATGAAAAACTCATGTCAACCTTTTCATTATGTCCAACATTTCACTACTGCATCCTAGAAAATGATAGACAGAATCTGATTGGCAGCAGCTGCGGGGAACATCCCCTCTATTCATTTTTAGAAGCTTTAGTAAATTTGCCCCTCCACGTCTGAGTGCCCGAGTCAAGTGTTTTGCATGCGTCTTACTCTGTGCCCGCTGAATGTATTCCCTCCCTCCGTCCTGAATACATCTCACTTTAGAGCTGAGAGCGGCGTGTGATTGATGTGCATATAAAATGGAAAACATTAACAGATTAACGGCTTCTGCTAGACCTGGGATGAATCGCACGGCTATAATTATAGAGTCTCCGCAGCAAAGTGCGCTCTGCGGCTGTACAGCTAAGAGCGATGATCATCATCCCATCAGAAGGAGGGACGGCTGGGACTGCACACTCTGCAATATGACAGCGGTGCCGGGGAGATCTTAACCATGGTCACAATGATGCTCTCTGTATTGTATATAGAAGTCACTAATGTTCTCTGTATTATATAGCTGTCAGTTGTGCTCTCTGTATTGTATAGAGCAGTCACTGATGCTCTCTGTATTGTATATAGTCACTGATGCTCTCTGTATTATATGGTGTCACTGATGGTCTTTGTATTGTAAGTGGCAGTCAGTGATGCTTTCTGTATTATAAAGCAGTCACTGGTGGTCTCTGTATTATATGGTGTCACTGATGCTCTCTGTATTGTAAGTGGCAGTCAGTGATTCTTTCTGTATTATAAAGCAGTCACTAATGGTCTCTGTATTATATGGTGTCACTATTGGTCTCTGTATAATATAGAAGTCACTGGTGGTCTCTATTATATAGTGTCACTGATGGTCTCTGTATTGTAAGTTGCAGTCACTGATGGTCTCTGTATTATAAAGCGGACACTGATGGTCTCTGTATTATATGGTGTCACTGATGGTCTCTGTATAATATATAGCAGTCACTGAAGGTCTCTGTACTATATCGCAGTCACTGATGCTCTCTGTATTGTGTGTGGCAGTCACTGATGGTCTCTGTATTATATGGCGTCACTGATTGTCTCTGTAAAATAAAGCAGACACTAATGCTCTCTGTATTGTATATAGCAGTTACTGATGGTCTCTATTATATAGCAGTCAGTAATGGTCTCTGTATTGCATATAGCAGTCAGTAATGGTCTCTGTATTGCATATAGCAGTCAGGTATGGTCTCTGTATTGCATATAGCAGTCAGTAATGGTCTCTGTATTGCATATAGCAGTCAGTAATGGTCTCTGTATTGCATATAGCAGTCAGTGACTGCTATGTAATACAGAGGCCATCAGTGATTCCAACCCACAAATGCCTTCACCGTCTTCCCATTGACTCCACAATACAGTTCCATCTACTCCCCCTTACCTAGAACAGCAACACCCAATTCATGCTGTACCCCCCAAACCTCATCTCTAAATACTTGATCCTCCGTAGACCAGCATCTCATCTTGTCCTCCAATTATGGTGCCATTGGGAAAAAAAACCGAAGGGAAGCTATTGACGGCCATCTTTGCCAGTGAATTCAAAAAGTCTGAGATGGGACCCGGCAGTCCTATCAGGATTGGGTACGGGACTTAGTGGTGCAGTAGGGTTGGAGCTATGGTTTGTGCACCCTGTGTTGGTGGGAATAAGAAACCCATCACCACCAATGGTGGAGAACCATTGGTAGCAAACCATATTTATGATATTCATCGTCCATCTCTCGTTGGCATTGTGTTATCAGGAGCAATGGCTTCTCCTATCTGGTTCCCTACCTACAGAGTTCCCTTAAACCTGTTTTTGAGGGGTATGCACAAATATTATGGATCTCTTGGATGTATCATGGCGTGACATCAGCAGATATATCCCATGTTTGCCGCAGGCCCAACCTTTCCAACAGCGGAAGCAGGCCCCATGAGTTTCTATGGGAGCTGATAGGCGGCTGGATTTACCAAGCTTCAAAATGGGCTACATAACACCAAAATTACCGGGAGAGGGTTCCGTTGGTACGGCCCCCCTGGAAATGGTCTCCACCCATGCGCTGCTAGCGAACATCTCGCGGCTCACACATGGCAGGGAGAGGCTATTTTAGAGCCCCGGTCCCCACGTACAGATGTAGTGCAACTCATCTTGCCAGGGGCTGGCAATGGAATCGCCAACCGCCAGCCCCTGGCAGTCGCCGGGAGGAGGCACAATCATACGAGACGCTCGCGCGTCCCCTTCGGAGCTCTCCACCGCTTCCCCGCCGCAATTGCCACTTATTTTTTTTGCTTGCGGTTATATATGACCAGGACTGGTGCAAGGTTTACCACCACTATAGGCAAAACTTCAGCTCACTGCTCCCATCAACCGATACCAACTCTCCAGAAGCTCACGGGAACATGTGGAGTTGGCGTATTAGAAGTTCAACACCTGCTGCTCGTATTAAGTTCAACAAGGATGCCTCTCTCAAAGTCATCCTTCATTTTGTGATAACCAAACTCAGGGGTGCCCCCACAGCTTCCGGAGACCCTAGGCAGCTGCCTATTAGTATAGACTAGGCTTCATCAGGCATTCAAAGCTAAAACCCAGGAAACTCTACATTCAAAAAGAAAAATCTGCCCCGACTCTGTAGTTTCCGTGACGGTGGTATCTGGAGATTGTGTACAGACTCATCCTGTTCTCTTTAATGATGCACATTCTGATCTTTCAGTGTCACCGCGTTACTGCAAAGATTCTCATTTGAGCGCTATTCATTGAGGAAACTCTCTGTGGTTCTGGAATATAGACGAAGGTAAAAGTATATTATCAGGCAGCGATTCAGACAGAAGAGAAGGATGAAAGGGAGAAATAAAATATCAGATGATCAGAAAATCCATCAGTGCTCAGCAACGAGGCTCTGCAGTCAGACGCCAGCGGGCCACCGGATCCATGGAAACAGAATGCTCGTTTTTTTAATGACTTAATCCCCTGTGTAGTACAGATCCAAAATAAATGTGTGGCTCAGTTTTCCCTCCATTAACAGATGACGCTGATAAAAATAGCCCCTCTGTGTTTGTTTGTTTGTTTTCCTCCTGCGCCGTTAGATGGATGATTCTTGTAAGACGCTTGTGCCGCGGCCTGGAAGCTGCAGGAATTAGAGGCCGTTCTCTCGAGATCACAGGTGTCTGTCGCTGCACACACGCAGGTGCGCTCGTCAAGGCAACGATTGTAGCGCGACGCGGATAAATTGTCAGGAAACTTTAAAAGAGGACAAGAGAAGAGAATGATTCCGGTTGGCTCGCTAAGCGGCGTTTCTGACGCGGGCCGCCGGGCGAGCAAATGCCACCCCCCCGCCACTGTCTAAACATCCCCGCCTCAATGCGAATGGATGTTTTGCATAAACAGCCATTCCCAGGGCAGGTGGGGCAGATGTAAAATGTGCAGACATCTAAATTGCATTGTAACAATAAAGCAGCTAGTATTTACTCTGCACCAGAAAAAAACTGTAACCCACCAAAATCTAACTCTCTCTGCGCATGTTACATTTGCCCCACCTGCAGTGCAGCATGGTTTTGCCCAGATTTTGGCTTTGATCACAAACCTGAATAAAGGTGCCCATACACGTTGCGATTATCGCATCCGTTTTGTACTTTTAAAGTGCAAAACGCATCTCATGTGCGATAATCGCGGCGTGTACCTGCGGGGATGTGATGCGCGTCCCCGCAGGTACAATATTGTAAGGCACAAAAAGTATCTGCAGGCAGTACTGTTTGTGCTTCATTGCATCGCATCGCATCAGTACAGGAGTACATGTGATGCGATGTCCATTAGTAGCTATCAACTTAAAAAAAAAAATCGGATCGCATTGCATCGCACCCCACATGTAGGGGGATCGCATTCCAGGCGAGTCGGGGTAGGGGCGCCCTGGTGCCGGGGGGGTGGTGGTGGTGGTACCTGTGTAAAAAACTTGCGGCGCCGGCTTCCCTGCAGTGCTGGAGCGGGCCGGGGTGTCCGTGCCGCGGGGTACCTGCGGCGCTGTCATTGTTTATAAAGCTGGCGGTGGCCGGCGGGGTCCCTGGAGTGAATAGAAAATAACTAGCGCTATGTGCGCGGCGCCGCGGGAAGCGCTAGTTATTTTCTATTCACTGCAGGGACCCCACCGGCCGCCGCCAGCTTTATACACAATGACAGTGCCGCAGGTACCCCCGCGGCACGGACACCCCTGCCCACTCCAGCACTGCAGGGAAGCCGGCGCCGCAAGTTTTTTACACAGTTCGCTAACCCTCCATGCTGGGGGTGAGGGGGGAACTGCCGCCCTCCAGGTGCTGGCTCCCTAGGCAGATGCCTAGAGCTGCCTAGTGGTGGCGCCGGCCCTGCCTTTAGACCTATACTACAGAACAGTGCATGGGCTATGCCACTTTCTTTGCCATAGCCCCTTCACTCCACTTGGATGAGTTCATGCTCAGAAGAGAGGCCACTTTACTATGGTAAATGCTTCTTAATTCCATGGATACCCAGCATACAGCTTATTCCACGGCCATAGGTATTACAGGAATACCACAGACTCTCTCCAGTTATACAAACCGCGCTTCCTGCACTACACACATTTCTATAGCGGAAACAGCAAACAGGAGATTGTAAAACAACTGTGATGCTGCGGATTTTATTACATTTGTCTTTTACTGGCTGAGAAATAAATATCAGCAATAAGGACAAATTGAAAGCAAATAAAACAAAGCAATATTCCCGTAAATATCATCAGCCACGAGGAGCGATGTCGCTTTTCTATGATTTTACAATTAAGGGACACGGGATGTGTGTGATTCAATTTCCTGCCGTGATTTATGCGCAGTGACGGCCGCATGCATTACCGGCTGGGAGAGATTTGTTTGGCGTATTTTAGGTTAGATAATGGGATTTTAGTTTATGCCCAAAAACAGCGAAGCAATTAGTAGAGAATTAAATCCTGTTTATTCTCTGTTACAGAAATTATAACTGTGAATGGGTCGGACGCACGTCTGTATGGATCGAGGGAGAATGATTTTTTTACCCCCTCGTATAAAAAAGTCAGTCACAACTGGCTTTTATTTGCCACGGACATGGCCGAAATGGGGCGGGGGCTGACATCATGTGTGTCAGCCAACTCGCCCTAAGCACGCTTCGTGTTCTCATAAGGGGCCAGATGCACTAAACTTCAAAAGTGATAAAATGGAGAATGATACTCAACCAGCCAATCAGCTCCTGCATGACATTTTTCAAACACAGTCTGTGACATGGCAGGTAGGAGCTGATTGGCTGGCTGTTTATCACTTTCCATTTTATCACTTTTGAAGTTTAGTGCATCTGGCCCAGGGAAACCCAGCGTTTTTCTGGGTGCGCTCACCATTTTTGTTGGCATGCCCAGGAAACGAGCATTCCCATGGGTCAGCCCCCTGCCGCCCCGCTGTGCATACGCCTCAGCAAGTGTGATACTCGCTGATATTAATGCGCAGGCCTGCAACTACAGTCCTAAAGGCCGAACTTGGATTTTACAAAGTGAACCTGAATCACCCCCTTTTTACACCTACAGGACCTGTCACAGCGGTGACAGTGGCGTCATAATAGTACCCCAGACCCCGCTACGGCATGGAGGAACTGACTAAGTGTGGGTGCCGGGGGGTCTGCAGGGCTATCATTGCGCTGCCGCCGCATCTGTGACCGGGAGTCGGTACAAACAGATCTACTAATCTGCGTCCCGGCGCTCCTTATGAAAAATGTCCCTCACAAAATGGCCACCCCCTTACAGCAGACCGTGTTTGAGGATGCTAGAGGAGGCGGTGGCGGCCTCTTCTAGATCCTTAAAAACTGCTGGGGGCGGCCATTTTGTGAGGGACATTTTTCAAAAGCCAGAAGGAGTGCCAGGGGATGCAGACTAGTAGATTTGCGTGTCCCGGCCACAGTCCAGACGTGGAGGGTTAAGGCAAGGCTCGGAGAGTGCCGAAATTGTCCGGCGGAGGGGAGCAAAATTTGTTGTTAGACCACTGAGCGGTGACCAGGGCCTCCAGACAATCAATGCTTTGCACACCATATTAATGACTTCCTACAATACTGCTTGGGGAACAAAGATGATAAAGGATGCTACGGTGAAGGTTGCACAGACCTGGGGCAAGGTCACCCTTGGGCAAGGTCACAAGCAGTAATACTTGCATCATTCTTGGTGACAGTATTCCAGCCCTGCTCAGATAAATCCTCCTCCTCCACCTGGCTTATTGATGCTTACTGTCTATGAGGCATCATAATAAACTGAGTGATCTATTTTACGTCTCTGTGTTGTTTTTCTTCTCCCATCATTGGGAAGCAGATGTCCCAGATTACAGCGTCATCACAAATACACTGCATATGTTTAATGAGCTCTACCAGCCATCAACACAGAATACATTTGCTGTGTGTATACATTAATGATGAATTTCTGGAGAAACGCTGGGTTATATGCGAGAAATAGATTATAGCAAGGCACCATATCCTGATGCAGAGGAACCTTGGGTTAGGGGTAACATTGCAATTAATGCATTGGTGGGACATATATTCTAGGTGCGCACACAGGAGACCACCGCCCTCGCAAAGTGGAGAATTTCTTGGCTTTCGTGACTTTTTACCATTATTCCTTTGCCTTACAGGGCCATGTATGTCAGCATGGATATCCTAGGTTTTCAACATGGCTGGAAGACAGCTTGAAAACATGCACTGTGAGCGAAAAATATCTGCAATATCATGAAATGCGTAAGGTGGAACGGTAAAACGTGGCATGTCCAAATGGTATACGGTTATATTATCGACCACACAGGTGTCTAGGTCGACATGGGACAAGGTCGACATGGGACAAGATCGACATAGCGTTAGGTCTGCATGTGTTAGGTCAAGAGGTCTTCAGGTCGGTTTTTTTTCACTTTGTTTGAGCCGACATGTGCCGACAGGCGGTATTTCATGCCGTACCATCCACTAGGACGTGGTGGGAGAATAAAATAGTGTGCCCAAAGCTTAGTGAGCGATGTGAGGGGCTGCGGTTGACTTGCAACTGTGTCCATGTCGACTGTGTCGACATTCGGGGGGAAAACAGTGAAAAAAAACCATGCCGACCTAACACTATGTCGACCTAACACTATGTCGACCTAAACCCATGTCGACCTTGTTCTATGTCGACCTAGACACCTATCGACCTTCAACCATTCGACCTAGAACCCTGTCGACCTAGTTGCATGTCGACCCAACGGTGTCGACCTAATGACTGTCGACCTGAGTGTGATCGATAAAACGATCCACACCCATACAAACTCTTGTCAATGGTTTTTCCATCGATGGTGGAGGTTTCATGGATCACCCCCATCAATGGAAGAGAAGTAGTGATCGGATTTTTATTCTTAGTGAAGCCTAGTGAAGGTGCTTAGCCTCCCAGTATACCCTTTCCTGACTGGCTCACCAATTAGCACTGCCTCCCATTCTCAGCCACCAACGACTTCACTCATTGGCTTGCCTCCCGCTGGGCCCTTCTACAATGGGCAACTTTACCATTGGCTCACTTCTCCATTCTTTTCACTGCTTAATGAATTGTCCCCTTTATTATTCTTTGCTTTGTCCCTTTTCAAGGCTAAGTGAAATCTGCCCCACTATGAGGGAGAAACTTCTAAAGAATGGACAAGTGGAGTTATTGCAGCCAATCAGCTTCTAGATAGCATTTATCAATTACATTCTGTATAATGATAGGTACATTCTGATTGGTTGCTATGGACAACTTCTATCATTCTCAGCTCATCCTGTCATAGCATAAATGCATATGTCCCTCCCAACATGGCCGCTGCCTTGTAGGGGACAGTTATTATGGATAATAGTGGATTGCTGTGCCCATTTTAGGAGGCACATTTTTAATGGGGACAGAAGCCAGAGATGGCGGTAGCCCCCGGGGTAGCATGTAGGCCAGTGATGGCTAACCTTAACACTCCAGCTGAACTACACCAGCTGTTGTTGAACTACACATCCCAGCATGCCCTGCATCAGTTTCAGCATGGCCAAATAGTAAAACTGTAGCAGAGCATGCTGGGATGTATAGTTCAACAACAGCTGGAGTGTCAAAGTTAGCCATCACCGATGTAGGCGCTGGTTGGCTTGTGGGTGTCTCAGGTCTGCATGGCTATGGCTAGACCGCAGACAATGTACATATCTACATTCCTGTAGCGCCTGCCCCCTTTGAAAATGTTCCAAAATGGCCGCTACCACATAGTGGAAAGCCATTTTGTGAGGCACAGGGGAATCCCCTTGACAACGAGCAGGTACCATGAAGGGGGTGGCTGGCGTGGGAGGGTGTGGAAGCGGTGGCGGGGGGGCGTTTGAAGCTTTCTTGGACAGAGTGGGGCACAATATTAATGGTTACGCCTCTGTTTCCATGCTTAGCCTTAAGCCAAAGGGGCATCTGCTTAGTTAGAGCACCTGGGCAGGCGCTGCGCATACTACAAATAAAGACACTCTCCTTTGCAAATTGCAATTTCCAAGTTCATTTAGCAGTTTGGATAGGAATGTATCAAGTTCAAGAGTATTAAGGTAGAATTTTGCAGCCTGCCTAAAATCTGATAAATGAAATTACAAGCACAAGAAACATGAAGCGGCACTAATGGCTTGTTGTGGTGTCACTCGCAGCTGTTACGTGAATTGTTGTGAGGTTTATTCCTATTTCCATACCACCTGTAATCTGTCCCAGAGGAAGCGTCTCTGTGGAAACAAGAATTCAGCGGCTCCCTCACCAGGTGAGCGCAAGCTCCCACAGGCCCAAAAGGCATCACAGGCCCCCAGACCGTCGACTGTTCTCTTGGCAGCTGCAGAATGAGCTTCTTGGGTTGTGTGGGGGCAACGATTGCTAACCAAGTAGGGGATTTGCTGGTTTATGTTGGTAGAATGCGAATTAAAGTAGAGAGCGATAAAGTACCAATCAGCTCCTAACTGTCATTTTACTGGCTGTGTTTGAAAACTTAAAGTTAGGAGCTGATTGGTACTTTAACTCTGTTTGTTTTATTGACAGCTGTCCAGCATTTGTGTGGGGGGCAGTGTTTTCTTCTGGGAGTACCGCACAAAAAAACACAGATGGGCTTGACCGATGGGAGGGCCAGTGACATCATCAGTGGCCCCGATCTTCCTGTGGTCATGTGTTTGATCTGGGCGGATGACATAAAGATATCTAAGTGCTACAGTAATGCCTGATAACTAAGCAATACCGAGGAGCTGCCCCCGACTTGATCAATTTGGTACCAGTGAAAGTGATACAGTGACCTATATTTTATACCCAAAGACGGATTTAGGCACCGACAAACTCCCCGGTCAGTCATGTAATTAGATCCTTCCTGGGGCTCATTCATTATTGTTTAAGTGTTTTTATTCTTTTTTTAGATACATAAAAAAGAAAAACAGCATAAACCTCTGCAGCTCTCAGATAGCAAACATTAATATGCACAGGTATTGTGATGATATCATTAATGGCAATTTCATAAAGCGGATTAAATGGCATTATATAGATTATACAGAGTGCAGCCTGCAAATAATATGTATATTTTATTATATATATATATATATATTGGACGTTGCTGATCCCCACATTGCTACTATATTGCAGATCCCGATTCTGAAGAGCCACCTTTTAGCGTATTTACAGAAGCTGTTTTCAAGTGTGAACACAGTTCTACTTTCATCATTTAATCCTCCTGCCTCATTATTATTGTTATCATCTGGAAGATATTGAGGTATTCGTTTGACCCCTAGGGGCGTTTATACAGACCGCCCTGAAGTATCATCATTTTTTCCACACCCTTGTCATACGGCAATTGCCGACCTACATCTTATGCAAGACTCCTTATACCTAGAAGGGGCCGAATATGGGACTAATAATTGTTCCATCCTGTATGGATCAGTAACCTCCAAACTCATATTTACTACTAATTAAAGATTGTGATTTCTTCCAAAAAATCGACATTTACCATTTGGTTAGAAAATTCCATCTGTCTTCATTTATTCTTTTTGTGTTTATCTTAAAAAAACCCTGATGAAGTCTTTCTAAAGACGAAACGCGTTGGGTTGTCATCGTCTTCAAAGAAATGAATTAAGATACCACACTATTTTACAACTTTTTAATAAAAATTGTTAAATTTCAGAAACGTCTATATGTTGTTTTATACTTGAACATTCTGTTCATTACACATAAGGTGGCAGAAACCTTTGGCGCTCTCTATCTATCTTGTTACCCATACTTTTTTGTCTCCCACTAACAGGGGGGTCCTTTTAGAGTAGCAGCCTCCTTTGTGGCGCGACTAGAGTAATTCCTGGTTGTGTATATATATATATATATATATATATATATATATATATATATATATATACAGTGACTCTTGCTTAAGGCGTTATATTTTTAGGAAGATTATGCAATGTGCATACCCAGGGTGCGTCAGACTTGCCTACCCTCCCGGCCCCCCCGGTAAGGTGGGCAAGTCTCCTGCATTTTCCCTACAGCCCCGGCTCCCCCCTCCCCTTGGTTTAAAGCTCCGAATTTCACGGGTCCATGGGGAGGGCTAAAATAACGCGATTTGCTCCATGTAACATATAATTGAGGGATTAGTGTGTTTGCGAGGATTGGTTCTTCTGGTGGGTGTTGCGGTAATGAGTGTGTACTTGTGGTAGAGTGTTATTATTACACAGGTGTGTAGTTGTAGAGTAGGCGGTGATGGAAGAGGAGACACAATATACTAGGAGGATGGGGGGGGGGGTATTATGTATGGTGCATAGTTGCCTACCCATAGCAGCAATCTCCCTCTCTCCCTCATTAGTCTAGCAATCTCCCTCTCTCCCTCATTAGTCTAGCAATCTCCCTCTCTCCCTCATTAGTCCAGCAATCTCCCTCATGTCACCTAGCCCACATTACACTGTTACATTTTTGGAGAAAAAAGGAATGAGAGACAGATACATTTACATTGAATCATCAGCACCATTTCCCAGCACTTTACCAAGTATAGTATCTCTTACTAACTGCTTTGGGCTCATCTACATTTGGATATAAGTCATTTTAAAAGATTCCTCTCAGATGTAGCGGTACACACCCCACGCTTCTAGGTGCCACATTCTCAATCTCTCCATATATGAAACTAGACACGCCCTTTGGGTGGTGCATGACACACCCCCTCAATGGGGCACTTTGCAAAATCCTTCCAACTATATTCTCCCTGAAACTAGTTTTCAAAAGTAGGTAAGTATGGTATGGTGTATACCAGGCACTAAAATGGTGCATGGCCTACATCACAAAACGTACCAGGAAATACTAAAAGATCTTAATATGTATACTTTAGAGCAGAGAAGGGAAAGGGGGGACATGATAGAAACTTTCAAATATATCAAGGGCTTTAACAAGGTACAGGTGGGAGACATTTTTCACAGGAAGAGGAGCAGCAGAACACAAGGACATGCACTGAAACTAGAGGGAGGAAGATTCAGGGGAAATGTGAGGAAGAATTTTTTCACAGAAAGAGTAGTAGATAAGTGGAATAGCCTCCCAACAGAGGTGGTAGACGCAAATACAGTAGTACAATTTAAACATGCTTGGGATAAGCATATTGATATCCTTACAAAAAAATAAGGATCAAATATGGTTTGAGGTAACATGTTTAAAAAAAGGGGCAGACTAGATGGGCCAAGTGGTTCTTATCTGCCGTCAAATTCTATGTTTCTATGTTTCTATGTCCAAACTATGGCTCTCCAGCTGTTGGGAAACTACAAGTCTTATCATGCCTTGCCACAGTTTTGCTATTATTGAATGCTACAACTATGGCAAGGCATGCTGGGATGTGTAGTTTCACAACAGAAGGAGGGCCACAGTTTGGACATGTATGGTGTATACTGACTTCCAGTGATTGTGTGTACAATACTGTACAGTACTGTACAATAACTACTGTATGTAGTGTTTACTTCTAAACAAGGGGGAGCTGACCAATCACATATCAGCGATAGCAGACCAGCATAGTTATAGTTGTCCCCACATTTAATATAGGATATCTTATCAATAGTAGATGTGGGAGCAATGTAAACAAACTGAGCAAATTTGCACAGTGGCATCTGGGTAGCACCATGCTGCACTGTAGGGGCAGATAAACCATCCTGCAGCCATACTGTGCTGTAGGGGGGCTGGTGTAAGATGTGCATAGAGAGATGGGTCTGGGAGGGGCAGCTAATTGTTACATGCTGATTGCCAGCGGTTTCATTCTCATTGCCAGGGGTTACATGCTCATTGCTTGGGGGTACATGCTCATTGCCAGGGGTTTAATGTCAGGAGTTCATGCTCATTGCCAGGGGTATCATGCTCATTGCTACGGGTTTCATGCTCATTGCCAGGGGTAACATGCTCATTGCCAGGGGTTACATACTCACTGCCAGGGGTTACATGCTCATTGCCAGGGGTTACATGCTCATTGCTAGAGGTTTCATGCTCGTAGCCAGGTGTTTCTTAATCATCGGCAGTGTTTTTTTTCTTGTAACCAGGGGGTTACATGCTCATTGCCATTGAGTTACATGCCCATTGCCATGGGCAATATATATATATTCTAGTGGCAATATATAGGTATATCACTACCAAGAATCTGTAACTTTTGGGTAGCAATATACGCTACCCAGTAAGACCTCTATCCTCTATCCATCTGTCCAGAAGCTCCTCCAGCACCTGTCTCCTCCAAGGCGATGGCCATCATTGTTATGCCATTGCCCAGAGGCAAAGTTGCGGCTTTTTATTTTTAACCCTGGACTGTTAGTGCGCCCCGAGGACCGACATCTGTGCCCCAAAGTGCATAGTTCTATAATTTATTGGGGTAGCAGCCATTAATCGTGCAAGCCGTAAAGCCGGTCACATCCTGGAACAAGAGACAAGACACCACATTAGCACGTAAACCTTTAAAACCTTGGCTGGCGCTGATAAAATATCCCCACAGCTAAGTGGATGGCGCAGCAGGGTGACTAGTCTAATTGCTAAGGCGATGAACAAATGCCTTACTCCTTCCTGAACTGGCACCATCCAGAGACACAACCAAGCAGGTTTGCTAATAGAATCTCTAAAAGATGGTTCATCAATTTCCCTAACTGTCCTGGGTTCCAGATTTATACTCACCTAAAAGTGCATCGCCTAATTAGCCAATTGATTAATTGGTCAGCGAGAACACGAGTTCCATTTTATTCAGCTTGTAGGGTATTAGGGACTTAGAATAAATCCACTGCTAAAATACTGTGCTTGGCCATCTGTAATTAACTCGCAGGTATCTCATTAGCTTCGGCTTCCCAAAGTATCAGGAAGAGGCGCAGTTATCGCCAGTAATGTCAGCCCGAGTGAATTACAGATCTCTTAGTTATCTATTCCACTCACTTGTGAAGGTTCGAGGGCCCAGGTGGTTGCAGACAAAGGGTCAATGCTCTATAGACCCAGGCAGATCACCCTGTGTCAGAGGAGCCCCTACCGGTTCCTGCAGAGCAGAGATCAGTAGGCTGCGGTGACAAAAAGCTTCCACTGCCTCCGGGAGAGACACCACTGCCTCCGGCAGAGACACCACCGCCTCCGGGAGAGACACCACCGCCTCCGGGAGAGACACCACTGCCTCCGAGAGAGACACCACTGCCTCAGGGAGAGACACCACTGCCTTCCAGGAGAGAAACCACTGCCTCCGGGAGAGACACCACTGCCTCCGAGAGAGACACCACTGCCTCAGGGAGAGACACCAGTGCTTCCGGGAGTGACACCACTGCCTTCCAGGAGAGACACCACTGCCTCCGGGAGAGACACCACTGCCTCCGGGAGAGACACCACTGCCTCAGGGAGAGACACCACTGCCTCCGAGAGAAATACCACTGCCTCAGGGAGAGACACCAGTGCTTCCGGGAGTGACACCACTGCCTCCAGGAGAGACACCACTGCCTCCGGGAGACACACCACTGCCTCTGGGACTGGGAGAGTCACCACTGCCTCTGGGAGAGACACCATTGCCTTCGGGAGAGACACCACTGCCTCCGGGAGAGACACCACTGCCTTCCAGGAGAGACACCACTGCCTCCGGGAGAGACACCAGTGCTTCCGGGAGTGACACCACTGCCTCCGGGAGAGACACCACTGCCTCCGGGAGAGACACCACTGCCTGCGGGAGAGACACCACTGCCTGCGGGAGAGACACCACTGCCTGCGGGAGAGACACCACTGCCTCCGGGAGAGACACCACTGCCTTCCAGGAGAGACACCTACTACCTCCGGGAGAGACACCACTGCTTTCGAGAGAGACACCACTGCCTCCGGGAGAGACACCACTGCCTCCGGGAGAGACACCACTGCCTCCGAGAGAGACACCACTGCCTCAGGGAGAGACACCAGTGCTTCCGGGAGTGACACCACTGCCTCCAGGAGAGACACCACTGCCTCCAGGAGAGACACCACTGCCTCTGGGAGAGACACTACTGCCTCTGGGACTGGGAGAGTCACCACTGCCTCCGGGAGAGACACCATTGCCTTCGGGAGAGACACCACTGCCTCCGGGAGAGACACCACTGCCTCCGGGAGAGACACCACTGCCTCCGGGAGAGACACCACTTCCTCCTGGAGAGATACCACTGCCTTCCAGGAGAGACACCACTGCCTCCGGGAGAGACTCCACTGCCTCAGGGAGAGACACCAGTGCTTCCGGGAGTGACACCACTGCCTCCGGGAGAGACACCACTGCCTTCAGGAGATACACCACTGCCTCTGGGACTGGGAGAGTCACCACTGCCTCCGGGAGAGACACCACTGCCTCCGGGAGAGACACCACTGCCTCCGGGAGAGACACCACTGCCTCCGGGAGAGACACCACTGCCTTCCAGGAGAGACACCACTGCCCTCCAGGAGAGACACCACTGCCTCCGGGAGAGACACCTACTTCATCTCTGGTGTTGAGGTTACCTAAAGGATAAAAAAGGGTCATACTAGATGGGCCAAGTAGTCCTTATCCGCCGTCACATTCTGTGTTCCTATGTGATCGCGCTTGGAGTATTATTGCACATTTCTGTGTATTGCTGAATGTTCAAAGATGTATTTTATATATATCATGTCACAGTGCGGCCCGAGAATGCGGCAGGAGAGGGAACGCTTTGCATACATTTGAATATTTCCTATGCTCCACGGTGATAAATTAGAATATATGACACGGAATGCATGCATCATCAAAGGGCCCAGCTCCATTAGAGAGTTTATAGAAAGTACACACTGAAATGGGCTGTCAACGCTTCTTACAATATTTACTCTACACTCCGGCTAATTATTTCCTGGGTTCCGTTTAATATTCTATTTTATGTATGTATTCATGTGACTTGCGCATTGGCTGAGGCAATCACTGGAACAGGCGGAGAAACGTGACCGCAGAGCTGACAATCATTTCTCTTTGGCTGATAATAAGGAGAAGAAATTCTCATATGCGAACTCCGTCCGACCAGCGATCCTGAATCGGCCCCCTATTGTATGTGAGATATGACACATGCATGTAATGGGTCACACGTATGAAAGCACGGAATGGACCACATGTGTGAAGCAAGTAACATACATGAAGTTGATCCCGTGGATGAATTCAATGGATCGTATGTACAGTACATGGAACGGATCACGTGTACAAAAAGGAATCAATATATGAAATGAATCACAGGCACGCAGCAGATGGGTTTGGACCGTTTGGTCGACAGTCAATAGGTTGAGCACTGTTAGCAATAGGTCGACACAGCAAAAAAAGTTGACATGCTCAAAAGGGTCGACATGGAAAATGTCGACATGCGTTTTTTATGATTTTTTGGGCATGTCTATGTCGACATAGGTCACCATGGGCACTATGTAAGTGTAACCACGTCCCCTCGCATGGCTCACTGCGCTCGCCTTGTTTATGTCCACTTGGTTTACCTTATTTTCATGTCGACCTTTTCCATGGTGTCATGTTGCCTGTGTCGACAATTTATCCATGTCAACATAATGCACGTCGACCTTTCTACGTGTCGACCAATAGTGGTCAACCTATTGACCGTTGATTTTTTTTTTACTGTCACCCAAACGACCGCATCCCAGCAAATAACAATCTGTATATGAAACTGATGACATGCATGAACGTGTCCTTACCTACAGTATGCTGGCTCTGCCGCTGAGCATTGATCACGAAGGGGCGGTCAGTGAGCGCCCGCTCCCCTCTTCCTGCAAAAACACATAAATAGGTCAAGTAGCAAAAAACTGTAAGCAAAGAAGTCGAGCGAAGAGAAATCCATCTGATGTAGCACCAGGTGATATGTTAGTAAATTGGTGAGTTGTTGTCACACGCTGCTGAAACACACACGCAAAGAAATACACGTGTCTTGTCTGCGCCCGTTCAGTCTTCCGTGTAAAGTGTTGCATCATGTAACAATGGTCAGTGTAGTGATCAGAGCCAGGCCTCAACAATCTGGCACCATAAGCAAGATCTAAGCTACTATGTTGCAGCCAAAACCACCATCAAGCACTGTCTGGCTGCTGGACTCCCCCCCCCCCCCCCTGCATTCGCCTATATGACCAGGGTCGGCTCTACCACTAGGCAGCTGCCGAGGGGCTCCAGAATCTGGGGCACCGAGAAATTAAGGTTGACTCTGAGAAAGGCTTCCTTGTTGAACTTAATGCAAACGGCAGGTGGACAACGTCAAGATGCCACCTCCGCACTCTCTCTGAGGTTCTGGAAAGTCGGTATTGGTGTTGGAGGCTGAAGTTTTGCCTAGGATGTCTACTAACCTTGCTACCAGCCTGTATATAGCTAATGCTCATTCTGGTTACGGATCGTTACATATGGGCCCTTATTCTGGTTGACTCAGTCGGATGTGAATTCGCATGCTTGCGAGTCACTCTAACCCCGCCTTGCGAATCCTTAGCCGGCGCCTCCCATTCTCACGCAGGATGTGTTCGCAAGTCTTGGGAACAGATGTTTTACATGAGGTAGCTGACATCCGGTTATGTCAGCTCTCCGCCCCCCGCACATGTGTCACGGACACATTAGCATGTGTACGCCCAGAAATTTTATGGGAACGTCCATGAAACGCTGGGTGTGTTCACATATGCTAATGTCCCAGCCCAGCACCCCTCACGCCCCTCTCCACCCCACGCTCTGAATGCTGGGTGTGTGCACCCGGCGAACAGAATTCTCGCCGAGTTCATACTCACTCAGCGTATACACATGCGCAGAAATGCTGCATACACAAAACATCGGTCCCCGTGCGAATTTGCGCACAGAATAAGGGCCACACTGTACGTTATGTGACGCGGTGATTCCACATTTTCTCCACTACAGCAGCCCGGCAGAGCTTTTAAAAGCTACAATAAGCGTATTCATACAACCGGTATGATCAAAACGTATATCGTCCAGAGAAAGCTTTTGTTTCATTCTGCAAATCTAAAGTCTTTTAAGCTGTTTAAGGGCGGCCAAGGAAGCATCGCTTAAGCATTACAGTCACACAGTCCTACGCCTTTGAAGTGCGAGGCCAGATCTCATTTTAACAGCTATTTAAACCAAACCTCTTACTTGTCGGAAGGAGAGCGCTGGTCTGGCATACAAAACTCTGCCTCACCTCAGGTAGAACGAGAGACGGAATTCTGGACCACGGATTCTGGGGGTTAGAGGCAAAGGAAAGAAAAAAGAAAAAACCATTGCATGCAAATTACAAAGAGCTGAGCAAACTTCAAAAGGCTTCTCCCGCGGTAGGCGGCTGTCATGGGAGAGAGATGAAAGATGTGTTTGTGCTGTCGAATTTGTAATGTTAATAAACAGCCATGGAGATAGATCGTGGGGAATTTCCTATAATTAATGATTCTTACTCTAAGGAAGGCTCTTTGAAGATTGCCCTTGTTCCTCGATAGCTGCACATGACGATGGACCTCTCTCTGCGGCGTGGAGAGAGAGAGAGAAATACATCAACGTGACCCTTTCCATTGGTCGACCTTGTTTTCTATTCTCTTATCAGTTACCTTGCTGCATTTACCATTACCAGGGCTGCCATCAGAGGGGGACAGCTGGGGGACTTTGCCTCTAACCTCCCGAATCTGTGGTCCAAAAAGTTTTTTTTACATGACTCTGGCTTCTTAACACTTTAGTTATCTCACTGGTGTGCTGTTCTGGGCCTTCTGACTATTCTGATTTATAAGGGTGCTGCACCCCCAACCTAGATATAACAATAGGGGCCCCTAATACTCAGAGAAGCCTTGACGCATGGCTTGGGGGCTAACCCATGTATTTGCAAATATATGTGACCAAGAACTCTGAATTCTACTGCGGTTTTTAAATCTGGTTACTGGTATCATTCAGTGTTCTGGGGGAACCCATTTGTTTTTTCTTACTATCACCCCTCCCTTTCACGCACTCCTGGAGGCTACGCACAGATGCCCAGAGTCACCCACCTGATTGAAGTGGACAGACCGGAAAGCCAATGGCAAAATCATGTAGTGGCTCCATTAGTGGCGTAACTACTGTAAGGCAGCCCCAGCTGCCGCTTGGGGGAACAAGCCACAGTGGGGTCTGTGTGAGCGCCGGCACCCGCTCGACACACTGATATGCTGCTGCCTTCTGCTGCCCACTGGCTGAGCACCGGAGGCTAGTCAGCCACAGCACGGGTGCGGCCATGGCAGAGATGACAAATCCCTCCACTGATTCAATTGACTGTACACAGAGCCGGCTATTGGCTACTGTGTACAGGATGGGCGTGCTAGGGCGGCCTCGGATGTGTCAGAGCCAAGGAAAGCAGCAGTGTCTGCTGGTCTCTCTTCCTCTATCCTGCTTCAGCCTCTCCGTTATGCGTGTGACGTCATCACATCACACGCTGGGGAAACACGCTAGAGAGGAAGCCAGGGGGGGGGTGCAAAATTTTTTTGGGCTGGGGGAGCAAAATTTATAGTTACGCCACTGGGCTTCATCCTCCCCCCAACTCCACCCAACCACCCTGCTTTACCATACCGACAATCACAGCATTGTACTGCATAACAGGGCGGGGCCATAGTGACGTTATCAGGGTGTCACGCCCCTGACTCCACCGCCTCCCACCAACGATCTGGCTAGGATACAGCAGAAGTTGTCAACCATGCATCATGTAGGGTTAGCACCACCCATCCGGGATTATGACCGGAGTCCGGAGGGGTGGCATTCCCGGACTGCGCAGCTAGTTGCTACCTATTCCCGGACGTTACATAGCCTGGGAACGCTACTCCCCGGACTCTTAATTACTGGCTGGTAACCCTACACGCATGTCTCTTTTAAATCTGCATCATTTGTAAGTTGGTGCAACTAGCGGTTGTGCCAGGGCTGGAATGGGCATGCAGATGCGGGCAGCTGGCATGTAGATCAAGCCGCAGTAGTAGTGAGGGTGTGGTTTGGAGGCGATTCTGTGATTAGCAGTAATAACGCCCAGCAAAAAGTCTGACTTGAGGGCGCTTTCACCCAGTAAGACGCACACAGAACCCCAGAAAACACTGGGTTACCACCCCAAACAGCCGCAGGGTGTCATAAGTGACTGTCTTTGCTTGGATGGCTTGCACATGTACTGTGCACATGCGCGGCCGTCCGACAATCGGTCCTGCGTGCCAACTCTGAACGGGGCCCTTTGTCCTAATGTGGTATCCTGGGGGAAATGCCAGTTCTACGGTCGCTAGGTCGCGGGCCTTCTCCCGCCTCGAACCCGCCTTCCAGCAACAGAGCCTTTAACACATGACCCCTGAAATCTCTCTTATTATACTTCATCATCAAAGTAATTGGACTTGATGAATCTGTCTTTGCATGTCTGCGGATCTGACTATGTATGTGTTCCCTGTGGCTTTTACAGCAAACTCAGCTTGTCAGGTATAATTTTATCAAAGGCGTTCTGCAATCCCTCAGAGTCTCTCACACACACACACATTCCTATTCCGCACAATGCTGGCAGGATAAATCTCCCGAAAAGAATTAGCGATTTCTTTGAAATGTGTTCCGTTTCGTTTAGGTAGGTTACAACAGCATATGTGCCCCTTTACCATGTGTCCCTTCCCCGCCACCTGTGATTAATGGCGGCGCTGTGCGGCCCATATGCTCAGCGCCGCAGACTCCCTGTGTTGCTTAGCGACTATTTTTATCGCCCATCGCTACAGTACAAGTTCTAGCGCCTTTGAAGCGCTGGATAAAAGACGAAGAGATCATCTCGCGCTCACAGGGAAACCACTACAAATAAAAACAGTCAGTTATTATGAAATGATCAGAGCGACAACGAGGAAAGAAAAGACACCGGGTTTGAATGCGAAATCTACATTGCATCGCAATGGCGGAGGGAGGGACGGTGGCTTGCAGAGGACAAAAGGATGGGAAGGATGGATGTTCCAGATAAAATACTAATGTGCGCTCATCTGCTTCCAAACAATAGAATAGTTCCGGTGGCATAAATAGAAATGTTGTGCCCCCCCTGTTAAAAAAAAGTTTCTGGCACCCCCATATATGGTCTATTATGCGCATGTATAGCCATACCTCCCAACTGTCACGATTACAGCGATTTTCGGGTCCTGTCCCGCTGTCCCACCCGTGGCAGGCATTGTCCCGCTGCGGGGGGTGGCAGTTGGGAGACCCCCCAATCTAGTAGAATAGAGTAGCATGCGCACAGCGTCTATTCTCGTATAAAAATGAGGTCGCGGCTAATTAGCATAAGCCACTGCCTCATTTGCATACGCCCCGCCCCCTTTTCTACAGGTCAGAAGTTGGGAGGTATGGTATAGCTCCCCTTTGCGAATGGCTTCAGTGACTTGCACAGTCGCCTGGGGGTGGATGGTGGCAGGAATGGGGCCTACAGATGGGAACACCCAGTGTTTTAGCTGTGTCCCCATGGGTACGCGGGAGGGACAATGCCTGCTTGGGGGGGGGGGGCTCGCTGAGTAGCGAAAATACACTGCTTAGCGTGTGAACCAGAATCAGGCCTTCAATGCACCATTTCCCATCTGATGCACTACTACCAATACGTTTATACATTACTCCAGTACATCCTGTATATAGAAGAAGACTCAGTGTTCTGTGAACTTGGTCAATTTGAATTATAGAGACAGTAGCAGAGACAAATCATTCAGACCTGAGACTGCTCTCAGACGATGGCTACAGTAATAGCTATGAGGACAGAGTGAAGCAGTTGGAAGTAAAAGCCACATATTTTATTCTCTGACTTAAATAATTCACGAAGCGCAGGCATAGCGATGCCAGGTACTGTCCGCAGCAGTTACAGCCCCCCCAGAGCGCAGCCAGCGCTGCAGAGGTTAATGCGCAGAGACTCTACATTGACGCCTTATGGAGAGTTTATGGGACAGTTATCGATTCAGGATTCTGGTCTATTTTCTGTCACTTTATAAATAAACGACAGGCACGTTCAACCTCTATTGTTCCCGGACTGTGTTCCGCAGCTGCCTCCTATCATCGGGAAGGCGGCATCCACTAATAAAATGCGCTCATATATATTCTGCCCGTGTTCCCGACTTATTGCTGAACTACAAGTCGTTGGGGCTCTGACACTAAGTGACAGACGGGCTCCTCGCTGACAGCCTTTGATACCCCTTCCCCCTCGCTGAAAGCCAGTACACTGAAGTGGCCATAATCAATGCTGGAGGTCACTGCAGAGGTCATTGCTCATCTCTGGTGGCGCAGAGCACCGGAGATCTCCCCGGGACAGACGGGAGGGATCTGCTTTCTGGCAGAACCCCCTGAAATGTGATGCGGCGACGTCATGTAGTGCCAGCATTTCTATGTGAATTGTTTCCTGTACAGCCATAACCCGCACGCAGGGAGATAGATGTCCCCACTGACAAACCGCACGGCAATGAGTGACTACGAAACACGCCGTAACCACAGGCTGGCACTAAAGGCTGCTATCCTGCGGTGCTAGCTGGAGATAGGCTGATGCCTGCTAAATGTACACAACTGCTCGCAGTGTAGCGCGGGGATTCGGCGGGTGGGGCGTGCGTTCAGTAGGCCGGCGTTAACCTGCGCACTACGCAACACCGGCCTAGTGACCAGGTCTGAATCAGGCGGCAGGGAGTGCCCAGTAGCGGCGGGGTTGCTGCTAGAAGGACCAGTGGCGTGCGGTGGGGTGAGGCAGGTGAGGCACAGCCTTTCCTGTCATACTCACGTATATGCCAGGGTTTTGAACTTATAAAGTATGTCAAAAATACAAATAATATATAAAAAATTTATTTTTTTATTTTAATCGTTAATTCATTTTTATAGTTAAAACTCTGGAGTAAAACGTCTACGGGGCACATTTATCAATGATCGCATTTACAATGCGATCTGGGCGGAATATTATCGCCCAGGATTGCATTGTAAAATGCGATCAGATCAGAAAGGAGCCCGTCCCTACGAAGTGCTAAGCCGGAAGCCGGGAGGTCAGTGCATGCGCGGTATTGCGCTGACCCCCGCTGACCCCTCTTACCGCACTGCCCCGCTCGGCAGTGCGATGTGTAGCCATAGGCTACAATGGGCTATTGCCATATTAGAATGGCGATAGCCCAGGGGTGCGATGCCGGGCTGCCCGATGTTGATACATCGGGCAGCTTCGCATCCCCCATAGAAGATTCCTGCTGCGGTCCCCCTTTAATACATTTAGGTGAAACTTAATATTTGCAGTTAACCCCCGAAAACTGGTGTTTTCGGGGATTTAGCCGCAAATATTAGTTGATAAATGGGCCCCTACAGCAGGTGAGGCAGTGCCTCACCTGACTACCGTTTCTGTGCATCTCTTACCAAAACTCAGCGAATCTCCAGCAGTGTATACTGCTGCACATGTGTATAATGCTGGTATGTAACCCTGGGCTCATATATTGTGTGCATATCTGGCTCTGGTACTTCCCAGGGACTCCTCAGCCATGTCCCTGAGAAGGACAACCTGCCGCGGCAGCAGTTACGACATGACAAGTTCCCAAAACATTTCCCGTCTCATGTCTGAGTGTCAGTGGCGTAAGTTTGTCACAGTTGCCCGGAGGCAAGATATATATTGGTGCCCCCCACAACACCTTATATAATATAATAGTCGATGTGTCTGTTCTGAAATATATGTGTTTTATACACACACACACACACACACACACACACACACACACACACACACACACACACACACACATATATTGAGAGAGAGAGAGTGAGAGTGAAAGAACACATATATATTTCAGAAATCAGTTACAGAAGGGATATCAATGGCTTTCAATTAACTGATTAATTAGTTTTTGAAACTAGCAGGGGAGGAGAGGTGCCCCCTTGGGAGCAGGAGCCCGGCGGCAGATGACTCCATTGCCTCCCAGAGTTTTGCCCCTGTTGAGTGTAATAACTTGCACTAGAAATATTCTAAAGTTTTCTTTATTGACTCTTTACTTCTTTTATTAGCTCCTGTGATGTGAATATGGTCTGGGCCAACCTCCCTTGAGACATGAAGGGGAGAGGTCAGTTCTGAGTACAGTACATAGGAAACGGTCCCAGTGAGACCAGTAGCAGCAGATGGTAAGTGCCGGACGAGCCTTTGCCGCGAGCGCAGGACAAGTAACGGGCACCAGTAAAATGGAAATGACCTTGGAGATGACATTGTGACGTCGGTTTCTCGTGCAGCGCATTTCTCCTCGGCTGCCAGAGTTGTTCTGTTATTAAGAGTCTGTGTTGTGGCTGTTGGGTCCTCCTGGACTAGAGCGTCTCTCTCATGCTGCGCACGGCAGCTTGGCGCTGCTACATGGAAGCAATCTATCCGTCGCCTTGACCCTGGCCGGCGAAGGTCACAGGAAAGGATGGCCTGCCTGCAGCACGTGGCGCATACTGTAAATGTGATGAAGCTCGCGTCACCTGGCTCAGGCTCGCTCCATAAATCTTGTGACATAGGTCGCTCTCTCTCTCGCTCTCTCTCTCTCTCGCTCTCTCTCTCTCTCTCTGGATTTTGCTGAGCAGTAACTCTGCTAAAGATAACACAAATACAGACAACAGATCCTTTCTGCAGAGATATGGGAAGTAGACACACAGGGCCCGATTCGGGATACGTTCACTACTGTAGGTCGACAAGAGGAAGGTCGGTCGACATGCATTATGTCGACCACTGAAGGTCAATATGCATGAAGATCGACATGTCTGGAGGTCAACATGGGGTTAGGTCAACAGGGTCATTAGGTCGACACATGCATTAGGTCGGCATGGACTAGGTCGACAGGCAAAATGTTGACATGGGGTTTTTAATTTTTTTTTGAGCTGACATGTGCCGACAGACGGTATTTCATGCCCTACCATCCACTAGGGCGTGGTGGGAGAGTAAGATAGTGTGCCGAGCGCAGCAGGTGTTCAAGTATTTGGGATAAAAAAAGGTGAAAAACCCCATGTCAACCTTTTGACTGTCAACCTTGCTCACGTCAACATAATGTGTCTGTCGACCTAACCCTATGTCGACCTTCAGACATGTTGACCTTGATGCATGACGACCTTCAGTGGTCGACCTACTGCATGTCGATCTCCCTCTTGTCGACCCTATGACCCATAACCCCTGATTCAGACCTGCAAAGCAAGGCTGCAATTTTTGCAGATTAACAAAACCATGCTGCGCTGCAGGTGGGGCAGATGTAATGTGCAGAGAGAGTTTAGACTGAACATGTTATTACCAAAGGAAGAGAAATCATTCGATGGTGTGCAATAATTGAATGATTTATTTCCCGTTCGGCAGCAGGCTAGCAACGGGATTCTGGCGCCCGGGGGAGGGGGATTTCGGCCGGGGCCGGTTGGCATTTACCTGTTCGCTACCCTGCAAACATAGGCAGCATTGCGGAAGGGTCTGAATCAGGCTCTTAGCTATGGAAGGACACATGTCAGAGAATACACCAAGGGGGTTGAACCAGGGCAGAGCCAGTTTGGGACGACCCCGGGTGCACCAGACAGATTTCTGCAAACTGGAGCAAATAATAAGATGTCAGAGGTAATTATTCCGGCTGTGTGGCTGTCCGGCTCCTGGGGATTGCTAAGCTAATGAATGGGATTTCTGGCAATAGAGGTACATTCTCTATCGCTCTCCAGCTGCCGATGATCTGCCACATTTACAGCCTGGATGAGTCCGTGAACATTTCATCTGACAAACGGGCCCTTACCACCTGCAGAACCATTATAGGCGGATATACATTGCAGTCTGTGGAGGTATACCACCAGTGACATCAGCTGTTCCACTGGGACATGACACTGCAGACATCCAGCATCCGTGCTGACTTCATCCTGCCTTCTGGTCTCCGGAGCGCGACATGTGCAGAACGGCCGCATGGTGCTATAATGTAGCCTAAAGTATAACATTACTATATATAATATAATATTACCCTCTACCCTCAGCACCTATATCTGGTAGTACTGTAAGTCGTTTCTCATTGATTTTTGCTCATCTATGTATTGTCAGGCGCTGCGGAACCCTTGTGGCGCCATATAAATAACCCATAATAATATACACACATACATATACATCGTAATATTCCCCTCATCTATGTATTATCAGGCGCTGCGGAACCCTTGTGGCGCCATATAAATAACCCATAATAATATACGCACATACATATACACCGTAGTATTCCCCTCATCTATGTATTGTCAGGTGCTGCGGAACCCTTGTGGTGCCATATAAATAACCCATAATAATATACACACACATATACACTGTAGTATTCCCCTCATCTATGTATTGTCAGGTGCTGCGGAACCCTTGTGACACCATATAAATAACCCATAATAATATACACACACATATATATACACCGTAGTATTCACCTCATCCGTCACTGCGGAACCCTTGTGACGCCATATAAATAACCCATAATAATATATACACATACATATACACCGTAGTATTCCCCTCATCTATGTATTGTCAGGTGCTGCGGAACCCTTGTGACAACATATAAATAACCCATAATAATATACACACACATATATATACACCGTAGTATTCACCTCATCTATGTATTGTCAGGCGCTGCGGAACCCTTGTGGTGCCATATAAATAACCCATAATAATATACACACACATATACACCGTAGTATTCCCCTCATCTATGTATTGTCAGGTGCTGTGGAACCCTTGTGACGCCATATAAATAACCCATAATAATATATACACTCATACATATACACCGTAGTATTCCCCTCATCTATGTATTGTCAGGTGCTGCGGAACCCTTGTGACACCATATAAATAACCCATAATAATATACACACACACAAATACATATACACCGTAGTATTCCCCTCATCTATGTATTGTCAGGCGCTGCGGAACCCTTTTGGCGCCATATAAATATCCCATAATAATATACACACATACATATACACCGTAGTATTCCCCTCATCTATGTATTGTCAGGCGCTGCAGAACCCTTGTGGCGCCATATAAATAACCCATAATAATATATACACATACATATACACCGTAGTATTCCCCTCATCTATGTATTGGCAGGCGCTGCGGAACCCTTGTGGCGCCATATAAATATCCCATAATAATATACACACATACATATACACCGTAGTATTCCCCTCATCTATGTATTGTCAGGCGCTGCAGAACCCTTGTGGCGCCATATAAATAACCCATAATAATATATACACATACATATACACCGTAGTATTCCCCTCATCTATGTATTGTCAGGCACTGCGGAACCCTTGTGGCGCCATATAAATAACCCATAATAATATACACACACATACATATACACCATAGTATTCCCCTCATCTATGTATTGTCAG
Source organism: Crinia signifera (assembly GCF_055691185.1). Lineage (NCBI taxonomy): Eukaryota > Metazoa > Chordata > Amphibia > Anura > Myobatrachidae > Crinia > Crinia signifera. The sequence continues at coordinate 24,883,574 of NC_139225.1, forward strand.
GCGCTGCAGAACCCTTGTGGCGCCATATAAATAACCCATAATAATATATACACATACATATACACCGTAGTATTCCCCTCATCTATGTATTGTCAGGCACTGCGGAACCCTTGTGACACCATATAAATAACCCATAATAATATACACACATACATATACACCGTAGTATTCCCCTCATCTATGTATTGTCAGGCGCTGCGGAACCCTTGTGACACCATATAAATAACCCATAATAATATACACACACATATATATACACCATAGTATTCCCCTCATCTATGTATTGTCAGGCGATGCGGAACCCTTGTGGCACCATATAAATAACCCATAATAATATACACACATACATATACACCATAGTATTCCCCTCATCTATGTATTGTCAGGCGCTGCGGAACCCTTGTGACGCCATATAAATAACCCATAATAATAGACACACATACATATACACCGTAATATTCCCCTCATCTATGTATTGTCAGGCGCTGCGGAACCCTTGTGACACCATATAAATAACCCATAATAATATACACACATACATATACACCATAGTATTCCCCTCATCTATGTATTGTCAGGTGCTGCGGAACTCTTGTGGCGCCATATAAATAACCCATAATAATATATACAAACATACATATACACCATAGTATTCCCCTCATCTATGTATTGTCAGGCGATGCTGAACCCTTGTGACGCCATATAAATAACCCATAATAATATACACACACACATACATATACACCGTAGTATTCCCCTCATCTATATATTGTCAGGCGCTGCGGAACCCTTGTGGCACCATATAAATAACCCATAATAATATACACACATACATATACACCATAGTATTCCCCTCATCTATGTATTGTCAGGCGATGCGGAACCCTTGTGGCACCATATAAATAACCCATAATAATATACACACATACATATACACCATAGTATTCCCCTCATCTATGTATTGTCAGGCGCTGCGGAACCCTTGTGGTGCCATATAAATAACCCATAATAATATACACATACATATACACCGTAGTATTCCCCTCATCTATGTATTGTCAGGCGCTGCGGAACCCTTGTGGTGCCATATTAATAAACAATACAGATGGACCGGGCCTCGCTCTTGCAGAGGATGGTGGAAGAATTGCCAGCCTCCATCCCCCGCCAGCCGCCATCTGATCTGCAAAAGGGGAAAATGTTTTTTTTTTTTCTTTTTTTATCCGGCTTGTTCTTACCTCACTCTTCATGTCGGCATAGAGGGAGAACATAAGAGGCACCGAGCCCGAAGCATGGGGAGCAAAGAGCAGGTATTACACTGATTGTGGGTCCATCTTCACAGTTGTTGACATTGACACCAATTTTTTCATGTCAACCTTTTAATTTTAATGTGTCTACCTTTTTTCATGTTGACATTTTGGCCATGTCGACATTTTGACCCTGTCAACCTATTACATGTTGATCTTCACTGTATCAACCATTTGACCCTGTCAACCTATTACATGTTGACCTTTTGGAGTAGAACGATTGACTTTCTCAGGGGTAGGGGACCCGGTGCGGAACTGTTCTGTAAAGGTGCAGCAATGAGAAAATATGAGATCATTTAATAACTATTTTAATAAAATACCCATTTCCTGTTAAAATTACATTTCTAAAGAATTATAATTTCTTATTTTCCCTTGGAAAAATAACACAAAGGAGAGAATTCAGCAGCAGCTAATCAGCTTTGAGTTCTCATTTTACTGGCTGTGTTTGAAAAATAACCGTTGGGACTGGAGCTGATTGGCTAGTGTTTTATTTCTCGTTACTTTATTGCCCTACAAGCTTTGATGAATACCACCCAACTAGCAAGTTAATGCCCCTATACGCTTATGCGATTTGAGACGATTTCACCCGATTCCGATGGATTGGGCCAAGAAATCGGGGGAAATCGTCCCAAATCACACGTGTTTGAAATCCCATGCTGATGCCCCTTTCCCACTGCAGGCTTTACACGGTAAAATGCCGTTTTTTTTGCCTTTTTAAACGGCTAGAGCTGCAGTGGGAAAGCTCCAGGCTGCTTTACACGGGTAACAAATACCGGTATTTGTTACCCGTGTAAAAAGCAGTGCTTTTACCGTGTAAGAGCCGTTTTTTTGGCAATGGGAAAGGGTTTTAAACGGTATTTAGAAATAATAATAAAAGTTAAGTACCTGATTGGTGCATGTGATGTTTTTAATGACAGGCAAGGTTTACTAGAGAGTTTAAACGTGTTGCTTTGTGGTTTACATGGGTAAGTGTGAATGGGACATTTACTGCTTTTAAACGGTAATTTACTGTTTAAAAGCTGCAGTGGGAAAGGGTCTTTGTGGCTCTTACCCGGGTAAAGACCCGTTTAAAAAAAACGGGTCTTTACCAGGGTAGGCAGTGGGAAAGCAGCATAAGACGTATCTGCAGCGTTTCCTACCAAAGTGTGCTCTGTTTGTGGGGCTGAGCACTCCCATGATTAGAGCACCAGACCAAACTATAGCTGATTAAGGGCTAATTACCCCCCCCCCCCCATAAGCTGGCCACTCTCTAACATTAAACATATGCACCCCTCCTTGAGTTTGCCACTGCAAACAGGAAGATGGTGTTTCCCAGTGGCGTAACTACAGGTGGTGCAGAGGATGCATGCAACTGCTATGGGGCCCGGGGGCTGGGGCGAGGATCCAGCAGTCAATCCCCTGCACCCTTTTGATTTTTTTTTTCCTTTTTATTTAATTAATTGTGCAGTACCACTCACCGAGTGGCTGTACTTCCTCTTAGAGGGCGGTGGGAGGGGTCAGGGTACTACAGACACGGCAGGCTGCATAGGGCGCCAAGCTAGAGGGTGCTGCAGCTATCTTCTTCAAGTGCCGGACGCACCCTGAGATTGTGTACCAGCGAGCGCCTGACCGGTCCCGCACATGAGGAGCAGTTCCCTGTAATGCAGCACTGTACGTGGGGCCATCGGAGGGAAGGAGACTCTCAAGAGCTCCTCCGCAGTACAATCAGCGATGCTGCGCAGCAGGGATTCGGATGGGTGTTGGATGCACACAACGTTACAAAGCAGGTAACCGATTTGGGGGGATATGCACTGGAACCGGAGGCGCTACCTCTCCTAATTCACCCCACCCCTTCCAGAGTATCATGTCTTGCCCTAACCATCAGGATACATACGACCCCATCTCTTTTTTTTTTTTAGCTAAAGGTTTTGCCGCACCCGTGTGGCACCCTCCCCCCCCCCCCCCTGCAAGTGCCAGCCTGCCGCACCTGTGTGGGCCTGCACCCCCCCTGCAAGTGCCAGCCTGCCACACATGTGTAGACCTGCAAGTACCAGCTTGCCGCACCTGTGTGATCCACCATACTGTCTGCCCATTTGTCCATCTTTGCCCCCAGTCCATCCATATATTCATAGATGCAGCATATGGTGCTCAGTCCAACCATCGCCCCTTTCCCCAATCTGTACATCTACAGTATGTCCATCCATCCTACCTGAGTGACTGTCCTAGCAATGTCTCTCTGGCTCACTCTCTTTCTTCCCCTATCTCTCCCTGACTCTCTCTCGCTCTCTGACACTCTATCTTCTTCTTTCTCCCTGGCAATCGCTTTCTCTCCCTCCTCCCTGATGCTGCCTCTCTCTTTAAGACACCCTTTCTTTCTCCCTATCACTCTCTCTCCTCTCTTTCTCCCTCCTTTTTCCATGGAAAACTCTCCATTACTCCCACCCCCCTCTCTCATTCTTTCTCGCTCTTCTCTCTCTCTCCGACAACCGCTTTATCTCTCACTTTCCTGCATTGTAGTGACAATGGTGGGGACCCTATCAAGATTTTGCTATGGGGCCCACAACGTTCTAGTTTCGCCCCTGTTGTTTCCTGAGACATTTCTGTGATTTACTTATAGGGAGCGCTTTAATGCCCCCACCCAGAACTCATATAAAGAGTAATGATGCATTTCCCTGCACTGGAAGCCACTAAGGAGATTACAGCATTCCATATTGCTGGCCTATTTGTACAACAGGATTGCGTGTGGTATTGTGGGGAGCCCGGATGCTAGACCTCACCGCTGACACATTTAATGGTAAAACCTTTTCCTCCGCTTCCGAGTATTATCAGTTGCATCTGTTTAAGTTAGAACTGATGATGTAAATGCCTGCGAATGCTGCGCTGGGTGATTTATCCGGCCTGCCGCCATCGCGGCCTCGCTCAGATTAGGTTTAATCTAAAAGGTAGGATTTAAAAGCCAAAGGAGATTTCATTCTGGAAAAAAAAAAACACACTGATGAAAAAAAAAAAAATCCAACAAAAAAACCCATCTTGTAGTGTATGTTCATCAGGAGGTTGAAGTGTTTTGGGAATGCGGCGTTAATCAGTGCCCGGCTCGTGGGTTTTCATATTTTGTGTAAGTAAAATGACACAGGAGGAAAACGGAGAGTTGTGTACTATTTATTATCCCTGTTTCTTTAATCCTCAGGAGAGTGAATGGATTACAATCAGCCCACACGAGTCTCGTGGTGCATGCAGCCACAATGTGTAACTGCAGAAAGGGGGGGCGGACAGGGTGGTGCGTGCGTGTGTGTGTGGGGAGCTGATTCTGCTCCCCCCCCCCCCCCCCACAGATTCTCAGTAATCGCAGCTTCAGACAGCTGTCATTACAAGAGAAGTCTTTGGTATATGGGCCCTTATTCAGATCTGATCGCAGTACAAATTTGTTCTCAAAATGGGCAAAAACCATGTGCACTGCAGGTGGGGCAGATGTAACATGTGCAGAGAGAGTTACATTTGGGTGGGGTGTGTTGAAACTGAAATCTAAATTGCAGTATAAAAATAACGCAGCTAGTATTTACCCTGCACAGAAACAAAATATCTCACACAAATCTAACTCTCTATACATATTACATCTGCCCCACCTGCAGTGCACATGGTTTGGCCATTTTGAGAACAAATTTGTGCTGCGATCAGATCTGAATAAGGGCCATTATGTTGACATGAAATTGTTGACATGACCATCATGTCATGATGCACTCGGTCCGGCACTCGGTCCGGCATTCGATGGTCTGCGACCATCGAATGATGGGGGAGGTTCCCTTAGATGGAGGAGGCGTATTCCATGAAAAATACACGTGCGGTCCGTTCGGACAGCTTCTTACCGCATACGGACGGAGTTGGCGATCCGTATGGAAGGCGGGGTTTCGCACGCACGGTCCTGGCCGCATAATCGGCTCCGGCCGCACCGATCAGAATAAGGGCCATTGACCGAGAGACACCACTGATTAAGCTGTTGATGGTGACTGTCGACTGAGGTGCACAGAGAAGCAGAGTGGATCGCAATCTCTCCTATCTACCTACCTCACACGCAATCATCAGTAAATGACATTGTTACAAAACTGTACTTGGCTGTGAATTACTAGATACTATTAAGATAAAATCCTGCATAATATACACGAAATGTTCTTGACTAAATCTGGGCATGATCTGAGCCGGCGGAGTTTGATTGATAGACTGGGAGACTTACGCGGCAGGAATACGCTGCGCTGAATGGGTGACTTACGTTCTAAATGGAAAAGATTAATTATGTCAAAGCAACTTAACTCTATGAAATCTCAGCTTTCCCAAAGCCGTAGAGGGAAATTGCAGCGACAATGAACCGTGTATTTATTTTCCCATTGGGCCTAATTCAGATCTGCGAGTTCGCAGGCTGGGCGATTACGGACGCATCTGGATCATAGAGTGCATGTAGTATACATTTTTGCTGTATGCAAGTTGATTGACAGGAAGCCGGTGTTTGTGGGTGGTAACGGTCTATTCTCTGAGAAACCGCAGGTGTGCCAGGTGCTTTAGGGGAATTCGTGTGATGTCATCGGTCATAAACCATTGATACATTTTGAATCATTGATGGTCGATGTCAATCCCTAGCCCAGCGTTCAGGTCTTAATTAGTGGATACGGTCATTTGGTCTACAGCATGTTAGTCGACAAGCATTGGGTCGACACCATTAGGTTGACATGGATCAAGGTCGACATGGTTCTAGGTCGAAATGGGCTTAGGTCGACAGGTCATTAGGTCGACACAAGCATTAGCTCGACATGGTCTAGGTCGACAGTTTTTTTACCCGAAAGTCGACACAGTCAACATGGACACCGTTTGAATTGCACCGCATCCCCAAACGATCCCAACCCTTAATTAGGCCCCTGGTTATGGCACAAAGGGTATCTAGTTCCAAACCAAATTGTTGACATGAACAATGTCGACATAGCCAATAGGTCGACGCTTAAAAGTGTTTCTGCTTCTAGTTTGTTGCAAACACTTTTTCCTCACATTTAAAATGTAAATCAATTTTCTAATTGCTATTTGATCCATGTTCCCATCAATACTTCATTTAAAACACAAATAGATTTTTTTCTTCCAGTCCTTTATTTCTCCTGCATCGAAACTCGCCGGCCGATATAATGCGCTGAAATATTAAATATGAGGACGGAGGATATTTCCACCTACGTTCCAGAATTGCTAATTAATGGAATGATTTGAAATGTCAAGTCTTGTTCCCAATATATTCAGCGCAGCGCACAATGGCTGAATTAAAATGGTATTTTCCAGAGCAAGGCCAAAGATTTAGTGAACCCTATAATTATTCATTTTTATTCTGACCGGCATGCAAAAAAAAGGGAGCGGTAAGATTGATGAGAAAACCATTTAAGGCTCCCAGCTATAACAGCATATGAAAGTCTAATAAGAATCCGTCTGCAGGGCACGATGTGCCCGGGGTCCTCGGCTGGGAAGACAGAGGGGGCGTTTCATCGATATAAAGCCCAGATTGTTTTTTATAGACAACGCAAGCAATAATCTACTTTCATTTATTAATAAGAAATTCTCCGGACACTACCAGCATTTTCCTAAGCATGCCTGCGTGTTTTTTTTAGCAGTCTCACTAAACAGTTGGTTACCACCCCCAGTTGACTACCTCCTGTCAATCACCTTGACAACGGCCAGCGATCAAAACAAGTACCAGGCGCCCATACGCAACAGATCAGTAATCTACTGTCATGTGAATTTTCAGGCTAGCTCAGGGTTTCCTACTTCTACAGTTCGCCCAGAGAGGAGACTGTCAGCAGAGCTGTGGGGGCGGGGCCTGATATCGGCATCATCAAGCCCCGTTCCCAGCCCTGCAAATACCGGGTTTTGCGGGTCTCCGGGAGGAGGTGGAGCTAAAATTATGTCATTTTAGCCCCACCCCTCCCGAAGAGCCGCAAATCGCAGTATTTAAACACAGCAATTAGGTATTTAAATAGCAGGACTGCGGGTGAATGGGTAGGCACCTCGGAATGTGGGAGGTTTGCCCACCTTTCCGGGGGGCCGCGAGGGGGACCTGATTTCCAGGACCCTCCCATCCAATCCGGGAGGGTAGGCAACGCTGGATTAGCTCTGATTTACCCCCATGGAGCGAGAGCTGTTATGTACATGTAGAAGTCATCATAACCTGGCGGAACTCAATATGTGATATATAGTACTGACCGAGCATCATCGGGTAAACAGGGGTGGTACTGTACATTTTGCAGAATATTGAAATTGGCTGTAATGTTGTATAGCGGTGACTAACTTGGCATGGCGGCTCTGATGGTCTTGATGATGTCCGGTGGATCCTGGTTGACTTTCCACAGCATGCTTTGCTACTCCTAACACATAACCCTATACATAAGACCTTATTCAGGTCCGTTCGCAGCACGGGGACCGATGATGCTTTAGTATGCATACGCAGGGTACGTGCACCCACGGCGAGCAGACTGTTAGCCGGGTGCACACAACCAGGGCGGGGGGCGGAGAGGGGAGGCAGGTGGCCCATGAACGAGGCCATGATGTGGGTGCGGGCCACTGACCTCACCGGATGTCGGCTGCCCGCCCATTTCCTTCCCAGTGTGCACGCTTATGTAAAGTTGCTCATATGTATGGGATCCCCCCTCGCCTTGCAAATCAACCAGAATAAACCCCATAGTGCCTATCGTCCTCCCCTCCCGTAACCTAACCCTCCTCCCAGCGTCTGACCCTAATCCACATCTCCCGTTACCTAACACCCCCGCCCCCCCCCCATGTTAACCCTCCGCCCCCAGCCAAACCCTAACCATCCCTACCAATACGCCATGCCTGCTGGTGTGCTTCTCACTCTGCATCAGCCCCTTAGTGTGGAGGAATCGGAGGTACATGTGGGTAGGCGCAGAGGCAGAACTCTGGGAGGCAATGGAGTCATCTGCCGCCGGGCTCCTGTTTCCAAGGGGGCACCTCTACTCCCCCTGCAAGTTTAAATCAGTTTTTTAAAAGCCAACAATATTTCTTCTGTGGCTGAGTTCTTAAAGATATATGTGTTCTCTATCTATATATCCATCTATCTTTATTTCTTAGCAGAAATATATATTTTATATAAGGTTATATAGGGTTGTGTGTACGTATGTGGGTGTGTGGTGGGGGGGGCACCAATATGTATCTTGCCTCCGGGCAACTGTAACGAACTTACGCCTCTGGGCAGGCGGCAGACTGATCTGAAGTAGGGAGGCAGCAGAAGGCCAGAAGCCCCAACAGACAAAGTGGAAACGAAGATTTTTCATGAATAAAATCAATGTATTGAACTGAGAGTGTTTCCCAGGTAAATCAGCATATTGCAAGGACTAGACCTTCCCCGATGAGGCGATCCTCGCGGTTGTATCACACCAGCAGTATAACAGGAGCATATAAAACACACGTCCACATTTCATCTTTATTAGAACATTTATAAATGTGGAGCGGGAGCGAGTCTGTTGTCAGCAGAGGGCAGGTCCCTGGGGACGAGTCAGGAAGAGTATGTGATGGTGACATCGGCTCGGCGCTATGGAGGTATATTACTAGGCAAAGTGCTTTTACTCCATGTCCAAACACAGCTGATCAATTGTGGCGTATGTTGGTTATATCTATGGTACAATGGGGGTTATTCAGACCTGATCGCTAACTTGCAGAGCCCTGCAATCAGGTATACACCGACTCACCGGCCAGTGCAAGCTGAGAACTGCTTAGTAGGGCTTGCAAAAATAGGAGCCAGTGACATCACTGATAATACAGCTTATCCAGTCACTAGGAGCCAGTGACATCACTGAGAATACAGTTTATCCAGTCACTAGGAGCCAGTGACATCACTGAGAATACAGCTTATCCAGTCACTAGGAGCCAGTGACATCACTGAGAATACAGCTTATCCAGTCACTAGGAGCCAGTGACATCACTGAGAATACAGCTTATCCAGTCACTAGGAACCAGTGACATCACTGAGACAGCAGTGATCGGGATGCCAGCAGTCAAAATATCGAAGCTGGAATACCAGCTCATAGCTTGAAGACCGGCACAACAACACAGACTTCACTGGAGATGTTGAAGCCTAAATCCTGATTATAAACATGCCAGGAGAGGTTAAGGTTAGGTCACAGGGGATAAGGATGTTATGTTTAGGCACTAGGGGGTGAGTTAGGGTGTGTCTGTGTGGGGGTTAGGTTTCGGCACTAAGAAGAGGGGGTTAGAGTTAGGGTGTGGTGTAGGAAGGTTAGTGTTATGGGCCCAACACAAGTAGCGATATACAGGCTTAGAACGCTTTAATACACACATCGCTACGTGTGTAGGGGATACGGTCATTGGGTCACCAGCAAGTTGTAAGACAGTCATTAGGTCGACATGCATTTAGGTTGACATGTATTTAGGTCGACGGGGTCATTAAGTCGATGTAGGTTAGGTCGACATGGGGTTTTTCACTGTATTTTGAGCCGACATGTGCCGACAGGCAGTATTTAATGCCCTACCATCCTCTAGGGCAGGGGTGGGCAATAATTTCAGCTGGGGGGCCGTTTAACACTTCCAGTAAATGTTCGAGGGCCGCGCTCAGGAAAAGGGGGTGTGGCCATGCAAATGAGTGCCCTTGAGTGTATTGTACTACACCATATACAAATTATGCAACACAATAGTAGACCCCTTTATACTTGCCCCTTACACATTATGCCAGGGCTCGACAAATTTCTTTAAAATCTAGGAGCCAGGATGAAAATGGAGGAGCCAGACAAACTAAAAATAGGGGCAGTGCATGCCACATAAGTTTTGCTTACCTACATTCTCGTTGCTATGGGTTTCATGCTTGATGCCAGGGGTTAACATGCTCATAGCCAATGGGGTTACATGCTCTGCCAGGGGGTAACATGCTTTGCCAGGGGTAAAAGCTTGTTTCTATGGGGTTAACATGATCTGCCAGTGGTAAATGGGGTTACCCTGCTCTGCAATGCAACACCCAGTAGTAATTGAGGAGGGGCAGGGTTCCCTAGCAAACTGCCACACTGAGGGGGTCGACAGGGGCAGGAGGATTAAAGGACTGCCTGCTTCCCAATATTGAGGCCACAGAATAACTTTCAGGTGTACAGAGCAGGGGAAGAATTAAGAGCCGGCCACCGCACACAGTAATACTCACTGCCTGAGGGGGACAACAGGTAACAGCAGGAGGGTGGCTGGAGCCGCGCTGACATCTAAGGCTTCCCGCTACTGAGGCCCTGGCATGTGGCAGGCCCCAGCGTCAGAGTGGAGCGCCGCTCCCAATTACGGGGGGTCTGGATCTCTGACATGCTGCAGGGGGTGTCACGGAGAGGTCTCAGTCACACGGCCTCCAAAACCTAACTGCGCCCGCCCCGCACAGCATTACTGGGAGTGTGGGAGGGGACGCGGTCACAGTCACACCAACCAACGGCTGGGAGGCTGCTTCAGCGTGATCGCGTCTCCTCCCACACTCCCAGTAATGCTGTGCGGGGCGGGCATTGGTGGCAGCACCGCACTACTTTTAGCCCTGCCGGTTAAATGACAAGCGGCTCTGCTAGTCGGGCCGCTTGTCATTGTGATCTAGGTCAGTGCGGTGGGCCAGACCTGAGTGTCTCGCGGGCCGCATCCGGCCCGCGGGCCGCCTGTTGCCCACCCCTGCTCTAGGGCAAGGATGAGAGATAAAAAAGTGTGCTGAGCATAGTAAGGCACCGAGCCCGAAGCATGGCAAGCGCAGCCGGTGCACTTTAACCTGTGTTTATGTTGACTGTGTTGACATTCGGGTCAAAAAACTGTGAGAAACCCCATGTCGACCTTTTGGCTGTAGACCTAACCCAAGTCGACCTAATGACCCTGTTGACCTAACCCATGTCGACCTATTGGTGTCAACCTAATGAGTGTCTAACAACTTGCTGGTGACCAACTAATCCAAACCCGCGTGTAGGGCCTATTAGGCACTAATGGGGAGGGTCAAGGTTCCGGTACCGGCTTGGTATAAAGACAGCAGAAGGGAGCCGCAGTCTCATATCATCAGCCAGGGCTGACACGCAGCCGCCTCCTCCTTCCGCACAATGCCCGCCTTCTCTTACCTCCCCCGGACTCCGGGGAGCTCGCACACCCATCACTCCCGAGTTCCGCAAGTCCATATGCAGCGCAGCAGCAAGATCATTCCCATCTGCCTCCTGCATCCCAGCCGGGACTCAGCCATTGCAGCTCATCACCCTGCAGCTGCCGCTAACACAAGTGCGGTCCAGGCTGCCCCCACGCCCTCCTCAGTCGCCTTGGCCACATACCTGACAGAGTGGTCAGGCCAGCCCTGAGGCGGGGACAGACAGTGGGGCTAGGCGAGCAGACGTTCCGCCTCCAAAATGGAGCTGAGGGGTAGATTTATTAAGCTCGGTGAAGTGATAGTGTCTGGTTTTTATCACGGGCCAATCAGCTCCTAACTGTGAAGTTACAGGCTTGGTTTGAAAAATGACAGGTAGAAGCTGATTGGCCGGGCATAAAAACCAGACACTTTATCACTTCACCGAGCTTAATAAATCTACCCCACAGTTCCACCCTGTTCTGGCTCACTGTAACCCCTGTTTGGCAGTGACGGCTCTCTCTATATATTGTATCCTCCACGTTCTCCAGTCACCTGTGCTGAAGATGACAGCACCTGCGCTCCTTGTATCACGTATGGCTGCAGAACAGCGACGTGACTCTCATACTTGCTTCCTACTGTACATAAGAGTTACTGCCCTTTGTAGTCAAGGTTTTCCAGGCCTGATTGACAGGTGACAGAGACCTTCTTCAAGGTTCCAGTGGTGACACCTGGAAAGGGGACACCTCTGAGTCAATGAAGTAGCATCGCCCCCTGGCAGATGGCTGGGACGGACAGCTGCTTTCCCCAGGCCCTGGCAGAGCAGTTTTCCTCTACAGATAGGATGACAGCAACTGGAGAGATGATCCAGGCTGCTGCGCGTTGCTGTGTTTGGAGGTGGCTTCGGCCTGCCAGCTCCTGTTCTCTCACGTCCTCCTGGCACGGAGAGAAAGGAAGAGGCTCCTGCTGTTGTCCAGCTGCCTATAAACGTGGCATGGAGGCTCCCTGAGGAGCGCTTTGTGATACCGTCCACGCATGTACATGCGTGTGCCCAGCTTTACCCACACGTACAGCACAGGCCGGAGCCAGCGCACAACGGAGTCATTTTATCGGTCAATAAACTCTGCTCGCATCAGGGGGTGCAGTGAGAGAACAGCACTAAAATGAGGCGTTTTACTACCTCGTGGCTCATATCTCTCCCTGCGTGGGATTTGGGAAAAGTCCGAATAGTCATCTGCTCACAGAGGCATTTGTGCGGGTTTATGTGAACGCTCGGGTTGTCAATGCCAGGCTGGCAGCGCCGGCATCTATAGCGACAAATGCAATGTTAACTGTTTCCTGACAGGACCAGGTATCTATCTATCTATCTATCTATCTATCTATCTACATACTGGCCTACCTTTGCGGAATGGCCGGAAGTCTCCTGAAAATTGGTTCCCTCTCCCGGCCTCTCGGGAAAGTGGGCAAGTCTCCCTCTTGCTCCCTGGAGCCCCCCCTCTTCCTCGCTGACACAAATACTGGAATTTGCGGGTCCGCAGAGAGAAGGCAGGCCTAAAAAAACTTGAGTAGCAGCATTTTGTGTCATTTAAACGCCCCTTCACTGCAGACCCACCAATCACGGCGATTGATGTTGCATGGGGGCGGGGATTGGTGATGTCAGCTCCCCCCATGTGTTGCTTTTTCAGGCTTCTTCCTCTTCAGGGTTCTTCTTCTTCAGGCAACAATAAAAGTAGTCTGTCTATCTATCTATAATATACCCATCTATATGTCTATCTATATATCTATAATATATCTATATAACTATATCTATCAATAATATATTTATCTATCTACAATCTATCTACAATATATTTAGATACTATCTATATATTTATAATTGATCTCACACTAGCTATATCTATCTATCTATCTATCTATCATATATTTAGATACTATCTATCTATGTTGTCTATCTATCTATCTATCTATCTATCTATCTATCTATCTATCTATCTATCTATCTAGAATCTATCATACAGTATATCACTATCTATCTGTCTATCCATCCATGCTGGGACTTGTCCTATAATGGGCATGCTGTGATTTGGGTTTCCAATTTAGTAAGTGTGATATGAAAGCAGATAACAGCGGTGTGTGTGTGTGTGTGTATGGGGGGAGGAGTCGGCTGCAGCAAAGATAGTTAGTACTTGGCTGTATATCCCCTCATTAGAGCACCAGAAATATGCCAGCACTCAGTATCCTGCAGTGACTAATCTTCTCATTAACCAGGGCCAGTTCTGACATATGAAGGAAAAGGAAAATAACACAGAAATTATCCATCTATAAAATCAGGAATTGTCCTTTATTTCACTGCAGAGAATAAAATGGGTAATACAAGGCGACATCCACATGTGTAAATATCATTATATATTACCAGCCAATCATTTCTTAGCTGTCATTTTTCAAACAAAGTCTGTATCATGACAGTTAGGAGCTGATAGGCCGGTACTTTATTTCTGTCATCTTTATGCCCCTCAAAGGTGTAGTACATCTCCCCCATACACCGGTACAATATTGGTGCTTCTCTTGGTTGTCTGTAATTACTGTACCTCATCTACACGTCGATGATTTTACAGGCTGTAGCCAAAAGGTGAAAGGTTTCCCTTCACGATACTACAGAATAAAGGTTCCCCATCAATCTATCTGTGCGAATTAATTAAGACAAAGTGCAGTGGCGTAACTAGATACATGTGGGCCCCATAGCAAATGTTTGTAAGGGCCCCTATTTATCACCTAATGCTGAAAAATGTATACAGCACATGATACTTTGACATGCTAAGTGGGCCCCTCTAAGCTCTGGGCCCAATAGCAACTGCACCCCCTGCACCTATGGTAGTTACGCCCTTGACAAAGTGCATTTTGTGTGTTTTGTGGTTTCATTTGTGTGGGTTAGTTAGCGAGTGCTCATCAATGGCTCTGCTGGAGTCTGTACATCTAGGGGTATGTTTAATAAAGATTTGCTTGTCCAAAGCCATTTCTGAGGCCTGGATTTAGGATAGCACAGTAATGTTTCTTTCAGACTGCACCTTTTACTCGTTATATTGCTGTTTTTTTTTACCGTTTTAAAACTGTAATTTGTGCAGTCTGAAAGGTGCAGAGTGAATATACCGGTTCTATTGAACTGGTATTTCTAAACGGTAATAAAGCAGGGTCCTACCCGTTTCAGACCCGTTTTTTTTCATCCACTGTTTTCTATGGGTTAAAAATGGGTTCAGTGTTGTGAAAGAAAGGACAAAAACTGCACTGAAATACCGTTAAAGACATGCGCCGTGAAAGGGGTTTTAGCTGGTAGACCCGTTTTTAGAAACGTTTTAAAATACCTGGTCAAAGCCAGTTTTGTGGTCTGAAAGCAGCATTATACACACACACACACACACATGCACACATACGCACAGATCCAGCCCCCAAAGCTTTGAATATCTGATCTTTGGTCAATATAAGCCCCGGGGCTCCAAGGCTGCTTACAGCTCACAGCGAAACCGCATCTGGGTCACCGGAATGGAAGAGAAAGCGCAGACACATGTAAAACAATACCCAGAATTGACAACCCATCAATCAGAAACAAATGCTATATATCCATCTATCTATAGACACGCAGCCGGCGCACTGACTGATCTCAGTCTTCTGCAAGGGGATAAAAAAAACATTCCTTGCACCTGCCACAAAGACATTTTATTATATTCAAGTTATTGTCGCTGAGATGCCATATAAACCACTGGTCACCTGCCAGTCCATACGACAGAACAACATAACAACAGTAATATCCGTCCAGCGACAAACACACTTGAATCCCCCCATACAGGTTAGGAGCAGCATTAGCCATTTATTAAATAGGTTAAGTAAATAGGTCAACATATGAAAGGAGTTTTTCACATATTTTTGTTTTCAATGTCAACAATTGTCGACATAGACCCTCCAATTCATGTAGTGCATACACTCACACGGCTCGCTTTGCTTGCCAATTGTAGTCCACATGGATGGTAACGTATGGAAAAAGTTTTTAAAAAATGTGAAAAACTCATGTTGGCCGTTGTCCTGAAGAGCTTTTAGTTGTGTCGACCATTGTCAATGTCAAGCATTAACATGTCGACCTTTGTCAATGTCGACCCAGTGCACGTCGGCCTTTTGTCTGCATGTTGACCTTTTGGTGTCGACGTATTGACTGTCTACCTAAACGCTGATGAACTACTTTCAACTGCTTCTTGTAAATCCAACAATAGGTACATTTTATAATTCCCCCGGCTTGGTCGCGTCTAACGGAGACCGATTTTTACCTACTATGCTTTGACTTTTTTTTTTTTAAGTATTAAAATTGAATTTGAAATGACTTCCCGATGTCTCGTTACAGCAGCATTTATGTTATTGTATCGCTGATGGATTTCTACATTGCGCTAGGAGGGATGTACTGTACTGCAGGTATTTGTCTTTATGTGGAGTCTGAGAGAGAGAAAATCCATCTATAAGACCCAAATCCCTCCGCCTGCGCCTCTCCTGCCGCCCCCTCCCCATCTGATTGTGATTCAGCACTAGTTCTCCAACCTGAAGCATTGTTCCTGCTTGCTGTCAGCTTGCCAGGGCTAAACAAGCGATAGCCTCCAGCTATACTGGCCACCCAGCGCCGTGAGCTTTGCAGAGAGGGGGTATTAAGGGCAGGGGGGAGCAAGGGACCCTACAGATGTAGACCACTGGTCGATGGGACAGGACAGAATGGGAAAAGTCCTAGGCTGTGATTTCAGCACCACGGACAGAGGCAGCTGCAGTACAGCAGGGCAGAATTCCTCAAGGTGAAAGCCTATTTATCATGCAGCCATTGTTTCCCATCTTTAAGAAACCCTGCGAATATCCTTGCCCACAATTTAGGCTTTTACAGGTCAACGTAAAAAGGGTGACATTGAGAGTGCGGCAGGAATGCAGCGTGTAAGGCGTTGCGCTGTTTCTGCAGACAGGATTATGCAAAGGTTCCGGAATGCTTAAAGGTTACAAAAAAAAAAAAAGAGCAATCATAGGTCTACAAAAATATGGGTGCGAAAATGAAACAAAAACAAGTTCACCCTCCGAGGGGCTCATCGCCGGTTCTACCGTCAAACAGAAAGTTTTTGCCCCTTTACATAATGACTGGAATTTTTCATGGTATTTGCATAGAGATTACAATTCACGGCCCATTGCACAGCCTGCGGGAGGGAATGATACCAGCTTACAGATACCAGGAAGACGTCCCGCAGCCTCTTACTAGCCCTCTTCCCCCCCACACACATTAACTAGTGCCTCAGCTGGTTATTGCCACTAAATCTTATAGATTCATTACATTTGAAAACAAACTAGATACATTAGGGGGACATGAATTATGTAGGGCCAGATGTATCAAGCTTCAAAAGGTGATAAAATGGAGAGTGATAAACAACCAGCCAATCAGCTCCTAATTGTCATGTTATAGAATGGGTTTGAAAAATGCCAGTTGTGAGATAATTGGCCACGTTTGCAGGCATCAGTGACCAGTGAGGGAACTAGAAGGTTTACACCCTCCTGCCAAAAGTCCCCCCCCCCCCCAAACCCTGTTAATTATCTATTTTTTCCCTACAGTACAGCTCGTTGCCAGGGGTTACATGCTCGTTGCCAGGAGTTACATGCTCATTGCCAGGGGTTACATGCTCATTACCAGGGGTTACATGATCTTTTCCAGAGGTTTTTATGTTTGTTGACAGGGGTAACATGCTCATTGTCAGGTGTTTTATTTTCATTTCCAGATGTTTCCTGCTCATTGCCAGGGGTTACATGCTCATTGGTAAGGACTACATGCTTGTTGCCAGGGGGTTACATGCTCATTAATAGGGATTACATGCTCATTGCCAGGGGTTACATGCTCGTTGTCATGTGTTTCATGCTCATTGCCAGGGGTTATATGTTCATTGCCAGGGCTTACATGCTCATAGCCAGGTGTTTCATGCTCATTGCCAGGGGTTACATGCTTGTTTCCAGGGGTTACATGCTCATTGCCAGGTGTTTTGTGTTCATTGCCAAGTGTTACATGCTTATTGCCAGAGGTTTTGGTGTTTTTTTTTGCATGGGGTTACATGGGTTTATCTTAGTAAATAACCCCCTAGGAGTGGTACAAACGTACACATATAAACTCCGCCACTGAGGTGCATATAGGACATGCCCAAAACAGCAGCACTTCTGCATTGCACCTACAAATGTGTATGGGAGTGCGACACAGCAGTGTTAGTGTAATGACAATGTTCAAATTCAGTCTAAAATAATTAAGTGTCGTATAGACTCCAGGTAACTGATTTAATGACATTATTTATGGAAAATGCAGTTTTGTTGTTTAGAATAAACATATCAGCATTCATTGTTTTTTTCTTTAAATATAAATGAGCATTGCCTGCCACTGGCCATAAGGGGATGCAACTCTAATGTGGCGTACACATCGAATCGGGATTGACCAGCAAGGTCATCGCACCGTGTGTACATCCCTTAAGACATGGAGAAATCTAGGGGGGTCAGGGAACTTCTTAACCTTTTACCCCAAAATATATTTAGATACGCCTACGTTACCCCCTTCATTTGAAAGGAAGGAAATCTTATAATAGTAATACACAATGGGCCTTATTCTGGTTGGAGCGGCCGGGCCGTACGCGGACGTCCCGGGAATTTTAATGATCTGCGCATGCGTACATTCGCTAATGCGCAGGCGCGAACACTCCACAACGCTTACGGACGGGTCTCTCCGTGCGAAAAAACCTGTACGCGAGAGTACGGGCATTGGGGGCGGCATAGAGGCGTGTTGAGGGGAGCGGCCGAAATAATGAGGGAAAATGGGCGTAAACATGGGCGTACACGGGGGTGTGCACCAAAAATGAACGGTGCTACTACCGCACGATCGACTAAAGCAACGTTCATTTCGGACACAAAACAGGCGGCCGCCAACCGCCAGCTCAGACCACCCCTACAGATACCGCATGACAGCGTGCGCCTGGGTTTGCTAATTTACGCAGATTACTACTCAAACACATACACCTGAATGTAATAAGCAATGCTGCAGTCTATTAAGTCCAAACCATGATTTCACTACCTGCAAGCCACACACAGCACTCAAACACATTGGAAGCTTATCTTTCTATACTTCTCGACATTTAAAGGTTTGTTTAATTTAAGGTAAGAATCTTTTTAAGACCTGCTTATATACGCTAAGGTAGGTATTTGTTAAACAGTTATACACATTCACTACGTGCTTTCATAGACTTTACACAGTAGCACACTCAATCTACACAAGTCGACATGTGTCAACGTGTTCACTCTAATACAAACATAGGTTTTGTATTTATGATACAATAACATAAACCACATCTAACACCTACAAAGGATGTTTCAGCAATGTTTTAAGCCCATGCCCACTATTTTGCACATTAATTAATTCAATCAATTAATTAATTTTCATAATTATAGTTGAAAGGCAAGATTTGCAGGTCCATATATGTGAAGGGTATGCCAGCGTACACGGACGTACGCTCACTCTCACGAGCGGTGACATAAGCTGAGTTTTCTATTGAAAACAATAGCGACCCGTCCGTGCAAGCTGGCGTACGCTCAGATAGCCGCAAGAAGTCGGTGGGAAGACGGACGAGAGACGTCCGTAAACGGGGGCGTACGCTCAATTGTACGCCAGTTGTCGGAGTGTAAGGGCTGGCCCGTCCGTGTACGTTGGCGTACGCTCAGTTGTACGCCACTCCCCTTCGACGTTGTTTCTGCCCGTACGTATGCGGCTGATTTGTGGGTGGACTTAACCCCAACGGCCGCGTACGGATAGCGTACGTTAATAGCGAACGTACGCACGTTTGGCCGCTACGATCAGAATAACCTCCAATGTACCCCCAGAAATTGATGATATATCCTGTTAGTACGGTACACAGCCTGGCAGCCATTGATGATGATGATTACCATGCATTGCTGTGTGTGGTACATACATGGTAATCATCGTCATCAATGGCTGCCCGGCTGCGTGTGGTATAGTCATTGATAATGTGTCGTCCAGGTAACTATTAGTGTCAGTATTACAAGATGATATGGTGACAGTCTGTGGAAATGTTTTCCCCATAGACTAGACATAGGTATACCCTGACAGGAGTCTATAGCCAGGCAAAGAAATTTGGTGCCGCAGTGGCAGTACAGACTGCGCGCTGCCGAGATAGCGCAGCAACTAGTCGGCTCTACTGAAGAAGCGGGCGGACTTGGAGGTGAAGCCCGGGGCATCATGCAGGGAAGCGTGTTATACACAAGGTCCTTGTACACTACAGTACTGTAACACACACAGCCAGGCATGCATATTGGATCTATATATAGATTCTTTATGCAATGAAATGAAATTCCTGAGGGTAATAGCCGGGCATGCATATAGATTCATATACAAGCCCAGCTGTGTCTCTGCAGCGCGACCGTCCATTTCCCCCAGGAATTTTATTTCATTGCATACAGAATCTATATATAGATTCTATATGCATGCCCGACTGTGTGTGTGTTACAGTTCATTTTGACCCCATTTGGGGTAATTTACCCCTGTTCCCTGCCCACTGCTCTAGATGCAGGGCACATATCAGTCTGCATATGTAGGAGGAATAAAAACTGATGCACTCCCAACTCTAAGGGTAACATTGTCTAGATAGACAATCAATAAGCCGACATCAAGTTGTCGACATGCAGAAAGTCGGCATTGACAAAAGGTCGACATGCACCAAGTTTAAAATGACAAAAGGCAGACACAAGCAAAATGTCCACATGGCAGTCGACCTATTCATGCGTTGACCGTTTTTATGTCTTCCCTCTGCTTGTGTTGACCTCTGGTCACTGTCAACGAGGCCTCTAAGATCAGCTGCAGCTTAGTAAATACTGGGTAATGGTAACTCCAACCCAGCATTATTGTAATTGTCTGCATTCCCCAACCTTGTACTGTATTCTATTTCTTATTGGTCCTTTCTGGCTCCGTGTCTCTATATAACACCGCCTGTAAGATGTGCAGTTACTGTACGAGGGCAAACTGCTGGCTGTACCGTTTATTAGACAATACCCACAACGGTACAACGGTACTATCTAATGATCAAAACAAACCGAATATGTAGAAAGGATCTGAGAAAACTGCTAACTCAGACAATGTTGCTGCAGCATCGAAGCTCATCTGCCAAGGTCTTTGGGGCTAATCAATATTAAGAACTGTGCAATGTATCTGCGGATGTATTTATAGGATCTGCAGATAAAGGAAAATGTTGCTATAAATCTCAATATGGCAAGATGAGAGGGTTTACAGGTTAGTGGTGAGTTCACGAGAAGGACAATTAGACGCTTCAGACCACTGTTCTCCAAACCTCTGTCACCGATCCTACCACAGAAATACCACCTCTCATTCAACCAGACCACTGTTCTCCAAACCTCTGTCATCCGTCCTACCACAGAAATACCACTCTCATGCAAGCAGACCACTGTTCTCCAAACCTCTGTCACCCGTTCTACCACAGAAATACAACCTCTCATTCAACCAGACCACTGTTCTCCAAACCTCTGTCATCCGTCCTACCACAGAAATACCACTCTCATGCAAGCAGACCACTGTTCTCCAAACCTCTGTCACCCGTCCTACCACAGAAATACCACCTCTCATTCAACCAGACCACTGCTCTCCAAACCTCTGTCATCCGTCCTACTACAGAAATACCATTCTCATGCAAGCAGACCACTGTTCTCCAAACCTCTGTCACCCCTCCTACCACAGAAATACCACCTCTCATGCAACCAGACCACTGTTCTCCAAACCACTGCTACCCATCCTACCACAGAAATACCACCTCTCATGCAACCAGACAACTGTTCTCCAAGCCTCTGTCACCCGTCCTACCACAAAAATACCACCTCTAGTACAACCAGACCGCTGCTCCCTAAGCCTCTGTCACCCGTCCTACCACAGAAATACCACCTCTCATGCAACCAGACCACTGTTCTCCAAACCACTGCCACACATCCTACCACAGAAATACCACCTCTAATGCAACCAGACCACTGCTCCCCAAGCCTCTGTCACCCATCCTATCACAGAAATACCACCTTTCACGGAACCAGACCACTGTTCCCCTAGCCTCTGTCACCTGTCCTACCACAGAAATACCACCTCTCATCCAACCAGACCACTGTTCCCCAGGCCTCTGTCACCCGTCCTACCACAGAAATACTACCTTTCACGCAACCAGACCACTGTTCTCCAAGCCTCTGTCACCCCCCTACCACCAAAATACCACCTCTCATCCAACCAGACCACTGTTTCCCAAGCCTCTGTCACCCCTCCTACCACAGAAATACCACTCTCATGCAACCAGACCACTGTTCTCCAAACCTCTGCTACCCATCCTACCACAGAAATACCACCTCTCATCCAACCAGACCACTGTTCCCCAGGTTTCTGTCACCCCTCCTACCACAGAAATACCACCTCTCATCCAACCAGACCACTGTTCTCCAAACCTCTGTCACCTGTCCTACCACAGAAATACCACCTCTCATGCAACCAGACCACTGTTCTCCAAACCACTGCCACACATCCTACCACAGAAATACCACCTCTAATGCAACCAGACCACTGCTCCCCAAGCCTCTGTCACCCATCCTATCACAGAAATACCACCTTTCACGGAACCAGACCACTGTTCCCCTAGCCTCTGTCACCTGTCCTACCACAGAAATACCACCTCTCATGCAACCAGACCACTGTTCTCCAAACCACTGCTACCCATCCTACCACAGAAATACCACCTCTCATGCAACCAGACAACTGTTCTCCAAGCCTCTGTCACCCGTCCTACCACAAAAATACCACCTCTAGTACAACCAGACCGCTGCTCCCTAAGCCTCTGTCACCCGTCCTACCACAGAAATACCACCTCTCATGCAACCAGACCACTGTTCTCCAAACCACTGCCACACATCCTACCACAGAAATACCACCTCTAATGCAACCAGACCACTGCTCCCCAAGCCTCTGTCACCCATCCTATCACAGAAATACCACCTTTCACGGAACCAGACCACTGTTCCCCTAGCCTCTGTCACCTGTCCTACCACAGAAATACCACCTCTCATCCAACCAGACCACTGTTCCCCAGGCCTCTGTCACCCGTCCTACCACAGAAATACTACCTTTCACGCAACCAGACCACTGTTCTCCAAGCCTCTGTCACCCCCCTACCACCAAAATACCACCTCTCATCCAACCAGACCACTGTTTCCCAAGCCTCTGTCACCCCTCCTACCACAGAAATACCACCTCTCATCCAACCAGACCACTGTTCTCCAAACCTCTGTCACCTGTCCTACCACAAAAATACCACCTCCCATGCAACCAGACCACTGTTCCCTAGGCCTCTGTCACCCACCCTACCACTGAAATACCACCTCTCATGCAACCAGGGTGGGCTATGCTAGTCGCATCTATCATTAACTATCATTGGTTGCTATGGGTTGCTATGGGAACCCATTCTACTACTTTACCTCTCTCTAGAGTTTGAATATCTTACTGTAGTATGAGATAGGGCTGTGCTATCCCCGCAGTGGAAAACACTATCAAACCTACTGTTTTACAAGGCTGTGGTATGCCGGTCCGATGGTCAGTATACCAACATCGGAATCCTGATTGCGCTCGCCACAAGTTCTATTCTCCCTCCATGGGGGTCCTGGACCCTCACAAAGAAGAATAGCCCATGTACGTCAAGATCCCGACTGTCTGGCTTCAACAGTTGAGATTCTGATGTCGGTGTTCTTACTGTCGGAATCCCGACTGTTAGGAGGTCATCCAGCACCCGTTTTGTATATTATCAGTATAAAAAAATGTATGATACAAACTATGGGCCAGATTCAGTAACGCAAAAAAATCAAGTAACTGTGCAGGGTAAATACTGTCTGCTTTTGCATGTAGCCCACATATGTTAGACAGCTTTGTTTTTACAGTGCAATTTAGATTTCAGTTTGAACACACCTCACCCAAATATAAATCTCTTTGCACCTGTTACATCTGCCCCACCTGCAGTTCAGCATGGTTTGCCCATTTGCGTGCTTTTTTGTTTTGCTAGCTGAATCAGACCCAATATTATCATTAGTGAACCAATACTGCAGTATATATTGCTGCATTCCTTTGTAGCCCACAGTCCTCTCTGTTGCTGGTCAGCAAGAGGGAGACAGACATTATTCTGTACCGTAAAACATTATCCCCATCATTACAAACAACACAGTAAATCGCTGTGACACTGAACTACAGGCCGGCGGAATGGACACATTACTTTCCAACCCGCGGACAGCCGCACACTTTTTGGCAGCCGCTGACATGAGATCATTAAGACAAGAAATCAGTCGCCCATGAAGAGATTGTTGCGTCCCCTCCTGCGCCCACCCTCCAGGGGCGATAAAACCCCAGATTTGTAATAAGCAAAGCAAACAGGCGAAACACAAAAGAAGAGAAAATGACTGACATTCCCTGATTGAAAACTCTTTTGGAGAAATGAGAAGAGACAGTGTATTTGTTACAGAGAACTTGGGAGAGATTCAGCTATTAGTTCCAGCGCGGTCTGAATTTATACCGCCATACTAGTCCCACAGCGCTTTCGGAGAGATGAAACGGATGAGATCTTCCCTGTGGATTCATTTTTCAAGCCAATCCTCCGTCGTCCTGTTGTCCCCCTTTGACACATTGTCTTCAGGTGAGAAATCACAGCTGATGGCTGCAATCAATGCACCTAAGGAAGACAGATGCAGAAGAAGAGGACATTTCTATCATGCGTTAAGGCACGCGTTGGTGAAGCGCCCCTACGCTTTATATATGAATAGTGTCCAGGAAAGTGAAAGCATTATAATGATGCACAGTGCAAAGCCGCAGATTAGGGGCCTTATTCTGGTTCACACTCTCAGAGACAAATTCCTTCTCAGATGGACAAAACGATGTGCAATGCAGGGGGGGGGGGGGTTGGGCAGATGTAACATGTGCAGAGAGAATTAGATTTGGGTGAGTTATTTTGTTTTTGTGCAGGGAAAATACTGACTGCTTTATTTCTACACTGCAATATAGATCTCACTTTAAAAAAAAAAAAAAAAAATCTAACTCGCCCCACCTGCAGTGCACATGGTTTTGTCCATTTGAGAAGGAATTTGCCTCTGAGAGTGAACCAGAATAAGGCCCCAGATGCACAGCAAAGGTCATTTACAAAGGTGGAGGTGATCAGGGCAGATCTCGTTTTGCAGAAACTAGCTGCATGCAGACCGTGGCACTGAGGGGGGTAGTCAGTGTCAGGAGAAAAGAGTTCCACCACCTCTCCAGGACCACTTTAAGTCCTGGCTATGGGCAACATGCCATCTTCAATAGAACTCCCATCCAAGGTGCCCATACACATTACAATTATTGTATACAATATCGCATCTTGGTTTTGCGATGAGATGAGATCTAGTACAAAAAGTATGTGCTGCACTCTCATTTCGGGGGACATTTACCAAAATGGATTCGTAGAAAAAAGGTGTATTCGTAGGGAGAAATACACCTTTTTTTTACGAATTTGTATTTTCGGGATATACAATCCCAAAAATACAACAATTCGTATTCCTAAAGATGGAACATTCGTATTTGTATTTACAAATACGAATGTCTACACCAGGGGTGTCCAACCTTTCACCTTCCCTGGGCCACATCAGAAGATGAAAATTTGGTTTGGGCCGCACATAAAATAAAATAACAGTAACGATACCTGATCATCCCAAAAAAACATAGAAAACATAGTTAACAGATTAAATTTACATGGAAATGAAGTTAGTGAGATGTTTGACATTGTTTCTCACATTCTGACACAGAGAATAAGCCGAAAATTCACATTCTGACACAGAGAATAAGCCGAAAATTCACATTCTGACACAGAGAATAAGCCGAAAATTCACATTCTGACAGAGAATAAGCCGAAAATTCACATTCTGACACAGAGAATAAGCCGAAAATTCACATTCTGACACAGAGAATAAGCCAAAATACACATTCTGACACAGAGAATAAGCCGAAATCCACATTGTGACACAGAGAATAAGCCGAAATCCACATTCTGATAACACATATGCCCCCACAGTGCCAGATAACACATATGCCCCCACAGTGCCAGATAACACATATGCCCCCACAGTGCCATATAACACATATGCCCCCACAGTGCCATATAACACATATGCCCCCACAGTGCCATATGACACACATGCCCCCACAGTGCCATATGACACACATGCCCCCAGTGCCATATGACACATATGCCCCCACAGTGCCATATGACACATATGCCCCCACAGTGCCATATGACACACATGCCCCCACAGTGCCATATGACACACATGCCCCCACAGTGCCATATGACACATATGCCCCCACAGTGCCATATAAGACATATGCCCCCACAGTGCCATATAAGACATATGCCCCCACAGTGCCAACACAAATGCCCCCACAGTGCCATATAAGACATATGCCCCCACAGTGCCATATAAGACATATGCCCCCACAGTGCCATATGACACACATGCCCCCAGTGCCATATGACACATATGCCCACACAGTGCCATATGACACATATGCCCCCACAGTGCCATATGACACACATGCCCCCACAGTGCCATATGACACACATGCCCCCACAGTGCCATATGACACACATGCCCCCACAGTGCCATATGACACATATGCCCCCACAGTGCCATATAAGACATATGCCCCCACAGTGCCATATAAGACATATGCCCCCACAGTGCCAACACAAATGCCCCCACAGTGCCATATAAGACATATGCCCCCACAGTGCCATATGACATATGCCCCCACAGTGCCATATAAGACATATGCCCCCACAGTGCCATATAACACAAATGCCCCCACAGTGCCATATAACACAAATGCCCCCACAGTGCCATATAAGACATATGCCCCCACAGTGCCATATAAGACATATGCCCCCACAGTGCCATATAAGACATATGCCCCCACAGTGCCATATAACACATATGCCCCCACAGTGCATTATAACACATATGCCCAACAGACCTGTATTAAGTTGCACCGTCTGCCCCTCCACCTTTAGCACTGCAGTGGGACCCAGTGCTGTCCGCCCCAAGACACCAGCAACACACAGCGCTGTACCGCCAGACATGCGTCCTTCCCTCCCTATGGCTGCCGACTGCACACAGACTAGAGTTCCCGCCTCCACCGACGCCTGACATAGTGTAAGCGCCGTACTCCAGTGCGCGGGTGCGTGGTGACGTCACCCGTGCACTCGCGCACCTCCGCAAAGGACTGCTGGGACCGGACTAAGTGCAGGAATCAGAAGAAACATCAATGTTCATGCCTGCAAAAGTGCACTGGGCCGCATTACTAGCCAACCTGGGCCGCATGCGGCCCGCGGGCCGCGGGTTGGACAAGCCTGGTCTACACCATCGATAGGATACGACAGAAATCACCATTCAAAAGAATGGTGGTTTCTGATTTACTAAGCATCCGTACTGATAATACGGCTGCTTAGTGGTGTAAAACACCCACGCAAATACGACAGGAAAATAGAACACCATTTTCCTGTTCTATTTGCTTTAAGCCTGCACGGATCAGTCAGATCCGTGCAGGCTTCAGTGTAAAAAAAAAAAAAAAATATTAAAAAAAAAAACGGCGTGGGGTCCCCCCCACAGCCGAAACCAGCACCAGGCTGACGGAGCCTGGAGCCGGTAATTAAAAATCAGGGAACCCGACAAATAGGGGTTCCCCGATTTTTAACAACCAGCCCCAGGCTCCAGGTCCGGGGCTGGTTCCCAAAATATGGGGGACGAAATGACTAGGGGTCCCCCGTATTTCAAGAACCAGTCCCAGGCACAACCAGCCAGCAGGGTAATGTCACAGCCGGGGGACACTTATGATATAAGGTCCCGCGGCCAAAACATTAACCCTACCGACCAGTCAGCCTGGCCAGGGGCCCTGGGGGAGTGGGGACCCCCCCCAATGAAGGGGTCCCCCCCTCCAGGGCTTACCTGACCAGGCTGAAGCCTGGTACTGTCCCCGATGCTTATACACTGGGATTTTTTGTCAGAGAGAGACTGACAAAGAAAGAAAAAAACGCTTTGTGGGCGCACTCCTTTTTTAGTTTAGATACAGTAAATGGTGGGTTTTTTTTAAACTAAAAAAGGAGTGCGCCCACAAAGCGTTTTTTTCTTTCTTTGTCAGTCTCTCTCTGACAAAAAATCCCAGTGTATAAACATTGATCTCAAACGCCGGGCGCACCGCCAACCCCACAACTACTAGAAATCTTTTTTCCAAAGTAGTTTATAACTGTTGGTCTCAATAATTTATTAATTATCAAATTCACAGTCTGTGCGGATCTACACCCCCTTTTTTTTGTTTACTGACTCACCTGTCCCAGCGCGACGTAGTCCAGGTAAGTGTCTTGGCAAAAAAACAAACCGACACGCGAAACCAGCCGGACTACGTCGCGCTGGGACAGGTGAGTATGGTTTCCTTCCACAGCTTCCCAAATGGATTTCGTCGGATCCGGACGGCAACGGCGACAGCGACGGTCGACATGGAGCCAGAAGACGACACAGGACCAGAAGACGACGACACAGGACCAGGACATCAGGGCTACCTACGGAAAGAAGATAGGTAAGTATCAGTATGTGTGGGCTTTGTATGTATTAAAGTTTTATTTTAAAAGTGTGTCAGTGTGTTTTGTGTACTATTTTTTTAACTGTGGAACTGCAAGTGCCAGCGGGCCCTTTAATGCCCAGCAGGCTGGGACTTGTGGTTCTCCAAGTCCCAGCTTGCTGGCACTTGTAGTGCCACAGTAAAAAACAATAGTTTAATCTATTTTTTTACACCATAATCAGCCCGATGCCCACCGCCCAGGGGCCTCGGGGACAGTACCAGGCTTCAGCCTGGTCAGGTAAGTCCTGGAGGGGGGGGACCCCTTCATTGGGGGGGTCCCCACTCCCCCAGGGCCCCTGGCCAGGCTGACTGGGTGGTAGGGTTAATGTTTTGGCCGCGGGACCTTATATCATAAGTGTCCCCCGGCTGTGACATTACCCTGCTGGCTGGTTGTGCCTGGGACTGGTTCTTGAAATACGGGGGACCCCTAGTCATTTTGTCCCCCGTATTTTGGGAACCAGCCCCGGACCTGGAGCCTGGGGCTGATTGTTAAAAATCGGGGAACCCCTATTTGTCGGGTTCCCTGATTTTTAATTACCGGCTCCAGGCTCTGTCAGCCTGGTGCTGGTTTCGGCTGTGGGGGGGACCCCACGCCGTTTTATTTATTTATTTATTTTTCTATTTTTTTTTACACCTTGCAGCCTGCACGGATCTGACTGATCCGTGCAGACTGCTACAAATAATTCGTATTAGCAGCCGTATATACGGCCGCTAATACGAATTCCTACGACATCGGTGGGTTACAAAGCAGTCGTAACTGACTGATTTGTAAATGACCCTCCGGAACACGACTTTGCATACGACTGAAACAGTCGTATGCAGTCGTAGGGAAAATACTAATACGAAAAACTCGGTTTTTCATATTAGTAAATTCCCCCCTTCATTGCAAAACCGAGATGCGATGAGATGTGATATTGTATACAATATTGTATTATTTATATACAATAATTGTAACGTGTATTGGCACCATAAATGTACCCCTCTGATGCTGCTTTCACACTGCAAAACCTGCTTTGACTCGGTTTTTTAAATGTTTCTTTAAACGGGTCAAAGCAGGTTTTAACCCCTTTCACATTGCATTTTGTAAACAGTATATTACTGGTTAATAACATTTTTTGTACCTTTCACATTGAACCCGTTGTGAAAGGTACAAAACGGTAATTAACCAGTAAGATACCCCCCTCCCCTGGTACCTGCCCTGCACCCCCCCCCCTCCCCTAGTACTTGTTCTGCGCCCCCTCTCCCCTGGTACCTGCCCTGTACCCCCCCCCCCCTCCTCTGGTACTTGCCTGCATGGGGGATCTGGGCAGCAGGGTCTGCCGCAGGGACCCGCCGCACACTGCGCATACCGGATGGACCCCGCTGCCTCCCCAGCAACCATCAGCCGCAGGGAGGGACCCGCAGTACAGTGCCAATGCCGGATGGACCCTGCTGCCTCCTCAGCAACCATCAGCCGCAGGGAGGGACCCGCAGTACAGTGCCCATGCCGGATGGATCCCGCTGCCTCCCCAGCAACCATCAGCCGCAGGGAGGGACCTGCAGTACAGTGCCCATGCCGGATGGATCCCGCTGCCTCCCCAGCAACCATTAGCCGCAGGGAGGGACCCGCAGTACAGTGCCAATGCCGGATGGACCCTGCTGCCTCCTCAGCAACCATCAGCCGCAGGGAGGGACCCGCAGTACAGTGCCCATGCCGGATGGATCCCGCTGCCTCCCCAGCAACCATCAGCCGCAGGGAGGGACCTGCAGTACAGTGCCCATGCCGGATGGATCCCGCTGCCTCCCCAGCAACCATCAGCCGCAGGGAGGGACCTGCAGTACAGTGCCCATGCCGGATGGATCCCGCTGCCTCCCCAGCAACCATCAGCCGCAGGGAGGGACCTGCAGTACAGTGCCCATGCCGGATGGATCCCGCTGCCTGCCCGGCTCCCCTACGCAGGCAAGTACCAGGGGAGGTGGGTCGGGCGCAGGGCAGGTACCAGGGGAAGGATCCTAAATACCGTTTCAGACCCGTTCAGACTGCAAAAAAACAAAACGGGTCTGAAATGGGTAGGACACTGCTTTTTTACCGTTTAACAAATACCGGTATTTGTTAAAAGGTTAAAGCACCCTGGAGCTTTCACACTGCAGCTCTACCCATTTAAAAAGGTTAAAAAAACGTCAGTTTACCGTTTAAGAGCTGCAGTATGAAAGGGGATTTTCAGTTTCAGGGAGATTATAGTTGGTAGTAGAATTTTGCACAGCGCCCCATTGAGGGGGCGTGTCTTGCTCCACCCAACAGGTGTGTCTAGTTCCATATATGGAGACCTAAAAGTGAAAAGAGATTGTGAATGTGGCACCTAGAAGCGTGGGTGTGTACCGCTACATCTGAGAGGAATCTTTTAAAATGACTTATAACCAAATGTAGATGAGCCCCAAAGCAGTTAGTAAGAGATACTATACTTGGTAAAGTGCTGGGAAATGGTGCTGATGATTCAATGTAACTGTATCTATATCTCGTTCCTTTTTTCCCAACAAATTGTAATGGTGTAATGTGGGCTAGGTGAATTGAGGGAGATTGCTAGACTAATGAGGGAGAGAGGGAGATTGCTACTATTTCAGGAAGTCTCCTGCATAATGCAGGGGGGTAGGCTACTATGGTCTGTAGTCAAAGTGCTACAATGTAACTGGTTATTTCTCATACAATTATTCCATCATTCCCCATACACAGTCACACACTACACAAGTGTCATATCACATTAATCAGCAGTCTCCCTATGCGTCTTGGCCACATTGGGGGTTATTCTAGTCCATTCTTTCTGACAAAATCCTTCTTAGATGGACAAAACCATGTGCACTGCGGGTGGGGCAGATGTAACTTGTGCAGAGAGAATTAGGGTGGGGTTTTTCTTCAAAGTGGGATCTATATTGAAGTGTAAAATCATGCAGTCAGTATTTTCCCTGCACAGAAACAAAATAACTCACCCAAATCTAATTCTCTCTGCACTTGTTACATCTGCCCCCCTGCAGTGCACATGGTTTTGTCCATCTAAGAAGGATTTTGTCAGAAAGAATTAACTAGAATAAACCCCATTGTGTTGTACTGTAACTAATACACGTGTTCACTAGAAAAAAACGCTGTTATTCCCCATTCCCCCATTTCTAATTAAAGACCACTTTCCATCTCATATCTTCTGATCCGCCGCATCGCTGTAGTAAATTCTACAACCTGTGTATAATAAAGAAATGAACCACGTGACAAAAAACTCTCCTGACAGCAGCCACATCCAACTGTAGATGTATCCAGCCACCACAATCCCAATGCACAGCTCTGATTAAATCTGACCCTGCCGGACTCCCCATGAAAGGTACCCTCCGAGTCCCATACGACCGTACTGTTATTAAGTATTCAGTCTGTGGAACTTGCTGTTCGCCCGTGCATGATATTTATAGCTGGAGCACAATGTAATTCTATGTCCCCCTATCCTGAGTCTGTGCTAAGCAGCGATGTGCATTTAAAAGCAACACATGTTTTAATTAAAATGGGTATTTAAAGACAATGGATATGAAATTGAGCAATAAACACCGGATAGAGTATTTATGGATTACAATAAAAAGACACTAGGAAGAGACGGGAGACGTCTGTGGTTGGCGGGATCTGCATTCTGATTGGTGCAGGCCCAGTGATTGGCTCCCAGGGGCTTCTGTCGAACTGCGTCTTTCACTGGGGAAGTGGACGTTAGATCAACATTGAATGATGAACTGCTTACTACTGACACCACAATGTCAACAGGTATCATGTCGGCATTGTGGAAATGTCTACAAGCAAGGTGCTGACATGATTCTCTCAGTCATCCTTAATTTTGTGATAGTTAGATTCAGGGGAGCCCCCCAGATTCTGGAGTCCCTAGGCAGCTGCCTAATGGTTTCTATCCTATGTCTCTGATTTCCATTCACCTCAAATACAGTAAGTAACAATGGATGGATCCCAACCGTCGACAGGGTCGGAAGGTCGAAACAAGCGTTAGGCCGACAATGGGAAGGTCGGCAGTCAAAAAAACCTCATGTCAACCTGTTGACCTTCCCAATGTTGAACTAATGCTTGTGTCAACCTTCCGACCCTGTCGACCATAGCCAAGTCGACCTATTTCATGTGTCACCTTTGCCCTGTTGACCTTTAGTGGTCAACCTAATGTACTGTATGTCGACCTTCATAGTGTCAACCTAGTGACCGTATCCCCTAACAGCATTTGATGCAGATACGATGTAATGGTGTCCCCTTGGGTCAGCAAAAACTGCCACTCTCAGGAGATTAATCGGTACTCTTTACCTAGCACGGCGCCCACGATTTTGATCGTGGGCATCGCAGGTAAAAAAATCGCGGGCAACGCGGGCATTGAATGCACTAAAAATCGGGTGCGACGCGACCGACGCGATGCCCGCGATTTCCCATAGGGAACAATGTTAAATGTCTCAATTGACCCGATTTTTCAATAGGAAACAATGTTAAATGGCCCACAGAGGCCAAATAGCCACCCTGAAGTGTGAAATGGCCCCCACAATTGTTAACGCCACCCCACGATCAACATCAACCCGAAGCGTGGCGAGCGCAGCGGTGCGCGTCCTCCGACCTTTTCATACCCCCACTATCCACGTCGGCGTGGAGTTGAGAATAGAAAGTGTGGCGAGCGGACGCGGATACCTTCACAGGTAAACGCGTCCCTTCGCGGGCTTCACAGGTATCCGCGTCCCCTCGCGGGGCTCGCTGCGCTCGCCACACTATTCTATTCTCAACTCCACGCCGACATGGATAGTGGGGGTATGAAAAGGTCGTAGGACGCGTACCGCCGCCCCTCGCGGGCTCGCTGCGCTCGCCACGCTTCGGGTTCACGTTGATCGTGGGGTGGCGTTAACAATTGTGGGGGCCATTTCACACTTCACGGTGCCTATTTGGCCTCTGTGGGCCATTTAACATTGTTTCCTATGGAAAAATCGGGTCAATTGAGGCATTGAACAGGAAAATCGGGTCAATTGAGACATTTAACATTGTTCCCTATGGGAAATCGCGGGCATCGTGTCGGTCGCGTCGCACCCGATTTTTTAGTGCATTCAATGCCCGCGATGGCCGCGATTTTTTTACCTGCGATGCCCACGATAAAAATCGTGGGCGCCGTGCTAGGTAAAGAGTACCGATTAATCTCCTGAGAGTGACAGTTTTTTGCTAAGAGTCTCCATTCTCTCCACCAATGCCTTTCGACCATAAATGAGGTCTTCTTCTAGGGAGTCGGAATGGGAGTCTATCTACGGTGGTGGCGCAGCAGCACTTTATACCGATGGTAGGACACCATAGGTGGTTTGACTCTTTGATGAACATCACTAGGTGGATACATATGAATGCTGCAGGCCAATCAGAGAAGGAGGACAGGGCTAAGTGCCGCACTGCAGGGGGCGGGGGCTAAGAAATAGCAGATGAAAAAGCCATCGATGATGTAGAAACATTGCCTTTGCCATCAATGACATCAATCTACAGTATGGCAAACCATTAGTGGTAGCCAAACATAGACGGTCAATCGCCTTCAATTTCATCCATCGATCTCCATCGATCTCCTCAAACTGTTGATCTGTTGCTGCATTCTGCAGAGAGTGTGGCTTTTAGTGGGCCTCAATGGGAGGCAGCCCATTGGCTAAGCCGACATGGGTGTGTCCGACTGAAATCGCGCACCTGCCACAGTGCAAATTTTAATGGTGCATCTGATAGTGAACCAAGTATCAGTATAAAAGAAGCAGGCCCCTGACCTCTGCCCTCCACAAGAAGCCTCTGACCTCATCATATTACACAGTTCGGAGCCGGAATCCCCAGGAATGAAGCTGCATCAATCAATAATACAAAACATGAATCTGATATTTTGAATATCGCACTACAGTGTATCACGCTTCCGCAATGCGAGCGCCGGGGCCACAGACATTAAGAAAAATCGATACGTCAGAAGCACTTCCAGCCCTGAACACGTTAATTATGTATTTTTCAGTTGACCGGGCAAAATGTTTTACCAACAGCACCGAGCGAGGTCTCTTTCTGTTTGCCATCGATTCCCCATTACTGATGAAGCTAGAAATTCAATAGCAATCAGTATCCGCCTTTAACAGCCAGAGAATAACAAACAAGAACTCGATATTTCCCGGTTTTCTCCTTTGTAAAGGGCGCAGGTACAGTACGTGGGCCTTTACATCCCATTCTGTCCAGCGTCGGACAAACGTGGGCAATGGAACATTAGGGAAAAGCCTCTAAGACTCTATAATCGTTTCCAGCTTATTGAGTTCCGAGTTGCAAAAAACATAATTATACAACATTAACGAAATGGAAAATGCGTCTGGGGTCGATAAAGAGAGACATTAACCCATTCTTCCCCACTGAGGATCTCTAATGCATACCAAAAGCCCTGAGACCAGCTCCTAATACTGCACTGTAGTGAGCAATAGGTGTATAAGTAAGGTTGGACTGGCCCATAAGGGTACAGGGTGGGCCCCAGTGCCTGAGGGCCACCAGCTGCGTCCCTACTCCCAATGACACCTGGGCCCTTATTCAGATCTGATTGCAGTACAAATTTGTTCTCAAAATGGGCAAAACCATGTGCACTGCAGGTGGGGCAGATGTAACATGTGCAGAGAGAGTTACATTTGTGTGAGTTATTTTGTTTCTGTGCAGGGAAAATACTGGTTGTGTTATTTTTACACTGCAATTTAGATTTCAGTTTCAACACACCCCACACAAATTTAACTCTCTCTGCACATGTTACATCTGCCCCACCTGCAGTGCACATGGTTTTGCCCATTTTGAGAACAAAATTGTACTGCGATCAGATCTGAATAAAGGTCTTGGTGTTGGCATGTACTTAGAGTGCGCGGCAAAGCTGTTAAGTAGGGGGCGTGGTCTTGAAGGTAGAGGGAGTGGCATAAGGAAAGCACTGCAGGTATAGCGGTGCCTCTGCAGGTACTTTGTGGTCTGGCCATTTGCATGGAATGATGCTGATGTGCTGCAGTTCCGCACAGACAGAAGAATAACAGTTTGGTTTGACTTAAATCCAGCACACCAGCTGCATCTCCAGTAGGCATAACCGCCTATGCATCCAGGGCTGCGGGAGACTACCACCAAAATCGGGAGCCTCCCGCATCTTCCAGGAAGGTTCCCATGTATGCATATACTTTATGTAGATGCTATCACCAACCCGGAATTTCCACATCGATCAATGATTCTCTAGGTTTTCTGCCAAGGATGACTCCTGACTTGAATGCTCGATGCGGGGTGGCCGAGTTAGAACTTTGATACAACGGCAGAGAATGTTCCGTCCTCTCAGCAGCGCGCTGGCAATCTCTTGGGCGACACAAGTACCCACTCATTTCTCAAGCACTCTCAAGATGAAGCGCGGGAGGTGCTGCCTGTAATCACACAGGAGCAGAACTGAGTGCCATCCGCACAAGGTTAACAGACAAAAGAGAAGGAGGCATTTCGCTTTTATGCCATTTGTATACATTGACGTGTCTGTCAGAGGCAAGCAGGTATATATACTAAAGTGCGGGTATATAGAAACCAAGATATTGCCAACAGTAACCAGATTCTACTTATTGTTTATCTAGCACGGTGATGGCTAACCTTGACACTCCAGCTTTTGTTGAACTACACATCCCAGCATGTCTTGCATCGGTTTTGGTATGGCCAAATAGCAAAACTGTAGCAGGGCATGCTGGGATATGTAGTTCAACAACAGCTGGAGTGTCAAGTTTAGCCATCACTCATCTAGCACCTATTGGAAAATAATAGCTCTGGGTAAATTTACTCAAGCTTCTATAAAAGAAAACGGGTGCTATAAATTCACTCCAATAGGGTGGTTGCTATGGGCAATTTTTAGAAGCTTTAGTAAATTTACCCCCCTAGATTATGATTGGTTGCTAAGGGCCACATCTATATTTCTAAAATGTAGATTATTAGATAGACAGCCAGTAGTACCCCTCTCACATTGCAAATGCCGGGGCGACCCGGGATTAGGACCAGAGTCAGGGCTGGATTTACAATGGGCCTATAGCTCCAGGCCCACCCTCCAAAAAGGCCCATTTTGTAGATGAGGAGTGGGGCTTTCCAACGAGCCCAGCCCCGCGTCGCTAGCCCCCCGGGAACCAGAGATACCGCCGGGCAAAGCTGGAACATTTTCCCCATAGGCTAATTCAGACCCCCACCCAGTTCTGACGGCTGCCAGTCCCCCAGTGCCACCCCCCCCCCCCCCCCCCGGCATCACAGAAGCTCGAGGTTATTCGAACCCAAATCGCTGGGCCTTCAATCTGATACTGGGCTGGTTCATATGGGTTAATTGGTTCCAGAGATATTGCGGGTAACCCAACTTTTTTATTTCTGAAATGTAATTTCATGGCTGTTCATGTTCTTTGAGAGCAGATTTCTCTCGAACCAAATGGCCCAGATTCATGTTACCAAGATCATTCGAAGCCCACTTAAAAGTTATCCAATATGATATTGTTTCATGCAAATGAATCAGTTGGTTCCAAAGTTATAGCCGGTTAAACGAAAGAGCCAGTTAAAGGGGGGGGGGGGGGGTTTCTCTTCCCTTCACACCATAAAAATGCAGGGACTAGGCTGGTGTAAAGGGGGCCATGCATGATCCTGGACCATATTCCCAGGTAAATCCCTGCATTTTCTGGTGTGAAAGGGGTATTATTTAAAATAGCCAGGACCTGCAGTGCTCTGAACGGCTGTCCCCGTTACCGCAAACATGTGTTCCCCCTTGGCAATGAGCATGTAATCCCACATGGCAACGAGCATGGAACCCCTGGCAATGAGCATGGAACCCCTGGCAATGAGCATGTAGGTAAGCAACACTTATGTAGCTTAATTTTTAATAGGCATTATGGTGTTCGGCAATTTTAAATGTGCGCTTTTTTGTGCAATGTCCCTGTTTGTGAAGCATATTGTGAATTTTGGCTCAATCCATTTGGTATAGTGTGTATTTTGGCTCAATCCATGTGGCAAAATGTGAATTTTGCCTTAATCTGTGTGGCATAAAAAAAATTTATACTCAATCCGTGTGCCGTAGTGTGAATATTGGCTCAAGTCGGTGTGAATTTTGTGTCATTCCATGTGGCATAATGTGTAAGAGGCAAGTACAGTACAAGGGGGTTACTATTGTGTTGCATGATTTGTATAAGGGGTATGGAGTGGTAACCTTAGGTGACCACATAAATGGTGCTGAAATGTTGTCTACCAAGTTTTGGCTTTCAGTATTTTTTTTATGACTGGAGTGCCGCCTCATCCAGCAAGTATCTTAGGACATTGGCATGCTGCGTTTAGATACCCGGCTTTGTGCGGCTTTGTGCGGAACGGTCAGCGATGCTGACCGTTCATACATTCGGCCTGCTATCATTTTGATAGCAGCGCCGATATGGACAGGGGCGCGTAGCATCCCAGCCGCTTCATACATGGGGGAGAAGCGGTATCAGTGCACATAACGTGCGCTGATGCCCTTCTTCCCCATATCGACACATCATACATCTGCCCCGTTATGTGCACTGATACCGCTTCTCCCCCATGTATGAAGCGGCCGGGATGCGGTAATGGACAGGGGCGCTAAAGCTTTCTTGCATTCAGCACACTATATGGGCAAATCACTGGTCTAGCTGGAAGGGGATCCAGGCATTAGATACACAGTCAATACAGTCAACAGGTCTACCACCATTGGTTGACATGCATTTATGTTGACATGGACAACAGTTCTAAACAAGCAAACGGACAATATGGTAATGGTCGACACAAAAATGGTTGACATGAGTTTTTTACAAACAGCCAAGGAGATAGTGGGCGTGACCAAATGGGCTGGCAGTGGGCAAGCCATTCTTGGAGGGTAAGGGCTGTTTCACACGCTCCGGCTGCTGCCGGGCGGTGAAACCCCGTACATCCCTACCATTGCACACAATAGTTTACAATGGTAGGGATGGCCACAGCCCGGCAGCCGTCCCTTCCAGTTGTGACATCCGGCTGCAACCGGGTGGCCGGGCCGTAGCCGTCCAGTGTGAATGGACACGGCTTTTGGCCGTGCAGGGTTTCGTCGCCCGGCAGGAGCCGGAGCATCTGAAAGGGGCCTTAGGAAGTATCTCAAAGGCGCTCATTCTTCCAGGCACTACTCAACCAGCAGGTGTCCTCTCAGTAATCAGCCCTGATGGGGATATTCTCCAGGATACAGTATATCTAAAGCCCTGTACACACACATCGATTTGCTCTTGATTCGATGTTAGATTCGATTTTCTATTAGATCTGGCATTAGATCTTTCCATTCGATTTGGCATTAGATCTGTACTTTTGCATTAGATATCGAATTCGATATCAAATTCGATATACATTCATGGTACATTGTACACATTCGACTTACTAGTTCGAATTCGATATTTCCTTGGCTGCATAGTAGATGTTTTTGTTCGTTTTTGTGAAAACAGGAGCGCGCATTGAATCGAATGTAGATCGAAAGTGACACAAAAACCATTCAATTTCGTCTAGGATTCGATACGATTTTGCTTCTATAAGCAAAATCTAATCGAAAATCTGGAAAAATAGATGCATGTGTACAGGGCTTTACACTTACCAAATCTCTTTGGAAACCATGTTCAACCATTGCCCCACATTAATGCTGGCCAACCTGTGGCACCTCCAGCTGTTGTGAAACTACTCTTCCTAGCATGCCTTGCCACAGTTTTGCTATTAGGGAATGGTAAAACTGTGGCAAGGCATGCTGGGATGTGTAGTTTCACAACAGCTAGGGAGACCGAAACAAGACATATGACACATAATTGACATATGACAAGGTAATTTTAGTTTCGGCATATGCCGTGTTCACAAATTATTTGGGTAATGGGATCTTCGGCTCTGCCAGCAGAAAACCCGTGTCCATTTCATTAGGAATAACCAAGTGTAGGAAACGATTTAACAGAACTTGTCCCAGCAACTCGTCAGCCTTGTAGTCATCAGATCCAGACAGACCTACTTTACTTGACTGATTATACTGCGAAGTCGTGGACAAGAGCTCAGCATCAACGCTCCCAAAGTGACAAGCAAATGAGTTTGGGAAGCGGCAGTACGGGAAATTACCGGAGCATTGTCTCGTCTGACCTTTTCCAATCAGCCCTAATAAAGCGGGAAGAGCAGAAAGATGGGAATCAAAGAGCCAGTGATTAAAGGGAGACTCCCTCCAGCTGCCATCAGCAAGCAATCCACCAGCTTGCGTGTGGTGTGATCACAAAACAGCCTCCAACAGCGGAGGAGCAGCCAGAGGTGACCAGATATCTCATCTTCTTCTCACACATTCACTACAAGACCATCATGTAACACAACTGGATCATAACATTTGAGACAGAGTGGTGCCTACTGTGATACCATGGTACCTTACTGGGGAGTACCATGTCTGCTCTGTATGAGGATATGGAGACTGTGCGCTATGTTTGAGGATATGGAGACTGTGCGCTATGTATGAGGATATGGAGACTGTGCGCTATGTATGAGGATATGGAGACTGTGCGCTATGTATGAGGATATGGAGACTGTGCGCTATGTATGAGGATATGGAGACTGTGCGCTATGTTTGAGGATATGGAGACTGTGCGCTATGTATGAGGATATGGAGACTGTGCGCTATGTATGAGGATATGGAGACTGCGCAATGTATGAGGATATGGAGACTGTGTGCTACGTATGAGGATATGGAGACTGTGCGCTATGTTTGAGGATATAAAGACTGTGCGCTATCATGTATGAGGATATGGAGACTGGGCGCTATGTATGAGGATATGGAGACTGTGCGCTATGTATGAGGATATGGAGACTGTGCGCTATGTATGAGAATATGGAGACTGTGCGATACGTATGAGGATATGGAGACTGTGCGATACGTATGAGGATATGGAGACTGTGTGCTACGTATAAGGATATGGAGACTGTGCGCTATGTATGAGGATATGGAGACTGCGCAATGTATGAGGATATGGAGACTGTGTGCTACAGTACGTATGAGGATATGGAGACTGTGCGATACGTATGATATGGAGACTGTGTGCTACGTATAAGGATATGGAGACTGTGCGCTATGTATGAGGATATGGAGACTGCGCTATGTATGAGAATATGGAGACTGTGCGATACGTATGAGGATATGGAGACTGTGCGATACGTATGAGGATATGGAGACTGTGTGCTACGTATAAGGATATGGAGACTGTGCGCTATGTATGAGGATATGGAGACTGCGCAATGTATGAGGATATGGAGACTGTGTGCTACGTATGAGGATATGGAGACTGTGCGCTATGTTTGAGGATATGGAGACTGTGCGCTATCATGTATGAGGATATGGAGACTGTGCGCTATGTATGAGGATATGGAGACTGTGCGCTATGTATGAGGATATGGAGACTGTGCGCTATGTATGAGGATATGGAGACTGTGCGATGTATGAGGATATGGAGACTGTGTGCCCTGTATGAGGATATGGAGACTGTGTGCTTTGTATGAGGATATGGAGACTGTGTGCTCTGTATGAGGATTTTAAGACTATGCGCTATGTATGAGGATATGGAGACTGTGTGCTCTGTATGAGGCTATGGAGACTGTGTGCTATGTATGAGGATACGGAGACTGTGTGCTCTGTATGAGGATATGGAGACTGTGCGCTATGTATGAGGATATGGAGACTGTGTGCTATGTATGAGGATATGGAGACTGTGTGCTCTGTATGAGGATATGGAGACTGTGCTATCATGTATGAGGATATGGAGACTGTGTGCTCTGTATGAGGATACGGAGACTGCGTGCTATGTATGTGGATACGGAGACTGCGTGCTCTGTATGAGGATACGGAGACTGCGTGCTCTGTATGAGGATACGGAGACTGCGTGCTCTGTATGAGGATACGGAGACTGCGTGCTCTGTATGAGGATACGGAGATTGCGTGCTCTGTATGAGGATACGGAGACTGCGTACTCTGTATGAGGATACGGAGACTGCGTGCTCTGTATGAGGATACGGAGACTGTGTGCTCTGTATGAGGATACGGAGACTGTGTGCTCTGTATGAGGATACGGAGACTGTGTGCTCTGTATGAGGATATGGAGACTGTGTGCTCTGTATGAGGATGTGGAGACTGTGTGCTCTGTATGAGGATACGGAGACTGTGTGCTCTGTATGAGGATATGGAGACTGTGTGCTCTGCATGAGGATGTGCAGACTGTGTGCTCTGTATGATGATATGGAGACTGTGTGTTCTGTATGAGGATACGGAGACTGTGTGCTCTGTATGAGGATATGGAGACTGTGTGCTCTGTATGAGGATGCGGAGACTGTGTGCTATGTATGAGGATATAAAGACTGTGCGCTCTGTATGAGGATATAAAGACTGTGCGCTCTGTATGAGGATACGGAGACTGTGTGCTCTGTATGAGGATACGGAGACTGTGTGCTCTGTATGAGGATATGGAGACTGTGTGCTCTGTATGAGGAAGTGGAGACTGTGTGTTCTGTATGAGGATACGGAGACTGTGTGCTCTGTATGAGGATGTGGAGACTGTGTGCTCTGTATGAGGATGTGGAGACTGTGTGCTCTGTATGAGGATACGGAGACTGTGCGCTATGTATGAGGATATGGAGACTGTGTGCCCTGTATGAGGATATGGAGACTGTGCGCTGTATGAGGATATGGAGACTGTGTGCTCTGTATGAGGATATGGAGACTGTGTGCTCTGTATGATGATATGGAGACTGTGTGCTCTGTATGAGGATATGGAGACTGTGTGCTCTGTATGATGATATGGAGACTGTGTGCTCTGTATGATGATACGGAGACTGTGTGCTATGTATGAGGATACGGAGACTGTGTGCTCTGTATGAGGATACGGAGACTGTGTGCTCTGTATGAGGATATGGAGACTGTGTGCTCTGTATGATGATATGGAGACTGTGTGCCCTGTATGAGGATATGGAGACTGTGTGTTCTGTATGATGATATGGAGACTGTGTGCCCTGTATGAGGATATGGAGACTGTGTGCTCTGTATGATGATATGGAGACTGTGTGCTCTGTATGATGATATGGAGACTGTGTGCTCTGTATGATGATATGGAGACTGTGTGCCCTGTATGAGGATATGGAGACTGTGTGCTCTGTATGAGGATATGGAGACTGTGTGCTCTGTATGAGGATATGGAGACTGTGTGCTCTGTATTAGGATATGGAGACTGTGCGCTCTGTATGAGGATATGGAGACTGTGTGCTCTGTATGAGGATATGGAGACTGTGTGCTATGTATGAGGATATGGAGACTGTGTGCTCTGTATGAGGATATGGAGACTGTGTGCTATGTAAGAGGATATGGAGACTGTGTGCTCTGTATGAGGATACGGAGACTGTGCGCTATGTATGAGGATATGGAGACTGTGTGCTCTGTAGGAGGATATGGAGACTGTGTGCTCTGTAGGAGGATATGGAGACTGTGTGCTCTGTATGAGGATATGGAGACTGTGTGCTCTGTATGAGGATATGGAGACTGTGTGTTCTGTATGAGGATATGGAGACTGTGTGCTCTGTATGAGGATATGGAGACTGTGTGCTCTGTATGAGGATACGGAGACTGTGTGCTCTGTATGAGGATACGGAGACTGTGCGCTATGTATGAGGATATGGAGACTGTGTGCTCTGTATGAGGATATGGAGACTGTGTGCTCTGTATGAGGATATGGAGATTGTGTGCTCTGTATGATGATATGGAGACTGTGTGCTCTGTATGAGGATATGGAGACTGTGTGCTCTGTATGAGGATATGGAGACTGTGTGCTCTGTATGAGGATATGGAGACTGTGTGCTCTGTATGATGATATGGAGACTGTGTGCTCTGTATGAGGATATGGAGACTGTGTGCTCTGTATGAGGATATGGAGACTGTGTGCTCTGTATGATGATATGGAGACTGTGTGCTCTGTATGAGGATATGGAGACTGTGTGCTCTGTATGATGATATGGAGACTGTGTGCTCTGTATGAGGATATGGAGATTGTGTGCCCTGTATGAGGATATGACGCTTGTGGTTCAAAAATTGAAGGGTCAGACTACCCCTTGGCACAACATTATTGATCTCCCCATCACATCACTGCATCCTTTATGTCGCAACTGGTTCTGACACCTCCAGATGAAATAAGCCCAAACCTCACTACCCTCTTTAATACCTCAATTTACTGACCATTACCCCCCTTCCCTGCCAGAAAAAAAAAAAAATACATTGTAATGACAAAGACAAAATAATACCTTGGCCGTATCTGGTCAACAATTTTGAAGGTCACTCTTACAGGGCAGAATGGTGTGCCTCCACCAGTGACTGTGGGCCTTATTCTAGTTCACTCTTTCTGACAAAATCCCTCTTAGATGGACAAAACCATGTGCACGGCAGGGGGGCAGATGTAAAATGTGCAGAGAGAATTATATTTGGGTGAGTTATTTTGTTTCTGTGCAGGGCAAATATGGACTGCTTTATTTTTACAATGCAATATAGATCTCACTTTGAAGTAAAACCCCACCCACATCTAATTCTCTCTGTATAAGTAACATCTGCCCCACCTGCAGTGCACATGGTTTTGTCCATCTAGAAGGAATTTGTCAGAAAGAGTGAACCAAAATAACCCAGTGTGCTTTAAATATATAGGATAATATGGAATGTGCGATGCACAGATAAGGATGACATGAAGACTGTGCTGTGATGCACAGATCAGCATGATTTGGAGACTGTGCTGTGAAGCACAGATCAGGATGATATGGAGACTGTGCTGTGGTGCACAGATAAGGATGAT
Organism: Crinia signifera; assembly: GCF_055691185.1. Taxonomy (NCBI): domain Eukaryota; kingdom Metazoa; phylum Chordata; class Amphibia; order Anura; family Myobatrachidae; genus Crinia; species Crinia signifera. The sequence continues at coordinate 24,927,591 of NC_139225.1, forward strand.
ATGAAGACTGTGATGTGATGTACAGGTAAGGATGATATGGAGACTGTGCTGTGATGCACAGATCAGGATGATATCGAGACTGTGCTGTGCTGCACAGCTAAGTATGAAGTGGAGACTGTGCTGTGATGCACAGATCAGGATGATATGGAGACTTTGCTGTGATGCACAGATCAGGAGGAAATGTACGCTGTGATGCACAGATCAGGATGATATAGAGACTGTGCTGTGATGCCCTTGTAAGGATGATGTGGAGACTGCTGTGATACACAGTTCAGGATGATATGGAGATTGTGCTGTGATGCTTTAGAATAATATGGAGACTGCTGTGATGCACATAGCAGGAGGATATGGAGACTTTGCTGTGATGCACAGGCCAGGAGGATATGGAGACTGCACTGTGATGCACAGATCAGGAGGATATGGATACTGTGCAGTGATGCACAGATAAGGATGATGTGGAGACTGCTGTGATGTACAGTCAAGGATGATAACGAGGCTGTGCTGTGATACACAGGCCAGGAGGATATGGAGACTGCGCTGTGATGCACAGATCAGGAGGATATGGAGACTGTGCTGTGAAGCACAGGTAGGGATGATATGGAGACTGCTGTGATGCACAGACACAGATGATATGGATACTGTGCTGTGATGCACATATCAGGAGGATATGGAGACTGTACTGTGAAGCACAGGTAGGGATGATATGGAGACTGCTGCGATGGACAGATAAGGATTATATGGAGACTGTGCTGTGAGGCATATGAAGTGGTTTGTATTGAGAATAGTAGCTATGGATCCAGTAGTTTGTAATGGAAGTAAAAAAACATTGTACTGGAAGTAATGGAGTTGTACTGTGCATACTGAAGTCACGCCACGCATCGAGCAGTAATATGCCTTGTTGAGTTATACTGTGCATGGTGGAGTTGTACTGTGTGTAATGGTGTTGTATGGTTCCCTAACTGATTTGATGTACAGTATATACCCTGAGAGAAAGCTCAGTAGCCCCCAGCTGATGCGTAGCATGACCTCCCAGCCTCAGTAAGGCCAGGAACCAGTGGCGCTGCAGGTGTGACTCTCTCCATCTAGTATCTTTCCATATTAACCCTTTGTGTGCCAACGCTGCTGTGAGAGATCCGTTTAAAACTGGCAGTGGTTTTTTTTGGGGGCGCAATATTTACCTAATCTCCGATTAAATGACATCAGATCATCTGCCGGCAATAACTAAAGCGAGTCATATTCCGCGACTACGGCCCTGGCATTTTTAGCGGATATTTTGCACATCGCTCACAGCAACGTTTGTCACTCAAAGGGTTAAGAAGCTGTCAGCGACTGCTGTAAATCAATGAGTTAATGAGACGTGTGTTGTATAATCACAGATCGAGGTTCTTTGTACCCGCAATGTCCTTTGCTGGTCTCTTCTGCGTTACACTACGCTGCTGATTAGTCTTTTAATAAGAAACAAAAAAAAGTTTGTAATAAATATAGATTTTCCCATTGTGCTGCTGACGGTGTGAGTCTCTGTACTCTCAGAAGCAAAGACTCAGCTACATCTTCATCCAAAAGGCTTTTTACAGCCAGAGGCGCATTAAGGAACATAAGCTGCCCAGAGTGAGGTGGATTTAGAGCCGGCTTCTGCGATTCATCTCCATATTTCATATGATTCTCTTCCGAAAAGGCAACTAAAGTAACAAGGTAACAAAGTAAACTAGACAATGAATGCACACACATATGCACTCCCACACACACACACACACACACACACACACACACACACACACGCACACTCCCATACACCTGGAGAACTAAAAAAGAGAAACAACCAATCTAATTGCCTGATTCAGGTTGGCATACCTCCCAACAGTCCCGATTTTATCGGGACAGTCCCGATTGTCAGGGCCTGTCCCGCTGTCCCACCCGCGGGTGGCAGTGTCCCGCGGTGAGGGGGGCTGTTGGGAGTCCCCCCGTCAGATGCTAAGCAGCGGGGAATAAACGCTGTGCGCATGCGCACAGCGTCTATTCCCGCAGCCAGGGGGCTGGGGGCATGGCTAGAGGCTCACAGAACCTCTGGGTCATGCCCCCATAGCGGCAAAATGGGGGCGTGGCCTCGCGAGGAGCCGCAAGTATAGGCCACGCCCCCAAATTAGGCCACACCCCGAAAATTTCGGCTCGTCTACGGCGCGCAGCAGCAGCGTCCCGCCTGCTGACCGGCCAAAGTTGGGAGGTATGGGTTGGCACGCTAGGCAGCATATATTCGATGCTTAGCTAGCACCATAACGCGTATATGCATGCGCAGACCCCCCACCATTGGCCCCGTCCGATCACTGTTGAATCACCCTCTATATATAAAAGGCTAACTACTCCTCACCTCTCTACCGTCAGTGACCACTAGAGGCCACTCGACAGACCAAATTACTCCCTAACAAAAAGAGGAAAGAAATGAAGACAGTGATTGGAGGTAGGAGCACATAGGGACTGGGTGTGGGGTGGAGAGTTTGTGGGCTAAAACTGTCACAGCTCAAAGTGACAGTAAAAACGGTCACAGCTCAAAGTGAAAGTACAGAAGCCGTTATTTTGACAATCTTTTAACTAGTGGAAAGTAATGTAATAGGAAGATGGGCCACCACGTGCAGCAAGTATGGCTACTGTAGCAAGCCATGAATTAGGGATGGCCATGGACCATCATAATTTGAAATCATCAATGGTCTATGACCAATGGTGATTACTTTTACCATCGATCAGATGGTTTCCTGCCATCGATGGTACCAGAGATTCTGAATTTTTTTCGCACCCTGGTGGTGGGTTGTTGAACCTAGCCTCGCTCCTGACACCCATGATGCCCCACCCCCACGCTGCTATTGGCTGGCAGCTCATTGAACACTAAAGCAGAGGTGACTACCGGTACATAAAGCCATTGATGGTTTTCTTATAGATGGTTTCACACCATTGAGGTTATCCATCAATGGTATCATTGATGAAAACCAACAGATTGCCATCCCAACCATTAATGTCCCTGAGGCTCATCCCGCTGCTCCTCACAGATGTAACATTGCATCACAGAAGAGGATTCCTAGACCAGAATGCCAGGCACGGTGCAAGTGAAATACAGGTGCCAACCATTGGCTGTGCAATTGGTGTTGGGAATGATGAGTGTGCAGGTGTTGACATTGCAGAGTTATATAGGCACGCAATATTGGATGACTCACACTATGACCAGCCCAGATACTTAACTAGTAGTATTGGTTTACATGTAACAGTTAGCACAGCTGTACTCACTGTTACATGTACTCTGGTGATGTAGCGGAGCTGCGTGGGGTTAAATACAGTCCACTAGCTAGTGAGTGTATACTGCAGAAGATGTGTATATACAGGGATGCAGCATCAGCTTTATGGCAGGTAATAGCCAGGTCTTGCATAGGAGTTACACAGGAGACCTCTGACTTACCATGTCACACTATACAGTAAAGTCATATGGCCCCTGCACATGCTTAGTAGAGATCTTGGTGGCCATCTTGGAATAGGATAAGAAGCCTCCCTAGAGAACTGGAAAATCAGGGTTGCCTACCCTCCCGGAATGCCCGGGAGGGTCCCGAAAATCGGGTTCTCTTTCACTATTTCAAGGGTGATGATTTACATGCATTATGGGATAGCAACTGGGGAAATGTTCTCGGAAAAAGCCATTCAGATAAAGATGCAACAGTAGGTTGTGGTTTTGCCTAGGGTGTCAAGAAGCCTTGCACCGGCCCTGGAAACTAGATTCCAGTACCAGGTTAATGGCATCCCTTTAACGTGTTCAATGCTAAGCATGATTGCGGGTGCGTCTCATCATGGGAACCCCACCACCTGGACGCAGTAACACATACAAATTGGAAATGAGATCGATGCCCCAATTATTATTATTCCTGCATGTGATGAATTCCTGGTAGCAAATCCCGTCTTTCTTTGCGGGTCCTTATGTGATGACATTTAGTGGCCCAGCGCCTGCTTCATCCGTTCTCTGGGCTCCCCAGCTCCCTTTGTTGTAACTGTCAGACCTAACACACTGTTAATTTGCAATTGATCGCTGTAAGCAAGTCCCTTCATGTCTTCCAAACGCCCCAACGGGCTTTTGATCAAACTGTCTCCCGCAGAGCCGATGTCAGGGCGGATACGTGTTTTAGTGCCAGAATTAATCATCTGGACTATTGATCTTCTGTGGAATGAGTGTTGTTATTATAACCAAGCCTGATCAAGGGCCAAGAGATATTTACTAATAAAAAATGTTGTGTTTCCATCATTTATTCCACTGGTTTCTCACTAGGCCGGAGAGCTCGCCTCGTCTTCATCTCTTTCCAGATTTCTTATTAGAGATGAGCTTACAGCAAGAGCGAAGAATGATTAAGCGCACCTTATTCAGCAAGTCATAACTCTTGTCTTCATATTATACGGAATTAGGTTTCAGACCTTTATTGAGATCCCGATTGGGCTTAGTTAGAATAGAAAGGTAATGCGCCTAATTAGAGTGTAAGCCTGTGGAGGCTGCAGGGCTGATTCACCTCCAGTCAACGTATGATAATTTATAGGTAACCCAAAAGCTGGCTGAGAGAAGGTAATGAATTCATGCTGAAATGATTTGTCCTGATTTCCAGATGCAGTTCACACTTGCGGCTCATCTTTAGCCATAAAACGAAGGGATGTTTCTTGTGCAAATAACAGCATATTACAGATATGGATATATTGAATATCCAGTAAGAATACTGATAACTTATAACGGTGTGACTGCCTGACCCCACATTTTATTACTATTTAGTTCCTCAATGGGATGACCATTTTTATAGGCAAATTCAGTGGAGGGGGCAAGTGGCTCAAATTATAGCAATGGTACATAATGTGATTACTAGTGCTGAAGCCACATCATGCAGTGTATAGGACACAGCACACCCAGTGGAAGCAGATTCTTCTACCAAGTTTGCTCAGTGTGTAAACCTGACTCCTCAGGCAGTGCACTGGACTAAAGAGCAGCTACCAGGTCGAAGAGACAGGAGCCTTACCATGAGGTGGGAGAATGTGAGCTTAGAAAGTGCAGTACTGGTTCCATTATGTTTGTGTATTAATCAATTATGGTATGTTTAACCTTTATTTGATATAGATTATACTATAGACCATCTATAGAGTTAGGTATTAATGATATGTTCAATAAAGTATCCAATGTATAAAAAGACCAATGTTTACATTGATGTCCAGGGTTGTTATTTGGTTTATCTACCATAAACCAAATAACAACCCTGGACATCAATGTAAACATTGGTCTTTTTATACATTGGATACTTTATTGAACATATCATTAATATCTAACTCTATAGATGGTCTATAGTATAATCTATATCAAATAAAGGTTAAACATACCATAATTGATTAATACACAAACATAATAGAACCAGTACTGCACTTTCTAAGCTCACATTCTCCCACCTCATGGTAAGGCTCCTGTCTCTTCCCCCTGGTAGCTGCTCTTTAGTCCAGTGCACTGCCTGAGGAGTCCCCCAGACACCCACACTTGCTCCATTGCTCCAAAGGGTTTCAACAGCACGGCAATGTGCGAGTTACACACATTGCACCAGGAACTGTGCTGCTAGCTGCGGTGATTAAGACTATAGATGGTCTCGTTGACCTCCAGTTTCCCATTAATACATTGGATTTCAAATCCTGGAAAATTTGGGCAAGTGAAATCGACCAGGATCCCGGGGGTGCATTGCGCGAGCGGGCCGGTGATGTCACCGACGCACTAGCGCAATGGGACCAGAGATGCCGCTGAAAAGGATTCTGGAGGCCGCCGTGGACACCAGGGGATAAGGTAAGTGTGAAAAAGAGACTGTGGGGGAAATAAAAACAAAACAAAAAAACCCTGAAATATTCTGAAAAACCACGTTTTTTGGAATATTTCAGTTTTTGGAATGTATGGATAAGGGAGACTCGACTTGTGTATATATATATATATATATATATATATATATATATATATATATATATATATACAGTATATAAAGTGGACAACCACTATTGCCACTAAAGGGGATCTTTGGCGATCTCCTTAATGTTATACCAGCATAAAATGAACATGGGATATAAAGCTTCGTCCTCAGAGCATTTCTTTCCTCAGAGGGTATGTGGATCACAGCGGATCTCCTGGTGGAGATAATAATGTGATCCTGCACATATGCTGAAGAAGAAATCTCATTGTGTAAATGTTAAACTTCCAGCAGATCAGATTCCCATCTGGAGTGCAAACCCGACGCGTTTCAGTCTGTGAAAGTCCTTCCTCAGGGCTGGAAGGAGCGACACAGATCGAAGGGGTCTAATATGCTAATAATATTATTACAAAGAGAATGAATCCTAGAACCAAGACAAAACATTTCATTATTGAAACAAATAATCCCATTTAAACACATTCTATTGTACAGTATATAGAATTACCTTTTTGTTTTCACAATACTACTGTATATGTTTAACTGTAGATTTGATGCTGAAGATGTGACGCCTATAATCAAGTCTTAGCTAATGAATTCTATTGCATTCCATGCCATGGAGTTTTACGCCGTTTAAAAAAATCTCCTATATATTTGGCTACATCTGTCACTCAAAGTGGGTGTCTGTGTCTATAACGCTCTGTTCCTGGACTTTCCTCTTAATGTGTGATTGCCTTCATCTGTGCTGAACACCTTTCTGAGAAATTAACCTGTTTAAAACAGGTGATGGCAATCATACATTAAGGGGAAGTCTAGAAATAGAGCATTGTGTCCCTCCTGGAGAGGGTCATGTTGGGAGGTATGTGACAGAGAACCAGCCCAGTGAGCCCACAGACAGTGCCAGACACCCACTGCCTTCCCATGTTGCCCAGCACTGCTACTCCACAGCCACCAGGTGAGCGCCCCCCTCCCGCGATTTGCGGCAAAACCTCCCCCCCCCCGCGCGCCCCCGCGATTCGCGGCAAAAACACCCGCTCCCCCGTGACCCCCCCTACCGCGATTCGCAGCAAAAAGACCCCCGCGACCCCCCTCCCGCGATTCGCTGCAAAAAGAACCCCCCACGACCCCTCCCGCAATTCGCGGCATAACCACCACCCCGCGACCCCCCCCTCCCGCGAATCGCGGCAAACCCTCCCCCGTGACCCCCCCCCGATTTGCTGAAAAAACACCCCCCCCCCCGCGACCTCCCTCCCGCGATTCGCGGCAAAAAGAACCCCCCCGCGACCCCCCCTTGCACGATTGGCGGCACCCCCCCTCCCGCGATTCGTGGCACCCCCCCCGCAATTCGCAGCAGCCCCAGGATTAAATGGCACATGCAAAACACTGACATGGCTATGGTCGACAATGAAAAAGGTTGACATGAGTTTTTGAAGATTTATTTTTAATTTTTTTAATTTTTTCATATTCATTGTCATGTGTCGACACGGACACCAATGAAGTGGCACACTTATGTCAACATTTACATGTGTTGACCTTTCTGTGTTGATTTTTTCTTGTGGCGATTCGCGTCACACCCCCCCGCAACCCCCCCTCCCGCGATTCGCGGCACCCCCCGTGACCCCCCACCTCCCGCAATTCGCGGCAACCCCCCACCGGAACCCCTGTGAACCCCGCCCTCCCGCGATTCGCGGCACCCACCCCCGCGACCCCCCCTCCCGCAATTCGCGGCACCCCCCGTGATTCGCGGCAGCTCCAGAATTAAATTGCACATGGAAAACACTGACATGGCTATGGTCGACAATGAAAAAGGTTGACATGAGTTTTTGAAGTTTTTTTGTCATTTTTTGAATATTTTCATATTCATTCTCATGTGTCGACATGGACACCAATGAAGTGCCACACTTATGTCAACATTTACATGTGTTGACCTTTCTGTGTTGATTTTTTTCTTGTGGCGATTCGCGTCACACCCCCCGCAACCCCCCCCTCCGGCGATTCGCGGCACCCCCCCCCGCGACCCCCCCCCCCCTCCCGCAATTCGCGGCAACCCCCCACCGGAACCCCCATGAACCCCGCTCTCCCGCGATTCGCGGCACCCACCCCCCGCAACCCCCCCTCCCGCGATTCGCGGCACCCCCCGTGACCCCCCACCTCCCGCAATTCGCGGCAACCCCCCACCGGAACCCCTGTGAACCCCGCCCTCCCGCGATTCGCGGCACCCAACCCCGCGACCCCCCCCTCCCGCAATTCGTGGCACCCCCCGTGATTCGCGGCAGCCCCAGGATTAAATGGCACATGCAAAACACTGACACGGCTATGGTCGACAATGAAAAAGGTTGACATGAGTTTTTGAAGATTTATTTCATTTTTTGAATGTTTTCATATTGATTGTCATGTGTCAACATGGACACCAATGAAGTGGCACACTTATGTCAACATTTACATGTGTTGACCTTTCTGTGTTGATTTTTTCTTGTGGCGATTCGCGTCACACCCCCCCCCCCCCCGCAACCCCCCTCCCGCGATTCGCGGCACCCCCCGTGACCCCCCACCTCCCGCAATTCGCGGCAACCCCCCACCGGAACCCCTGTGAACCCCGCCCTCCCGCGATTCGCGGCACCCAACCCCGCGACCCCCCCCTCCCGCAATTCGTGGCACCCCCCGCGATTCGCGGCAGCCCCAGGATTAAATGGCACATGCAAAACACTGACACGGCTATGGTCGACAATGAAAAAGGTTGACATGAGTTTTTGAAGATTTATTTCATTTTTTGAATGTTTTCATATTGATTGTCATGTGTCAACATGGACACCAATGAAGTGGCACACTTATGTCAACATTTACATGTGTTGACCTTTCTGTGTTGATTTTTTCTTGTGGCGATTCGCGTCACACCCCCCCCCCCCCGCAACCCCCCTCCCGCGATTCGCGGCACCCCCCGTGACCCCCCACCTCCCGCAATTCGCGGCAACCCCCCACCGGAACCCCTGTGAACCCCGCCCTCCCGCGATTCGCGGCACCCAACCCCGCGACCCCCCCCTCCCGCAATTCGTGGCACCCCCCGTGATTCGCGGCAGCTCCAGAATTAAATTGCACATGGAAAACACTGACATGGCTATGGTCGACAATGAAAAAGGTTGACATGAGTTTTTGAAGGTTTTTTTTTCATTTTTTGAATATTTTCATATTTATTCTCATGTGTCGACATGGACACCAATGAAGTGCCACACTTATGTCAACATTTACATGTGTTGACCTTTCTGTGTTGATTTTTTCTTGTGGCGATTCGCGTCACACCCCCCGCAACCCCCCCTCCGGCGATTCGCGGCGACCCCCCCCCGCGATTCTCGGCACCCCACCCCGTGACCCCCCCTCCCGTGATTCACGGCACACCCCCCGGGACCCCCCCTACCATGATTCGCCGCAACCCCCGCCCCCGTAACCCCCCTCCCGCGATTTGCGGCAACCCACCCCGCGACCCCCCTCCCGCGATTCTCTGCAATCCCTCCCCTCCCGCGATTCGCAGCATCCACCCCCCCTCCTGCAATTCGCGGCACCCCCCGCGACCCCCCCTCCTGCAATTCGCGGCACCCTCCGCGACCCCCCCTCCCGCGATTCGCGGACACCTAAGTTGCAATACAGGGCATCTTTCATACAATTCTAACCATATTTCTCATATACAAACGTTCACAAATTAAGGGGGCGCAGCCCCTTACGACGGTGTGAAGAGCGCCCGTAGGGCGCGATGAATCACCTAGTATATATATATATGACATTTAAGGAGATTCATAAGTTGGTGATTATGGATTCCACGCCTAAAATTGATTTCTATTAGAATCATAAAAAAATACTTACAGTATCTCTGTATTGCGCAGAAGACCCCTCCCCCCTCCCGCATCCCTCAGGTAAATCGACGGGTCAATGTAATGATTTGAAATTAATTTAAAAAAAAAAGTTAGATAAGGGGGATGTGAATTCTAGGCTTTTCCATGTAAGATCAAACATGAGCATTCATTATTTAAACAACCCCTTTCTTTTATTAATGAGTATGTCCATCTGCCTACTTAGGCTGAGTGCTGCCTGTATTGAGGGAGCGGGCTCTGCTCAATGGGAATTCTCCTTAATCTACCGTATTTATCATCTCTTACAGTTAATAGGAAAGGGGGAAGGGGGAAGGGGGGGAAGGCTTGACCCAGAAATGTAGGTAAATGCACTCCACTGCACTCCACTTACTATACTTTGTCTGCATAACTATTTAAGTGGCATACCATACCAGTCTCTGATGCCAGTTTGAGCAGGGCATCTTACAGACAACTTTCTGCACAGACCCAGAAAAGTAAGATTCTAACACATAAGCTGGGTACACACTATACAATCCTCTCCGCCGTCAATATCGTTAATGATATCAGCGAATTTCCTGGACGAACGAAATAGGGAAATCACACTGTACAATATGGTTAATGATATCGTTCAGTGACATCATCCAGCCCCCGATAAACATGATGTCATTGACGATATGATATGATCAATACTGATTTGCATGTTCAAACAGCAATGGGGGAAGGGCTGTGTGTCATTAATGACCCGCGGGAGTGCGCATCGTTAATGATCTTTTGTATCATGCATATCGTTAATAATGTATCGTCTACTATGTATGTACCTTTGGTCCCACATATTGTATATGTGTGTGTCATAAAACACCACTTGGGTTTGTTTTAGATATTACTCCTGCTTGTGTGGGGCAGATGTAACATGTGCAGAGAGAGTTATGCAGGTCACACACTAAGCGATATATCATTAGTGATATGTAGGATAATGATATCGCTGTCGTCTGGTGTGTATGCTCAATATCGTTATCGCATTGTTAATAACCTCCCCCCCCCCCTTTGTACATGCAGCTTAGTGTTGAGTATATCGTCAACAACTGCATGTAGGAGCGGGATGCGGGTGATGTTGCTGACCGATATCGTTACCAATGTCGTTTGTAAGACGGGAATCAGTTACAATATTGCTCATTAAGCGAATCATCCGTATCCAGCATTAGATTGGGGTGAGGTTCGTTCACACCAAAATCTAACGGCAGTGTATGAATAAAGCAGACAGTATTTACCCTGCACAAAAACAAAATAGCTTGCCAAATCTAACTCTCTGCACGTTACATCTGCCCCATGCAGTGCAGCCTGGTTTATCGCATTTTCGTGTGGACCAGCCCCAGTTTGTTACCCAGTTTTGGTAGACAGTCCATTCTGCCCGATCCATGTAACACAGAATCCCAGATACGGGATAGCAGCAGGGGCGGATCCAGGATAAAATGACAGGGGGGGCACCATGATAAAAGAGGGTTTAGGTGGGGGAGGGGCAGTGTTAGTGGTGCCAGTGTACATGCTAAGAGAGCGGCAGAGAGAGGGTGGGAATGGGATTAAAAATAGGCCCTGGCAGTTAAAGTACGCAGGCCCACCATGGCGACAAAAGTGAGGGATGTAATTGTGCGCGCGCCGAAGGCGCGCTCCAGAAAAGGGTGTGTGGCCACTCAACAGGGGGCGTATCCTTGAGTGTAGTGTACAACACCATATACAACTTCTACACATTATGCAACAAAATACTAGACCCCATTATACTTGCCCCTTACACAAAATTCACATAATGCCAAATGGATTGAGCCAAAATTCACATAATGCCACATGGATTGAGCCAGAATTCACATAATGCCACACGGATTGAGCCAGAATTCACATAATGCCACACAGATTAAGCCAAAATTCACAATACGCTTCATAAACAGGGACATTGTCCACCAAAGGCGCGCATTAAACATTTACACCATAATGTCCATTACACGTTAAGTTACACGCTATTATGTCCATTATGTATTATGCCAAACACCATAATGCCTATTAAAAATTATGCTACATAAGTGCTGCTTATCTACATGCTCATTGCCAAGGGTTCCATGCTCATTGCCAGAGGTTCCATGCTCGTTGCCATGCGGGATTACATGCTCATTGCCAAGGGGGAATACATGCTCGCGGTAAACGGGGACAGCTGCCGCCAGACAGAAGTGATAGCCACTGACAGAGGCAGAGCCTGGCTGTATTCAGAGCACTGCAGGTCCCGGCTATTTGAAAAAATATCCCTTTCACACCAGAAAATGCATTCCCAGGTTGGCCCCTTTTACACCAGCCTAGTCCCTTCATTTTCGGTGTGAGGGGGAGAGAAAACCACCCCTTCCCCCCTTTACCCAGTTATCTAATTTAACCGGCTATATCTTCGGAACCAACTGACCCATTTACATGAGACAAATATCATATTGAAGAACTTTTGAGTGGGCTTTGAATGATTTTGGTCCAGTGAAACTGGAACGTTTGGTTCCAGAGTAATCTGCCCTCAAAGAACATAAACAGCCATGAAATGACATTTCAAAAATTAAAAAATTGGTTTACATGCAATATCTCTGGAACTGATTGACCGATATGGACCAGCCTGGTATCATATTGAAGGCCCAGCGATTTGGAATGGAATGAGATCCACAAGCTTCTGCGATGCCAGGAGGGGAACTGGCAGCCGCCGGAACCGGATGGGGGGTCGGAATTGACGGGTCCCATATTATCCTATGGGGAAAAAAACGTTACAGCTTTGCCAGGCGATATCTCCGGTTCCCGGGAGGCTAGAGACACAGGGCTGGGCTCGTTGGAAAGCCCTGGTCCTTAGCTATAAAATTAATGACAGGGGGGGCACGTGCCCGGGTGCCCCCCCCCTGAATCCGCCACTGGATAGCAGTAACAGTGGGAAGTGTCCATTACACATATAGTATATATGGATCTCCCGATGATCCGTTCGCATTTACACCTCTTCTGCCTTCAGGCATTGACAGAGTTCAGAGATATGAAGGAGAGAGAAGCATTTGTGCAGTTTCCAGGCAGCGTTTTATACCTGGCATACTCTCTCGGGCAGATCATTCCCGGGAACAGGCTGTGCTATCTATGCTAAGGACGCAGCTGTAATATCATTATGCTGCGTTACGCGGGGTTATTGCACAGCTCAGTACAGTAGTTACGCATAAAACCAAGTACATAAAGCAGCTACAAAACACAGAAACCATTTACAAGAACAGTTTGGGGCTTTCTGCCTTGTGCTGCAGAAGACTCTTAAATAACCTGCAGAATACAGCGATATCTAGACAATTTGGCTCCCAGTGTGAACACTAAAATTGCCCCCTCCCCCAAAGACATCCTAAAATACAATATTAGCGTGTGCCCAAAAATGGCGTGTGACCTCGCTGCAATGAGCGTGGCTTTGCAGGAAAAGACTACCTGACATTGACACAATAGTGCCCCTTACACTATATTATACCCCACACAATAGTGTCCCTTACACTTTATTATACCCCACACAATAGTGCCCGTTACACTATATTATACTCCCCACAGTAGTGCCCCTTACACATTATTATACCCCACACTATAGTGTCCCTTACACTATATAATACCCCACACAATAGTGTCCCTTACACTTTATTATACCCCACACAATAGTGCCTGTTACACTATATTATACCCCACACAACAGTGCCTGTTACACTATATTATACCCCACACTATAGTGTCCCTTACATCTATATTATACCCAACACAATCGTGTCCCTTACACTCTATTATACCCAACACAATCGTGCCCCTTACACTATATTATACTCCACACAACAGTGCCTGTTACACTATATTATACCCCACACATTAGTGCCCCTTATACATTATTATACCCCACACAATAGTGCCCCTTACACTATATTATACCCCACACAATAGTGCCCCTTACACTCTATTATACCCCACACAATAGTGCCCCTTACACTATATTATACCCCACACAATAGTGCCCCTTACACTATATTATACCCCACACAGTAGTGCCCCTTACACTATATTATACCCAACACAATCGTGCCCGTTACACTATATTATACTCCACACAGTAGTGCCCCTTACACATTATTATACCCCACACAATAGTGCCCCTTACACTATATTATACCCACCACAATAGTGCCCCTTACACTATATTATACCCCACACAATAGTGCCCGTTACACTATATTATACTTCACACAGTAGTGCCCCTTACACATTATTATACCCCACACAATAGTGCCCGTTACACTACATTATACTCCACACAGTAATGCCCCTTACACATTATTATACCCCACACAATAGTGCACGTTACACTATATTATACCCCACACAGTAGTGCCCCTTACACTATATTATACCTCACACAATAGTGCCCCTTACACTATATTATACCCAACACAATCGTGCCCCTTACACTATATTATATCCCATACAATAGTGCCCGTTACACTATATTATACCCCACACAGTAGTGCCCCTTACACTATATTATACCTCACACAATAGTGCCCCTTACACTATATTATACCCAACACAATCGTGCCCCTTACACTATATTATATCCCACACAATAGTGCCCGTTACACTATATTATACTCCACACAGTAGTGCCCCTTACACATTATTTTACCCCACACAATAGTGCCCATTACTCTATATTATACTCCACACAGTAGTGCCCGTTACACATTATTATACCCCACACAATAGTGCCCATTACACTATATTATACCTCACACAATAGTGCCCCTTTTTTGGGGGGACTGGCCCATGAAAATCGGGACAGTTGGCTAATAAGCCCACAGCATACCTGCCTGCTCTCCCGGATCAGCCAGTAGGCTCCTGAAAACAGCTGGCCACAGCCCCCTGCTTCCTCCTCCCCACTGCAGCTGTCCTTGACCCACAACACAGCAGAATACTCTGTCCTGTAACGCAGATGCTGCCTTCTTTATAACATGACAGTATTTTGGCGATGGATAATACACAAAGCAGCTCAGACACAGGCAGCCTACACGGGAGCACTCTGTGTGCCAGGAACAGGGGCAGCAGCTGAGCAGAATTTTGGGAAGGCTGCGTCTAGACTGTCTGCTACCCACGCGCTTTGTAATTCATCCCAAGAAGAGGAAGGATCCTTACAGAAACATCTCGCTCCCTCAAATGACATTATAAGGAGTCATGGTTTTAGTATGGGGACCTGCCGCGCCTTAGGTAAGCCCGGCCCAAAAAGGGGGCAGGGCTATGGAAGGGATGGGCGTGACCTAGTACAGAGGGGCATGGTCTAGCGCAGCAAACCCCATTCTCGTCATTTTGGAGGCGTGCCCCGAGAAGCTGGGCAGCCCCCTGGCTCTCGTCGGTGCACCGATAGATGCCATATGCATGCATAATTACCAACTACAGAGCAGGGCAACAGTGATCACCACCTCCCCTAACTTGCGCACACGCCCCCGCAGGACACTGCAACCCACGGATGGGACAGTTTCCTGTTGGCGGGACTTTCCCTCTGTAATTGGGACAGTTGGGAGGTATGGGTGTACTGTGATGAGTGAGGGGTGCTGTGCGGTGATGGGTGAGGGTGGCGCACTGAGGTGCTGTGAGGGGTGCCGGTGGACATTGTGTGGTATGGTATATTGTGTACCGAGTATTATATGATGTACTGGAGGGGCATTGTTCAGCTTTTTGCATACTGGGACGTTGTGTGGCCTAATGTGTACCAGGGGAACACTGAGTGGCATATTGTATACTAGGTAGCATTATCTGCTAGGTGGCATTAAGCCATCATTTTTTTTTTCATTTCACATTACTTTCGTAATAGTTTCCGTTGATGACGGGTGCAATAGCTGTCGGCACTCGTCGTATTCAATATAACTTTACTGGTTCATGGCCACGCCCCCATTCCATGAGGCCCCACCCATTTCCAAGGTACACCATCACTACAGAAAGTTTCCATAGAGTAATAATGGGAATATAATGGAAATACGCACTCCGGGAGCAACAGGGAGCGAGAGGTGTAATAGGCAGAACAAAATGCTAAACGGCTTGTTGCAGCTGTAACGAACAATCTCCTAGAGGTCCCTCCATCCAAACTATTGATTTCTGGTGAGGAATCATTAAGTATTTAAATGGAGACTGATGAGCCATCCTTGCTCTCAGCTAGCGCTCTTAATTCTTCGTAACTACCAGAAAAATCATTAGTTCAATCACGGTCATTAATGAAGCCATAAATCATTATGGTAATAATTCCCTTTGAATTGGATTAGTTTTTCAATTATTTTTTCCCCACTTTCTTGTCCCCTGGCCCATATACCTCAGAAGCTCATTATGCCGGGAAGAATGGATTTGCTTCTGGGTGCGACAGTGGACACTCAATTTAGGCAAATTTAAATTTAAAGAGATGTCACCGTTACAGTAATTTTGTCTGTACAGTATGTATGGGGGGGTTGAGTCATGGCTTACTTTTAGATGTGAACAGAGGAAAAGAAACCCCCCTGCATTTGCCTGAGTGTGGATCTCATCCCAATCCTCTGACCAGAGACTTCCCCGAGTCCACCTCCCCTACAGTAGGGACTTACTGATACAATAATAATAATAATAATTTTATTTATATTTATTTTTCCAATAGGACTCAAGGCGCTTAACAGATAGAATGAATGTAATACAGTACAGGAACAATGAAGTACAGAAAAGCTTTGCATAAACAATACTTAAGGGACTGAAGGAAACACTTGAGTAAATAGGAAAGTCTTGAGTCTGTTTTTGAAGCATTCTAGAGTGGGGGTCACTTGAACTGTGCGGGGAAGTGAGTTCCATAAATTCGGAGCTGAATGGCTAAAAGCTCGACCCCCAGATGAATTATGGGAGATCCTAGGTACTGCTAAACGTTCTTAATCTACAGAACGCAGTGATCGGGTGGGACAGTATGGAATCAGAAGCTGCTTCAGGTACCTTGGGCCTTGGTCATGTAGGGCTTTGAAACTCAGTAGATTGATCTTGAAAATGATTCGCCATTTTATTAGCAGCCAGTGAAGGGAGTAGAGATGGGAGTTATGTGGCTAGAACGGGGCTGGTTGGTTAACAGCCTGGCAGCTGTGTTTTGTACCAGCTGTACTCGGTGCAGTTATTTTGCTGGAAGACCAAGGTAAAGGGCATTGCAGTAATCCAAACAAGATGATATACAAGCATGCCCACCAGGCCATGGAGACTGGGTAACTATCTCTTGTCCTTATTAGAACCTGAACAGGCCACCCAAAACCCTCTGGATATTTACTCGATGGCTAACAACCCAGAGGACAACTCGCGCTTTGTGTCCTGGTATTTGCTGATGGCAGTTATTAGGGGTACGGTCATTCAAGTGGTTACAAGACTGAATGAAAGAAAGCCATCAACGTCAGGGTGACTTAGACAAGAAAGCGCCCTTGTTAGAGGAGACACGTAAACAGTCCCCTGTGAACACTTCTTAAGGATCTCGTTAAAGCCAGAGAGGAGCTGAATGGATTTTTGATGAGCCAGACCAAAAAAAAAAAACATGTTCCATCTGTGGGAAAAACTCTATGTAGTTGGGAACCGAGCCAGCTGACTACCAGCACGGAAACTGAGGGGGAAGTAAGTGAGAGATCGGATCACAGCTTCATTCAACAAATGAGGTTGGAGGCTTGATTTCTTTATGTGGGTCCGGTTCCCCTAGGGGAATGCATTAATCTTCTGTCTATTAAGCATTAAGGGTGTGAGTAGTCTCTGAATCAACCTCCGGGAGCTGAAGCTCATGTAAGAAAGTGTAGCAAACAAAGGTTAAACATACCATAATAAATATGTACACAAACATAAAAGGACCAGTACTGTATTTCTAAGTTCATATTCTCCCACTTCATGGTAAGGCTCCTGTCTCTTCTTCCTGACAGCTGCTCTCTGGTCCAGACTGAGGACTCACATCCACACACAGCAAACTTGGTAGTAGCAGCTCTGCTCAGCCCCTTAAACTGCATGATGCAACGACAGCTCTCGTAATCGTATTATATACCATTGTCATGGTTGCCACAATCTGAGCCATTTGCCAAGAGGAGGAGAGCTCCGGGCAACCAGAACACCCGCCCCCCCCCCCCCCCATGTTTGCCTATGTGATAGTAAAATCAGGGGGAGGGCGAGATAAGAAGAAAGTCACCTCGGGAGACTCCGCTGGTTAGTTGCAGTGGCGGTGGCGCATCCCTAATAGCAGCAAGACAGTGGTGGCTGCTGCCAATGACATGCAGCTCAGACCACTTATTAAATTGGGTGGCATTAACACATATTAACATACATGTAATGTTGTATGTCATGTATGTGCTGCTGTCTGACACCAGGTTTCAGCAGCGCTGTGGGGTTCACAGCTTCCGCTGCATCCAGAACGCAGCCTTTGTCCAGTTCACTTATATAACCCCACCCCCAAACTCCGATTGGCTAGTTTCACATTAGTCTAGGGATGGTCTTATAAAGGCAAAGTGAGCGCTGTGTCCCGTGCTGTGCCGGGCCAGTGAAGCACACTAGCGCCGCTGATCCCCGTATACTGCAGACAGAACATATATTATATACAGGATTACATATCTCTTATATATTTAGCCAGATCTGTCACTCATCCCCTGTGTGTATAACGCTGGGCGGAGTTACAAGAGTGATTGACAGCGTTATACACACAAAGTTTCTGCCTTAGGACCCCCCCCCCCTGCCCAGCGTTATACACAAACCCCCCCCCCCCCTAGCTATAGACCAGCGTTATACACACCACCACCCCCTTTGAAAACCCCGCCCCCCACCCAGCCAGGGCAACAGCACATGTCCCACCGTCCACCATTATACACCACAGACAACTGGATAGCCCATGCTGCACCCTTTTCCCTTGTAGTCCGAGGTTATTCCCAGGACTTGTTACCATTACCTCTGACTGAACGCACCTCGAACGCGAGGAGGCGGCATTGAGGTATTTATGGGACATTTCTTACATAGAGCTAAAAGCCGCATTTTTTTTATTCCTTGTATTATTTCTCTGCCGTCGCTGGATAGCAGAAGACATTATTCTAACACACTCAGAGCATTATTATTTCATAGATAAAAGCTTCCCAGCCAGCCACTTGGCAGACACATTTAATAAACCACTTGGCAGCCAGCGTCAATGGGGCTGCCCCACTTCTGAAGTACAAAAAAGACACTCATGTACCTGAGCTGTGGAAATTAAGATTTCATTTTTACCACAGGCCTTTGCTGATTTATAATGGAACATTGTACTTTTAAATGCACTTCTAGAGCAATATAAAAAAAGGAAAAAGCTTTCACGCCGCGGCGATATCAGAGCTCGATGGAAAACATCAGGAGAGAGCTGAGTAAAACAAAACATCTCATAAAGGAAATGCGTTATAGCTTATAGCGTACGCTGGGCCTGATTCAGCGCTAAAATGGGCAAAACCATGCTGCACTGCAGGTGGGGCGGATGTAACAGGTGCAGAGTGAGTTCGATTTGGGGGATATGGTCACTAGGCCGACCCTATGAAGGTCAACTTACATAAGGCCGGCCACTCAAGCTCGACAGGGCTTATGTCACAATGCTTGTGTCTACCTTCTGAAACTGACGACTTTAGAAATGTCAACCTATTTCAGGTGTTGAAATAGCCCTGTCGACCTTCAGTGGTCGACCCAATGCATGTCGACCTAAATTTGGTCGACCCAATGGCCCATTCTCCAGAAATCCGTGGTAAGGGCCTTATTCAGACCGGCTCATTTATCTACATATTTGCTGTTCGCTGTGAGAAGTTAGCCGTTGCCCCAGACAAGAGAAACAGCAAAAATATCACCCATGTGTTTTAAGGCAGGGTCTCTACGTCAGCGTCGGCCCTGTTCAACCTGTCCCATTCCCAGATTTTGGCGGCCTCAGAGCTCCTCACATTGGCACAGACTGCAAAAACTGTTGGATGGTTCAGGAATTGCAAATGGGTTTGCCAGTGGATGGCGATTATCGATATTTCCACGGGTTCTCTTTCTGTCTGGGCGGTGGCTAACTACTCTGACACTCTCAGAAAACATCAGGTTACCACCCCCCAAACCCCGCCTTCCTGTCAGTCAACCTCCGGCGCTTTGCCTTTCTGATTCATATGCAAATAGCCCTGGTGAATGCGCAACGAATACACTACACGTGCACAGTCGTTCCACAGTTGCTCTATTTGCCAATTCTCTAGTTAGCGATGAAATCTGAATCAGGACCCAAGAGTGGTTTCGTGACTGCAGCCTTGGCCATACCTCCCAACTGTCCCGCTTTTTTCGCTGGAACGTCCTGTTTTTTTTTGTGACGTTCCCGGGGATGGCAGTGTCCCGCAGCAGGGGGCAGTTGGGAGTCCCCCCTGTCACCCTTGAGTAGCTGCTGTGCGCATGTGCACAGCATCTATTTTGCAGCCTGAGGGGCTGGCGAGATAGCCAGCAGCTCAGAGACCCGCTAGCCATGCCCCCACAGTGGCGAAAACTAGAGATGTGCAGGCTATGATTTCAAAGCAGGATCTTATTGTCTATCAACTGTCAACAACTGTCATGTGATTAGGGTTAGCCAATAAGATCCTGCTTTGAAATCAGTGTAAATCAGAACCTGCACATCTCTAGCGAAAACAGGGGCGGAGGCCACGCCCTGTGCCGCTAGGCCATGCCCCCCAAATTTCAGGCATGCGCCTTCGGAGCGCGAGGTGTCCCCCTCCAAGTTGGTCAGATGTTGGGAGGTATGGCCTTGGCAACAGCTCCTGGTCAATTCAGAGAGACGCTATGGGCGCGATAAACAATTGCATTGCCCGAATGGAGCATTATTTACCATGCGTTAGGTAGTCTGCAAGTGAAAACCTAGTTATTGGACTGTAATTCAGATGTAAATATACTGTTCTGTTGTGCTGGATGCAACATTGTATATATTATTTATGAAATGGAAGAGAACTTTGCAGTAAAAATAAAACACGATGCGTATTTGAAATCTATAAGTGGCAGTAAATTCTAAAAAATATGTTTTAGTCAATGTATCCTGAGAACCAGCTGTACTCCATTTTGGAATGTGGCTGCAATAAAACACAGTAAATTACAGAAACAAATAAATGAAAATACGGAACGCTTACAAGTTACTATTGTACCTTATAATAAAGTTGCCCTCAAGAAGGTTTATTACTGACTTTTTTTTTTTTACTTTACAGAAACTTTCAAAATACTTTTTAGGAAACGTCAGATTTTTTTTTATGTGCTTCCATATTTTTTTAATTGACTGGATTGAAGGGCTAGATTAACCATACCTCCCAACTGTCCCGTATTTCAGCATTGCAGAAGGGTGGTAAATGGGGGAGTGGCCTGAGGATGCATCACCTGTAATGCCACGACCCCTTTTTATATGCCCTTTTCATATGCACAGTACTACAGAAACTAGAGCATAGTTGCTTATTCTCCTGCATCCTGCAGGAGGCTCCTGTTTCAGTCATAAATCTCCTGCTGCCCTACATTGCACTCCTAATCTGCTGGATTCTTCAGATTTTGCCAGGGGTGCTACTAAGGAGTTTCTTTGCAAGGACAGTGATGATTTGATATAATTACTGTGATTTGCTGTAGCTGCTCAGGTGTCCCTGCTGATAACTCTCATTATCCCCCTTTTGGAAACCCCTGACAGCAGAGAGAGAGAGAGAGAGAGAGAGAGAGAGAGCAGCACATGATCATACAGGGTCTTCTTATCTATGCTGGTGTGCACTCATCCATAGCATGCTGCTGCTTCTGCTGCTAGTGAGTAACTTAAGGTAAGATTTTCTGCTGGTAATATTTCTTTAGTTAATCACATCAGTTTCATTAGAGTGTCTCTTGTCCATAAGGATGTGGCTAATTCCTGGCAGGTTAGTTCCTGCCTGCTCTTTTCTGCAGCTGGCCTGGCAAAGCAGCACATTAACCCTTACAACTGTGGTCCAGCATTATCATATCCACTCCTACAATAGTTTCCATAAAATGACATAAAGGGGGTTATTCAGACCTAATTGCACGGATGTAAATTTGCAGGACAGGCGATTATCGATAGACTGCGCATGCATATGTCCTGTAGTATATTCATGCACGAGGCCTTCCTGCAATAAAATCCTGCCACTTTTCTATCGATGGCCGTTCGCGAGTTAATTTGACAGAAAGCTGACATTTGTAGGTGGTAACCGTCCACTTTCTGGTAGTGTCAGCAAAAACGCAGTTGTGCCAGGCATTTAGCGGGAGTGTATATCTGATTGCAGGGATCTGCAAATTAGCAGCTGTGTGATCTGGTCTGAATAACCCCCAAAGACGTGATTTTCTTTTTACTGCTGTGAATCCACCCACTTTATACAGCTCTTCAGGTGTTGATGGTGACCGGTGAGCCAGCTGGGACTTGTAGTTGCACAGTACGTTTCCCACCCATACTATGTGTTCAGCGGCGTCTTCTCATATGATACTGTAAAAAAAACAAAAAAAACAGCGCTGTTTAAGTGGTGATGCTGAGCGACCAGAACGGCTACAATTATTAGCCTAGCGGATCACTAATGAGGTGAATTGATAAACTCTGTATTGAGCGTTGGACAGTTCTGGCTGCTGATCCGTAGCGGAGAGCACGTAACGGGCCACAAGCGTCTGTGATGTGATCATCCCCCGCTCCCGTCTTCTCAGCTGTCTGACCTGCGAGCCGACAGCCAATCACCTGTAACCGACACTTATAGATTGCCAATCCTGTCTCTTCTGCTCCCAAATTGCTCGGAGCGTGTTCGAAGTGTAAAACACACACACACGTCAACCGTGGTCTATCGGATGCAACCGTGGCTATCCACCACCGTGTAATCAATTCATTAATTATAATAGCCTCATTGAAAACTAATGTGTTGAAAAATGATAGCAGATTGCAGTATATCAGTAATCACCAGAGACGCAAGAGACGTGATTTACAGTTAAACAACATCGTCGCAGTTCTGGAGGCCACATCTCCAGTAGGATACAAATACATGTATACAGATGTATTACAGTCCATTTGCCTCTCTGCCAATCGCAAGCGTTTCCTGAAAATTGGACATTGGCTGTGGGGCGAGCAGTTGGAATTTTAAAAATGTAACGGGATTGAAATTACGGCAATGTTTGGGGCCAATCCCGGGATCAGTCACAATACTCACGGCCACAATACTCGCATCAGCAAGATCATGGACCTCGTAAGCGCCTAATTTGAAAACTTTAATAATTTAAATGACACCTAAATGAACCCTTTTGTGCCAACATCTCTGTGAGAGATGTTCAGAATATCTGCAAAAACTGCCAGCGTTGCTCACATTTGTAATATAAATTCAAATAAATAATGTTGTGTAAAAGAAGATTATGGGTGAGATTTAATAGGACGAGAGATTCAGAAAGTGCGAGATTTTGTCCGAAATCTCCAGTTTTTTTTAAGCGGCAATCATTTACACTTCAAAATCAAACTGGTTTTTGCCGTGTAAATGATTGCCGCCAGAGGCGTACCTAGATATTCGTGGGCCCCATAGCAAAAGTTTGTAAGGGCCCCCTATTAGCAACTGATGGTGATAAATGTATGTAAAACATATTACTTAGACAGCAAAGATGGGCCCCCTGCAGCTCTGGGCCCCATAGCAGCTGCACCCCTTGCACCTATGGTAGTTACGCCCTTGATTGCCGCTTTAAAAAACTGGAGATTTCTTATCAAATCTCTCACTTTCTGAATCTCTCATCCAGGGCCGGCGCTACCCGCTCAGCAGAGGATGCAAAGCAGGTAGGCGCCGGGCAGGAGAGGCGCCACTATCCCTGCTCTGCATCCCCTGCTGTCTCTGACTCTCTGAGGCTGCCGGCTGCTGCTGCGCCTATCACACTGCAGGGCACGCAGCAGCGCCGGAGGCACAGAGTTCCCTCCAGGCTCCTATAGTATACATCAGGGCAGCAGTACGTACTAAAAGGGGCGGGGCTACACTGACGGAGGGGGCGGGGCTACACGGACGGAGGGGCGGGGCTATGATGGAGCAAGACTGAAGAAAGACACAGGAGAGACTGAGCTGCCAGGACAGCAGACTAAAGTGTGAGTGTACTAATGTTGGCAACTGGTGTGGGCACGTGTATAGGCAGGCAGCATTACCAATGTCAGCAACTGGTGTGAGCATGTGCGTAGGCAGCATTACTAATGTCGGCAACTGATGTGGGGATGTGTATAGGTAGTACTACTAATGTCGGCAACTGGTGTGAGCATGTGTGTAGGCAGCATTTACTAATGTCGGCAACTGATGTGGGGATGTGTATAGGTAGTACTACTAATGTCGGCAACTGGTGTGAGCATGTGTGTAGACATCGCTACTAATGTTGGCAACTGATGTAGACATGTGTATAGTCAGCGCTATTGTGTATATGTGTATAGTCATCATTGACTCCTCCCTCTCTTTCACCCCCACATTCGTGCTCTCTCACAGTCTTGCCGCTTTCACCTACGCAACACCTCGCGCATCAGACCATTCCTCTCCACTGACGCGACCAAAATTCTCATTCACTCTCTTGTCATCTCCCGCCTTGACTACTGCAACATCCTTCTCTCTGGGCTACCTCTCACCCGCCTCGCACCTCTCCAATCCATTCTCAACGCTGCTGCTAGGCTCATCTTCCTCTCCCGCCGCTCTACCTCCGCCTCCCCCCTCTGTTTATCTCTTCACTGGCTCCCCATTCCTTTCCGAGTTCTCTTTAAACTCCTCACCACCACCTACAAGGCTCTCTCCTCCTCCACCGCTCCTTACCTCTCTTCACTGATCTCTATCCACACTCCATCCCGTCCTCTTCGCTCCATCACTGACCGCCGACTGACCTCTCACCTAATCACCTCCTCCCACTCCCGTGTCCAAGACTTCTCTCGCGCTGCCCCCCTGCACTGGAACAACCTCCCGCCACCCATCAGGCTTTCTGATTCCCTTACCTCCTTCAAGCGCTCCCTCAAAACCCACTTTTTTCGACTAGCCTATCCCTCCTCCTAACCTCTTTTGATCCTCTTATCCTGCCACCGTTCCCCTCCGTTCCTACTTATCCTATTGTTTTTCGTTCGTCCACCCACCTATTTTTAGTATGTTAACTCTTATGAGTAGGGCCCTCCTTCCTCACGTACTCACCCTACCTCTTTACCTCACCTGTGCTCCTGTCCTGTTCTTCCCTTCCTCTACTTCATCTTCAGTCTCCTCGACAATTTTGACACCTATTTCTGAACTGATGCTGATTTTAGTTCTACCAGCTATACCCCTATTTATACTGTATTTTTCAACACACCCTGTACGTTACCTCGTAATTTTTTTGTTTGCTATGTACGGCGCTGCGGACACTTTGCGGCGCCTTATAAATAAACGTACTACTACTACTACTACTAATGTCAGCAACTAGTGTGAGCATGTGTGTAGACAGCGCTACTAATGTCAGCAACTGGTGTGGACATGTGTATAGTCAGCGCTACTAATATCAGCAACTGGTGTGGGCACATGTATAGTCAGTGATACTAATGTCGGCAACTGCTGTGGGCACGTGTATAGTTAGCGCTACTAATGTCGGCAACTGCTGTGGGCACGTGTATAGTCAGCGCTACTAATGTCGGCAACTGGTGTAGGCACGTATATAGTTAGCGCTACTAATGTCAGCAACTGGTGTGGGCACGTGTATAGTCAGCGCTACTAATGTCGGCAACTGGTGTGAGCATGTGTGTAGACAGAGCTAGTGATGTCGGCAACTGGTGGGGGCACATGTATAGGCAGTGCTACTGCTGTTGGCAACTGGTGTGGGTATATGGTTACACAGTGCTACTTATGTCGGCAACTGGTGTGGGCATATGTTTACACAGTAGCGCCTTGAGTCCTGTTGGAGAAAGTGCGCTATATAAATTCTACTTACTTACTTACAGTGCTACTAATGTCGGCAACTGGTGTGGGCATATGGTTACACAGTGCTACTAATGTTGGCAACTGGTGTGAGCACTACGTATAAGCAGAGCAACTACTTTTGGCAACTGGTGTGGGCATTCTGAATAAGCAGCCCTTCAAATGTGGGTATATCCAGGAGTATTCGGAGCATTATGTGTAGCATAATGTGTGTCAATATCATATGGGCATTATGGTGCATGGCATATTTTGTAAGGAGAATTACGGTGTGTGGCATAATGTGTAATGGGCATTATGGTGTGCTGCATATTGTGTAAGGGGCATCATGATGTGTGACATAATGTATAATTTGCATTACTGTGTGTGGTATAATGTGTAATGGGCATTGAGGTGTGAAGCATAATGTGTTATGGGGATTACAGTGTAATTGGTACTTTTATGTAACGATGCCCATTCCCCATAAAGCTACGCTCCTACATTTTTGCGCGCTCCTACGGCGCAAACTCTCCCTGTTTTTTTAACTCATGGCACCAAAATGGCTAGTTACAGCTGTGTAAGATGAATAATATTGTGCTACTATGTGGTGTAATTTGGAGTGGGAGTATTATTGTGTGGCCATTCCCCTTCCTTGAGAGATCACACATTTTTCTTTTGGTGTGCGCTGTCCCTTTGTAAAGCTTGGGTGGGCGCAAATTTATAGTTTGCAGGAGGGCGCCGAACCCCCTAGCACCGGCCCTGCTCTCATCCTATTACATTTCCCCCTATAGTTCCTATATAAGGTTGGTAGGGTCTGTACTGGGCTCTGTGTGTGTGTGTATGGCATGGTGTAGTACTACACATTGAATGGTGTGTCGCAGTGCAAGAGGAGCACATGGGACCTGATAGTCACAACATGGTGGCAGTGCGCAATGAGTATTAGGGGGTTTAAGGAAGGACAATGCAGAATCTTGCAAACATTCCGTCAAGCCGTTTTTAAAATCTCTGTAAATAGGAGTTGAAGGAGTTTGCTTTTGCAAATCAACCAGAATCACCCCTATGTGACAGGGGAATTAGTTAATGAAAAGAACGTCTCTACCTCGTAATTACCATTGGCCTGATCTGTATTTGCGATGGAGAATATGGAAATGACTAGAATGGGATTAGATTATAAGTATTAGGCTGTCCATTTCCTATATTGTTATTGATTGGAAACATTAATGTGATTGATTTAAGAGGACAGATAGGAATACACTGCCCCTGATTCTCAATGTTTATTGACTATGAACTGTACTGACTATATAACTGCTATTTACTATAATGAGGGACAATCTGGTACACTTACTGTAAGAGTTGTCAAAAGGATGAGATAAAAAAAAAAATCTGTATCGCTACTGATAAATAGGCCCCTTTGATGCTGAATAACTAGGTCCAAAAAGGGGTGAGGTGCGTGTAGACCCGCTGCTTGCGGGGGTGTGTGTGTGTGTGTGTGTGGGCAGACCCGCTGCTCTCGGGGGGGGGGTTGCGTTCAGACCCGCTGATCCGGGGCGGGGGGGGTGGGGGGTGGGGGCAGGCAGACCCGCTGATCCGGGGGGAGGCTCTGTGTTGTGCGCTCATAACCTTTGGGGGGGTGTCCTGGCAGACCCACTGCTCGCGGGGGGGGGCTGCGTGCTGCTCGCGGGTGTTGGATGGGGGGGCATTGCGTGCAGACCCACTGATCGGGGGGGGGGGGGGGCTTGTGTGTGTGGGCGTGGTCACCTACACCAGTTGGCTGTGTTGTATAATGGTGGATGGTGGGCGTGTGCTGTAGCCCTGGCTGGAGGTGGTGTTTTCCAAGGGGGTGGTGTGGTGTGTATAATGCTGGGCGGGGGGGGGGGGGGGGGGTGTCCTAAGGCAGAAATGATGTGTGTATAATGCTGTAAATCACTCTTGTAACCCCGCCCAGCGTTATACACACAGGGGATGAGTGACAGATCTGGCTAAATATATAAGAGATATATAGATAAATGTACACATACATTTTATATTACATCTATCTTTACAATATTTTTTCCTATTAAACTGTAATTCCAAAATGAAGCTGGATAGTTTCGCTGGCAGCACTTGGGAAGTGATCCGGAGGTATTTTATTTAGCAGATATAACAATAAGAGATGGATTAGGCATATGACAAGTCCTCTAGTTAATTAATATGCTGCAAAGGCGCAAGATGGCAACAATTCACAGCGCTGCAAGGTAAATGCTCAGTGTGCCAGGTACAACACTTATGGGGCTATTTATCATATGTCGCTTCATCACTGTGATAGGAAAATCACCTTGCGATTACATTTATTAATAAAATAAAAAAGTCCCTGGCAGCAGAGTGTTAGAGGTCACTTGTCACAGCTGGGACAGGCTGCAGCGCTGCGCGCATTCATATTGGATCTGCAAAACCAGATATGACTCTGGCGTGTTTTAGCGGTACTCTTTACCTAGAACGGCGCCCATCGCGGTGATCGCGACATCGCGGGCAGTACATAAACGGCCGCGACGCGATGCCCGCGATCACCGCGATTTTCCCATAGGGAACAATGTTAAAAAGCCTGATTGACCGCGATTTTGCATTCAATGCCTCAATGCCCGCGATTTTCACATAGGAATCAATGTTAAATGGGCTACAGAGCCCAAATAGGCAGAATTAACCCTTAAATGTCCCCCCAATTTTTGTACGCCACCCCACGATCCACGCCAACCCGAAGCGTGGCGAGCGCAGCGAGCCCGCGAGGGGCGGCGGTACGCGTCCTCCGACCTTTTCATGCCCTACTATCCACGTCGGCGTGGAGTTGAGAATAGAACAGTGTGGCGAGCGTAGCGAGCCACCGAGCCCGAAGCGTGGCGAGCGCAGCGAGCCCCGCGAGGGGACGCGGATACCTTCACAGGTAAACGCGTCCCCTCGCGGGCTTCACAGGTGTCCGCTTTTCGCCACGGATACCTGTGAAGCCCGCGAGGGGACGCGTATAACTGTGAAGGTATCCGCGTCCCCTCGCGGGGCTCGCTGCGCTCGCCACGCTTCGGGCTCGGTGGCTCGCTGCGCTCGCCACACTATTCTATTCTCAACTCCACGCCGACGTGGATAGTAGGGCATGAAAAGGTCGGAGGACGCGTACCGCCGCCCCTCGCGGGCTCGCTGCGCTCGCCACGCTTCGGGTTGGCGTGGATCGTGGGGTGGCGTACAAAAATTGGGGTGACATTTAAGGGTTAATTGTGCCTATTTGGGCTCTGTAGCCCATTTAACATTGATTCCTATGTGAAAATCGCGGGCATTGAGGCATTTTAAAGTAAAATCGCGGTCAATCAGGCTTTTTAACATTGTTCCCTATGGGAAAATCGCGGTGATCGCGGGTACACGATTTTTATGTACCCGCGATTTACCCGCGATGCCCGCGATGACCGCGATTTTTTACCCCCGACGCCCGCGATTCTAATCGCGGGCGCCGTTCTAGGTAAAGAGTACCGTTTTAGCATTACACGCGTGACCGAGCCAAGTACTCAGTGGGCTTTAACTGGGCGATAATGGGGCTGTCATCAGAACTGCGGGCCACGCAGAGCAGCACATATGTGTAATAAGGCCTGGGGGCCACATGTATTAAGCTTCAAAAGGTGATAAAATGGAGAGTGATAAACAACCAGCCAATCAGCTCCTACCTGTCATTTTTCAAACCCAGCCTGTAACATGGCAGGTAGGATCTGATTGGCTGATCACTCTCCATTTTATCACCTTTTAAAGCTTGATACATCTGTTCCTCGGTCTTGTGCCACACTGATAATGCTAGCTATGGTAACGGTTTGAAGACAGAAATGCCCACGGTTTTGCATAAAAGCCTAGTGATGGCCATAAACCATTGATGATTCAAAAAATGTTGAATACTTTGTACATCAATGAGGAGAACCTGATGATTTACCACCATTACTGAAGCGAAAGCAATGAATATTTTTGGTTTGCACAAATTGCCGGGACATGGAGGTTCACTCTGCCCCAACACTCCCATGAAGCCTGGTCACAGTCTCTCATTGGTCCACAGGCATAATAAAGCAGGGATGACCATCGCTAGGTGAAACCATCACTGTTTCCCTTGCAGATGGTGTCACAGCATTCATGTGACCTATCAATGGTGGCATCAACAGTGACCATCGATGGCCAACCTGTCGATGACCATCCCTATAGCAGCCAGTATCCAAATATAGTTCTGCACACGCAATGTGGGAGAAATTTCTACCGTTGCATGTTCAATATTACATCTGCCCCACTATCCTTAGCTACTGCCCTGGGTGCCCCTACTACTGCCAGTCTCCAGCCCAGCCATGGCATCCACCATGATCTTTAGTTAGAGTGCAGGGTTGCAATTTCCTACAACTGCCCCTTATTATTAGCAATAACTCTTGTGTGTAATACCTGGGCGGCACACCCCCACTGGACCTAGCTCTGATTGGATAAGTACGATTCACATAGATTCTCTGGTCCCCTAATTATTTCTTCACACTTAAGTTTGTCTCAGCCAATGAAAAAGCTGTATGATGTCATTTAAGCAAATGCTGGCATGTTATCGGCAGGTCTTATCATGAGGTAGACCATGGGTAGATTGACCACGCGGCAACAGGGAAGATTTTCAGTGGGTTGATGCACATTTAAGGCATTGTTTGCTGACATGTGGCCCCACCAGGGCTGCCGTTAGAAATTGTGGGGCCCGGGACTTAGAAAATAGGCAGCCCTTGAAGCTGCAGGCTTCATTGTAAGTGGCCAAGTGGAAACCCCGCTACCGTCACCCAGGGCCGCCGAGAGGGGGGCGGGGGAGGAGACTAATTACCCAGGCACAGGCTTGCTGGAGGGGCCCGGTGGGGGCCCTGGTCCAACACCCCCCCTTCCATCACTCCTGGGCAGCAGCACACTCGAATGGCATGTGCTGACAGCAGGCTCAGCATGAGCACCTCACTGACAGCGTGAGAGGTCATGCTGAACCTGCTGTCAGCACAGCACATGCTGTAGGTAGTAGTAGTACGTTTATTTATAAGGCGCCGCAAAGTGTCCGCAGCGCCGTACATAGCAAACAAAAAAACAAATTACAAGGTAACGAACAGGGTGTGTTGAAAAATACAGTATAAATAGGGGTATAGCTGGTAGAACTAAAATCAGCATCAGTTCAGAAGTAGGTGTCAAAATTGTCGAGGAGACTGAAGATGAAGTAGAGGAAGGGAAGAACAGGACAGGAGGACAGGTGAGGTAAAGAGGTAGGGTGAGTACGTGAGGAAGGAGGACCCTACTCATAAGAGTTAACATACTAAAAATAGGTGGGTGGACGAACGAAATACAATAGGATAAGTAGGAACGGAGGGGAACGGAGGCAGGATAGGAGGATCAAAAGAGGTTAGGAGGAGGGATAGGCTAGTCGAAAAAAGTGGGTTTTGAGGGAGCGCTTGAAGGAGGTAAGGGAATCAGAAAGCCTGATGGGTGGCGGGAGGTTGTTCCAGTGCAGGGGGGCAGCGCGAGAGAAGTCTTGGACACGGGAGTGGGAGGGGGTGATTAGGTGAGAGGTCAGTCGGCGGTCAGCGATGGAGCGAAGAGGACGGGAGGGAGTGTGGATAGAGATCAGTGAAGAGAGGTAAGGAGCGGTGGAGGAGGAGAGAGCCTTGTAGGTGGTGGTGAGGAGTTTAAAGAGAACTCGGAAAGGAATGGGGAGCCAGTGAAGAGATAGACAGAGGGGGGAGGCGGAGGTAGAGCGGCGGGAGAGGAAGATGAGCCTAGCAGCAGCGTTAAGAATGGATTGGAGAGGTAAGAGGCGGGTGAGAGGTAGCCCAGAGCGAAGGATGTTGCAGTAGTCAAGGCGGGAGATGACAAGAGAGTGAATGAGAATTTTGGTCGCGTCAGTGGAGAGGAATGGTCTGATGCATGAGATGTTGCGTAGGTGAAAGCGGCAAGACTGTGAGAGAGCACGAATGTGGGGGGTGAAAGAGAGGGAGGAGTCAATGATGACACCGAGGCAGCGCGTTTGGTCGGTGGACGTGATCTCGGTTTCACCAATGCTGATGGAGATACTGGGAGAAGAGGGGATGTTCGGTATGTGCTGCTGCTGAGGGGACGAGGACAATAACACTCCCCCCTCGACTTCAAAGTGTGTTTTCACCCCCCTAAATGTTTTGGGAGCATGGCCTAATTGTGGGAGGTGGCCACGCCTCCAGTAATTAGGCCACTCCCCCAAATGTTTACCGGGGCCCGGCATACCTCTCGGCTGCCCTGCCATCACCCCATCCCCAGGCACATAGCCTGCCCCTGCCAAATGGACACCTCTCCGGAAGAACAGCCTCCTAGAAAATAATTTTTGAGGCTTTAGCAAATCTGAATCTGAATTGATCTTAAGGGGTGTACACACGGAGCGGTTTTGTGCTATTTTCTAAGCAATCTTACTAGATTGCTTAGAAACTAAGCACAAATCTCACCGTGTGTATGCTCCGGGAGATTAAATATCTCTTGCTAACTAAGTCAGTGCATGCAGTCACAATCTAGTCAAATTGCTTAGCAAATGACAGCAAATCTCTCTGTGTGTACAGAATGAGAGATACTGATCACAATCTCTCATTCTGAACCATTACCCTGACTTTTTTTGCTTAAGCAAAATCGCTTAGCAAAATCACTTAGCACAAATCTCTGCATGTGTATGTGCTCCCCATGGGAGATCTTGACACCAGCAAAATTGCTTAGAAAAATAGCTTAGCAAAATTGCTTAGCACAGATCTCTACGTGTGTATGCCCCTTTAGTCGTTTCCCGAAGCTGTCTGCACCACATGACCTCATCCACACAAAGCAGTGATGTCACCCATTGGCGGTAGGTTGGACTGGCTGTCAGTATCGAACAGTCTCCCTGAGCTGCACAAATCCTGCTGACCCCGCTAATGCTTTGTAGGAAAGGGCGATATGTGAAACATAGGTGAATGGACATTTTCCTACATGAGTGAAGATTAATACAGTATGGTGACAGACCACACGCCTATGATGATTATCTTGGTTCTCAAACTCCATCCCTCAGGACCCCACACGGTTTATGTTTTCTGGGTCACCTGTTGATTTTAAGAATGTGACAGGAAGCGCACATGCCGGGTGACCTGGAAAACCTGACCTGTGAGAATCTCTGCACTAAATGATCTAAGCAACGTGGGGATTTTGCTCTCTGATCTCTGAAATGAATCGTGCCTCTGTTAGATGTGATAATGGAGATATTCCGGCAAAGTGTGAGCAGCAGCCTCGCACCTCTTCACACCTCGCCTTATTAAGCCGCAGATAAAATCTGCCCATTGTCTCAGCAATAAAGGCAGCGTCTCGTAGGATCAGTGCTTCAGGAGGTGGCAGCAGATTAGCTGCTGAATCGTGCTGTCGCTGTACTGTACAAACACGATCCCAGCTTCACTGAGATTGGCGTCCACATCTGAGATAAAGAGCTGCTTATTGCCAAAAAATGGGGAAGAGCAGACTCGGTATTTAGATGGGAGCTCTATGGAAGATTATGGGGGAAATTTACTAATGAAAATACAAATAAAATAGGTGAATTCGCAAAAAAAAAAATACACCTCAGCCAGCGCCGGGGCTCGCCAGAATGCCTCCGCTGGTGATGGCTGGCGGAGAGGCACTTCATCTCACGCATGCGCATTCCAGTTTCCAGGCGGTGGGGGATACAAACCTGAAGCAGAGACGGGCAGGGTTAGGGGGTGTGTGTGCGGGGAGGAGGCGGGGACCAGCGGGGAGCTCCGTTGGAAGGGGACGCGCAAGCGACTCGTGATCGCGTGTCCCCTTCCGGCGGCTGGCGATCCGACCGCCAGACCCCCTCTGAATGACAGGGGCTTCATCTGTATTTTATGCATATTCGTATTTTCTGCATTTTTTTTCTTTAATTGAGTAATTTTTATTGTGCAACAATTGTTCAAGCATAATCATACATTGTGACGATGTTACAACAAGATCAAATAAAGTTGTCCATCTCTGACATTAATTAAACATAGAGTAATTTTTAAAGACAATTGGTGTGATTGTGGTCATTGAATGGAAGAGAGACATAGTAATGAGTTATGCAGGTATGTATTTTCCATTTTACAACTTTTAAAATTATTATTTCGTATTTACGCCATTTACTATGTTGAAAATACCGCAATTCGTATTCATGGCACATTCGTGTTCACATTTACGAATACAAATGTATACACCATCGAAAGTATACGAATAGGAATCACCATTCAAAAGAATTGGGTTCTGCTGTGGAACTATGAGTCCCAGCAAGCCTGGGCCACATACTGGGACTTGGAGAACAACAAGTCCCAGCATGCAGCCCATTAATGGGCTTGCTGGGTCTCGTAGGCCCCTTTCCCACTGCAGCTAAAAAACGGTCAATTGCAGATTTTCAGCGCAATTTACAGTTTTAAGGCTGCAGTGGGAAAGTGCCAGAGTTGAAATACCGTTTAAAGCTAAATGGTATTTCAACCCGTTTTTAAAGCAGAGTCCTACACGCAAAAATAACGTTTTTGAGGCAGTGGGAATGCCTCTTAAACGTTATTTAGCCTCCAGGCAGTCCCAGTGCCTGATGAGAACTAGTAGTTCTCACTTTGTGCATGTGTAATGAGTGCACATGCATAATAATGAGCCACTCATTACATATGCGCATATGTAATGAGTAGCTCATTATTATGCACGTGCACTCATTACATATGCGCAAAGTGAGAACTACCAGTTCTCATCAGGCACTGGGACTGCCTGGACCTCGCATGGACCCCCGCTGCCTCCCCACTGTACAAGGGGAGGGGAGCAGGGGCGTAACTATCGTAAGGCAGCCCCCGCTGCTGCTTGGGGGAGCGGGGGCTGCGTGGGCGCCGGGTGCTGGCACCAGCCACTGCCCTCCGACCATCTACTTACTGTGCCCCTGCCTCCCCCGCCGTGTCTGTATCGCCTGGAGTTGGGACCGCATATCTACTAATATGCGTCCCGGCGCCTGGATCCTTAGAGTCAAATGTACATAACAAAATGGCCGCCTCCTTAGAGCAGACCGTTTTTTTAAGATGCTAGAGGAGGCAGTGGCGGCCTCCTCTAGCATACAAAAGTCCTGCTGTAAGGAGGCGGCCATTTTGTAATGGACATTTTACTCAAGGAGCCAGGCGCCGGGAGATGCAGTCCCAACTCCCGGCTGAATATAGACGCGGCGGGGGAGGCAGGGTAAGAACAGCGCTATATTTATGAAGGGAGGGGGGGTGCAAAAATTGGTGCTACGCCCCTGGAGGGGAGGTGGGGGGCACAGGGCAGGTACGGGGGGGGGGGGGGGGTTAAGCACTCTTTACACTTGTGGGGGGGAGGGATTAGGCACTCTTTACACTGGTGGGGGGGGGGTTAGGCACTCTACATTTTACACGGTTCACTGCAATGGAAATGGTACTTAAATGGTATTTAAAACGGTAATCTGCTGCAGTGGGAATGCTAATACCGTTTTAAATACCATTTAAGATTACCAGTACTTTAAACTGGTCTGCAGTGGGAAAGCAGCATTAGTTCCACAGCAGAATCGATAGTCAAATAAATACACACACCAGACAAATAAAACATTATTACATTCAGAGCCCACTCATACAGATACTTACCTATCTTGACACGTAGGTAGGTCTTTGTCCATCCGTCCACTGGTCCTGAAGAAATCCAATTAGGGTACCTGTGGAAGATAACCATACTTACAGGGGTCCTCTGGCATAGATGGCGTCCCCTTCTGTCCATGTACGCGTCCACAGTCTTGGCAAAATAAAAAAACGACCAACGCGACACCCACGAACCAAGAAAAGAGCTGCAGGATGTGTTTGTTTACATCTTGCGGCTCCTCCTCCCGAATACTGCTATTGGCCGCCAAATGACACCTAGCGGCCAATCAGGAGTCGCTAGGCCGCTAGGCGGCCAATAGCGGTATTTGGGATCTTTTCCTGTTTCAACCATTTCCATGTCGACATTTTGCTTGTGTTGGCCCTTTTTCAATGTTGACCTTTTTCATGTGTCAACCTATTGCCTGTTGCCAAATAGTGGTCAACCTAGTAACTGTCGACCTAACAATCCATCAGAGGGCGGTTAAAATGATGGAGCAACGTAAAGTTAATGTCGGCTCTGTGCGCAGCGGAACGGAGAAACGCTTGAATTGCTCTGCCAAGTGCCATCTAGTGGCTGGCGGTGCGTAAAACACTTGAGTTCCCCCAATAATGGTGAGGTACAGAGTTAGCCTTTTATAATATTACTTATTATTATAATTAAGGGCAACACGTAACCCCTGACACCTACCTGGTTGTCTACCACTGGCCCAGGCGCTGTACACTGTACAGTGCCGCAATACCTTGTAAAGCCATATAACTAACTGCTAATAATAATAAATAGGGAGCCAGGATGACACAGAACAAATCGGTTAAGTCTGTCCTGTAGAGAACATACATAAGTGAAATGTGAAAGTGTTTGGAACCCTACCGACATTTCCTCACGTTCTTCCACCGATGCCCTGAGCTCAGCTGTTTATACGCTCTGCGCTAGTCCCCGTTCCTGCATGTAAATAAGCCCCCTCCTGTTTTGTTGTTTTAGCCGACAAATGCAGAAAGTTAATCTGTTCTGGAACATCGGGGATTTGTCCATAGAAAGGTATGGGGTGCTTAGATATAATCCTCCCCTTCTCCATCCAACTAGCATCTTCTAACCGGAGTCCTTCTACAAGGAATAAGCCAAGAACTTTATGCCGGCATCTGCTGTGGGAACGACGGGTTGCCATGGAAACAGCATCTCGTTCAGCAGCTTCCATCTCCCAGCCAATAAATAAATAACGGTCGGGCAGAAAAATGCTTTTGTTGACTTTTGCTGAAAATGAAAATAAAAAAAAAAAGTTAAATCTTTGGATGAAAAAGTAATTTTATTGTAATCCCCAGAGTCTGAGGGGGGTTATGATAATTTACTATTCGCCTTAGAATCGCGGGCAGTTATTTATCTTTCCCTGAAATATCAGGGCTGCTGAGTTGCTGCCTGCTGGCACAAAAGTTTCACGAGGGGATTAATCTGACAGTAGCGCATCCCCTGCAGAGTGAGGAGGCCATTAAAGACAGGATGAAATGTTTGTGGGGGCGAAAGCCCCCCTAACTGTCCTACATCCGGAACAAAGCATAAAAACTAGTTCTCCAAATCTTTTTCATATCATTTCTAATCACAGAGTTTTTTTTCCTTAGGGCCATAGTTACCAGTAGGCCGGGTTAGTGCTTGGTAAGGGGTGGTGGTCAAGGGAGGACCTCCAATCAAACTTTTTTTCCTTTTACTGGCAGCATAAATAATGATGGGACAGCAATAGATTACCAGGGTATCCTGGGACCAGTAGTGCCACAGCAGCCTACAAGGACTCTCCTTTTTGGAGTTATCCCCCTATTCGCTGGGGGCTCTCTGCAGGCTATCTAACCGGGATCTCTCATGGACTCACTGCTGGGGGCTTGTTCAACGCGGTTTCCAACCACTGAACCAGATCATCCTCTGCTGAGACTCACACCTCTCATCCTGCTGCTAGGGTACCCCTAAAATGGGGTCTCCCCTTTGTTCCTTCCACTTATGTCTGCATACTGCTGCACTCACACACTGCTCTCCTTTCCATGAGGCCAGGGGCTGTGGAATACCATTCTACCTGTTTTCCAGAGACCCAGCATGGGCTCTCATCCCTGGACACTAGCCTGTGCCCTCCATCTCATTTCACACTCTCCAACTCCCTGTCCTTTGTCTGAAGACTTCCTGTCCACCCCCCTGCATTTCAAATAAACTGGTTTGGACCATAAACTCCCACATTCACTGATAAGGATCAAATGGCTTTTAAAACTTTCCAGTATCTGTAGCCCCTGCCTTTCCAGTAAGCCACACCCATACAAAAAGAAAACCTGCTACATGCAAATCTGCAAGTGAATGGATCGCTATTCGCTATCCACGGGCACATGCATAGGCAATTCACCAAACAGCAAATGATTTACCCAGTGGTGGGGGGGACACAGCATTAGGGGGTGCCTGTGCACCCGTAACACTCAATGTGCGCACACCTATGTCTGTACTGGTTACCACTGATTACCATTTATGGTTAACCTCAATGGTATAAAACCATCCTTAAGGAAACTGTTGTGGTTTCACACATCATCTGTGCTTTTCTATTCAAAGTGCTGTGGGCCAATCACAGCCTGGGGGTGGGGCTTTGCAGCTGTCAGGGGGCAGAGCTATGCTCCATGTCTGGCACCTTGTAGAAAAAAATCTATACCATCAATGGAAGTTGGTTCTCCCTCATCGCTGGGAAACATTAACATTGGGAATAAACCATCATCGATTTTTTAATCATCGTTGGACAATGGATGTTCCTAGTCATGTGTCACAATGCAGGGCCCCTGTAATCCCAGGACCCCATGTGTACCTTATGCCCTGCCCCCATTATAGATACTCCATTCCATTAACAGCACCCAACATCTAATAGGGATTTATATATAAAATGTGTAATGACGACTTTATATTATATTTTATATGTATACTATCACAGGCTTGATGTTCACCATTACT
This sequence comes from Crinia signifera, assembly GCF_055691185.1. Taxonomy (NCBI): domain Eukaryota; kingdom Metazoa; phylum Chordata; class Amphibia; order Anura; family Myobatrachidae; genus Crinia; species Crinia signifera. Next base: position 24,965,895 of record NC_139225.1, read on the forward strand.
GTATTGTGGGGGCCGTGGCGGTCTGTCGCTCTTACATTATCATAAAAACTGATGACACTGAAGACTATTATATCTGTATTATCATCTCATGAGTATTCTGCAAACCCACCCGTGATATCTGCGATACAATGCCGGGAAATCTCTGCAAAGCTTCCTTTTGTAAATTAATGGGCAACGTTATCGGTTGAGACTACACCCCACAAGAAGGTTTATACTGTAACACTTTTACTACACTTGCCTTAACCGATAAATTGGATGCTCGCACTGTACAATTCCCAGGACTACAAATGCCCCAGATTTCCAGTCACCGCTTCCTTCTACTTTAATTTAAAAAGCGCTTGTTTTATTGTTTCAGAGAGTATTTCCGCTTTGTTTAAATTCATGGCTGTTTAAGATCAGAAAAAATAAAATCTGTTTATTATTTTTGGATTTAAAGCCTTCGAATTCATGCATTATTCCACAGCGTCAGGTGGCCGCTGCCGGCCAATCGCGGCGGCCGCTTCCCTGCCGTTCCAGGCAGCCCCGTTTCGCTTTCATTGATTACAATAAAATAGGAAGGAGAAAGAGCGGTGTAACAGATGATACCTTGGGGAGATCCTGCAGCTAATAAACACATCGAAAGCAGTGTTTCCAGTTCAAATGAAGTAATAAATATGTATATTCCTGTACACAATGTACACCAGGATATAGATCATGTTATTGCAGCCCTGAAATCAATTACAGCTTTATTGATGCTTGGGAGTATTTATGAGCAGGCCTCGACAAATACTCGTGCTCCCTGGCAGGGGTTGAATTGTGGGAGCGTTTAGGTGACCTGACTGCAGAAAGAACAGCGAGTCGATCTGTGCTGCGGAAGATTAATGCCTCAACCAAATGTGCGCAACACCTTTCCAACAAGCATTGTCATCCGCGAGATAGCTGACCTACATTCTACGGATTCACCTCCTTCTCTGTACACTGAGGAGAGGATTCACGCTATACGACGGGTGCTGCAGATCCCACTAACACCGGTTCTGCGAAATATATTTCAGTATGTGGGTGAATATAACGATAAAGAGAGATTCTTACCATCTGTGCTCAGATTGTCACCTACAGTAGGACATTGGGCCCTATTCAGATCTGATTGCACGGCTATGATTTCACACAGCAGGCGAATGTAGACAAACTGTACATGTGTGTGGGCCGCAATGCGCATGGCCAGAGATAACCAGATAGCCAGGTGATCGCTGGTCGCTGCATAATCGCTGCAGTGCCATGAGGTCTGAATCGGTCCCAATGTTATAAGCCAGGGAGGTGTTATTCCATGGAAGGTGCTCATAAGGGGACACGCAGAGGGTCCGATGGCATATAAGGGGATGTAGGGGGAAGTGATGTCATATAAGGGGCATGCAGAGCAAACAGTGGGAAGGAGGCACACAAGCGCTTACCCATACTTGCCCACTTTTGAAAAAGCATTTCAGGGAGAACACCTATAAGCGCAGTTGGCGTGGACTACTACACTGGGGAGGCGTGGCGTGAAAATGACTTGCATCCAAATGTAAATGAGTCCCAAAGCAATCAGTAAGATCTACTCGTTGATAAAAAGACACTGATACAGTTAAGGGCTTGCTCTGGTATGGTCTTTTACAAGGGAATTTATATAGTGGCCAAATGAAAAATCAACAGGTTACTTATTCCACCACAAAATGTACCAGAGGTAGCAGCCATTTTGGGAGTGCCCTACATAGGATTACCCTGGGCGGAGTAGGTTACGTCTAGAGTTGATGACACAAAATGAGGAGTAGGGTCCTGATATAAGTCAGGTCCATGTATTTTTTAGTGCCATCCACAAGTGTAGCATGTGAGGCAGCCATGTTGGTGGCAATACAAAGATTACCCGTGGTGAAGAGTCAAAGCAATCCATTATGCAGTCAGTTCTTGATGGTTTAGTTCTTAACCATCAAGTACTGTCTGCATAATGGATTGCTGTGACTCTTCATTGTATTATATTGCCACAGCGCATTTACTTGTGTTCTCCACTGAACTATTTCTATTGTGTATATTGATATGAAGTGTGGCAGGAACAGCACACTTCCACATGAAGGTAATGTGGAGGATCCGGTCCAGGTTTTAGAGCAGCAGCAGGAAAACTGATGTGATCAAGGTTGGGCTGATTAGCAGAACCTGTGCTTTCCTGATATAAGTGTTTCCAGGGCAGATGGTCAGTGCTCACAGTGGTGGAATAGCTGCCCAGTTGATAGGCCGGTCGAAAGACAATTTTGAGGTTCTACTTCTGAGTTACCGCTTCTGGTTATAGCCTATATTAAACATGATGCTGATTATCCAGTAATTACTATCTCTAGATGCCATTCCATAATGATCTATGCTCAGATCTATATTTGGATATTTTTGCAGATATTATATAATGTATTGTTCCGTACTAATCCCTGTTCTGTTCAATAAAATCTGTTTGTCTTATGTGGTTCATTCACAGCTATAGATTAGTGCATCATTTACAATGCCTTCCAATTACATGAATGGCTGGAATGCAGTTTGAAGAGCTACATTATATTCAATTAGCTTAATCTCTCCGACATTCCAAATTCAATTCAGAGCAGTGACAGACACGGCAATTTGTTGCTGCGCAGTAGAAAGGCCCCGCTCAGCGCTTGTGCCGGACGGTTTATAGAAACAGAAAACAGCGCGTGAGGATGTAACAGCAATTGGTAATGTGACAAAGACAGACTAAGGGATGATTCGGGCCTGATCATTGGGCTGCTAATTTTCCGCCCCGTCATGCTTAGCACGGTTTACAAATATTAGCTGCAAATCCAATCACAAGCTGATTCAAGTGAACGATTCCCCAGTGTGTGCAGTCTGTGCGTAGCCCAGGACTTACTCGGCGGCTGTGATAGAATCAGGCTGATCAGGGCCGGAGCTGATGTCACATGACTTCCCCGCACACACCTGGCCACGCCCCTCACCATGGAATGATTTCCCAGTGTGTGCAGTCTGTGCGTAGCCCAGGACTTACTCGGCGGCTGTGATAGAATCAGGCTGATCAGGGCCGGAGCTGATGTCACATGACTTCCCCGCACACACCTGGCCACGCCCCTCACCATGGAATGATTTCCCAGTGTGTGCAGTCTGTGCGTAGCCCAGGACTTACTTGGTGGCTGCGATAGGATCAGGCTGATCAGGGCCGGAGCTGATGTCACAGGACTTCCCCTCACACACCTGGCCACGCCCCTCACCATGGAATGATTTCCCAGTGTGTGCAGTCTGTGCGTAGCCCAGGACTTACTCGGCGGCTGTGATAGAATCAGGCTGATCAGGGCCGGAGCTGATGTCACATGACTTCCCCTCACACACCTGGCCACGCCCCTCACCATGGAATGATTTCCCAGTGTGCGCAGTCTGTGCGTAGCCCAGGAATTACTCGGTGACTTGATAGAAACAGGCTGATCGGGGGCGAAGCTGGCATCACATGAAATTCCCACCCCCAAACGCTGGCTTCCTGCCAATCACTTTGCATAAGGCCAGCGACGAATAAAGTAGAAGGATTTTATTGCAGGATTGCCACGCACATACGTATTAAGATCCGTACACATGCCCAGTCTATAATAATAGCCTGGTCTATGACGTCGCAGCCCCCTAAGGGGTAAGCGCAATAGACTGTGAATGGCGGACAGCCTCCAAGTTTAAAGCGGCAATGTTTTAAATGGCAGAACCAGGTGATTGATTTCTGGCCTACTTAAGGCCTTAGCTTCACACACGGCAGGCCGTTCGCCCAGAGTGCCGCATCACGTGTCAAATGACTAACCAACCACAAGACGCATTATTGAATAACTTGTCATACATGTATATTGAAATTAGCTCTTGGAATGGGCACTAGTCATGTGATCATTCAGAACCAATGTAGGGAAAGCTGGCAGTGTGATGATGTCACAGGAAGTGGTGTCTCTGGAGCACAGTGGGCATGCGCCTGCCAGTACTGTGACGGTTGCATTCATCAGCAGTATAAGAATAGTGGTAACATATCTGACTGATTGATGTGTACAAGTGTTAGTTACCCTTTCATTTGAGTGGAGGGCCTCCTGGAGTTCTAGAGGAGACACCGCTATTGGGAAGGGGATCCAGTGCATCAATATTTGCTACAAACCTTCATATGACATTTCCTTGTACTCTAGGTTAAACAATCCTCGTTTTCCGAGCCTGTGAAATGAATCCCAACACTGAGAATTTCCATTCACTGAGGGGATATCAGGAGTTGTCATGGGAACAAGCGATATTACGGAACTTTAAAGGATTGCTGTGCATGGGACAGGTTATTTCATGGATTACAGTGGTCCTTTCATGGCTAAGGGCCCGCAGGCAGTTATGAGCTTTGGGTCAGCAAGTATATTAAGGAAAGAACCTTTGACCGGTTACTGCTTTGCATGTCAATCGTCTGTAAGTCACAGGCCTGGAGGAGCACGTAGAGTACAGTGGGATCCTGCATACGTCTAACCATCAGATGGTACTCCCATGTTGCCAATACACGTGTCACCTGCCATAGGCAATGATGTTCCCATACTATGTACCAGGTTGGTTTTCCTTTTAAACAATTGTAATTTTAATATCTATCACAACCGTGCTGGCAACTGAGAGATTACCTAGTGGTGCACTGTAATAAACAAAGACAGGAACAAAGACATTGGCCCTTATTCTAATCGGCACGGTACGGCCCGCGTGCGGCCGTACCGCCGATGTTTTTGGTCTGCACATGCGCAGAGGTCATTCTGCGCATGTGCAGCCCCCTTCGCCGCAGACGTCTTTCGTCCGCCGCAAAGGGGGCGTATAGGGGCGTGAGAGGCATCATGCCCTCATTTCCCTATGTGTACGCCCCGCGTTTCATGGGCGTTCCCATGCAAACGCGGGGCGTATGCATGGTAATGAGGGCATGACGCCCTCATTACCATGACATGGGGGCGGAAAGCTGACGTCGCCGGATGTCAGCTTTCAGCCCCCATACAAGCTACCACACGGACGATTGTCCGTGTGGTCTCAGCTTGCGGGAGCTGCCGCGGCGTGCGGCCCTGCCTTCGATGGTCGACGACCATCGAATGCAGGGGGCAGCTCCCACCATGGTGGAGGCGTACGCCTCCACCATTTTTGTGCGGATCGCCAGCCGTCCGTGTAAGGACGGCCGTGGCGATCCGTCTGGTGGGCGGCCCTTGGTTTGTGCGGTCGGAGCCCCGTGTGCGGCTCTGACCGCACCAACCAGAATAAGGGCCATTGTGTGGTTCCTCTTGCTGGTGGGAATACATAATTCCCTACTTTGCTGCTGTATTTCGGGATACAAATACACCTATTTTTTACAAATTTCCTTTAGTAAATTTCCCCATTAGTGTCTGTCAGGAGAGTACAGATCCTACTGACGTACTACGCTACCCAGAAGTGTTGTTTTCTGGAAGTGTTGGGGCAACTACCATGTAACGCACTGTCAACGAGCAAGAAACCCCTGGCAACGAGCATGTAACCTCTGGCAACGAACATGAAACACCTGTAACCACTGGTAATGAGCATATAACCCCTGGTAATGAGCATGAAACATCTGTAACTCCTGGCAAGGAGCAAGAAACCTCCGCAAAGAGGAAGTAACCCCTGGCAAAGAGCATACAGGCAGTGGCGTAACTATAAATTTTGCTCCCCCCTGCCAAAAAGTCTGTGGCGCCCCCCCCCCCCCCCAGGCTCCTCTCCAGCATGTGATGACGTCACACACATAAGGGAGAAGCTGAAGCACGAGAGAGGAAGAGAGACCAGCAGACACTGCTGCTTCCCTTGTCTCAGACGCATCCCAGGCCGCCCTAGCACGCCCATCCGCCCACCCATCCTGTACACAGTAGCCAATAGCCAGCTCTGTCTGTGTACAGTCAATTGAATCAGTGGGAGAATTTGTCATCTTTGCCATGGCCCCACCCGCGCTGCGGCTGACTCGCCTCCAGTGCTCAGTCAGTGGGCAGCGGCAGGCAGCAGCATGTCAGTGCGTCGAGCGGGTGCCGGCGCCCACACAGACCCTGCTGCTGCTTGCTCCCCCAAGCGGCTGCTGGGGCTGTCTTACAGTACTTACATAGTTGCATGTGACCATGTGAAAAGCTCAATAAATGTGAAAGGCTCATTAAATACAGTTATTGTCTCTGGACAAAGTTTATATGGCCAGGCTGACTTCCCAATATACCGCGGACAAGAATTACTCTTTAAAAAGAAATGAAAGTTCTCTTCCCACATATAAAATACATCCGTTTAGCAGATCAGTCACTTCATGCCGGGACTCGTAGGTTGCCTCGATCTGTATGCAATGGAAAGGACCTGAAGAGGTTGGTTTCGGCCATGAATCATTCGCGGCAGGCAATGCCGGCACCTAGAAGATTCAGGGAGACAGATGGACACTGCAAACGGGAAATGTATTTTAGGCCAGTAAAATGCTTCTCTCTCTCCTCAGTATTATATGAATATATGTGAACGTTCTGCCCTAAATCACTTCTTACTAACAAGACTCGATGTGCTGCAGAAGGGGGTAGGGATACTTACAGCGGAGAGACAAGCGGCAGAAGAGACCCCGCATTACAGTCACTATGAGCTATTGCGGACAATCTTCCCGCTGGAGTGAGAACATCACAATTTGATTTACAAACAGACTTTAATACTTATTTCACCTTCACCACAATTTCAGCCTCAGCCCAACATTTCCCCTCCAAGCTTTCATTATTCTGTGAGATGAGCAGGGTGGAAAACATCTTTATGAGCTCCACTGTGTATGAGCCACTGACCTGGGGGATGTTATATATAAACAAGTTTTCCAATTATGTATTAGAGACTGCCCATACTGGAAGACGGTAATGGGAGTTCCATCGTCTATAGGAGAGTCTCACCAAAGTACAAAGACAGGGAGAGCTGTGATCTGATCTCTAAGAACAACTAGCTACAAACCTAGGGTTGTCAGGTGGCCCATCGGTTGGAGTAAAATGATGATGATTACAACATTACAAGTAGTGATTTAGACTGGTCACCTGGATCCAGAAGGGGTATGGGTAAAAACCGGACCCAGACAAGACCCCGGACCGGACGGGTGCCGGACAGTTTCCTGACTTTCGGGATCCCGACAGACAAAACCCTGACACTCGGGGTCCCGAAGGCCACCAGCTATTCTCCCTCATGGGGGTCTACGACCTCCATAGAGGGAGAATAGAATAGGTGGTGAGCATAGCAAGCCACCGTGCCCGCTGCGTGGCGGCTTTCTTGCGTTCGCCATGCTGTCTGGGTCCGGCCAGTCGGGATCCCGATGTTGGGATAATGACTGTTGGGCTCCCAACTGTCGGGACCATAAACCACAACCGGACCAGACATCAAATCCAGTGTCTGGTCTGGGAGTTCCGTCCTGGGGGTGTCCTGTCCGGGGGGCTTCACGTGACAGCTGTCACCATGGAGAGGAGGAGGGGAAGAATAAAGCCTGCCTGTATGGTCTGGGCATGTAGCAAAAAATGGAAGGGTCCGCACCACACGGGGAGGCTGTACTCTCTCCTTCCCCATGTCCCTGGTGAAAGCTATCACAGGCATCCCCCCGGACAAGACACTCCCCTGAATTGGACACTACAAGCTCTGGACTGCAGATTTTGATGTCCGGTCCGGGGTCTTGTCCGTGTCCGGTTTTTATAAAGTCTCATCCAGAAGTCCTGCTGCTGCTTCTACAACACCAGAGTTATCCAATCAAGTACCCAGAATTGCCATCTACTTTATACTAAAAAGTTCAGAATCTTCAATCCTAAAAGGTCACTTGGAGAGCGAAGCTCCTGCAATATACTGTACATTCTTCTTCTTGTATATCACTGCCAATAACTGAGAACGCACTATGGCAGGAAGCTTTTACATTACTTAGACCATCCTACTGTATTCCCAGCAGATATAATTGAAGTAAGCCTGTTTTAAAGTCAAAATAAGGGTGTGTAGTGCAGTCTGTCCAAGTAATAGCAGGCAGTCACTGTATATTGCAGCACTTACAGATAGATGGACAGATGTATTTATAGATGTTCTGCATTCACCCCCTTCACCAGTTTCTTAAAGCCACATACACTAGGACGATTCACAAAGTGCCCAAATTGCATGTTACTGACAGCGGGTCCTATGCAATGCGCGGTCCCATGCGCATCGCACCGGATTCTGCAAGTCGCACCAGCTGCAGAAGCAATCTGCTAGATTGCTTCCGAGCCGGGCAGGCTTAGCTGGGATCGCATGCGATATTTCAGATGCATGCGATATATTGCATGCGATCCTGCTGTCCGGGAAGGTTTCGGACGGCTTAAAGCCGATCATGGGCGGCTTCTTCTACGGAAGAAGTCACCTAGTGTATGTCCAGTTTTAGGGGCCCATTTATCATTCGGGGGTTAGCCGCATATTTTAAGTATCCCCTGAATGTATCAGAAGGGACCGCAGTAGGAATCTCCAATCCCCGCCACTGGATGACTCTCCCATAGTCCCTATGGGGGCTGCAAAGCTGCCCGATGTATCAACATTGGGTAGCAGCACATCCCATCCCAGCGCTACAGCCATTCTGAGATGGCGGTAGCCCATTGTAGCCTTTGGGCTACACACCTCACTGCTGCCGGGGCAGTACGGCCAGCAGAGTCAGCTGGTGGACAGTGCTAACTGCACATGAGCAAACCCACCTGGCGGAAGGCTCAGCCCATCGCAGGGACAGGCCCTATACCTGCAAGCAGGCGATGATAAATCCCACCATTAGGATCGCATTTTATAATGTAATATAAGGTAATATTCCGCCCAGATCACATTGTAAATGCGATCATTGATAAATGGGCCCCTTAGTCTCTAAAACAGGGGAGGGCTTGCGTACTGTATCACTGGTGAGAAAGTTCATGTTGTACAAAAGATTGGGGGTGATAAAGTATCAATGTGAAAGCACCAAGAGAGATCATAACAAATAACTACCCAAATATTACAACAATATGTGTCCTCCATGGACTGCACCAGCTTGTTAATAACATAATAAAAACAGACACAGTGAAATACCTACGGAAAAGCAAAAGAAATGATTGAACACATAAAGGATGGAAGCAGGAAGATAACGGGAGGAATAAAATTGTGTAGCTCTAACTTTAGTAAAACCAGAGGAGCTGCTGTAGCAATCTCATTTACAGATAACTAGATAGCTCCATAAGAAACCGCATAACTTCAGAAACATCATAAAGTATGGAAGTGTGTAAGCAGCGGCGTAACTATAGCACCGCAGCCCCCGCCACCGCGTGGGGGCGCTGTGCATGTGGGGGCGCCGGGGGCTGCGGTGCTATAGTCACACCCCCCCCCCCCCCCCCGCAGACTTACCTATCTCGCTGGTCCCGGCGGCTCCGTTCTTCTGCTGAGGACCACCACAAAATGGCCGCCCCCATATAGCACACAGTTCTCTGAAACGGTCTGCTGTATGGGGGCGGCCATTTTGTGGTGGTCCTCAGCAGAAGAAGAACGGAGCCGCTGGGACCAGCGCGATAGGTAAGGCTGCAGGGCATTGGGGGGGGGTTTGCATGGGCGGCGGGGGATTGGGGGTGCTTGGCGGGGGGGGGGGGGGGGGGGGGGCACCCAAAACTTAGTTACGCCACTGTGTGTAAGATACTTGGAGCTTGGTTAAACTTTATAAGGAACATGGTATTCGGTGATGACGTTTCCTAAGGAACAAGGTACTCAATGAGATCTACTAATGAACTTGTTACTGGATAATGATTATACAAAAGAAGGAAAGTAACAAGCGCTGATCTATTCTAGTGGGTTTTCTCCTTAAGCTCCAATTTCTTCTCTAGAGATCCTCGTGGAGGTCTATTGGACAACACTGACCTGAGTGTTGGTCCCTATGTGCACGTAACGTTTTCTTTTATTCCGTGACCTCCCTTTCATTGGCCCTATGTGACACAGGTATCAAGTTTTAAGTCGTTACTGACATGAATAATGGTCCCTATGTGCACGTAGCAAGTTCTTTAGGATCTCCCAAATCAGGGAGAGGGATTTGGGAGATCTTAAAGAACTTGCTACGTACACATAGGGACCATTATTCAGGTCAGTAACGACTTAAAACTTGATACCTGTGTCACATTTGGCCAATGAAAGGTCAGTGTTGTCCAATAGACATCCACGAGGATCTCTAGAGAAGAAATTGGTTGAGCTTAAGGAGAAAACCCACTAGAATAGATCAGTGGTTGGTTACTTTCCTTCTTTTGTATAGCTATTGTGGAGGAGTGGTGTTCCTTGGATATAACCGGGCTGCAGATCTGAGAGCGCAGTGAAATTGGGTGTTTTTGTTCTACTGGATAATGATGTCTGTTAAGGAACATGATACTTAATGATGATAATATCTTCTACGGAACATGGTAATGGATGATGATATATTTTAAGTAACATAGCACTTAATGATGATATCGTCTAAGGATCATGGTACTGGATGATGATATCTTCTAAGGAACATGGTACTCGATGATGATATCTTCTAAGAAACATGGTACTGGATGATGATATCTTCTAAGAAACATGGTACTGGATGATGATATCTTCTAAGAAACATGGTAATGGATGATGATATCTTTTAAGGAACATGGTACTTGATATCTTCTAAGGAACATGATATTTGATGATGATGATGATATCATTTAAAGGAACATGGTACTTGATGATGAAATCTACTAAGTAACATGGAACTGGATAATGATATATTTTAAGGAACATGACAACTAGTGATGATAATATCTTCTGAGGAACATGGTAATCGATGATGATATCTTCTAAGTAACATGGTACTGGATGATATATTTTAAGGAACATGGTACTTGATGATGATGATGGTGATATCTTCTAAGGAACATGGTACTTGATGATATCTTTTAAGGAACATGGTACTTGATGATGATGATGATGATGATGGTGATATCTTCTGAGGAACATGGTACTTGATGATATCTTTTAAGGAACATGACAATTAATGATGATAATATCTTCTGAGGAACATGGTATTCGATGATGATATCTTCTAAGTAACATGGTACTGGATGATATATTTTAAGGAACATGGTACTTGATGATATCTTTTAAGGAACATGGTATTTGATGATGATATCTTCTAAAGAACATGGTACTTGATATCTTCTAAGGAACATATACTGTATGATGATGACGACGCCTAAGGAAAATAGTACTGGATAATTGTTGTCTTCTGGAACCAACAACAGAATTCTCTAAAGATTCTGATGCTACGGTAACTTCTACAGCAGAATCTGATTCTCGCAGTGCATCTTTGTCAGACATCTCTGTAAATGGTCTCATAAAATCACCCATCCTTCTCCACTTACAGCTACAAGATGAAAATGTAACAAGATAATTACAGATGGAAAGATTAATGTTGCAATCACTTAATGCGGCTGCGAATACCCTGGATGTGAGATTCCACAGAAAAAATGCTATTGGTGATAACACAAATACTATTCTGACCTGGGGCCTGATTCAGGAATGGACATGGCGAACTCAGCAGCTGCTGTGTGTCAATAGGATAATGCTGCAAGAGGATACTTATGTCAAAAGTAGCCTCCTACGAGCTTCCGTGGTACACTGTTGTTTCTGAGGACGCAAGATCGGATCACCTGCAAGACATTGGCCAACTTACCTACAGGTTCTGCTGTGTTTTCACTCAGCCATGCCAGGAAATCTGCAACATTGTCGGGAACGCTTTTCAGTGTAACCCCTTCCCACGTGAAAATGGCCAACTGAGGCGCTGCGTGCATCGACGCAGGACCTGCCCATGCGCAGAACGGTGTATGCACAGTCTACCCCCATTCGTAGTTGTACAACACTATAATTTGCATGGGACTGCCTATAATATCTCTTGCTTCTCGTCAAACACCCCCATCTGAAGCACATGGAAGACCACCCCGATAAGACCAACAAGTGGAAGACTGGACAAGTCCAGGCAAACCTTTATCTTTCCCAAGTTGCTGAAGATACTGAATATGAAGAATTATGAGATGAAAGCATGTCTGATAGGGTATCCGGTCAACAAAATCTAGATTGACAATGACTTGGTCATCCACTAATGGTCGACCGTGACTACTTAGATGCCTACAAATAATCAGCATACACTAGATCGACATTGACAGAAGGTCAACACAAGCATATGGTCGACATGAACATGGTCAACACAAGTTTTTCATTTTTTTTTTTTATTAAACCGACTTGAACATACTTTACCGTCCCAGTGGACATAGAGGGAGAATAGAATAGGTGGTGTGGTACAATTATATATAACATAGAGACCAAAAGAATGTGAAAACCTCATGTTGACCTTTTTGCTGTTGACCACGTTCTTGTCGATCTATTGCTTGTGTCGATTTTCTGTTACTGTTGATCTAGACGTTGCCATCTATTTTTAGGCATCTAACTAGTCGACTAGTGGTTGACTAAGTCATTGTTGATCTAGACATCACCGATTTATTTTCTTTACCATAACCGTCTGATAGAGCTCAGAAGATTAGACCATTATTCATTAGGTGGCAATGATTGGATTTCATGCGTCATTTCCCAAACTTATTACTCCTGATAACCATCTTACAATATAGGTAATGGAATCCTGGGCAATGTGTAGCCAGAAATGTGTGTAGGCAGCTGCCCACAGTGGCACGGCACCCCCCCCCCCCTCGCACAATGCAATCCCCCCCCTGCCCCCCGGCCAGGCACGCACAATTCACAGTGCAGCCTGCAGAGTGCCGAGCCTAGGATACAGAGGGGCTCGGTGCTCTGCAGGCTGCACTGTGCAGTGAGTGCTCTAAGTCCCGACTGTTGGAGGAGGGAGAAGATGCTGCGCCGCCGCTGCTGGAGGGAGATGCCGGTGGGGCCCCAACATTACTAGTGATGGCACTGGACAAATATAAGGAAACCTATATATACACGTAGTACCTTTAGTCATATTAAAGACATTAACTGGGAACGTAGACCTGTAGGTATTTTTGGGTGAAAATAAACTTGTATGAAATCTGACATTGACTAATCAGAAGTATAACAGCCGACCATTAACAAGTAACAGGTAACACCATCACTCATTATTGGCTTCCATAGTGAAAAACAACCACACGCATACGACTGGGAGTCTGCATTATATATCAACTGACGAGCGCAGATCCAAAAAGCCACCATCATAAAGAAAAGTGCCCGGGGCTACAATGTGAGATTGGGCTTATGTTGGCAGCAAACAGAGCTCATTATCCAACAGATTTCGCTTCCATTTATTCGCTCTCCATTGCTGATTTCTCTTAGATGTCTGTGCAGCAGGCAAAATATTAAACCGGACGCCGCTGCGCAGTTTGCATTGGGAAAAATAAATGTATTGGGGTCTAAAATTATGTTTGTTTTATTGTTTTTATTTTTCCAAATTTGCTAAAAAATAAAGATAAGGGGATCAATGAGGTACAGGTACACACAATGGGCGGGCCAATTTACAGACTTATCTAGCGATTGATAGGTGCATACAAACTAACCAGGTATCCGTACAATGTGTCGCGTCTGATGTCACAACTAGCCGGGCATTTAAATGTGCTTTTCCAGTTGAGTCATGGTTCACAGACATTTTGGGGGTACATACCCACCAATGGGCCAGCAATATTTCGGCCAGCAATATTTCGGCCGTTCAGTCGATATATCATTCACACTCAGTGGGCCTTATTCTGATTGACTTTCTCCCTTGTGAGTCATCCAGAACCAGCCCGGTGAGTGGTGGTACGGCTGCCCCCATTCGCACGCCAAAGTTCGTTCATCCGGCGCGTGAATGGATGTTTTACATAAACAACCATTTGCATGCCAGTGGGAACCTGCCCCATCTTTCGATGGTCGCTGACACCAAATGCAAACGCATGCATACGGGTGGTCCAGACAGATACGGTATGCAATCCGGTCAAAATCCCGACAGGGTCAAAATCCCGAATGGGTCATAATACCGACAAGGACAAAATCCCGACATTTAAAATCCCGACAAGGTCAAAATACCGACATATAGAATGTACAGGTGAAACGGTCAACATGACTTTGGGTCGACAGGTCGCGAGGCCGACATGGGTTTTTTCACAGTTTTTTTTCCCGAATGTCGACACAGTCAACATGGACACAGTTGGAGGTGAACCTCAGCCCTTCGCAACGCTCGTTTCATTAGCAAAGCTTCGGGCACGGTGCCTCGCTGCGCTTGGCACACTATTTTATTCTCCCGCCTTGCCGTAGTGGATGGTAGTACATGAAATACTGCCTGTCGGCACATGTCGGGTCAAGAACCAGTGAAAATACCCATGTCAACCTCGCGACCTGTCGACCCAAAGTCATGTTGACAGTTTCACCTGTACATTCTATATGTCAGTGTTTTGACCTTGTCGGGATTTTAAATGTCGGGATTTTGTCCTTGTCGGTATTTTAAATGTCGGGATTTTGACCCTGTCGGGATTTTGACTATCGGGATTTTGACTGCATCCCATCCAGACCATACGAACATATGAACAAAGAAATGCAGTGATATGGGTGGGCAGCTGACATCGGTTATGTCAGCTGTCCACCCCCCGCACGTGCGTCATGACCGCATTACCATATGTATGTTATGCGTTTCTTGGGAACGCCCATGAAACGCTGGGCGTATACATATGCTAATGCCCCTGGCCAGCACCCCACGCCCCTCTCCCGCAAGGCAGGGAGCCTGCACTCGGACAGATTAAGCGCAGAGTTTGCACGCTCCCATCGTATGCACATGCGCAGAAATGCAGCTGCACATGTGCAAAACATCGGTCCCCCTTTGCGAATTCGCGCCCGAGCGAGTGAACCAGAATAAGGCCCAGTGTGTACCCAGCATTAGGTATAATGTTTACGCTGGTGCATATATTTGGGGTACCGCGATGATCGGCAGCAAGCTTAAATGTTTTGATGAAAATATAAGTAAGGGGCCAGATTCCACCTGGTATTTCAGAGGGCCTGGGGGGGAACTGTGGGTGATCTTGCAGTCACAGACCAGAACACAAGTAATACCGTCCCTTTGGGGTAGCTTACGCGTCTGAATCCTGCCCCAAGCTCCCTGTGCTCCTATCTGCTAGCTATGCACAGATTCTGCTCTGTGAGAGTCTGACAACCACGGTCTCTCTGCTTTGTATGCGTACAGTATATGGCATTAATATTCCCACTCAGCTGGTGCCATGCACAATATGGGTAAGGCTGAGTGCGGCAATCCTTCTTCTCTGTGTTGTTTCCCAGTTTAGCCTGCTATCATCCTGGATGCTGATAATTAAGGCTATAAAAGGCCCAGTCTGGATGTAACTCATTTATATATTGCCACGCAGCTGGTACCGTGTACAATATGGGTTAAACCCAGGGTGGGCATATATTGTTTCTGGGTGTTTATGCCATATTGAACATTGTTTATAAAAAAATATTAATATGAACTGAAGACACAAAAATACATTTATGTTTTATCACTGACGGCATGAAAGGTTAGGTTGACACACCAAAGGTTGACATGGTTGTTCCCACGCACAGGCTGCGAAGGGATGTTTAGCATTAACATCCATTTGCATGCTGCAGGGAACACCCACATCTTTCGATGGTCGCCGACCATCGAAGAATGTGGAAGGTACACGCATATAAAAGTGACTGTGTGCACGCTGCGACGGAAATGGGCGGGCAGCCAACATCCGGTGATGTCAGCTGCCTGACCCCTGCACCCGTGTCACGACCTCATTAGCATGAGAATGCCCAGAGTTCTCATGGGAATTCCCGTGAAACGCTGAGTGTTTCCATATGGCGGTGGAGCTGCCCGGCGCCCGACGGCCCTTTCCATTTTATCACTCTCCATTTTATCACTTTTCAAGGCTTATTACATCTGGCCCACATGCGTGAAATAGAACTGGGACTCTGGGCCTGAACTTCGTTCCGAGACTTTGGTGTCATATGCTGCAAAGTGTTGACGTTCGGTACGTTGCGCATACCCATTCTGAGCATGTGCGGTTCGGGTCTGTGATGACGGACGCAGTACGGCATCAGACTATTAGCGATTCACAGTCTGATCCCATTTGGGGGCCGGGAGGGGGCAGCGATCGCCTCCGTTTCTCAAAATGGGATGAGGCAGAGTTCTTCATTAGAGGATAGAGATATCCGGGGCCCTTGCTTGGACCTGCGGCCCCATGGGTCTAGGGATGGCCATTGACCATCGATGATTCAAAATCATTGATGGTTTATGGCCGATGTTGAATACTTTTGCCATCGATAGGGGAGAACCAGATGGTTTTCTTCCCTCGATGGCACAGCAGAACCGCAGTTTTATTCCTTTTTTTCCAAGGTGCCGGGACACAGAGCATAGCTCCGCCCCCTGATATCTCTGAATCCCCGCCCCCACATTCTGGTCCACAGGCCAGTCAGTCAAAGTCAGTCAAAGCGAATGGATGACCATCGATAACTAAAACTATCAATGGTTATCCATCACAAAGTTTGTCACTATCAATGGCAGTATCACCATCAATTGCAACCATCGATGGCGACTTCACCGATGGCCATGCCTACATAGGTTACGCAAGCAGCTGTCCGATGGTGCTTCAACCACATCTGCATCCGACTCCTGTGCGCTAACAGTCGAGACACATTCACAGTATAAAAACATTGCTCCACTGCCTATGCCATCAGCAAGCAGTTCCGAAGTGGTTAATGTTAGGACATCAGGCTCTGGAGGGGGGGGGGGTCGGATGGGGGTGTAAGTAGATTATTCAGGATGTTTAATTAAGTCATTAATTAAAATGAATAACAATTTTACTTTTGTTTAATCAGGGTTAAGTACTTGACTATGTTTTTTTTTTTACATAAGAAGGAAAAACATATTCATTAATTTAATTGCGAGCTGGAGAGATGGACGAGAGAGACCTCACATAGATCAAAGGCTGCAACTTGTTTATTGTAATAGGAAAAATAATGAATGCACATGCAGTATAAGTAGAGGAAATGGGGCAATGCATTATATTTTGGCACAATAACCAGCGTCTAAAGGTGCAAAGTGCAACCGGCCGTCCATTTATTTAGCTGCTTTGTCACTATAAAGGTTTCAGCATGACACAGACCTGGCTACAGAGCACCCGAAGCTCCACATTCACATGGCTGGGATCCTCCACAATACAAGAAGGTTCTAGCCTAGGTGACATAATACATACCAGGAAACTCAGCTCAGTTCTGATTAAACCTCGTAGGTCGTATACGTTGAAATACTCACTGGACTGCTGCAGCATTGGAGGTCCCACCGGAAGTCACATGGCCACAAGAAGATGCTGCAACCACTGGTTGTGATATAATAGTTCGATAGTGAAAAGGTCAAGTGTCTAGGTTGACCCCAAAATGTTGACACGCACAAGGTCGACACAATCAATCGTTCGACATGTAAATGTTTGACATAAAAAGGTTGATATGAGTAATAGGACCACTAGCCCACCAGCGGCATTTGTTGACAGTTAATCATGTTGACATATCATCCAGGTAAACATGCTGCATGTCGACAGTTCCTCAGCATTGTCTGCCGGACGACTGTTGACAAGTTCTACGACACCCTCATTGTCTATTGCATCCCAGGTTTTCTGGCCAGGGGAATTTTGATCATTTTGCCTCGCACCCCATATAAGTGCTTGCAAAACAAGATCACGCAATCAAATCTGCCTGCAAACTCGGTAGAGAGGGGAACTAAGTAAAAATCGGACCCAGACAAGAGGGGGGTTCCCGGGGGGGGTGTCTTGTCCGGGTGGATGCCTGTGATAGCTTTCACCAGGGACATGGAAAAGGGGAGATAACAGCCTCCCCGTGTAGTCCGGACCGTTCTGGTTTTTGGTATATTGGTATATGGTATATGTATTTGGTATATGTATTTGGTATATGTATTTGGAAGCAGGTGAGTTAGAATACTGAAAAAGGTGAGTTTGAACACAGTCTAAATTTTCATATTCTGTTTTATTGTAATAGATTCATCTTCTTTCTATCCTATCGTAACCTGTTGCTCAATTTTGACATTTTATTCATTGTATCTATATTTTTCCAACATTGTATGTCATTTTTACTCATTCACTATCATTTTCTCTTATCTTTGCCACACATTTATTGCACTCTGTTTCCCTCTTCACGCCTGCTCACATTTGCCTCACTTCTGACCTTCTCTGTTCCCTTCATCCTCTCACTTGTTGTTGTTTCATACTTAATTGGATTACTCAATCAACCTGATTTTACCCACTGGTCTCCTCTCTGACAGTAGTTCCTTGCCTGTTACCTTCTCTCTCACTCTGTTTTCTACCAAATTTACTACAGACGCTGTCTGTCCTCAGAAATCCCTCTGTCTGCTTTCACTAACCTACCCTCTCACCTTCGGTTCCTCATGGCTGTTAATCTCTCAACTTCACTTTCTCCAACTGCTCCTCCCCCCTCCCATCCCATACCTATCCTGACCACTCGCCCCCGCACCCCCACCCTCCCAATGACCCCCCCTCGCTTCTGCAATCCCAAAAACCTTATCCACATAAATACACAACCCACCCCCCCTCTTTCCTGTGCACTATGGAACGCCAGATCCATCTGCAACAAACTCCCTGCCATCCATGACCTATTCATCTCTAGAGCATTCCACCTCCTTGCTATCACCGAGACCTGGCTCTCCACCTCTGATTCTGTCTCTCCAGCTGCTCTCTCCCACGGTGGCCTCTCTTTCTCTCACACTCCCAGGCCTGACGGTCGCCAAGGTGGCGGTGTGGGTTTTCTCCTCTCAGCCTCATGCACCCACAGTGTCATTCCCCCTGAACCCTCTCTCCTTTTCTCCTCCTTTGAGTCTCACTCTATCCGTCTATACTACCCCTACCACCTCCGTGTCGCTGCAATCTACCGCCCCCCTGGCCCTATCTCCCAATTTCTTGACAACTTCGCCGCCTGGCTTCCACACTTCCTCTCCTCTGACCTGCCATCTGTCATTCTTGGTGACTTTAACATCCCCTTGGATAACCCCGCTGATCCTGGCACCTCCAAACTCCTCTCTCTCTGCTCCTCTCTTGGCCTATCTCAGTGGACTACCTCTCCCACCCACATCCAAGGACACTCCCTCGATCTCGTCTTCTCTCGCTCTTGTTCCCTTACTGACTACACTATCTCAGCTTTTCCTCTTTCTGACCATCACCTCATCTCCTTCTCCCTCACTGCTTCCTCCTCTCCCACCCCCCCTCCCAAGCGCATTGTCTCACGGCATAACGTCAACACACTTGATCTTGCTGCCTTCTCAAACACGCTGTGTCCTCTTCTCGCCCCAATCACCCTCATGTCCTGCCCGAACCTCGCTGCCTCCCTCTATAATGACACCCTATCTTCGGCATTGGACTCTGCCTGCCCTCCCTCCTCTATCCCCCTTCGATGCTCCAACCCCCAACCGTGGCACTCACCTATCACCCGATTCCTTAAAAAGTGCTCTCGCACTGCTGAGCGCTTCTGGAAGAAATCACGCTCCCTTGCGGATTATCTCCATTTCAAATTCATTCTTTCCTCCTTCAGCTCTGCCCTTGCTCTGGCCAAGGAATCCTACTTTAAGTCCCTCATCCTTTCCCAATCATCCAATCCCCGCAGGCTCTTCGCCACCTTCAACTCCTTGCTCTCCCCCCCTCCTCCAGCTCTTCCGTCCTCCATCGTAGCCGCTGATTTTGCTACCTACTTTTCAACCAAAATCTCCTCTCTCAGGACTGCCATCACTGCTGCCATGACCTCCCCCTCTCCCTCCTCCCCTCCTACATCTCCACTCCCCTCCTTCCAACCCCTGTCCTCATTTTACCCCACCACTGCTGCTGAAGTCCACTCTATCCTTCAATCCGCTTCTCCCTCCACCTGCCCGCTTGATCCTATCCCCTCCAATATTATCCGTCGTCTCAGTCCATCAGTCTGCTCTCACCTGGCTCACCTCTTTAATCTTTCCCTATCCTCTGGGATCTTCCCTTCCTCCTTCAAACACGCTCTTGTCTCCCCAATTCTCAAAAAAACAAATCTGGACCCCAACTCTCCATCCAACTACAGGCCCATCTCCCTCCTCCCTTTTGCCTCCAAACTCCTAGAACGTCTGACCTATAATCGTCTCCTAAGCCACCTTACTGCTAACTCCATTCTAGACCCCCTCCAATCCGGGTTCCGCCCTTTACATTCCACTGAAACTGCCCTGACCAAAGTCACTAACGATCTACTATCGGCTAAATCCAAAGGCCTCTTCTCTATCCTCATCCAGCTTGATCTGTCGGCTGCCTTTGACACTGTTGACCACCCTCTCCTGCTCAACACCCTCCGCTCCTTTGGCATCACTGGCACGGTCTTCTCCTGGTTCACCTCATACCTCTCCGATCGCTCCTTCTCCGTCTCCACTCCGAGCTCCTCCTCTCCTACTACCCCCCAGCCAGTCGGTGTTCCCCAAGGGTCAGTCCTTGGCCCTCTCCTCTTCTCCCTCTACACCACCTCTCTGGGCACCCTCATCAGCTCCTATGGTTTTCATTACCACCTTTATGCTGATGATACCCTAATCTATCTCTCCTCCCCCGACTTATCCCCATCACTTCTGTCCAAGGTCTCCGAATGCCTCACGGCCATCTCAGCCTGGATGACCCAACGCTTCCTGAAACTAAACATGGCTAAAACTGAACTTCTAATCTTCCATCCCCCGAACATCCCCTCTTCTCCCACTATCTCCATCAGCATTGGTGAAACCGAGATCACGTCCACCGACCAAACGCGCTGCCTCGGTGTCATCATTGACTCCTCCCTCTCTTTCACCCCCCACATTCGTGCTCTCTCACAGTCTTGCCGCTTTCACCTACGCAACATCTCACGCATCAGACCATTCCTCTCCACTGACGCGACCAAAATTCTCATTCACTCTCTTGTCATCTCCCGCCTTGACTACTGCAACATCCTTCTCTCTGGGCTACCTCTCACCCGCCTCGCACCTCTCCAATCCATTCTTAACGCTGCTGCTAGGCTCATCTTCCTCTCCCGCCGCTCTACCTCCGCCTCCCCCCTCTGTTTATCTCTTCACTGGCTCCCCATTCCTTTCCGAGTTCTCTTTAAACTCCTCACCACCACCTACAAGGCTCTCTCCTCCTCCACAGCTCCCTACCTCTCTTCACTGATCTCTATCCACACTCCCTCCCGTCCTCTTCGCTCCATCGCTGACCGCCGACTGACCTCTCACCTAATCACCTCCTCCCACTCCCGTGTCCAAGATTTCTCTCGCGCTGCCCCCCTGCACTGGAACAACCTCCCGCCACCCATCAGGCTATCTGATTCCCTTACCTCCTTCAAGCGCTCCCTCAAAACCCACTTTTTTCGACTAGCCTATCCCTCCTCCTAACCTCTTTTGATCCTCCTATCCTGCCTCCGTTCCCCTCCGTTCCTACTTATCCTATCGTATTTCGTTCGTCCACCCACCTATTTTTAGTATGTTAACTCTTATGAGCAGGGCCCTCCTTCCTCACGTACTCACCCTACCTCATTACCTCACCTGTGCTCCTGTCCTGTTCTTCCCTTCCTCTACTTCATCTTCGGTCTCCTTGACTATTTTGACACCTACTTCTGAACTGATGCTGATTTTAGTTCTACCAGCTATACCCCTATTTATACTGTATCTTTCTACACACCCTGTACGTTACCTTGTAATTTGTTTTTTTTTGTTTGCTATGTACGGCGCTGCGGACACTTTGTGGCGCCTTATAAATAAACGTACTACTACTACTACTACTATATGCCCGGATCATACAGGGAGGCTTTATTCTCCCCCTCCTCCTCTCCATGGTGACAGCTGTCACAGGCAACCCCCCTGGACAGCACACCCCCGGAAACTACAAGCTCCGGAATGCAGAGTTTGATGTCCGGTCCGGCATTCTGAGGTCTTGTCCAGGTCCGGTTTTTACCATACCCGTAGAAAGGTGACTAAGAGCGCTCAAGTCTCGCAAGATAACATGGGTGGATCGCACTTAGGCCCTTATTCTGATCGGTGCGGCCGGAGCCGCATATGCGGCTCCGACCGCACCAGACGAATCCCCGCCTTCCATACGGATCGCCACGGCCGTCCGTACGCGGCCATGTGGCGATCCGCATGATTGTGGACGGGGATACGCCTCCTCCATGGTGGGAGCAGCCCCTGCATTCGATGGTCGCCGAACATCGAATGCAGGGCCGCACGCTCCACCAGGTCCCGCAACACAAGACCACACGGACACTTGTCCGTGTGAAATCTTGTATGGGGGCGGGCAGCTGACATCCGGCGATGTCAGATGCCCGCCCTGTACCCACGCGTCATAGCCTCATTAGCATGCGTACGCCCCGCGTTTGCATGGGAACGCCCATGAAACGCGGGGCGTATGCATATGCAAATGAGGCTTCGTAGCCCCTCACGCCCCTATCCACCCCCTTTGCGGCGGACAAAATACGTGTACGGCGATTTCGGCTGCACATGCGCAGAGTGGCCTCTGCACATGCGCAGACCGAAAACATCGGCGGAACGGCCGCATGCGGCCGTTACCGCTTCAACCAGAATAAGGGCCTTAATTATTAATACTGCGCGCTAAATCTACGCCACGTTAAAACGTCCTGTAAGCGTAACCCCTGCAAAGTGCAGCATTAATCTTACAGCACAGAAATGTCTTAAGCATCGGGGAAGAAGCTGCTTTGGAGGAACCCCCAACACTCATGAGAATTAAGGCTCGTTTGCAGTGAGTTGGCTGAGAGGCAACTGATAGAGAACACTGATACTCTTTGATACACTAAATGGACAAAAAAGCATTCCATATATGAGAGCTTTGGCTCGATCATTTGTGCAAAGCCCGTGGGATACAGAGCGAGCGGAGACACGGACGGTATAAACCTTTGTCTGGAACGAAGAAGCACCAATTTAATTTAACACCGAAGACCCTGCCGCCCCACCTCTAAGTCTCTTTGAACGTAAGCGTTTTTCAAGAGGCAATTAGAAGGAACATTTAAATACAAGACATTCACCGTTCCTGCCACTCAACATAGGTGCTCCTGGCTCCTTCAGTGCGCTGCATTATTCTATCACAGTGCTAGCCTCGGGCTGTTACATTACATTTAATGAATACCTAAAGAGCTGACTGCCACTTCTGTGCCTCCGCTACTCCCTGGGCTATTTATAGCGTGCTCTTTTTTTATTTTAATCATTAATAATCTGCTAATGAAGGGAACATCACTTTAATTACTTATGTCAACAAATGCGCAGCATAGGGACTCCAAAGAAGGGAACCAGACGGAATATCAATCCTATCGCCTCACGAAGGGTCATAGGGCCTGAGCTTTGTTAGCAAAGCAAAAAGGCATGCAAATGGGCAAAGCTACACCACACTGCAGGTGGGGAAGAGGCGGAGCTACCATTAGTGTAGCAGGTGCAGTGCACCAGGGTCTCTGAGGACAAAGGGACCCACTGTAGGGTTGGCCATCAACGATTCAAAATTATCGATGGTTTTTGGCCGATGTGGAATGATTTTGCCAATGATATAAATTGAACAATATTTGAACTTTGTAATTCACAAAAGTACCTTCCAAGTTAATCTGGCAAATCTACTCTTGCCTGTGTGTAGGGAGGAATTAATTTTTATTCTTAATGATAATGGTATCCTGGAATGGGAAGTGGGAACCCATGCATTGTTTCAGTATATTAGTTTCATTGCATTCGGCTGTGGCCGGATAGGCTGTGGCCATAGTTTAGCGGTGGGCCTACATTGGAGTGGGCCGTTATTAAATTGGGAAAACGGAATCATAACTACAGCGTTATACCAGCGTTACAACAAAGTGAAACTGAAGGAGACCACTATCAAAACTCAGCAAACTAAAGCCCAACTTTAACAAATGTGAGTCCACTCCTCACCATTCACCTCACTATACAACCAACTCGTGTTTAAATGCTGTTTGTAATGCTATCATTTGTTTGACATTGTAATGAAATGTTGGTGTTTGCATCAACAAACACTGTGTCACTTTTCATCAGCTAAATATTTGCTTTACTAATAACCAGTGAATTACATTGGTATTACTATTACCTGCAACTCTGCAATTCTGCTGCTTTATTTCTCATTCTGCCACCACTCCTCTTTTCCATTCTCAAAGCCTATTTACCTTATCCACACTATGTCCTGCCTGTCAACACCCCCCAACACTCCTTGTCTATCTAATCCTTTACTTTGCCCCCTGGCACCACCTCTATTCTTCTCTCCTAGTATCCTTCATCTCCTCCTCTCCTCTGTCTTCCATCCTCCCATTTTTTACCCTTCCCCTCCTCTCCTGTTACCCCATTTGCACTCACTTCTACCCCATTACGGGCCCTCTACACCTCTATACCACTCAGCTCTGCTCCCTCATTCCTCCTACAGTTTCCCTTCCCAGCCCAGTAGTCAGCACAATCACTATATTCTCTACATCTCTGCCTTCCAAATAAATATCACCTCAATGCTATAGCAATCCTGATAATCTCATTCACATACCAACCACTAACATATACCCCCTATCCTGTGCCCTCTGGAATGCCAGATCTGTTTGCAACAAACTTGTCCCCACTTATGACCTTTTCATTTCCAACTCCCTGCATCTTCTAGCCATTACTGAAACCTGGATCACCCCCTCTAACACTACTTCTCCTGCTGCTCTCTTTGCTGGGGGCCTCACATTCTCACACACACCTCTACCTGGAGGTCGCCATGGTGGTGGTGTTGGGGTTCTTTTACCCTCTAGCTACTCCTATCAACTCATTCTTCCAGAACCATCCCTACAATTCTCTACATTTGAGGTCCATGCTATACGCCTCTACCAACCTGCTAATCTTCAAATTGCTGTCATTTACCGTCCCCCTGGCATGCCCTCCAAATTCCTCAACAACTTTGCTTCCTGGCTTCCTCACCTCCTCTCTTCTGACATTCCCTCTATTATCCTAGGTGATTTCAACATCCCTATCGATAACCCCTCAAAATCACCTGCCTCTAAACTCATTCATCTCACATATTCACTTATGTCTCTCCCAGTGGACCACCTCACCCTCCAGGGGCTGGCTGGCAACTTTCAGCCTGGGGGGCACACACAAGCAAGTGGCCCCTCTTCTTCTGCCAGAACATGTATTGGGAATATGGGCATCACAATTCTGGAGGCATGGTTTGCTTAATGTTGGTAAAGAGCAACAGGGTGGGTGTGGGGGGAGGGGGGGCAAAGCAGGACTGAGCGAAGAGGATTCAGGTCAGATACCTTCACTTATTGCATAGGGGAATGCCCCGTGATAACCCCAGCGACAGGGATGTGTGGTCCCATGCGTCACCATCACCTGACTAGATTTATACTGCATGCAGTATAAATCTAGTCATCACCAGTGTTCTCTCACCAGAGAACACTGGCTGTGACCGATCGCTCAGCACACATAGCGGGTGCATCGCTGTGTGCTGAGCGATCTGTGCCTAACTAGATCGCTCAGCAAAAAGGCACAGTCGCCTTGTGTGTATGGGGCGTTAGTGTAAAGAAAGGGGCATACACATGGGGTGACCCAGCCTCCGCGCTAAGTGACAGGCAAATAGATATATATATAATACAAAATATCTATCTATCAAGGAGTAATGACACACAACGATAAACTATCAAAGCAGAATTCCTTGTGCATATATGTGAGTATGATCAAATAAAAAAGATCATCAAATAGTGTCTGGTTGACAGTGTAGCACCTTCGTCATGGACCGCTGACTCAATGATATGTGGCAGCATTTATATATATATATATATATATATATTTATATATATATATATATATATGAATGCAGAAATTAAACTCACCTGTATCTCACCAACCACACTGCAGATGTGTGCTAGTATGGACCCGGAGGCCCGAAGACAGAAACTGCATCATACAGGTAATGGTGCCTCATTTCATTGAGGCAGAGGCCCAAGATGAATGTGCGCTAATGGCACTGAAACAGCGGTCTACTTTTTTTTTGCACGGTGATGGGCTTTTTGCATTGACCACACTGACATATATGCTAATTATTTCTCATTGATATCTCGGGTCTATGTGCAGATGCAGTGACACTATGCTTTGCCACTGAGTGCCCTAGTAGTGGCTAATATACATAACACCCCATACTACATTGGGCTAAGGCTAGACACAGCTGTGCATTACCACGTGTGCCCAGGTCACGTGGCTACATCTGTAGATGCTGGACTATGCAGTACATGCACTTTAGGTTTTGCTGCTAAACTTTGTATATGTTTTTGCTAAAGTCTTTTTTTGCATGAATACTTTAGATGTGCTGGTTCTTTTGGAACTATATACAACAAAGGCATACCCTCCAACTGTACCGAATTTGCCGGTACAGTACCGGTTTTTAACAGTCTGTACCGGAAAATATTGATTGTACCGAATGTACCGATTTTTTCCCCACTGTGCTAGCTCATGAAATGAGTGCGCATGTACGGATAGTTTGCAAGAAAACCCAGGGACATTACTTTATCTAAAGTGTCCTAGTCTTGCATTCATGCTGGTCTCCCTAGCGTATCGCTGAACGCCATTGTTCTGAAGACCAAACAAGTTAGAGCAGCGGCGCGGTCTACAGAAAGATGTCCTCCTGCTGGGAAAGAGAAACACATTGATGCTGCGTTTGGCTCTATTATGCCGAGCCCGGATCACAGTCAGCCTGTATGAGGCGGGCTCAGTGTGAGTGTGTCACTAGCAGGGAGGGAGCACGGGACTATGGCAGGGGTGTCTGCACAGGGATGGTCCTCACTCTGCGTCCTCTACCTGCGCCTGCACGCGATGTGGTCGGCGGGCCTGTCACGGTGAGTTGGGCTCTGTGTATCATCTATCTGAGCTTGCCTGTCAGAGCGGCATGGGCATGTGAGTTTCTGTTTGCTCTGTATAGTATAACAGCGCTGTATTGGAGACTTTAGCAGCTGGGATATGTCTAATAATTAAGTGTCACTGTCACCACATCATGCAGCTGTATTGTATATCTCCACCCCCTGTAGCAGTCCTATCACTGTGGCGGAGATGTCTCAAGCCGTTAATAAAGTATAAAGCAGAGGTTGCCCATAGCAACAACAAAGTTTATGTCTTTAGTGCACTCCTAAAGAAACTCAAATGCATTATTCTGGGATTATAGCTGCAAGTCATATATCATTTATTCTGTCTGCCTTTATCCGTGACCACGCCCCTTTACCCATGGCCACGCCCCCTTTCCATATGTGTACCGATTTCTGCCTTAAAAATGTTGGAGGGTATGCAAAGAAATCTATGGGCTCTCCATTAAAAAAAGGTGCAGCCTATTCACATACTTAGCCCCCCAATCCCCATACACACACATATTTTCCATACACTCACATACATACACAGTCCATATACACAAATATAATTAAGAAAAAACAGCCCCCACATACTGTACACACCACACAAATAAATAAACACTAAAATTAGTGCCATAGTCACACTGAACATATAATTATTCCCCCCTATGCATGGCACTTGCCTGTTTCTAAAAGGGTGGAGATGGGCTGCAGGAGGCTGGGTGGTTGCTGGCCAGGAGGAGACGAGTGCTGTAGAAGAGAGAAGGCTGGGAGACAGGAGAGGAGGGGCCAGCATGTAGATGAGCTCAGCTGATTGGCAGCTGGTCCCAGGGGACTGGCTGGCTTCAGTAATCGCGTCGGACAGCAGCTGAGTAGATCAGGAACTCTGTGTGTATGCGTGTGACAGACTGTGACCACTGCTCCAGCCCTGAACCTCTGCATCTGTGGATACGCTGGGCAGAGGTTCAGACAGAGCTGCTGGGAGAACGCTATGTGTGTCTCCCGGCTGTAAGCTATGAGAAAGTGCAGCATGCCTGCGGCCCCAAACAGCTGCACGGTACTGGCCCGGGGGGCAGATGGCACCCTGCCCCCCTGCCCAGCCCGCCACTGTCACCCTCCCATGTGAATGGGAACTCACTGGATCTGGTTTTCACTCATCGTTGTGATATTTCTGATTTCTCCAACTCCTCTTTTCCCCTCTCTGACCACCACCTGCTCTCCTTTATCTTTCCTCTCTCTGCTTCCCCATCTCTACTTCCAAAGGCTACCATCAAGAAAGGTAACATTGAGGCCTTATCCTTGTCCTCCCTGTTTGACTCAATTCTCTCTCCTATTCTCTCTCACTCATGCCCTGAACAAGCCACTTCCCTATACAATTCATCCCTTACCTCTGCACGTGACACTGTCGCCCCAATGACCACAACTTACCCTCGCAAATCAACACCACAACCATGGCACACCAAATGCACAAGATATCTTCAAAAATATTGTCTGCAAATATCTTCATGCCGCCAAATCTAAGAACCACTACACTTTGCTTTGTCTTCTTGACCTCTCTGGCACTGTGGACCACCCTCTCCTTCTCCAAATCCTTCACTCCCTTGGTCTGCGTGATACTGCTCTCTCCTTGCTGCCCTCCTCACTGGTAGTTCCTTCTCTGTCTCCTCTCATGACACTACCTCCTCCCCACTTCCACTAAACGTTGGTGTCCCACAAGGTTATGTTCTTGGGCCTCTCCTTTTCTCTCTCTATACATCCTCATTAGGTGAGCTCATTAGCTCTTTTGACTTCCAATATCATCCCTGACCTTTCCCCCACTCTCCTCACTCGTATCTCCAACTGTCTCTCTGCTATCTCTTCATGGATGTCCCTGCGCTTTCTCAAACTTAACATGTCCAAGACTGAGATGATCATCTTCCCGCCCTCCTGCACAACCTCAAATCCCACGATTTCATTATCTATTGATGGCATGACTATCACCTCTAGCCCCCAAGTACGCTGTCTTGGGAGTAATCCTTGACTCCTCCCTCTCCTTCAAACCACATATTCAGCACCTCTCACAAACCTGCCATTTTCAAAAATATTTCCAGAATTAGACCTTCTTTCACTCAGGATGCCACTAAGACCATTATCCACTCACTGATCATACCCAGGCTGGACTACTGCAATCTCCTCCTAACTGATATCCTTAAAAAAAGCCTGTCTCCACTCCAATCTATCCTCAATTCTGCAGCCCAACTCATCTTCCTCACCAAACGCACTACCTCCACCTCCCAACTTCTGCAAGCCCTTCACTGGCTTCCCTTCCCTTTCAGAATTAAATTCAAACTTCTCACACTCACTTACAAAGCTCTCACCCACTCCTCTCCCATTTACATCTCTGACCTTATATCCCTTTACACTCCCACTCGTCCCCTTCGCTCTGCTAACACCCGTGGGCTCTTCTGCCAACTTATTACCTCCTCACACTTCTACCTTCAAGATTTTTCACGTGCTGCTCCCTTACTCTGGAATTCTCTACCTTTCCACCTCAGACTCTCCACTTCTATGCAGAACTTCAAACGGCTCTTAAGACTCACTTCTTCACCAAACTGTGCTCCTAACCTTCTGTTCCTCGCCCTGTCTACCCCTCCTGTGTCACTCCTGTCTGTCTGACCCTCCTCTTTAGAATGTAAGCTCTCACGAGCAGGGACCTCTTGCCTCATGTGCTTATCCTTTCTTACTTCAGTAGTCTTCGACTGCACCAAAGCATGCTGTTTGTTGTCACCTGGATTCTTATGTTGCAGCAATTGGCTGATGTTCCTATAATCATTTACCCTGTATTTGTCCTGTATTATCTTCAACTGTAAGTCACTTTTTTCCTGTTTTGATTATATGCACTCTGTGATTGGGCGCTGCGGAACCCTTGTGGTGCCATATAAATAAAGGATAATAATAATAATAATTGATGGGGGAGAGCCAGATGGTTCCCCTCCATCGATGGTACAGCACAATTGTGTCATTTTATTTTTCCTGAAGGTGCCAGGATACAAAGCATAGGTCCACTCCCAACACCCATGAAGCCACACCCCCCAGGTTCTGATTGGCCTACAGACCAGTCAGTCAGTAATTTTTTACATGAGATAAATCATATATAAAAGAACTCCTGTGGATCTTCTAGGGGAGTTCAAGGAACATTGGATGCAATACAAAAGCACTCCCAATATCCTGCTGATAATCCAACTCCGACAGATCATAATGCTGCACGTATGTCCTACAGGATCGGTCTGATGCGCACAGGAACGCGCATTGGACCACACCTGGTATCAAACACACCCGATACGGCCCGCTTTTATCAGAAATATCGACCTGATACATGAGAATCGGATGAAATCGGACCATATTGGATCTGTGTATGGGGGCTTTAACTCCAACCACTCCTCAGCCCCACCCTCTCCCACCCCTTAGCCTAACCTTAGCTTTAAGCCCAGTACATACGTTCCGCAGGGGCAAATTTAAATAGCTGGCTGCCCATAGGCACAACATTGTGTGCCCCCTGCGTTTCTCGGAACCCCGTGACCCCCTTCCCACGTTTTGCGACCCCCCTCCTGCAATTTGCGGACCCCCCTGTGACCCCCCCTCCCGCATTTCACGGACCCCGTGAGAAGGGGGGATGGCGTGCCGCCCCTAGGAAATCCAGCCCTGATGTTCCGGATCTGTCATCAGAATATTGACCATCAGGATTCCACTGTGGGTATTCTGACTGTTGGGAAGTGCTGGCATACCAAAAGTGCGTAAAACTGCTTGCGAAAATATCACAGCCATGCTATTAGCTACAAATCCATTCGCAAGCTGCTCACCAACGAATGACTTCCCAGGACAAGCCCAGGACTTACTCTGCGGGTATGATAGAAACAGGCTGATCGGGGCCGGAGCTGATGTCACACGCCTTCCCTGAGAACACCTGGCTACTCCTGCTCCTTCCCTGACACTCCCAGAAAACGCCCCCAACCGCCGGTTTCCTGCCAATCACCTTGCACACGGCCAGAAATAAAATAAGACGTTGGATTTGCGCGTGGACACTACCATACGCACGCATACACAGTCTATCGATAATCGCCCGGCCTGCAAAATCTTAGCTGTTCAATCAGGTCTGAATAACCCCTGTTTGTGCTAACGGGCAGCACAATACATTCTGCATCAAACAGCATAGAGGTGACTAATGTTACTGTGCCGGAGAAAGCACCATTATCGGGGTAATGCAGTCATGCAGATCTTGTAACGGTTATGGTGCTAAATCTTGCAGGAGGTATTAGGCAGACAAATTTGAATATTTTCATTTTCCTAGATAAACCGTAGAATTTAGTGCTGTGTGCGGGTCAGGCAGAGTTCACAGCAAACATTCATTACCGTTATTGGCGGTATTGTGGAGAGGAACGGCGCAGGTTTGTAAGGGCGATAATACTGCTAATGAGCCGCGGGAAGCAGAGCCAGGAACACGGAACTGAAAGTAATTCTGCCTTATGGAAGCGGGGGACTCTGCTGGGAGCGTGGGGAACCATCACACATTCCTTTCAGCTCATGTTAGAATATACATATATATATATTTTTTTTGTGTGTTCCTGTTGGTTGTTGCATTGAGGCCGATATTTGCCTTTGATGCCACTTAATCGCCCACCGGACACACAAGCGTCAGGCTACATTTATCAGAGGGTGTATCCGCTTGACCATAGCTGAGGATTGCGATTAAAGACTATATTCGGTACTTATGTATTATCTGGACGCCCGATTTTTTCACTGCATTGCATTGCATCGCATGCAATATAGTGGCATACAATGCAATGCAATGCAATGCGATTTTTCATTTTAAAAAACAATTTTTAATTGTATAGTCACCCATGGGTGATTTCATACCCCGCTATCCAACTACGCATGGAGTTGATTTTATATACTCTGTGGAATGCCCTCCTAAGCACAATAAGACTCTCCTCCAGTCTCCAAACCTATAAGCATTCCCTAAAAACTCATCTCTTCAGGCAAGCATATCAAATTCCTGAACCAGTCATAGAACCTTGCGTTCTAGTGGAATCGATGCAATAAAGAATACAGTATCTAACCTTATGTATCAATGCCTATTTCCCTATAGATTGTAAGCTTGCGAGCAGGGCCCTCCTACATTTTGACTGTCTGTAAATACCCTGTTTTGTTGTATCACTGTCTGCTATTGTAAAGCGCAACGGAATATGCTGCGCTATATAAGAAACTGTTAATAAATAAATAAAATATAGTGTGGCGAGCGCAGCGAGCCACCGAGCCCGAAGCGTAAAATCAACTCCATGCGTAGTTGGATAGTGGGGGTATGAAATCACCCATGGTTGACCATACAATTAAAAATCAGGTCTTTACAATGAAAAATCAATCGCATTGCATTGCATTGCAGTGCATGCCTTAAGTAGTGGAATGCAATGAAAAAATCGGGCGTCCAGATAATACATAAGTACCCTATATTCTATCTCTTCTCCCTGTTGCTCATATCTGTATATTAATTGGCTGATTTGGGAGTCGCATTCCTCTGAAGCCTCTTGCCGCGCTCGTGTCTGCAACTATTTTCAAAATATATTTATTTATCGTTTCTTATATGGCGCATCTTATTCCGTTGCGCTTTACAATTGGAAACAGCAGTGATAATACAAACTGGGTAACGATAGACCTACATAGTGGTAGGAGGGTCCTGCTCGCAAGTTTACAATGTATAATGTATATGCTAATGCTAGTCCATACTTGCTTGCTCTCCAGTAAAGGGCGGGAGACTCCTGATAATCGGGTGGAGCTCCCATCCAACTGGAAAAAAAGGCCAAGTCTCCCTTATTGAGTGAAGTGGGTGGCCTAGAGAGCCAATGATGGGATTCTTATTGAACCACGCCCCCTACTGTATTATGCCAGTAATCTCTGCATTGTAGGAAGGTTAGCTACAATTACGCAATGGTGGCCACCATGCCCTCCGTACTGATAAGACCGCAAATGTGCATGGAGGGGAGGGATTCATCCGATGATCAGTGATACCGAATGAATTAATCCACCTCTTCCAGAAAATGGAAGTTTCAATACATTTTAGAACTGCTCCCACAATGTGAAAGCGATTGAGGAGCGGATGCCGGACTGTAAGGGTTAAATTTCTGAATGAAACATTTGGCGTTTAGGTGTAAGCCCCAGACATATATATCCGAGCGTGACACAAGCCCTTCCTCAGACAAATAACCAGCTGAGAAGCCACTTGTGTTCCATTTAATTTCTGCTTCATATATCTTCCTGTCACGGAATGTTCCGCGTTACACAATTATATCACAATGGGAAAGTTGGGAAATGGAGAAATCAGATCAATCATCTGTTTGGTGCGGAGTAACCCGTGACGTTTAATCTGTCACCTGTGGTAGCTACGGTATAAATACATGGGAATTATTCAATGCAAAAGGTTATATGAAATGATTGCCAATAAAATGTTGTTTCCCCCGGTATCTTACAGGACAAATAAAACTCCAAATGGAAATGTGTATGTATGAATCTTAGATGTAAATACACTGTTCAGTGTTACCCGGAGTCAGTTGAGGTGGTTAATAAGACCTGATGGCACAGCTGTGAATTCCCAGGCCGGGCGATTATCGATAGGCTTGCAGTACTTGCCGGCTTTCTGTTTCTCCTCTCCGGGAGAAGCCCAGTAAGGAGACTTTCAATGGGCTTCTGGGGGTGGGAGTGGGACCAGAGCCTGGCAACATCAAGCCCCACCCCTAATCACTAGAACTGCCATGATTTGCTGATGTACATGGAGGGGGTGGGGCTAAATGGTGATAATTTGCATGTTTTAGCCCCACCCCCTCTGTGTACACCCACGAATGCTGGTATTTAAGCAGCAGGGTAGGAGGAGGCCAGGGAGAATGCAGGGGGACTCCAAGGGCTTGCGGGAGGATTGCCCACCCTTCTGGGGGGTCTGGAGGGGGACACGATTTTCGGGAGTCTCCCAACCTTTCCGTTGAGGGTAGGCAAGTATGGATTAATTCCAGTATCTTTTTTTTTATCATTGGCTGTATCAAATTGATTGACAACAGGCATTTGTGGGTGTCACCCTGACGTTTTCTGGAAGTGTCATGGAAACCACATTAGATCGACAATGGGAAGGTCGACAGTCAAAAGGTCTACATGAGCTTCACTATTTCTGTCCCGAATGTTGACATAGTCAACATGGACATGTGGATGGTGGACGGTAGGGTATGAAATAGCGCCTGTCGGCACAAGTCGGCTAAAAATGAAGAAGTGAAAAACCCATGTTGACCTTTTCACTGTCAACCTTCCCATTGTCAACATAATGCGTGTGTCGACCTTCTGACGGTGTTGACCTTAGCCATGGTGACCTATTTCAGGTCTATTTCGACCTAAGCCCTGTCGACCTACATTGGTCGACCTAAAGAATGTCGACCTTCGTAGGGTCGACCTAGTGACCTTATCCCATGCTAAGAGGCTGCTAGTAACTAATTATTTGGGATGGTGAATCAGGCCCATAAAGCGGCTATTGGGCCTGATTCGGTATGGATCATAAATGCCAAGCTGATTGCTATCGATAACCGGTTGCTGTGCGAATTTGCACAGCAGCGATCAGGTCTGAATCAGGCCCAGTGTTGGGCATAACGCCATTAATTGGTGTAGAAAGGTTTCCTGGCCCAGTGCGCGGTGCGCGCTGTGCTGCAATAACAGGCGTGCAGGACACTGTAACCTGTATAACATCCATGGGGAATCAGTTACAACCAGGGGTGTAAGTATGGCTGTACGGGGTGGTACGGCATACCAGTAAAACATATTGTGCCGGTACCCCGTACCGCCATAACAAATACCCCCCGAACTGTGTAATGTGCATGCGCGCATATGTAAGTGGCGGGGGCTGATTCCCTTCGGAGGGGAGCGCATCACTCATCTCTCCTTCACCTCCGTGTCACTGTGACTGGGCTGTCAGCCAATTAGAGCTTGCGGGATACTGCAGAAGTCAGGACACGGAGGGTGAGACCATCTAGAGCTCAACCCACTCTAAACCGTTGCGATGGTAGTGGACTTTAGGTAGAAGGCTGTTGGTGTTCCTCCGCTAACCATTGCTGACAGTGCGGTGTCACTGGTGGACTCCTTCAAGTTCCTAGGAACCACAATCTACCGGGACCTTAAATGGGGGCCCAACACTGATACTATTGTTGGAAAAGCGCAGCAGAGGCTATTCTTCCTTAGGCAACTGAGGAAGTTCAACATCTCACAGAAGCTTCTGCTCCTCTTCTACTCCGTATTTGTGGAGTCTGTACTGTGCTCCTCAATACTGGTGTGGTACGGCTCTGCCAGCAAGACAGACAAATGCAGACTCCAAAAGGTAGTCAGAACCGTGGAGAAGATAATCGGACATACCTTCCCTCTGTCCAGGACCTGTCAAGGGCCAACTACATCCTGGCCATGGCTTGTTTAACCTGCTGCCATCAGGCAGACGCTACAGGGCTATTCCCACCAGAAGCCTAAAAAGTTTCTTTCCTCAAGCGGTTCACCTGTTGACACGTGAACTCATGAACACCTCACTGTCTAGTCGCGCCATAACCCTTTGCACATAAAATAACACGGTGTCCCCTCGGAATAACTTTCTGTATGACTGTACATGTTCCCCCACCTGGTTATATTGTTTATAATGTATGCTGTTTACTTGTTACCCACCTGGCTGCTGCACAGCAAACCGAAAACAAATTCCTAGTATACGCAAGTATAGCCGGCCAATAAAGCTGATTTTGAGTTGTGCTGCTGCTGCTGGCGGGTTATACCTCTTTTACAAAAACCTGCGGCGGCGGTGTAAATGGGTCACGCCTTGTCCCTTTACACGGGACTTCTATCCAGGTCCTGACCTTGGTAGAACACGGCTAGGATCTGGGTAGAGGGTGGTGTAAACGGGTACGCTGGGTCATTTACATCAATGGGGGACGTACAACCTGCGGACCAGGCACAGACAGCCTGCACTGCTGTCTGCTATACTCTGCAGAGAGCAGCGGCAGCAGAGGAGGTGAATGGATGGAGGGGGGGGGGGGTGCACGGGGGCTGGGGGCAGCCCAGCAGATTACCTTAGTGTGGGGGGCATATATGTGTGGCACTGTGGGGGCATATGATATCTGGCGCTGTGGGGGGATATATGGCACTGTGGGGGCATATGTGTGTGGCACTTGGGGCATACCTAGCACTATGCGGGCATATGTGTGGCACTGGGGACAATCTGGCACTGGGGGCATATTAGTAATGGGCATCAGTTGTGCGGCAGCTGCGCAATGGGCATTATGGTGTGGGGCACAATGTGTAACGGGCATTATGGCATGGGTAATGTGTATCGGGTGTGTGACGCGTAACAGGCATTACTGTGTACATTTTGTCCGTGCGCCTTCGGTGCGTAATATCCCTGTGTGCACAAGCCCAAACAGAAATGCCATCGTGTTCTAAAGTTTTGTCATGTAGCCTCTCCCCCCACGTGTCATATGACCACCCCCCTCGAAACGCCCATTTTTCTAAGGCGCGCAGGACAGTACCACTG
The DNA here is from genome assembly GCF_055691185.1 of Crinia signifera. NCBI lineage: Eukaryota > Metazoa > Chordata > Amphibia > Anura > Myobatrachidae > Crinia > Crinia signifera. Next base: position 25,002,349 of record NC_139225.1, read on the forward strand.
ATACATACTTTCTATTTGCACCACTGGTTACAACACAAGTGTTATGGACTCTCTCAGACAATACAGATTATGCCACAAACAAGGAGCATTGTACTGATCTGTCAGCGCATGTTCCTACATACAGATCCGTGTGGCTGTGGGGCGTAATGCTGTATACACTGCTCAGTGAAGCGACGACAAGATGTTGTTAAGATCCGGCACGTCCTCGGAAAATGTAATGAATATATTTATTTGGCCACCGCAGGGCTAGTGGGAAACGACCCCCCCCCCCCCTCCCTGTGCTGAGTCAGCAGTTACAGAAAATGAGCAAAATTATCCCAACTAAGGCCCTTATTCTGGTTGGTGCGGTCAGAGCCGCACACGGGGCTCCGACCGCACAAACCAAGGGCCGCCCACCCGACGGATCGCCACTGCCGTCCGTACACGGACGGCTGGCGATCCGCATCAAAATGGTGGAGGCGTACGCCTCCACCATGGTGGGAGCTGCCCCCTGCCTTCGATGGTCGTCGACCATCGAAGGCAGGGCCGCACGCCGCGGCAGCCCCGCAAGCTGAGACCACACGGACAATCGTCCGTGTGGTAGCTTGTATGGGGGCTGAAAGCTGACATCCGGCGACGTCAGCTTTCCGCCCCCATGTCATGGTAATGAGGGCGTCATGCCCTCATTACCATGCATACGCCCCGCGTTTGCATGGGAACGCCCATGAAACGCGGGGCGTACACATAGGGAAATGAGGGGATGAAGCCCCTCACGCCCCTATACGCCCCCTTTGCGGCGGACGAAATCCGTCTGCGGCGAAGGGGGCTGCACATGCGCAGAATGACCTCTGCGCATGTGCAGTGGCAAAACATCGGCGGTACGGCCGCACGCGGGCCGTACCGTGCCGATTAGAATAAGGGCCAAAATGAGGCTGTTTGGCAGCCGACGATGACTTTCAGGGGACCTTCTCCGAATATGTTCTAAGAGAGTTCCCACATATAAACCTGTACATAAAACTGCCAGGCGATTACAGAGACAGCGCCCCAGTTCAGTCATAAGGGCCGATTTATCACCATCCACATCCTCGGGTGCGGAGGTGCTGTGATAGAAATGGCCAGATTCGCAATGGCGGTATCAATTGTCGCATGTCGCATTGTGAGACAGCTCTGCCTCTCCGATATCCCACCTCAGTCATATCAAGTTATTTTTATCATGAAAAATCTCTGCCCCCCCATACCGCAGCCCCCCTCTGCTAGTTATCCTTACCAAACCCCGGGGATTGCGGATCGGAGCTCCGGAGTGTTGCCGGTCACCGGGGCTTCATAATGCTGTGACCTACTGCAGGGCCAACTTAACAGTATTGTAGGCTTCACAGGAAAATTGTAAAAAAAACAACAAAGAAACATATCACGCCCCTCCTGTGGTCCCGTGCCATCTCGCCACATGCTTCCATACAGTGAATGGCTTTTGGAACTCTGATTGGTGGATAGCTTTGGCCATCCACCAATAAACACACTGACATCCATGCACTGTCTGTCTGCAAGATCTGAGGCAAATAAAGAGTGCTGGACTCTGATAAGGAGACAGAGCCGGATTGGCCCACCGGGAAACCGGGCCGTTTCCCGGTGAGCTGGACCAGATTTCACTCTGGCTGGGCCGCTTTCCTTCGTTAGAAGCGGCCGCAGCCCAGCCTGGTCACAAACGGCAGCATTGCCCAGAACAAATATGGGCGCTGCACTGTGTGAGCAGCTGCGGCCGCTGGATGTCGACCGAGGTGGTGGTAAGTAGCGTCCGCATCCCCGCCGCCCCCCCCCCCCCGGCTGTGGCGACAGCAAGCACCCCCCCAGCTGTAGTGGCAGCAATTCCCGCTGCCCCCCCCCCGGCTGTGGCGACAGCAAGCACACACCCCCCCCCACCGCTGTAGCGGCCGCAATTCCCACCGCCCCCCCCCCCCCGGCTGTGGCGTCCCCCCTTCCAGGGCCGGATTTCAATACCAATCTGCCCCTGTTAGGGGATGTGCTCTTGTCGGACACAATCCCTTGCATATTACCAAGGGGATGCAGGCAGCATTGGCGGCGGCGGGGGGGTGCATTCGGTGGGACAGCGGGTGGCACTGACCTGTTCACAGCCTAGCAAACAGGACTGAATTAGGCTCAATACTACAGACTTCATAGCCCAATTCCACCATTGTGTATAAAAAAGCCCATATGTCGGGAACACCAAAAATAATCTCAACAACAAAACAAAGGCGTCATTTCCATGCTGATATACACTAATTAAGACGGATTACAGGGAAATACAGAAAGCAGCACTAATAAACAGAAGACAGCTGACAACGTATAGGAAAAGTAAAATAAATTACCAGGCTTTATCTTCCTTACGTCTCATCTACCGACTGCGCCTAAGTAAATACCACGGACATAAACATATCCAAGCCAGCTGTCATTGCTCATAAACACAACACCACCACGTGACAATGATATATATAACGGCGTCCATGTCGGCATAGACACCGTATTAGTGTACTGCGTCCCCTCGCTGCGCCTGACACACTATTTTGTTTTTTTAAATCATGAATAACTCATGTCGTCATTTTTACATGTCAACCTTTTCACCATGTCGAATGAATGCATATCGACCTTTTTCATGTGTTAACCTTCTGCCTGCAGCCTGTCCGCCATGCTCATTGCCGTTACATGAACATTGCCAGGGGTTTCTTGCCTGTTGCCAAGGGGTTACAGGCTCGTTTACAGGGGCTTACATGCTCATTGCCAGGGGTGTCTTGCTTGTTGCCAGGGGTTACATGCACATTGCCAGGAGTTACATACATGTTGCAAGGGGTTTCTTGCTCATTGCCAGGGGTTACATGCTCGTTGCCAGGGGGTTAAATGCCCATTTCCAGGAGTTTCTTGCTCGTTGCCAAGGGGTTGCTTGATCATTGCCAGAGGGTAACATCCTCATTGCCAGGGGTTTCTTGCTCCTAGACATGTTGCCAGAGGTTTCTTGCTTGTTGCCAAGGGGTTACATGCTCAATACCAGAGGGTTACATGCTCGTTGCCAGGAGTTTCTTGCTCATTGCCAGGGGTTACATGCTCATTGCCAGGGGCTTCTGGCACCAGTACTTCCAGAGTTGGACACTTAGGGGTATCGATGTACGTGCTATGCTCTCCTAACTGACATTAAAAATCTACTAGAAGGCAGCCATTTTTGGAGGGTCGTTTTCAGCAGATTCCATGCACATTGCTAGTCTGCACGAAATCTGCAGAGACCCTGTGTCGCCCCCCAATTCGGGCTGCGGTTGCATTGTTATGTCACCGGTTATATACACAAACAGAACGCACATACAGCCACAATGTATCTCCAGGCCTACATGTCTAGCTCCTTGTCCTTAGCCTTCACAATGCCGTAATGAGCACAGGAGCGTCCTGCTGTGTCACAATCCGCAATAACGCTCTCATTCTGCAGTCTATAAGTGCCCAGCAGTCAGCTCCCTCCATCTTCTCAATGAATGTCCCTTAAACGCCTCGGTCATGCAGGAACCCGCGGCGTTATCTGCGCTGTACGTGTTGACACATTTGCAGCGAGGTGGAATAATGACACTGTGAGAGTCTAGTTTCCAGTATAGTCTAATAATCTATGATTGCCTGACTCTATTATCTGGTGCCCACGCCTGGCACACCGCGCCGCGGCATCACGTTACTGGGGAAAACAATTCTATTCTCTCAGTTTCTGAGGTGTAAACAGCAACACATATGGAACAGCAGACAAGACACAAATTACCAGCGAGCCGCGTATCGTATCACGGCGCTCATTCTGCCGCAGAGATTGCGGGAAGCTCAACAAGCGCTTGTTCGGCTGCGGCACTGAGAGTCCCAGTAGGCTGGGGTGCAATGGTCATGTCAAAAAGCTAAAAGCTGGGGTGACATGCTGGGATCTGTAGTTCTACAACAGTAAGCTGGCCATGCTTTGGGCTCACTATTCTATGGTAGGGTATGAAATTACATTCTGCGTTTGAAAAAAAAATGTGAAAAACTCATGTCGACCTTTAAACTGTCGACCTTCCCATTGTTGACCTTAAGCTTGTATCGAAATTCTGATCCTGTCGACCATATCCCTTACAGAGTGGTCTTTGATGACTGGGGACATGATTTCTACCCTGCCTACTGACTTTGTATCCCTCTCCTGCGGACTTTCCTGGGGGACGGAAGTGCTGGAGGGTAGGCAAGTACAGAATACTATTTTAATGTTTGGTTGTATCATACTTGCCTACTTTTAAAAACTAGTTTCAGGGAGGTTATAGTTGGTAGCAGGATTTTGCACAGCGCCACATTGAGGGGGCGTGTCATGCTCCACTTAAGGGGCGTGTCTAGTTCCATATATGGAGATTGTGAAAAGAGATTGTGAACGTGGCACCTAGAAGCGTGGGTCTGCACTGCTACATCTGAGAGGAACCTTTTAAAATGACTTATATCCAAATGTAGATGATCCCAAAGCAGTTAGTAAGAGCTACTATAGTTGGTAAAGTGCTGGGAAATGGTGCTGCTGATTCAGTGTAAATGTATCTGTCTCTCATTCCATTTCCCCCCAAAACTGTATCAGTGTAATGTGGTCTAGGTGACATGAGGGAGATTGCTAGACTAATGAGGGAGAGAGGGAGATTGCTGCTATGTCAGGGAGTCTCCTGCAGAATGCAGGGGGGGGCAGTAACTATGATGTAACAGTGTTATGTGGGCTAGGTGAAATGAGGGAGATTGCTAGACTAATGAGGGAGAGAGGGAGATTGCTGCTATGTCAGGGAGTCTCCTGCAGAATGCAGGGGGGGGGGTAACTATGATGTAACAGTGTAATGTGGGCTAGGTGAAATGAGGGAGATTGCTAGACTAATGAGGGAGAGAGGGAGAATGATGCTATGTCAGGGAGTCTCCTGCAGAATGATGTAACAGTGTAATGTGGGCTAGGTGAAATGAGGGAGATTGCTAGACTAATGAGGGAGAGAGGGAGATTGCTGCTATTTCAGGAAGTCTCCTACAGAATGCAGGAGGGTATGCATCTATGGGTTTTGTCATAGTTACATGAGGGAGATTGCTAGACTAATCAGGGAGAGAGGGAGAATTCTGCTATTTCAGGGAGTCTCCTGCAGAATGCAGGAGGGGAGGTAACTATGGTGTAACAGTGTAATGTGAGCTAGGTGTATTGAGGGAGATTATTAGACTAATGAGGGAGAGAGGGAGATTGCTGTTATTTCAGGGAGTCTCCTGCAGAATGCAGGAGGGGAGGTAACTATGGATCAACACTTGGTTCTGATCTGCGCTATGTTTGGATCGGTGGCAGCTGGTCCGGTAACTGTGCGCAGCGTCTCAGTACAAGGGGCAGCACTGTATTTATGTCATTGTTTGTGTTACTGCTGGAGCTCCTGGACTGGGAGAGGACCCTAATCTGCTCTGTCTGCAGACAGCAGTCCGTCACCCAAATTCTGCATCGGCCTAAGGTTCTATATACCGAGCCTTGGTGAGAGATGGGCATAGATAAAGTACCAGTTAATTGGCCCCTAACTGTCATTTTTCCAGTCTGTAACTTTCCGCTCCCAAACGCCCCCAACACTACCCACCCCTACTACCACTTGGCTCTTATACTCTAAAGGACATTTTCCAATACTGAGCAGAACATTTCCCCTGCAGACATCTCCTTCAGATATGGCTGATCTGCGGCCCAGCTGTGCAGAGCTGATTGCAGAATCTATGCCCTGGAAAACATTTCCACTGGATTACAGCTTAATGTGCCAGAGTTTTCCCTAATGTGTCAGGTGCTCTGGTGGCCTGGAAGCAGCAGGTAATATCTCAGCATGACTGTAGGCCTCTATATTAGCATTTCTTGCCCAGGCAAGTTGTCACATGATTCTCAGAATGGTCTATTGCGAGCTCACAAGGCTGCGGGGCCGTTAATGCACTTGCTGCATCATAAGCAAAATCTACCTCTATAATATCATTATGGCGCACAGGATGTGAGCCCGGGGAGGCTGCTTTCTGCAAGCCCAATATTGAATTTCTATTTTAAACTTTATTTACAGTCATTTGGAATTTTTATTGCCTAGAACGTTGCTGCTCTTAGGCTCTTATTCAGGTTGACTTGTAAGTCTGCGAATTTCGCAGGCTTGTGAATCCACCATTCGCCGCCCACACAGCTGCGCCCCCCCCCCCACCCACGGTGCTACAATTAGGGTGGCCATTCCCGAGATTGAAATCGGCGGGATCGGCGGCATCCCGGGATTTGGCCACTAAAACGCCGGGATTTCAATCCCGGGATTGGAGTTTCCAATCCCGGGAATTTCGGGATTAGATTGCACATGCGCAGTCTAATGCCGGACAGTGTCTGAACTAGTGTTTAGACGCTGTCCGGCTTCTCCTGTCCCGGGCAGTGCGGCTCTGCGCAGCGTGACGACGTCAGAGGTCACGCTGCGCAGGCCACACAACAGCCTGGCAGTCTGAATCCACGCTGACCTCCCGCCGCGCTGACCTCCCGCCACCTCCGAGAACGCCCACCCACCAAGGCTGATCCCTGTAGCATCGCCCGACGTCCACCCGCCCAGGCTGCATCATCCAACCCACCCACCCAGGCTGCATCAGCCCGGCCGCACCGCACCTGTAAGTAAATATGCGGGTGGCCTGGGCCGGGTTTTTGCATTAGGGAAGCCAATCCCGGGATCCCGGGATTGGGCATTTTTCAATCCCAAGTTCCAGGATTGAAAAAATGCCCCGGGATTGGCTTCCCTATCTACAATACATCCTAAATCTGTCCCTGCACCAGAATGCCATGCCAGGAGGTGGGTGCTCCTCTATCTCAGCATGAGGAGTGACAGCTGGGCAGAATTGCACCACTTATGTGAACGAATGGATTAATATACAGCGGTGAAACCAGCGATGTTCCAGCGGTTTAAGTAACAGCTCTTTAATTTCAACCAGTCTGTAACAAAACAAAATCAATACAATAACACAGCAACATATTGGTAATTATGTACAGCATGGGCCTTTGTGGCAAGTCCAAATTCAACTATTATAATGAACAATCAATGAAATAAGATTCATTTTGGAAAAACAAACACAGACGCATCAGCAAAAAATCCTCATCCTCCCCGACTGATCCAATAAGGAGAACAGTGGAGAATCCGTGGATCGCAGAATCAGTACGGAACACGCACCTCTGTATAAGTGAAGGAAGGGCACATATTTTCAGATAGCCCTGCCGTTCGTAATGAAAAGTAAGCCTGGACTGGCTTTTCAGTTACAAGCTGTCCTCCAAATTCGGGGCGGGTATCAACATGCCTGCGTGTGCAGGGGAATACCCAGCATGTTTATAGCATACTTGCCTAACCTCCAGGAATGGCCGGGAGGGTCCTACAAATCGTACCCCCCTCCCAGCCCCCTGGGGAGGTGGACAAGTCTCCTGCATCAACTGCACAGCCCTGGCTGTCATTTTAGCCCCTCCCCCAATCCACAGACCCGCAAATGAATGTGGCTTGCTGTCATTGGGGGCAGGGCATGGTGACATCAGCCTTGTCTCGCCCCCCCCCCCTTTCACTCCTCTCCGGGCTTCTCCCGGAAAGGAATTATAAAAAGTAGGCAGGTGTGTGACAACATGTGGCCATACCTCCCAACTTTGGCAGCCCAGCGGCGCACCGGAATTTTCGGGGGGGCGTGGCCTATATTTGCGGCTCTCCCGCGAGGCCACGCCCTCATTTTGCCACTATGGGGGCATGACCCAGAGGCTCTGTGAGCCTCTAGCCATGCCCCCAGCCCCCTGGCTGCGGGAATAGACGCTGTGCGCATGCGCACAGCGTTTATTCCCCACTGCTTAGCAGCTGACAGGGGGGACTCCCAACAGCCCCCCACACCGCGGGACACTGCCGCCCGCGGGTGGGACAGGCCCTGATAATCAGGACTGTCCCGCTAAAATCGGGACTGTTGGGAGGTATGTGTGGCGGAGGCAGAGGAGTAATGGCGGGAACAGGAGCCACCAGGGGACTGAGGGCCTTATTCTAGTTCACTCTGACAAAATCCTTCTTAGATGGACAAAACCATGTGCATTGCAGGGGGGCAGATGTAAAATGTGCAGAGACAATTAGATTTGGGTGAGTTATTTTGTTTCTGTGCAGGGTAAATACTGGATGCTTTATTTCTACACTGCAATATAGATCTCACTTTGAAGTAAAACCCCACCCAAATCTAACTCTCTCTGCACATGTTACATCTGCCCCCCTGCAGTGCACATGGTTTTGTCCATCTAAGAAGGATTTTGTCAGAAAGAGTGAACTAGAATAAGGCCCTGAATGAGAACTAGTGTGATACAGTACACAGTCCTGAGCGAATACTCACACTATCGGTTCCGCTGCGCTATAGATCACCTGATTGGATCTCTAACTCAGCAACAGTTTCTGCCTTTTTTATTACTGAATCATTTCCTTTTTTGGGGTCCTTGATTGAAGCGAGAGAGAAATATGCATTTTTCTGTCGCCGGAATAAAATAAACAGCTTAAAAAAACCTGTTCTTCTGATCAAAGGTGGAATAATCACACGTAATGAAATCTGGTTTTAGCTATAAGATGAGAACGCCTCTCCGCACCACAGCAAAGGCAATTATGGTGCGTGCTTCTGCAGCACTCATCCAGTTATTAATTTCTCTGCCGCATCTTCATGCAAAACTTATTTGCTTTTTTTTTTATCCCAATGCAATATTCTGGGGCTGATGCTCACCAGGTTAGCTTGTGTTCTGGAAATGATTACTGATTTGCTTCTGAGAAACATTTCATTTAACACTTATGTCCACAATGCAAGAGACAAACACAATGAATGAATATAGCACTATAGGCGGCGTGTGATGTCAGATGCGGAGCGGGTCCAGCATGCGACATCACAACTCAGGCAGGTCCAGCGTGACATCATAACGTGGCGGACGTCATCATGTCAACCCGCATGCCTATGGCTCCTGTCTTTCCCCTCAGCCACCGCCAGGCAGTCAGTCGTGATTAGACACCTACTACTGACTGCCTGGCAACATTAAAAGTTTTCAACAGGTCCCGCCCACTTAAAAAGTGGGCATGGTCGATTATCCACAGGAGACAGACAATAGTTCAAGACAATGGGGGGCTCTGGTTGGCCGCCTGCTTATATTCCCTGGGGCGGTTGCTTTGCTGATTGGCTGCTGGCTGCAGAAGCAATTAGGACAGCACCAGGAAATACTGTAGGTTTACCTGGCTTTACTTGAATCATGAGATCACTGGGGAACTGGCTGCTGGATAGGTGTGCAGGAGTCAGCTGACTGCAGGTGTCAGGACGGGATGCAGTTACAATCCCGGTGGTCGGAATCCCGAAATCCCGACACTTTCTCCCTCTGTGGGTGTCCACGACACCCATAGAGGGAGAATAAATTAGTGCGCTGAGCATAGCGAGCCCTCAAGGGGGGGCGATCCACGTCCTCCCCTTGTCGGGATTTCGGCGGTCGCGATTCTGGCGTCGGGAATTTGAACGCCGGGATTTAGTACCAATCCCGTCAGGGCAGCGCCCATGTAGCTCCTGACCTGTGAAGAATGCAGGTTGACAAACAGCCACAGACAGCACCGGCGGCCGATCTGCGGCGGACAATACACCAGGGTGCCAGTAAGTGGTGCATGCGAGCAGCGAAATCACCGGGGTTCCTGACAGGGAGCCCCTATTGTGATTGACCATATTGGGATGCCAGGGTTGGTCTTTGACCTCTGACACCCCCCCCCCCCCCCACCAGGATATCGTATGGATCCCCTTGCCATACCCCTGTATGCAGTCCCTCCTTCGGGATACCGGTGTTGGTATTCTGACTCCCTGCAGGGTTTCCTACTTTTAAACTGTCCTCTCCAGGAGAAGACAGCCAGCTAGAAGAAGCAGGGGGCGAGCCGAGAAAGGGCCGGAGCTGGAGGCAGGGCTAACAGTGGGCCCTGTTTAGGGGGGTTGCCATTGCAATAGCATCATTGTGGCCACGCCCCCCCACACGCCGGTATTACAGGCATTTCACAGTGGGGTCAAAATTATGTGATTTGCGTCATCTGAACCCTGCCGAGGGGGGATTGTGAGGGACTTGCACACCTTCCCGGGGGGGCCGGGAGCCGTACCCGATATTCGGGAGCCTCCCGGGCTATTACGGGAGGGGCGGCGAGTATGCCCCCTCCGCCAGTCCCGTATGTATTCCAAAAATTTTTTTAAACAAACCTGCAAATCTGAACAGGTGATTTCATTATCTAGATGGCCAAATTAATCAATAAATAATGTATCAGATACATCCATTACCAAGACAAGCGCCAAAGATCCCACATCAAGCAAACTTTGCTGTAAAGTCGAAAAAAATTGATTCAGACTACAAGATGTGTGAATAGGAAATCATCGGATGAATAATTCATGACCGCAGCGAATTATACTAATAACGTTTCCCTTCATTCCGTCTATGATTATGTAAAGATTCCAACAGAATCATCAGTCCGTGATCGGAGGAGAGGGGACCAAACATGCTACAAGCTGGAACGCGGTCTACGGGCGCATTACGCGTGTCACAAAATGAATAAACGAGATTATGTTTAAAGAGTGTTGGAATTAAAGATTTCTCCTATCTGCAAGTTTCGGTAAATACTGCTATTTGCAAATATATCTGGCGTTTACTTGGATTACATCGGTTCTTTCATGTAACCTGAAATAGTTTCTGTAACCACTTCATTGCATGCAGAAAATGTCATTTCCTGCAAACCACTTTACAAGGGTGATTCAAGTTGGCTCGATAAAGCAGCAAAAATTGCTGATTACTGAGAGCTGAAACGCTGCCCCGCTGAACGCAAACCCCCTGCTTCCCAGGGCTGTATTAAGGGGGGCACAGGGTCGCAGTGCCCCTGGCCACCCCTCTATCTCTATCCTGTGGTTGGCATGTATTTTTCAAAAACATTTTTTTTTTTTTTGCTAAAGGTATTGTGCATGGGAGTGGGGTAGTGCTGCGGCTTCACCTATCTGCCAATGTGACAATGATTAATGGTGCTGAGCATCGGGAGCCAAGGCACACTGACTGCACAAGTGTGCAGTGCATTACTGGGAGTTGACTTAGTCCCATGATACTTTGCACAAGAGGTTAGAGGCTGAGAGGCTTGTGCTGTTCTCTGCTTGGTGGAGCTCAGCATATGCTTCTCAGGCCCATGGAGGACAGCAGCATCGGCCTCATCATGGGAGGGTTTTTAATTAGAGGCAGCACTGAGCCTGTCAGGGCTCCTACAGAGTAAGGTACAGAGGGAGAAACACAGACTTTTCATGTGGTATTTTATATATATGTTTATATTAACCCCCCCCCTCAGTTACCCATTGACCAAGTTTATCCTGCCTTTATTCTGTGTTTTGACAGTGTAATTTTCTCCCGTGCAGTTTGCGGCCAGTAATGACAAGTGGGAGGGGGCCCCCCTGTCTAAAGTGACCCCGGGCCCCCCAAAGGTTTAATCCAGCCCTGCTGCCACAGAATCCTCCGCCCCCCCTGCCCTCCCCACAATGAACAGCCCGGCGAGTGTGTAACTTGCCAAAGCTGTTCAGTGCTGTTCGGTGCTGGGGTTTGCACATGCGCAGAAATGCGCAAAACTCGACTATCGGGGCTGGACGCGAATCTGGATCGCTATGAGCGATAATAATCAGCCCCAACTCTGTTATCGTCCCAGCAAAAGGGCAACAGCCACCATATACTGTGTCTGCATAGGGTTCCAGATTAGAAGGTCGGGTGCTGGATGACTTCTGCACAGTTGGGATTCCCACAGTCAGTACACTGACAGAATCCCGACTGTTAAATGCGCAACAGTCAGGTTCCTGACTTACAGGGGCTATTCTCCCTCGTGGGGCTCCACAACCCCCATAGAGGGAGAACAGAACCTGTGGTGAGTGCAGGGGGCCCGCAAGGTGCTTCTTTGCACTCGCCCCCCCCCCTGTTGGTGAACCGGCAGTCGGGAATCCGATGTTTGTATACTGAGCATCGTAATCCTAACTGTCGGCCCAGCATACTACACCTAGAAGGTCTACAGTGTCTAGATAGACCGTCGATAGGTCGACCCCTATAGGTCAACAGGCAATAGGTCGACACATTGAAAAGGTCAACATGCTCTATGTCGACATTGACAAAAAGTCAACACAAGGAAAGTGTCGATGTGGCAATGGTCAACATAGGAAAATAATGACATGAGTTTAAGAGTGTCTAGGTCAATATTAGTTGACATTTACCCCCAATTACTGTAATAGGTTATGTGGATGGGTACGCTGTGATGAACAGGTGGGTTTTCAATGCCCAATTCAATTGTTTTGGGTGCACATTAATTATTGCTCTGGCACAAGCCCCTGGTTTATCTGTGTTTAGTGGCTAAAGCCCAAATCCATGGGTATTTCACACATTTCTGCTTGCCACCCCTGAAGCCTACAAGCAGAAATGTGGGTGACCACAGCATTTGCCCCGATCAAGCAACAATTGCTCGCACGGGCGTCCATTACTTAGCGCGGCACAAAAAACCCTGTAATTTTCCTCCTATGTAACAATTTTTGGGCGACTGATAAAGTTCACATGAAATATTAGGTTAAATGAATTACGGCCCTTCCCTAACAACTGCAGGCAGATGCTCTGAGGTAAATTCACTAAAGCTTCTAAAAATGTAAAGAGGCGAGATTGCCCATAGCAACCAATCAGATTCTGTCTATCATTTTGTAGGATGCAGTAGAGAGATAATATACAGAATCTGATTGGTTGCTATGGGAAACAGCGCCTCTTATCATTTCAGGGTTTCGAAAATGGACATGGAAAATGAACATGGGTCAATATATACCCATGTCCACCATAGTGTCCTGTGCACGTAATGGGCCTAATTCAGGTTGGCCCGGGAAGCAGCGGTCGTTTGCTGTTTAGCAAGCACCTTAATGCCGCCCCTCGCATGCGTCCGCTAGCAGGAGAAAGCATTCGATGGTCACCGACCATCGAGAAATGATTTCTCCTGCCTTTGGAAATAAAAGTCAGTCTAACCTGGGCGGGTGCTGATGTCATGTGACGTCAGCTGCCCCCCCCCCCACAGGCATTAGCCCGCCCGTGTTCCCAGGGGAATGACCAGTGTTTTAATGGGGACACCCATAAAACTCTGGGCACACCCCTGCTCCGGTGCGGTGCCCAACCCTGGCCCCGCAGCGTACGGCCCGGCCAGTGTGTAACTTGCTAAAACCGTTCACTGCCAGTTTCTTGCACATGCGCAGAAATGCGCCTGCTCAAACCCCGACCATAAGTGATCCTGAACCGGCCCCAATGAGTGTTCCCCTCAACCTCCATTATAGATGATCATCAGAACATCTCAGGCGATGATAAAACTTGGGGCTCTACAGATGATCCAATTCCAGAAAAGATGGTGATTATGGGTTACGGTACAACTGTTAGACCTCACTTACAGTAAGTCGACAGTCATTAGGTCGACCACGGAAGGTCAACATGGGCCAAGGTCGACATGGTTTTAGGTCGACAGTCTTTAGGTCGACATGAGTTTTTCACTGTTTTTTTGCCCAACTGTCGACACAGTCGACATGGACAGAGTTGGAGTTGAATCGCAGCCCCTCGCATCGCTCGAGGTGCCTCGCTACGCTCGGCACACTTTTTTATTCTCCCACCACGCCCTAGAGGATGGTAGGGCATGAAATTCCGCCTGTCGGCACATGTCGGCTCAAAAAAACTGTGAAAAACTCATGTCGACCTAATGAGTGTCGACCTAAAACCATGTCGACCTTGACCCTTGTCGACCTTTAACCCTGTCGACCTTGGCCCATGTCGACCTTCCTTGGTCGACCTAAGTGAGGTCTAATAGATGACCGTTTGCCGTGATTATGATGGTCACAGTGGGTCTATTATTTGTTAATGGCGCAGTTTACAGTAAGTGATTGTGACGAATGTCCCCTGTGTACGCGGATTAGCAGGTACAAACTCTCTTCATCATTACCCTGTGACACCCAGCGGCGGGGGAATCCCTCACCAGGGACACAGTTATGGAAGGAAGTTGGGCATCTTTAAGTGAAGGCGTTACAGCTGCCCAGCCCCTGGGTTCGCTGATAGTTTAACCCATCTGAGTGTTATATAACAACCTGCAATTTTCTCCCGCACCATTGGATGATTAAATAAGCAAGCGGCGCTCTCTACTCTATTCGATCTGAGTGACTGATCCCGGGATTACACGAAAGCCGTCAATCGTGGACTAGAGGGAAAGGAGGGGGGTCTGATAACGCTGCAGCCAGCTCAGAAGTGCTGCTAGGCAGGTATCCTTGCACACAGAAGGTGAACGTTACCGCCATGACAGAGAATAGAGAACGGTTAGCAGAAGTGCGCTGTTGTCCACTAGCATTTGCATATTACCACAGCCGCTGTCCCCCCCCCCCCCCCATTCCTTTTCCGAGGATCCACAATATGCTACAGTCTCTGTATCAGCGTCAAACACATTTATTTACATTATTTATTTATATATCTGGATACTGTCAGGACTCGCGGGTTTTGTGATTCTGTCTGCTGATCAGGAGTTAACAGGCTGACTGGCGGGCAGAAAAAGGCAGGCCTAATGTAAGTCTTTCTCATAGACAAAGTCAATGCATCCACATGTACCTGGAAGTACAGGGTAACAGTCACTGGAGCACAGGTGCCTGGAAGCACGGAGTAGAAGACACTGGAGCACAAGTGCCTGGAAGCACGGAGTAGAAGACACTGGAGCACAGGTGCCTGGAAGCACGGAGTAGAAGACACTGGAGCACAGGTGCCTGGAAGCACGGAGTAGAAGACACTGGAGTACAGGTGCCTGGAAGCACGGAGTTGAAGACACTGGAGCACAGATGCCTGGAAGCACGGAGTAGAAGACACTGTAGCACAGGTGCCTGGAAGCTTCGAGTAGAAGACACTGGAGTACAGGTGCCTGGAAGCACGGAGCAGGAGACACGGGAGCACAGGTGCCTGGAAGCATGGAGCAGGGGCCAATGGAGCACAGGTGCCTGAAATCATGGAGTAGGACCACTGGAGCACAGGTGCCGGAAGCATGGAGTAGGACCACTGGAGCACAGGTGCCGGAAGCACGGAGCAGGTACAGCTTGTGCACTGGTGCCTGGAAGCACGGGATGACTGCAACTGGGGCACAGGTGCGGGTAGCTGAGATCTGCAGCAGTGAAGGTAGTCATAGGTGCCGACACCAAGGCACGCAGGTGCAGGTGGTCACAGATGCAGGAACTGGAGCTCACAGGTGCAGGTGGTCACAGGTGCAGGAGGTCACAGGTGCAGGAGGTCACAGGTGCAGGAACTTGAGCTCACAGGTGCAGGTGGTCACAGGTGCAGGAACTTGAGCTCACAGGTGCAGGTGGTCACAGGTGCAGGAACTAGTACACAGGTGCAGGTGGTCACAGGTGCAGATGGTCACAGGTGCAGGAACTTGAGCTCACAGGTGCAGTTGGTCACAGGTGCATGAACTAGCACACAGGTGCAGGTGGTCAGAGATGCAGGAACTGGAGCACACAGGTGCAGGTGAACGCTGGTGCAGGTACTTGGAAGCATACAGGTGTAAGTGAACGCTGGTGCAGGTACTTGGAAGCACACAGGTGTAAGTGAACGCTGGTGCAGGTACTTGGAAGCACACAGGTGTAGGTGAATGCTGGTGCAGGTACTTGGAATTGTAGCCCCCAGGGACAGGTGGGCGGTACCTTGCTTGGTGCAGTGGCGTTCGGTTCTGCCGCTGTCCTTTGTATCCGGTCCAGAATCTTCTCGCTGCGGTGGGATGGGCGGTACAGACCAGGCGACACAGGTGTAACTTTGACTTTTTATTCTGGGACTGCAACTAGGGGCGCCAGCCTTTGTTTTGCGCCTTCAAACAGGGCGATTACTTCAACATAAATCAGGACAGTACAATATTACAAATATACACACAATCCCGGCACACAGTACTGGGTTTCCACAATGCTTCTGGCAATAATCAATTTCAGCACCTTTTACCTTAAGGGCACTAGTGCACCGATCCTATTCTATATTAGCGGTGTTACTGCCCAACTAATGGGGTCATGCGACTCCTTTTACACTACTTGACTGCGGTAAGTATAAACCGCTTGAACACACGTATAAGGTTGGGTGCAGTATCACCGGCGAATTGAATGAGGTAGAACTTTACACTTTAACTTGCATATACGTTCAAGGCACATAACATTAATATCACAATATCACAATCCTATAATAACACAAAACCCACGTACCCGGGTACTCTTATAACTGAGGCCGGCTAGTCCTGTAAGGGGCCTATGCATAGGACTTAGTGTCTGGGGACAATGCTAGGATCCAAACTCCGCTACCCTGGCAGTCCGCGGGTACCACAATAGGGGCGTTGCTGGTGGGGCGTTAGGCGATGTTGCTGGTGGGGCGTTGGGAGGTGTTGCTTGTGGGGCCCAATGACAGTGGGACAGTTAGGGCCTACAAAGGGGTTGTCCTGGGCTGAGGGGATTTGTACCTGTAGGACGGTGTTAACTCCGGCTGGGAGGCTCAAATTTTCATCGGTCGCAGTGTACCCCTTGGGTACCGCTAGTGTGGGTGCCAGGCGTTGCCACACTCCGCTACACTGCGCCCCCGGCTGTTGGTGGACTGGCTGCTTTAGATGCTACTGCTGGGCTCTGCTGCTCCTGTTCCCTGGCCCTGCGTACCCCACTGCTGGTGGACTGGCTGCTTTAGATGCTACTGCTGGGCTCCGCTGCTGCTGTTCCCAGGCCCTGCGTACCCCACTGCTGGTGGACTGGCTGCTTTAGATGCTACTGCTGGGCTCTGCTGCTCCTGTTCCCTGGCCCTGCGTACCCCACTGCTGGTGGACTGGCTGCTTTAGATGCTACTGCTGGGCTCTGCTGCTCCTGTTCCCTGGCCCTGCGTACCCCACTGCTGGTGGACTGGCTGATTTAGATATTTACTGCTGGGCTCTGGCAGCTTGACTGCAACTGCTGTGTTCTTTTGTACAGTTTGCACGCTGCCTGACTGGCTCCTTCTCTCACAGGCCAGGCTGTCACTCATTACTGGAGTTCTCTGTTGCTCAAGTGTCTGGCAGGTCAGGGGTCACAGGTGCCACGCTGCTGTCTTCCTCTCTCTAGGTTTCCCAGTGTCTTTCAGGCTGCATGGAGAAGTCTCCTCTCCCTGTGCTAGCTGCTAACTTCCTCAATCACGCTGCTGGCTCAGGTCACCTCTGACCTCTCTTCCTGTCACACTCCAGCCTGTCTGTGTTTAACTCTTTAGGTCTGAGCTGTGCCTAGTGCTGGGGTATATTAACCCCTGGTTAACTGGAATGCACAGCACCTATTATTCCACAGTTATGGGGTGTTACAGAATCACACAGGAACAGGTGAAGGTTAACACAGGGAAGCTCAGGAGCGCAGGACGCAGGACACCTCCTAGGGATGAGATAGCCAAGCACTGGCGTTGGCTGGGTCTCAGGTGAGGGATTAAATCCCCAGGGCATGTTCCTGATTGGAGGAGCAGAGAGGTCCAGTGAAAGCCATTGGATGGCTACAGGAAGATGGTGGTGCCCCATAGGACACAGGACACCGCCAATATTGCGCCCGGGAATGGACGCCGGCAGCAGCTAGGCAGGAGGAGACAGACGCAACCGTCGGGACGGAACAGCAGCATTCCCCCGGCCGGTACCAACACGGAGGGAGCGGAGACCCCACATCCGGACCGGTAAGTACCGCTGACCACCTGCGGTCGTGACAGATACATTTATAAAATATTCCCCCCCCCCCATTTCTGTCTCAGCGGATGACTTTCCACTTCTGTTTCATTAATCTGCTTTGGACTTTGGAAAATGTGTGTGTCTATAAAGGAGACTTGCTGTAGTGGCGTTGTATCTCATCGCAGCCGGTTAATGTGTTTGCCGATAGATGGCGTGGCAGTTTCCCAGTTGCGCATGTGTAGTGAACGGCTTCGTCATTCCTGGAAAGTTGTTTTGCGCAGTTGGATGCATGATGGATTCCTATGGATCAGCGCAAAGCACGGTTATCCAGTTTCATGCGCGAAGGCGAGCCTGCTTCACAAATGTATCGCAGGATGATGGCGGTGTACGGAGAGCAGTGTCTCGCATGGATCACCATATTCCGGTGGTGTCAGCGTTATGAGGTGGAAGGCGAAAGAATCAAGCCACGGCCCAGGCAGGCGCATGTGGTCACCTGACTCTTTGTGGAGTGCTGCTGCTTCCTTCGTGTCTCTCTCTCTTTCAGCTTTCTCTAAAACATCTATGTTTCTAATACTGTATGTGATTTACTGCAGCCCTTCAGGGTTCGTTAGATCTTCCTCTATTAGACATGGGAACTGTGTACAGTGATATCTATAAAATACGGCATTTCCAGCTAGTTAGGAAACCTACACAATCTCCCGTTATGTGACCATCTCCCAGGCCTGCAAATGACACCGGCAAATGTTTTTACCATATTCCAAACGGCTATTTACCAGGACGGATTTATGAGAAGACTGCGAATTGCCTGTTTCTATAGCTGCCGGCTCTATGACAGGAAAAATCCAGAGATATCGGCGGTAAATCACACAGAAATGCGCCGGGATGGGTAATAAAGTTCAGTAAGCTATATCCTGTTTTTATAAAGCGTGTTTTAAAGGGAAGCTTAGCAGCACTGCTGAGATTATCTTTCAAAACCAGAGTTTACACAGGAGGATCCAATTCCCAGTCCTCATTTTAAGAGTCTGTCAAGCTGAGGACTTCTATATTACTAGCGGAATGTCACCAAACAACAAAATTACCGCGCACAGCAACTTTGTCCCGGCGGACGGCGCTTAAATGGGGAAACAAATAAGTGTCATTTTTACATAGAGGAATCGATGCTAATCTAGGCTTCTGTCCTGCAAAAAACCTATACTTCTCACCACTCCCTTCTCTTTTCCTCCACTTGTCTCTCCCCCTCTTATGCCAACTTTCTCTTCCCTATCTCCCACTCCTTCCTCCTCTATTTCCCTCTCTGATGTAACACCCTACTCCTTTTTCTGTCCCCTCTTTCTCTTACCCTCTTACTTTCTCTGCTGTCACTCTGATTCAGACCTGTATGCTACGCTGCGCATACTTGCAGCCCACCGAACAGGCCAGCTCCGCCCGCCTACCCACCGAACCCCCCTCCCCTGCTGCCCGCATCTCTTCTCTAGCATGCAAGGGTGATATGTATGAGAACACAGGGTTTGAAGGGGAGAGAATTCATTTGATGGTCTCTGGATCGCACAGAGCAATCCTGAATCAGACCCTGTGGTTTTTAAGCTATTTGTTTAGGGGGAGTATGATGGGGGGAGCAGTGTGTGGAAGCTTTGTTATTTTTTTTTTTTAAATAAAGCTCGTTAGGAGGCGCCATGGTGAATAAATCATTTTTTTTTATTGGCGCTTGATTTTATTATATACATATAAATGTGATTAAAGCTGGCAGAACAGCGTACTACATTGGGATACGCACTGACAGATATATATATACGCGGAAGCTTGAGCTGTACACTGATTGCTGAGTCGTATTTCTGCAGGGCCGAGCTAGCCCTCCACCATTGTTCAGTTGTCACAGTAACAGAACGTCTAGTTAACCAGGACGGTTTATGTTCCCTGCTTGGCTGAATGGGGGAAATAAAGATGTACACAGCAGGAGGCCTTACACAATTTTACCTTTTTTATCGTGTCTTTTATTCTTACATTCCAGAAGTATAACATGGAAGCCAATGGCCCAATCCATCCGGCATAATGAGTTCCATCTCTCTATTCTGCAGACGGCTGCCCAGGAATTTCCTTTTAATGGTAAGTCTGGTGTACAGAGAATGCAACAGCGGAACAAATGTCCCTCTGAGATATTTGATGTTATAGATTCAGAAGTGTGAGCGGTTTGGTCTTTTAACTGTTTCTTGTATATTATCGGAAGATACCCTCCTGCTACATCAATTATATACAAAGGGTACAAAAATCTCCAAGCAGAATTTAGGGAAGGAATTATTTTTATTTCATTTTTTCTTCTCGTACGTCTAGTACGTTCTGTATATCTCATACTTCATGATAAATCTCAATAGACCCTAATAAATATATTGCTCGTTCCATTAAATGGGCGACAAAAATCACACTTCAAAAATCCCATCCAGATGTTTTCTCATTAAAAACATCAAAATCACAAATGTAATAGGGAGCAATTTTTCAAATCTCACCCTAAACATTACCAAAAATCACAAAAAAAAACAGACCTGGTTCTGGCAGGTGAATTTGATAGAACCATGCACAGATCAGTTAGATCGGAGCGTGGTTCTGTCCAAAAAGGTGTTTTAAAGTAAAAAAAAAATACAATGGTGCACTTTTGAGTTTGTGATCCTCACTGAATAACCCCCACAGGGCTTAATTCAGTATACATTGCTAATCAGAGAAAACACAGGGGACTGCCAGCAAAAACCTGCCGCACAGAAGGATAGAATAATCCCATCTTTTGGTCCTGCTGACTCAGGACACACCCACGGGGCGTGGCCTATGAAAATGGGGCGTGGCCTCATTGCATGACACATCGTAAGGACGCGCCCCTGTTCTACGCCGCTCTGCGTGGCTGAATAGACACTGTGCGCATGCGGTCAGTGTTATGCGAAGGGGACCCCTGCCGGACCCTAACTCCGTTGCCTCAGACAGGAGTCGGCAGCTGTGTGCAGAGCTAGGCTTCACCTGGGCCCGTCTCGGCTGGGGAGCGAGTTAGGCCCGCTCCGCTCCGCTACAGGCAGGTCTTAAGGGTGGACAACACCTGCTGCCGAGACCAGGAGAGTGCAAGGGCAAAGCTAACTACACCTACAGAAGGCAGGGGGACCCCGGACGCCTGGCGTGTACTAAACGTAACAATACGTGAAGATGGTAATAAATGTAAATGGTGAACAAGGGAGCAACAATGCTACAAAGATGGGATAATATCACAACAACTGAGGGCAACAATGCTGAAGATGGAATATAAAGATCAAAGATATAACTGGCAGCAATGCTTCTAACCAGGTGGAATATGGAGCTAGAAAGCACTGGCAACCAGGTCCTCTGATGACACTTATCTGTAGCCGGACACAGGCAAACGGGACACGGCACGAGGAACAGGACGAGGCACGACACAGAACGGGAAGGCACAGTACTGTAGAGTACTTCTGGAACCAGGAACACCAAGGCACACTAAGGTATGACCAAAGCTATAACCGGCGTCTGTTCCCAGCAGACGCCAGCTATTTATTTGAATCTGCCGCCTGTGATTGTGCTGACGTCAGCTGAGCTGACGCCGCACGCTGCTGGGAGACTCGAGAGCGTTGCCCAGCAACGCCCCGACGTCCAGCAGCCGGAACCACGGAGCCGGAAGCTCGGGGCGTTGCTAGGCAACGCCCCCGACGCTCCCCCGGCGCTCCATCTCCGCCGCCCGTCCCGGACGTGACATCACGCAGAGGCGCTCTGGGACGGCGGCGGCTGACAGTACCCCCCCTTGAGGAGAGGTCAACCGACCTCCAAATCCTGGCTTCAACGGATTTTGCTTATGAAATAATTCTTTTAAAGATGGAGCGTGAAGGTCCTTGTCCGGGACCCAGGACCTTTCCTCAGGTCCATAGCCCTTCCAATGGACTAGAAAGAACAAACGCCCGCGAGTGATTCTCGAATCAAGAATACTATCGATCACAAACTCCTTGATGCCTTGACGAATTACTGGGGCCGGCCTGTAAGCACGTGGCCGATGGGCAGGTTTAAGCAATGAGGCATGGAACGTGGGATTGACCTTCAAAGAGCGTGGAATCTGGAGTCGAAAGGCCACAGGATTGATCCTCCTAATGATCCTGTAGGGACCGATAAAGCGAGGACCCAACTTCTTGGATGCCTGATGGATATTAATATTCCTGGTGGATAGCCACACCCAGTCTCCGACTTTAAACGAACAAGGTCTCCTGTGACGGTCGGAGAAGCGCTTTGCGGCCGTGGTCGCAGAGAGGAGAGCCCTACGGACCATAGCCCAGATACTTCTCCTACTGGTCACCCACCTCGAATTACCTGTTCTGGCGGGAACAGGATCAAACGAATTGGCCCGAGGGTGGAAACCATAGTTACACAAAAATGGAGACATTTTGGTGGCAGAATGCCAGCCATTGTTGTAGGCAAACTCTGCGAATGGCAGATTTTCCACCCAATCCTGTTGGGACTTTGATACGTAACACCGCAGGAACTGCTCGAGTGTCTGATTCACACGTTCCGTCTGCCCATTAGATTGTGGATGATAGGCCGAAGATGGACTGAGCTTAATCTGTAACGCAGAACAAATAGACCTCCAAAACTTGGCCACAAATTGAACGCCCCTATCTGAGACGATATCAGTAGGAAGACCATGCAAGCGAAAAATGTGGCATAAAAACAAAGAGGCCAACCTTTCCGCGGAAGGTAAACCAGTCAAGGGGACAAAATGTGCCATCTTACTGAATCGGTCTACCACCACCCAGATGGAATCACAACCCCTGGATAATGGTAAATCAGTTATAAAATCCATGGAAATGTGTGACCATGGCCTCCGGGATATTGACAAGGGAACCAACTGACCAATGGGCGAAGAACGGGGAGTCTTATTCCTGGCACAAACGTCGCAGGCAGATACCCATACCTTGACATCCTTCCTCATGGTGGACCACCAGACAGCTCTTGATAACAAAGATAACGTTTTATCACTGCCGGGATGACCCGCTGATTTACATTGATGAAACTCCAAAAAAATTTTTTTGCGGAGCTCAAAAGGTACAAAGGCCCTTATTCTGATTGATGCGGACTTTACCGCGTACTTACGGATCGCGTCTTTATGACGTCTGCGCATGCGTGGAGAACGCTACGCGCATGTGCCACGCCTTGACTCGGTACCAGTTCGGCCAAATCCCGTCCAAAACTGTTCACCGCTATCAGTCGGGAAATAGGGGCGTATTATGGGCGTCATGCGGAATGACACATGGGCGTAGTTTCAAAGTGGGCAAAACGGGGCGGAAACATGGGCGGACACGGGGGAGTACACTTATGTTGGGGGGCGTACATTCGGAAACCACTCCGAATGCACGCGATGAAAAAAGGGCAGAAATGTGCGGTGTCCACAAGTGTACTATTGCTTTGCGGACACCACTCGTTCATGCGGTAGGCGAACGTACGCCTAATGACTACAACCATTAACACCTGAACCCAATAGAATCTACTCCTTTACTCATTACTCACTAATAGGACGCTTGTCAGTGCTTTAATTGAAACCATTGCTGCTTCAAGGAACCCGTACTAAACACCCACATATGCTGTACTTGTCAGACACTTTCAAACTGCTAACAATGGACATGACAGAATATTAATACTAGCAATACACATGTGTATTTGACATGTACTCATGAAACCACACATTTTGGGTAAAGTAAACACATTTATTTATATTCATGTCACAGTCAATGGCAGTGTGATGCAATGACCATAAAATAATACATACAAACAATAAACAACATGGCAGGAATGCCGCAAAATAAATAATAATACAAAACAAATATAATTGCACACAGATGGACTCCAGCACCTCCTATGTGCCACTGCACATGCAGCCAGTGGGAAATGATGAGGCTGCTGGCCCTTCTACAGCAGGGCAAGCTGCACCTGACCATTCAACAGCAGGGCACCCTACACCTGGCCCTTCTGCAGCAGGCCAACCTGCAGCTGGCTCATATGCACCATCAGCAGAATCATTTGGAACACAACCGGGGACTTCACAAGATAGTACCATGGCCATCACTTCAAGTACAGCTGACAGTAATGCCAGGCAAAAGAGGGCAACAGGGGAACCACAAAGGACATATGAAGCAAGGCCTCAGCTGGTTCCCCTCAGCACGTGATTGGACACAAGAAGCTGACACACACAGCACAATGGAAGATTTGGGAACACATAACGGCAGAGATTAATGCAGCCACAAGTTCATTTCCGACCACGTTTGGCCTTGGTAGGCTCCTTGGCCTGTGCAGCAGCTCTTCGGGGACGGCCAGATGCTGGGGCAGGTGGAGCAGATGATGTGGAGGGGTTGGCTGGTCTACCCCTCCTGCCAGCAGGGAGTGTTGCCGCTGGTAATGCACCAGAAACGGATGCCATTAGGACCCTGTTGCTGGTAACCAGCTCCACCATAAGCTCATTATGGTGGAGGAGGAGATCATTTTGGCGGGTGGCTTGCTCGGCCAGCACCTGAGCACTTGCAGCCATGGCCTGCATGCTCGCAGCCATGGACTGCTGGGTGCTGACCAAGCTCGCCAGGATCTCCTCGGTCCTACGCACCCGTTCTGATGCCAAGTCTCCCTGCTGGTTGATGTCCCCAAGCACCTCGGCCAAGGCGGCCAAATCGGCTTGGCCCGATGCCTGCTGCTGCACAGGCCTACCTCTGGGGCCAGGTGGCACGGACTCCTCCACCTCCTGAACAGAGTCGTCACCAAGCGGTGGGGTGTCTGTGGGCAAAGATAAACACAATTAGGAGACATTCTACGATAATTACTTGCACAAGTTTATGGCATGACCAATATTTACCTTCCAGAAAAGACGCAAACACTTCAGCTGGGGCCTCGCTATCCATAGTGCTCACCCCCCGGATCTCCTCAACTGATATGCAGCTCTCGGCCATCACCTCCAGGGGGGTGAGCTCTAGCCCTGATGGCATGGGGCCGGCCCCAGATGTCTGGCTGTGGTCCCACCGCTTGGTCAGCTTCCTCTTCAGGTTGGTTTTGAAGTCCTGCCACCTGCAATGTAAGTTGACATATTAATACATGTCACTCCCAATGTTAGCTGTTGCAGCCATTGCTCTGTGCTACATATTACAACATGTGATTATTGTCCCATATATAATATTACATGCAACTATGATATCAACCGTTACAATACACATTCACAATCACCGTACTCTAACTCACAATGAAATTACATGGCAATAATGTATGTGTATCGTAACAACCTCACGGGCCATTTGCTAAATGCATCTAAGCATCAATTCAATCATTACTTGGCTATTACTGGCCACATGTATCACAAAACAACTTGCCTCTTCTTCACATGGTCCGTCTCCCGAACTTGTGGCGCTACTTCATTAATCTCTGCCGTTATCTGTTCCCAAATCTTCCATCTGCGTGTGTGTGTCAGCCTCTCGGATGGACACTCTATCCAATCACGTGCTCGGGGAACCAGGATGGCCAGCTCCTGTGCTTCATATGCCTTATTTTTTTTGGGTGGTTCCGCTGTTGCACTGGCTCGCCCCTTGCCACGTCCCTGGCCACGCCCCCTGGCACCAGTCGCTGCACTTGAAGTGCTGGCCATGGTACTACCTTGTGAAGTCCCCTGTTGTGTTCCAAACAATTCTGCTGATGGTGGATATGAGCCAGCTGCAGGTTGGCCTGCTGCAGAAGGGCCAGGTGTAGGTTGCCCTGCTGTAGAATGGTCAGGTGCAGGTTCCCCTGCTG
Organism: Crinia signifera; assembly: GCF_055691185.1. Lineage (NCBI taxonomy): Eukaryota > Metazoa > Chordata > Amphibia > Anura > Myobatrachidae > Crinia > Crinia signifera. Next base: position 25,027,854 of record NC_139225.1, read on the forward strand.
GAGAAGGGCCAGCAGCCTCCTCATTACCCACTGTCCGCATGTGCAGTGGCACATAGGTGGTGCTGGAGTCCATCTGGTCAAATAGTTGCTGCAGCACTGGGTCCACCTCTGGTTGGGATCCAGACATGTTAGCAACAACATTGTCACCTTCTAATACACCTTTATATACTGTTTGTGTAATCTGTTTGGCGGACATCAGCGGCAGCTGCGTTCCGTGCGTGAGCGTACGTCGCTGGTTTTTCGCGCCGCATACGGTGGCGGAAATTCCATTGTGTAAAACCTGGCGAAAGTTCGACATGAAATACTGGTCACCAATGCTAACATTGCATAGAATCTTCTGATACACCTGTGACTATTGCTCAATACACATGCTATTTGCTAGCATGACATGACATTTCATTCATGACTACTGTGGTATTGTGGCGTTTTAGTGCAAGCTAAAAGTAGCCCATTCCCTTAGAGAATCCAGGCCACAAGTCATGCAATACTCATCTCTACTGTTATAGACCACACATGTGAGAGCCCTATAAATAATGTCTTCCTGCTAGAATCATTTGTCTTCAGATCTGGACTTGTCAGGGTCTAAGGTAAGCTCTTCCATGCTCCTTGTAGATATGATATCCATTAACAATGTAAGTGTATGAATGTATGCACTATTGCCTCACTGACTACAGATTGTTGGGCCAGCAAAGTGGTGTATTATTATTGCAACATGTCAAATGTTCACTATTTCACTCACAGGGCTTAAACCTGTGTGGGTTCATCTATTGCAGGACAACATGTCCCAGCAATAGATGAAATGTGTCATAGTACATGATGTCGGCAAAAAATGCTGACACCTTTATCTGTGTGTTTTGGACGGTGTGTATTGAGTTCATATTATTGTGTCATCATTAGAGAGTCAAATGGATCTGCGGGATTTCATGGGGCGGCCATCTATTGTACGTATTGAAGGCTACAAATCTATTTGTAGTGGGATATGGCCATTATGTGCATAGGTGCATCAGTATTTATGTTCATTTCTTTATAGGTTGCAGAAGCTATTATGCGCTACATGGAGAGGAGGCTAAGGGCACTTGCGGCTCTCCCCACTCGTCGGCCAAGGAGGCCAGGACGTGCTAGAATCTATCGCACACGGGTGACTCTGTTTGCTATGCCCGATGATGAGGTACTTACTAGGTACCGGTTACCGCCACATGTCATTCTGGATCTGCTCACCTTAATTCAGAGCGATCTGGAACCTCTACACGGGATCACGACAGCAATTCCGCCTCACACACAGCTGCTGGCGGTGTTGCATTTCTGCGCCTCAGGATCATTCCAACAAGTAGTGGCAGTACTTGCTGGAATATCTCAGCCGGCCTTCTGCCGAATCCTGAGGCGTGTGACGTCGGCCATGTTCAGGCGCAAGGGGCACTTCATGGCCATGACATTTGCCACCGAGACCCTGCGCAGAAGCCAGCAGGCCTTCCATCAAATTGCTGGCTTCCCTAATGTGATAGGGGCTGTGGATGGCACCCATGTACCATTTGTGCCTCCATCTCGAAGTGAGAAGATATATAGGAACCGCAAATTGTTCCACTCACTGAACGTGATGGTGGTATGTGGCCCATCCATGGAGATTCTCGCCTTCAACTCGAAGTTTCCCGGAAGTGCCCATGACTCTCATGTCATCCGACAAACCGGGATATGGCATAGACTCCAAGAGCTGGAAGGCCGTGATGCGTGGGTTCTGGGTGACTCCGGTTACCCATGTACGCCCTGGCTACTTACGCCGTACAGCTACCCAGCACCGGGCCCACAGGAGGCATTCAATCGGGCGCATGTTGCCACCAGGCAAGTGGTGGAGCGCTCAATTGGGCTTTTAAAAGGTCGATTTAGAGTGCTCCACCGCACTGGTGGTGACTTACAATATGCGCCTGAAATGGTGTCGAGGATCGTGGGCCTGTGTATATTTTTCCACAACATTGCTGTGCGGCGTGAGATACCCTTTGATGAGTGGGAGGTACCATCTGAGCCGCAAGATCCGCCCATGCGCCCATCCCGCGCCCCTGAATGCCGGAGGGGATACCAGCTGCGGGACTCTGTGGCGCAAAGATACTTCAGGTACATGTTATTGAGTTGACAGAACACACCAATTATTGTACAAATCACCCCTTCAAATAAGTACAGTGTGTTAGTTGTCAGTGTTACAACACGAAAATTAGCCAGCCTGCCCTCCTAATGGCAAAGAAATAGGAGATATTTATCATATGTGCTTAGTTTGGGGGGAAGTTCAATATAGGTGCTAATTATTATACCTTGGACAAGGGATCTTATGTGTTTGTTATATCTTCATTATTGTAGTTGATACTATCCCTGATGACTGGTGAGTACATTGATTTATTCTATCATGTGTTGGGGATTATTTCCTGTGTTGATGTATGATTTGTTTGCATATATAGATATATATCTATATATGATGTTGGAATTTATTCACATGTTTCAACATTTCAAGGAGCATGCAGGCAGGCAGGCAGGCAGGCAGGCAGGGCTGGTGTATAATGCTGGTTTCAGGATACCTGCAAGTGTGTGTATGTGTCTTTTACACATAAATGTACGCATACACATATATGCATAGAGTAAGTAATGCTAACTACAGCTATGCCTTGCTAAGCTATAGCACGCGTTGCTTGGCGGAGCGCGGCCTTATTGGATTTGCTAAGGGCATACACACTGTGTTTTATATATATCAGATTTGTTCATTGGCATACATCAACACTACGGTTTTGAAGGCATGCGAATTTTTCACCATTTGTGTTGGCGCAGAGACGCTGTTAATGTAAAAATGAACAATAAAGTTATTATCACAAATAACTGTGATCAACCAATGCCACCACCTGATTGGTTGATAGATGCCATTGTCAACATGGCGGAGACACGAAGGGCAGAACCCTTCACGCATGAGGAGCTCAAGGTTCTTGTCTCCGTCATGGAGACAAGGCTGGGCCGTGCGGGGCCCTTCATAACAAACCGCCATAAGCGGAGGGCGTACAGAGCGGCAGGGCGCCGAATTTACGCCCGCACTCGGGTGCGGAGGTCCCTCGGGCAGCTGGAGAGGCGGTGGTCGGACCTCCGCAGGCGCCAGCCCCAGCTGCTCACACAAATAAGGGGCGAAATTGCTGAATGTGAGTATTTTAGCTATGAAATTTCGCACTTACAACATAGCATATATAAGCAATAAAATGTGTCTCATGATAAGTGGGTGTCCATGGGTTTAAAAGTCCATAGACTCTTATGTGTGCTTCTTCCTGGTTAACATGCAGTCATGTGCCTTTTATATGTCATGCCATAGCATTGAGGATTCTGATGCATACAATGTGCCCAATCTAATATGTGTTACACATTGATAAATGCCTGGGTTGTAATGTGTGACCAAATGACTAACAATCACATAATAATTTAAATGTCACAATTTGGAGTCCATTAACAGTAAGGAGCTACTTTCCTGCATCGTTTGCCATCATTATCACCCTTCCATGTATGTCTTGTTATGGATGAATAAATGTGCCCCAATGAGCCGACATTGACCATGATGTTTTTTTCTACCACACAGCACGAGCCCGAGCCCGACAGGCCCGTGAACAGGCGGAGGCAGGCCTGGCCCAGGACGAGGCCCAAGACCCCCAGGAGGAGGTGGCGGCAAGGGTGGAAGAGGAGGAAGTGGAGGAGGAGCAAATGGTGGAGGAGGAGGTGGTGCGTGAGGAGGTGGAGGAGGAGGAGGTGGAAGAGGAGTTTGTGGCGGAGGAGGAGGTGTTGGTGGCGGAGGAGGAGGTGGAGGAGGAGGTGCTGGTGGTGGTGGAGGAGGAGGTGGAGGAGGAGTTGGAGGAGGAGGTGGAGGAGTTGGAGGAGGAGGTGGAGGAGTTGGAGGAGGAGGTGGAGGAGTTGGAGGAGGAGGTGGAGGAGGAGTTGGAGGAGGAGGTTGTTGTGGTCGAGGAGATGGCGGAGGAGGGGGCTGAGGAGGCCACGGTTGCCCCGGACACATCAAGTTCCGAGGGGGAGGAGGCGTGCCAGGCACCGGACTCGCCGCAGATCGGTATGTTTACATAATGCATCATTCATGAAGTAGTTGTACTGGTATATGTTATGTAGCACTGTTGATTAAAAATTTTGGGCACATACTAATCATATAGACCCCAAAGTGGGTAGCTACAGATACAGGTACGGGTTAGATGGGGAGTCCAAGGCATCACTTTCATCCAGGACACCTCTCAATTACACAGGTTTGTGGGATGGGTTGGAGGTCCATTTGGACTGCCACATAACCGTTGTAGTTAAACAGGATCCAGGAGTAAAGGGATGAGTGGATCATTTGTGGATTAAAATCACCTGCTGCAAGCGTAGATTATGACCCATCAAATAGTGGCATCGATATTGTTGGTGAATGTTATTTATAAACTGTAGGATGTATGCTCGAAATGGAGTATGGGCCGGCCTACCTTGGAATGGCGTCACAAGTTGGCAGTGTCCCCGGAGCCTCCTCTACCTAAACCCCCCCTGTAGTTCTGATTTATTTTTGTCACTCACAGAATTGTAGGTTGGTTTAGACAGAATTATGATTTAGAGGATGTGTATTGTGCATTCCTGACATTTGCATAACTCCCATGCCACCAACCATCACTGAACTTAGATTGAGCAGATTGTGACAAGTTGTTATTGACGTAGGCCATGACCTGCTTGACATTGGTTAGTCATGGGTGGGTTGTGACTGAGAAGAAACAATATGACTGTTATGTCTTCTGCAGAGTTAAGGGTCGAGGGCAAAATAGACAGTATGTAGTAAATAAGTTTGCATGTATGTATATATGTATGTGTCATATATATTTATCTATGTGTGTCTCTATCTCTCTACATAGATAGATATATATCTCTATATATATATATATATACACACATGTCACCTAGCATTTGTGCAATTTATGTCGTAGTATGTGAAATGTATGCATGAATAACATGACTAATTTTTGCCCCTTTGACATGCCCACAGATGACACCACACCGGCAGATGAGGGGGTGCGTGGGGCCCTCCTGCGAGCAGAGCACCATCTCCGGCTCCTTCAAGCCGACTTGCAGGACCTAAAAGACCTGCTCATTTAATGTTTCCTTTTTTTTTTTTTTACATTATGTTAAATAGATATTTTAATAAATTCTTTATGCAAGTTCACAGTTGTTGGTTTTATTAGCACTTTAAATAGTATATGTGTAGAATGTTTATAATGTTTGACACAGGGTGTAATAGAAACCATTGCACTTACATTGCTGTAAGGGTTAATGTGTGCTATGCATGTGTTAGGCATGCTTGTAAGGATATATTGGAATCTAATTGATTCCAATTACAAATAAGCTGTTTTTTATGAGGGTAGGTAATTGAATAAGTGGGTCATGTGATGTATTGCAGAAGATACTTCATAGTGGGTTGTTTGGCGGAAATCCTCCGCTTACGTGCGGTAGCACCGCTTGGCTCCCGTTCGGATGCGGTATTCCCGAGCATACTCTGTAATACTCTGTAATACCGTGCCGAATCGGAGTGTTTCTCCCGCACACGCATGATTTGTATGTCGTCCGTAAACACGCCCTGTTCTTAAAGAGTGAGTCCGTCCGAATGCGGAGGACACGTGGGCGTTTCTACGGACGATGGCCGCATGCGGAAAAACACCGTGGCGTGCGGACCGCTCCGTAAGAATGCGGGAATTTCCGCACAGATCAGAATAAGGGCCAAAGAGTCTACCTTCTGGCACGGCCTTCGGAGCCGAAGCTTGTGCCAACATGACTTGATCCATAAGGCTATGAGTAACCCCAGCAATAATACAAGAGGCAGGAATAATAGACTCTGGTTGTAAATGCGGTTCTTGGACAGCGGAAAAACTTCTTGAAAGAGCATCGGCAACGACATTTTTTGACCCTGGCCTATAAGTAATAATGAAATTAAATCGGGCAAAAAATAATGTCCACCTAGCCTGCCTAGCATTGACTCTCTTGGCTGATTGGAGATATGCCAGATTTTTATGATCCGTTATGATGGTAACCTGGAACCTAGCCCCCTCCAGCCAATGTCGCCATTCCTCTAAGGCTGCTTTAATGGCGAGAAGCTCCCGATTGCCGACATCATAATTACATTCCGCTGAGGAAAATTTCCGAGAAAAAAAAGCACAAGGATGTAAGAACCCATCCTGCCTATCCACCTGTGAGAGGACTGCCCCAATCCCTACTTCTGAGGCATCAACTTCCATGACAAAGGGTAATTCAGGATTGGGATGCCTCAAAACCCCGGCGGAAAGAAAGGCTGCCTTCAACTTAATAAAGGCGTTAACAGCGGCATCGGACCAGACTGAAGGATTGGCGTCCTTTTTGGTTAATGCAACAATGGGGGCTACAATATCAGAGAAGAATGGAATAAATCTTCTATAATAGTTAGCAAAGCCCAAGAACCTCTGAGTGGATTTAAGGTTAGATGGTTGAACCCAATCCTTAATGGCCTGAAGCTTTACTGGGTCCATTTGAAAACCCCGAGGGGAAATAATGTAACCCAGGAAAGAAATGCTCTCCACCTCGAACTCGCATTTCTCCAACTTGGCATACAAATTGTTCTCCCTCAATTTTTTTAGAACTGCGCATACATGCAAGCGGTGCTGCTCCAGTGATGGGGAGAAGATCAAAATATCATCCAGATATACTACGACAAAAACCCCCAGAAACTCCCTCAAGACGTCATTAATAAAATCCTGGAACACTGCAGGTGCATTAGCGAGACCAAAGGGCATAACCAAATACTCATAATGTCCCGAATGCGTATTAAACGCAGTTTTCCACTCATCACCGGCTTTAATGCGGATTAAATTGTACGCCCCTCTCAAATCAATTTTAGAAAAAATGGATGCCTTACGAAGCTGATCAAAGAGTACAGATATGAGTGGAAGAGGATACGAATTTTTTACTGTAATGGCATTGAGCTGTCTAAAATCAATGCACGGGCGAAGGGAGCCGTCCTTTTTCCCCACGAAAAAAAACCCGGCTCCGACGGGTGATTTTGAGGGCCTAATGAACCCTTTCTTAAGGTTTTCCTCAATATACTCCTCCATCGCCTTCTCCTCAGGAAGGGATAAGGAGTATAGTCGCCCCTTGGGAAGTTTGGCCTCAGGAATGAGATTAATGGCACAATCATATGGTCTATGAGGGGGCAAGACGTCTGCTTCTTTTTTGGAAAACACATCGGAAAATGACAAATAAGGTTCAGGTAACCCAGAAACTGAGGGAGTCACCATGCGGACTGGCAGGGCTAGACAATTATGAGAACATTGCTCACCCCAACTTACAAGTTCCCCTGACTGCCAATCAAAATGTGGGTTGTGTAGTTTAAGCCAAGGTAATCCCAGCACTACGGGTGTAACAGGACTATGAAAAATAAAAAAGGATAAGAGCTCGGAATGGGTAACCCCAACCTGGACCTGTAGGGGAACGGTGCGCTGTGTAATAACTCCATTGGGCAAACGGTTGCCATCTAAGCCATACACCGAAATCTCTGGAGATACTGGTATGAGGGAAATCCCCAGTTCTTTGGCTAACTGGGAGTCCAGAAAATTACCCGCAGCCCCACAATCAATAAATGCCTGGCCATCCCACCTATGAATTTCAGAACAAATACATATGGGGATTAATAAAAAATTACTGGGAGATATAAGAGGTAGGCCTGATAGGATGTCTCCCCGCATCCTCAGGCCTTGGCGTTTCCCGGGCGCTCAGGACAAGCATTTACCAAGTGTCCCCGGATCCCGCAGTATAAACAGAGGCCCTGAGCACGCCGTCTTGCCTTCTCCTGCGGAGATAAGCGAGCTGCGCCCAACTGCATAGGTTCCCCAAGGTCAACAGCAGAATCCTCGGGGACACTGGGCAATGGCACCAATCCTGCCCCTCGCTCCGAGCGTCTCTCACGGAGCCGGCGATCCACCCTGATAACCAGCTGCATGAGATCGTCCAAGGACATTGGTGTGGGATACTGCACCAAGGAGTCTTTTATTTGGTCAGACAGCCCAACCCTAAATTGGGAGCGTAAAGCTGGATCATTCCACCCTGAATCATTAGCGTATCGCCGGAATTCAGAGCAATAGGCCTCTGCCACCTGGCGACCCTGTTTGAGAGATCTAAGGTGAGCTTCTGCTGCGGCTGCCTTATCTGGGTCATCATACAAAATCCCCATTGCCTGGAAAAAAGACTCCACGGACCGGAGAGCCGGACTGTCTGACTTCAGCCCAAATGCCCACGTCTGTGGATCCCCCTGGAGGAGGGAAATAACCAACCCCACTCTCTGTATTTCAGACCCGGAGGACAGGGGCCGTAACCGAAAATATAATTTACAGCTCTCCTTAAAATTAAAGAACTGATGTCTATCCCCAGTGAACCGATCAGGAAGGCTCATTTTGGGTTCTTTAACAGCCATACCTGTTGCAGGAGCTGCTCTACGAACCTCCTCCTGAGACTCAACTCTGAGAGTAAGATCCTGCAACTGCTGAGTGAGGTGGTGTAACTGTTCAGCAAAAACCTGGGCCGGAACCCCCGCATTGGGATCCATGCTAAACCAAGAAATACACAACCACTGTAAAGGTAATATGGTTGTGTTACAATTTTTATCTGGCCGGTTATAATGTTATGCGAAGGGGACCCCTGCCGGACCCTAACTCCGTTGCCTCAGACAGGAGTCGGCAGCTGTGTGCAGAGCTAGGCTTCACCTGGGCCCGTCTCGGCTGGGGAGCGAGTTAGGCCCGCTCCGCTCCGCTACAGGCAGGTCTTAAGGGTGGACAACACCTGCTGCCGAGGCCAGGAGAGTGCAAGGGCAAAGCTAACTACACCTACAGAAGGCAGGGGGACCCCGGACGCCTGGCGTGTACTAAACGTAACAATACGTGAAGATGGTAATAAATGTAAATGGTGAACAAGGGAGCAACAATGCTACAAAGATGGGATAATATCACAACAACTGAGGGCAACAATGCCGAAGATGGAATATAAAGATCAAAGATATAACTGGCAGCAATGCTTCTAACCAGGTGGAATATGGAGCTAGAAAGCACTGGCAACCAGGTCCTCTGATGACACTTATCTGTAGCCGGACACAGGCAAACGGGACACGGCACGAGGAACAGGATGAGGCACGACACAGAACGGGAAGGCACAGTACTGTAGAGTACTTCTGGAACCAGGAACACCAAGGCACACTAAGGTATGACCAAAGCTATAACCGGCGTCTGTTCCCAGCAGACGCCAGCTATTTATTTGAATCTGCCGCCTGTGATTGTGCTGACGTCAGCTGCGCTGACGCCGCACGCTGCTGGGAGACTCGAGAGCGTTGCCCAGCAACGCCCCGACGTCCAGCAGCCGGAACCACGGAGCCGGAAGCTCGGGGCGTTGCTAGGCAACGCCCCCGACGCTCCCCCGGCGCTCCCCCGGCGCTCCATCTCCGCCGCCCGTCCCGGACGTGACATCACGCAGAGGCGCTCTGGGACGGCGGCGGCTGACAGTCAGCATCTATTCTCTTCAGACTTGGGGGACTCCAAGCTGCCCCCCCGCCCCTGGGCATCCCTGTATTTTTTTCAAAAACACTCAGAAAACGTCATATTTCCACCCAGAAATCAAACGGCGATTGCTAAGAATTTGCATTTTCATTGGCAATGTGCTTTCTGGTATGCGCAATGTGAACGCTGTCGGATGATAATAGCTCAATTTGCATTTTCTCAAATTAGCGGTTCATGCTGAATACTGGGCCAGGTACAGTGACTGTGCAGTGTGTTGTCTGCCACCCAGCAACTACCCAATCTGCCGCGTGCACAATTCCTGACCGGACAATTCCTGACAGAAAAAAAACATGAAATGAGCCGCATATAACCGCCCAGATTAATAGAAGCGCCTGGGCTCAGATTTCAGTATCATCAATTCCGAGTAGTTTTTCTGGACTTGTTAAATATTCATTGATGCTGGCACTAGATAAATCCCAGTCGGCCTCTGGAGAATTAGGGAATGTAGGTAATTATTAGACAAAAGCCTGTAGCAGAATTCTTCATCATATCCTCAGTGAGCATCAACTGTGCTGCTTAAAATAGCTGAAATAAGTATTCTCCAGCAGCAGGCTGTGTATGTGTGATAATTAGCTGTGGTTGTGGGAACCATCTCTCTCATTACACAGGTGTGTTACAAAGCGCTGATGTGGCGGTTGTGGTATTATTAATGACAATACACTGTTAATTATCTTTGCAAGAGAGACACAGAATGAGAACACATGTAGAAGGTTACTGGACATTTTGTTCAGTTCATATGACATGGGAGTATTATACAATACAGTTTGAAGGTCAAATAACTCTCGATTACCTGCTTTTGTGTGGTTTAATGTGTGTGTCAGGCAGAGAGGTACAGGAAGTGGGGCAGGCAGAGAATTACAGGAAGTGGGGCAGGCAGAGAGGTTAGTACAGGAAGTGGGGCAGGCAGAGAGGCTAGTACAGGAAGTAGGGAAGGCAGAGAGGCTAGTACAGGAAGTGGGGCAGGCAGAGAGGTACAGGAAGTAGGGCAGGCAGAGAGGTTAGTACAGGAAGTGGGGCAGGCAGAGAGGTACAGGAAGTGAGACAACATACCTCCCAACTGTCACGATTTTTTTGTGAATGTTCCGCGTCCCACCTGCGAGCAGCAGTGTGGTGGGGGAAGGCAGTTTAAAGACTCCCCTGTCACTCTCTGGTCTCAGTGGTGAATAGTTGCTGTGTGCACGCGCATGATGAAAAGGGGTGCATTGCTTGCGATTGTGGCATTGCCGCAAAGCCATTTTAAAGGCCAGACCACTTTTTTGCTATGCACGGGAGTCCTGCTGCCTAATCCTCAAATGTTACTTAGGAGGGATAGGACAGGCAGAGAGGTATAGGGAGTGGGGCACGTAGGAGTACATCACATCAGCCCCCTGTGAGATTACCATTTGTTATAAAAGATCTAAAATCTATCAAATGTTTGCCAAAAGGAGTAAGCATACCATAGGGGCTGTATCAGAGGTGGAGCATCTTTACGAGCTGCACATCGAAGCCTTTTCTGAGCTTATTCATCATAACTCCGGACTAATCAGATGCAAGCTGTGAGAGGATCTAACCTCACATCCCCAGCATTTTATTACGCTGATTGCAGGAAAATAAACAGATTTGCTTTTGTCTATTATTAACAGTGTCTGTAACATCGTGCTCGCACAAACAACAACTTACAGTAGACTAAGGAGAAAAAAACTTCCTCTATCAGGAAAAGAGCGCACAAAGGGTAAAGTAAAACTTTGCCAGCAAATCAAACTATTTCCTCATGTATGTAGATGTGAGTTTGTTACAATATTAAGGTGACCACCAGTTCTCCTTTAAGTTCTGTCCTCCCTCGAAAAGTGTCCTCCTTTATTGCCCTTAATAACGTTGCCGCACCTGGGCCTACGAGGCGCTAGTTCCGCCACTGCCCACCCTGCTAGTCTATTTAGTTTTGCTTCTGGTTTCTTTTATTTACAATATTTTTCTTCTTCAGTTTATTTGTGTCATCCTCTTCATGGTAAAAAAGTTCATCACCTTAACAATATGGCTGATATGGATTTGTATGCAAACCCAATGGTTTATGCATACTTCCCAATTCTTTCCCCAAAGGTGCAGCCAACCCGAGCTACATGTGAGGAGGGCATGGTCTTTGGCAGTGAGAGTTGAGGGGGGCCGAGACCCTCATTTTTGTCACTTTCGGGGCTTCCCAGCACTCGCGGAGCAGCTGAGCAGCCCCCAACTCCCAGTCCCGCACTGAAAATATGGTGGGCGAATGAAATTCGGGACCGGGTGGGGGTGGAGCGACGTGACCTTTTGCAGAGGGTCCAGGCGCAGAGCAGCAGTGATTTCTGTCTCCCCCTAGCTGCCACCTGCAGGAAAGACAGCGGGGCAGTCTCCAATAAGCGTACATACATGAATTAGGCATTTAGTGGTAAATTTACTAAAGTTTCTAATAAGACATGATGTTTCCCATAGCAACCAATCAGGCTCTATCATTTTCAAGGATGCAATAGAGAAATGATAGATATAATCTGATTGGTTGCTATAGGCAACCTCACCTCCTATATTTAGAACTTTTAGTAATTTACCATTTAGTCTTCGGACGAAATGAGAAATGTCTTGCTTGGGCAGATGACAGGTACTAAGCAAACGCCGGTTCTGTATTAATGTTCCACAGCAGCAGCAGAATCTCCGCCATGCAGTAAGTATATCGCTCATATAAGCAATTAGTGGAAGAACACGAAGCTATAAATCTCTGTGACACTATCTAAAATTTTGATTTCCTTAAATATAATTATGTTTCAGTTCCTATAAGGAAGTCTCCCGAATGTTACTTAGCACGTCTTCTATCTTACTTTAATTGTATTAGGAATTATAATACACTTTACTACAGACATCTTAAATTGTCTTTTTGTGGATGATGACAGCATGCAGTCAGGTGCTGCAAATAAGCTTCTTACGCGGTATGAGTTAGTCCATGTGTGCAGAAGTCCCTAGACAGTCACACGGCGTATGCATACCACGGTGTGTACCAGAGGCGGAGCTTCCATTGGTGCAGCATGGTGCAGTGCACCGAGGCCCCTGAAGACTAAAGGGCCCCGGTGCCACCTTCTTGTCACCCAATTTTTTTCCCTGTCACACTCTGACTCCACCTACCTCTCCCTGTCACACTCTGCCTCTCCATGTCACCCTCTGCCTCTCCCTGTCACCCTCTGCCACTCAATGCCTTTCCCTGTCACCCACTCTTCTCCCTGTCACCCTCTTCTTTTCATGTCACTCTCTGCCACCCCATGTCTCTCCCTGTCACCCATTTCTGTCCCTGTCACCCATTGCCTCTCCCTGTCACCCTCTGCCTCTCCCTGTCACCCTCTTCCACCCCATGTCTCTCCCTGTCACCCCATGTCTCTCCCTGTCACCCTCTGCCACCCCATGTCTCTCCCCGTCACCCTCTGCCTCTCCTTGTCACCCCCTGCCTCTCTCTGTCACCCTTGAATTGGGGTGGAGGATGGGGGCCCAAATTATATTTTTGTAATACTGACCCAAGATGCAGGCGTACCTCTGAACTGAACTGTCTGCAAACTCAGACTGTAATAACTTATATAGGAAGAGGCCATGCACCGGAGCAGTAACATAACGCCGCAGACGCAACGACTGCACAAGACATAAGTGTCGGCATGCGGGTCAAGATCAGGTGCTCGGTGCATCTTATATTCACCTGGATAGCAGCCACATCTGCCTCCAGCTCTTCACAGGCCTTTTCCAGGTCTTCCATTTTTGATTTCACTTATTCGGTCTGGGATCCCAGATGAGCGAACTTGAATTTTAGAGCTGATTCTTAGCCGGTGGCATAACTACAGGGTGGCTAGACTGGTAAAGGTGCAAGGGCCTACATGGCAAAGGGGGCTCACTGAGCTCTGCAGTTTGAGCTTTGAGATCTGGATATACCGGAAGACATGGACTGGATTTCTGTACTCCTGGATCCTGATCTGCCGCAACCACGATGAGGTTGTTGCCTGCTGGCCTCGCTGTCTGGTGCTTACCTGAGGAGACTCCTCTGTCCTTGGTTGTAGTTCTGGTGGGTAACCCCTTAGCTGCCCGTTGGAGTGTCTGTCCCCTGGGCGTGCCTCTGACCATCATTATGCACGGCTCTCTTCTTGTCAGTCGGTTCCCTGTTTGGTTTGGTTGATATCTACACAGCTGCAGCTGCACGTGTAGACCTAGGGGTTTACAAAAATCAAATAGGTAGCCCACCTTCCAGGGGGTTCCCAAGCCTCTAGTTATGCCACTGTTCTTATGGGACGGCAAGTACAAATGCAGAATGGATCCCGCATCTATCTGTAAACAGCACATATGCCAATTTGATAACTCTTCAATGTATGTGGAACATCTGCTTCTGACAGATGTTTTGCACCCAGCCTGGAGTGACAGTAAGTCCCAGCACTGGTGCTTACGTCTAAGGGCAAGAAAAACAGCGGGTGATGCCAGAAACGCTCCCTTTCACCTGAAACCGGATGTATAATTGGCATACATGGGTAGATACTTTCATTAGCATAAGATCAAATGGAACAGTGGACACAGATGTGGCAGAAAGGGGCCCCGGAACTGGAGTCCCAGAATTCCTGATGGCTACTTATACCTCCCAACATTGATGGCAGTGGAGGAGGGACACAGGTGTGCGCCATTGGGGCGTGGTCTCCCAGTCAGGGGGTAGGGCCTATGCCTGCAGGGCTCCCATTAGGCCACGCCCCCACACTGTGAGAGCTGCTGGCCATGATCTCATCTCCTCTCTGCAGTGAATAGACAGCCGGGGCAGGTTTTGTCCCATGGTGGGTGGAGGGGGGCTCCACCCACGACGGGACACAACCTGCCCAGGGTAGAACCAACCCCCAAAAAAACGAGACGGACCCACGAAAATCGGGACAGTTGGGCTACCCTGAAAACCCTCATGCTCTGCTAGGCATCACCCAATCATCCTGATTGCGGAAGAAGCACGGTGAAAATAAACCCTTTGAAGCAGAAGTGTATAAAAGATGGAAGATGTTCCAGAAGAGGCTCCAGTCTGCAGGATAGTGATGAGATGCATTAACCACCTTGATGTAGCGACACGATGTTCCGCAGGACGGGCTCCTTGTCTATGCTATCTCTTCTCCTCTCCGCAATCTTATTCTGTACAGAACACGATATGGCTAATGCATGAGACCCGATCATTTTCCTCTCCCAGGCAGCAGCTGGCTGAGATGAGAGAAAATGATATATATATATGTATGTACCTTATTTCCTGGGATACGAGTGTACAGAGATCAGAACATTCAGTGGTTACACAGGGTGCTAGATGCTGCTGCAACATGCTGCAAACTGAGCAAAGCACAAAGTGACAGATGACGACTCTCAAGGATTACAGACGTGATCGTCACCAAGCCTGTCATCCCTGTACATTGCACAGTAAGATTCCCCCACGTCTAAGGGATGCACTGCTTTGAGAAAGAACTCCCTGGTGGGATAACGGGATAATGTGTAACTCTTTCTGGTTGAAGGGGTGTAAACAGAAATTTGGGGCCCCTTAGAAACCCACATTACAGTGCTGCCTGTTCATACTGTGCCGTATTAAAGTGCCCTCAAGATCAGATTATGCCATGTTACAGTGCCCCAGTTCATATTATGCGACACTATATGCAGTTTATTGTATATTTTTATATTGTGTCACATTACAGTGCCCCAGTTCCTATTATGCAACATTATAGTGCCCTCTATATATATATATATACAGTGAGTAGATTAGATTATGATACATTTCAGTGCTCTCCAGTTTATACTGTGCCACATTACATTGCTCATTACCATTATTATACCCACTGAACCTACCTCTCGCTAAAAATGTAGTCGTACAATTCAGGGTGGGTAATGGATCAGACCCAACTGCTTAGTGCACAAATCTGGGAAATTGATGTGCAACTTTTTAACCTGGGTCCAGGCCCCCAAAGCCTCTGGGCCCCATAGCAATGGAACCCTTTGTGCCTAATATAGTTTGCCCTGACCCAAACAGAACAATCCTGTTACCCGGTACTTCTCGTCACTTGTCCAGTTCCAATACGGTGTTATTCTGGTTCACTCGCAAAGGCACAATCACTCTCTATAATGACAAAACCATATGCACTGCAGGTGGGGCTGATGTAACATGTGCAGAGAGAGTTAGATTTGGTTTTAATGTTTCTGTGCAGGGTAAATACTGGCTGCTTTATTTTTACACTGCAATATAGATATCAGTTTTGAAGTACAAACCCCACCCAAATCTAACTCTCTCTGCACATGTTACATCAGCCCCACCTGCAGTGCACATGGTTTTGTCCATTAGAAAGTGATTGTGCCTTTGCGAGTGACCCAGAATAACCCCCCATAGTCTCTGTGGATTTGTACTTGCTCAGTTCAGGTGTGACCACTG
This sequence comes from Crinia signifera, assembly GCF_055691185.1. NCBI lineage: Eukaryota > Metazoa > Chordata > Amphibia > Anura > Myobatrachidae > Crinia > Crinia signifera. Next base: position 25,043,865 of record NC_139225.1, read on the forward strand.
TCTCATCCTCCTTCCAAGACATCTGCTTGGATGTGAAGCTGAATAACAGTGGCGTTGGCTGAAAGAACGGCAGGTTAATCAATTTAGGGCATTTTTTAAAGGTTGATTCATTGTATATAGTTGTTTACGGTGAACTTCGTTGACTTTTGGCCTTCACTGGAGCACCCGGTTGAGGACAGCGACACCACCCGGACAGGTGGGCAGTCAATCTAGAAGGCTGAGCGGACACCGCTTGTTGTTAGGATATTGGTTGTTTAGGTAGGAAAGTTATGGATGGAGCTTAAATAATAGCCGTTCTTTCTTGGCCACCATTAATTAATACTATTAACCAATAAATTAAGCTAAAGTTGTTCAATAAATTACAGCTAACACTTTCTGCCAAACCTAAGTCTCTGAGTCGTTATTTCAGGTTTAAGTTAAGTTCAGCGTTAATCATTGTGCAAACACAAGGTCATACATCAGCCGCTAGGATCTTTACAAGTGTCGCACACCAAGCTGATCTTTGTAGGCTACTTATGTCATTTTGGCCATTATTCTAGTTGACTCGGACGGATGCGTATTTTCGGACAGGAACCGAGTGTTCTTAGCCCCGTCTTCCTTACGGATCGCTCACACCGTCCGAATGTGGTAAGACGCCGACCGAACGGACCGTGAGTGGATTTTTCATGTGAACATCTGTGGGAACCTCCCCCATCCTCCGATGGTCACCGACCATCGAATGCTGGACTGAGTGGTCAGACAGCACCGAGTGCCCCAGACCACTCGGGCATTTCTCCGTGCAAAAGCAGGGATATGGGCGGGCAGCTGGCATCCGGCTATGTCATATTTCCGCCCCCCACACGTGCGTCACGGCCGGATTACCATACGTACACACAGCGTTTTCATGGGAACGCCCATGAAACGCGGGGCATACGCATATGGTAATGAGCAAAATCAGCCCTTCACGCCCCTCTCCACCCCCTGCTCGGATGGTTCCGTACAATCATTTTCTGCACGGATCTCACGCCGTGTTCGGACGTGTGAGGCGTTCGCACATGCGCAGAAACGCAGCTGCACATGCGCAAACACAACCATCGGCCGTCCGTCCGCATTCGGAGCCATCCGACTCAATTAGAATAAGGGTCTGTGTATTTTTTTTAAATAATCTTGAATATAAAAGATGCAACAAACATCTGTAACCGTTGATTATTTTGTGCATTTGTCCCTCCTCTCACTTAAAGGCACCATCAGGAGATGCCGGTCTGCACCACATTTGTACATCGGCAGGTAGCAGAGGCAACTTGAGGTCGCTAAGTAGCCTTTAGACAAGACGAACGGCAAATTAAAGAAAAAGGAAATGAAAAAACATGCATTAAAACATGAAAAGCCCAAGAAAGCAGAGTTTGCAGACATTCCGCATTTCTCATTGTGACAGAGGATGGCTTAACAAAATGTTGAGTGCTTTTAGATTGCTTATAAATAAACGGTAATGTAATGTTCCCTGGTCGGGTCGGTATTGAGCAGTCATTTGTTACTAGCCTTGCAGGGGAGGATGAGCGGCGCCAGGAGGACTGTCAGGCAGCTGACCCGGAGCCGCGGGTGCATCTGCTCACTCGCAATGAGATATTAAATGCATGTGCTGGAGAACAGATAGGCCCAGCATCACCCAGACGGAGGTGGAGGGGATAATTGTGCAATGTCATAACCAGCACCGTCAGTGTGAGCAGGAAGCGCTGCGTCTGCATGTTTAGCTTCTCGGGACATTATCAGGCTACACCCAGTGGCAGCCATGTTTTACTTCCACACGGAAATCAGGAACCCGCAGGAATGGGAGCTGCGTCCATAGGGCCTGATTCAGGGTTGATTGCAAAAGCAAAATCTTTTTCAAAAGCTGCGCTGCAGGTGGGGCTGATGTAATAGGAGTTAGATTTGAGGGAGTTATTTTATTTCTGTGCAGGGTAAATACTGGCTGCCTAACTCTCTCTGCACTTGTTACATCCCCCCCCCTTTCAAAATCTGTGACAGTTTTTACTTTCACTTTGAGCAGTGACAGTTTTTAGCCCATGAATTCTCCACCCCACCCCCAGTCCCTATTTGCTCCTACCTCCAATCTCTGTCTTCACAGCTCCCACTCTCCATATCCAGTCATTTTGAAGCAGATCAGTGTCCCAGCAAAATTTGCTTTCATTTTCTGTTGACATCTTTAAGCACAAAGTCATTTGGTTTGTGAAGTGGCCCCTAGTGGTCACTGGCGGCACTTCACCTCATAAAAAAAAAGTCTAGAGCAGGCATGTGCAACCTTGGCCCTTGCACTGTTGTGAAACTACAAGTGTGATCATGCCTTGCCATGATTTTGCTATTAGGGAATGCTAAAACTATTGCAAGGCACGCTGGGATTTGTAGTTTCACAACAGCTGGAGGGCCAAGGTTGGACATGCCTGCTCTAAGAGCATCAGAAATACATCTATACCCATACCCTCCAACTGTACCCTTTTAGCCGGTACAGTACAGTTTTTTAACGGTCTGTACCGGCTAAAATAAAGTGTACCGATTGTACCGATTTTTTTTTTTACAGCTCTGGCTGAGGGACTGTTTCTGGGAGATGTAGTTCATAACATTGCTGACTGTTCCCCAGGGAGTGTGGGGAAGCAGGCAGCCAGGACTACATCTCCCAGGGTGCACGGTGGTGGGACATAGCAGGCCCGCCTCCCCCTCAGGGAGAGACTCCGATTGGGGGGCATCACAGCTGTGGGAGGCGGCATGTGCAAGGCGCTCCCCCCTCCCGGCGCCCTCTCCCCTTGTAGCTGCGGAACCTACCCGGATTATTGGAGCCCTGACCTGTACCTGCCTGGCCGCCGAGCAGGGGAATCCAGGTATGCAGGGCCCGGGGGTGGGAGGACACAGTTCCCGGTGTGTGTGTCTGACTCGTGTGCAGTCAGTGCAGCATGTTCTGTGTATATGAGGTGAGGAGCAGCGTGTGGCATGCAGTGTGTGTGTGTATATGAGGAGCAGCGTGTGGCATGCAGTGTGTGTATATGAGGTGAGGAGCAGCGTGTGGCATGCAGTGTGTGTGTATATGAGGTGAGGAGCAGCGTGTGGCATGCAGTGTGTGTGTGATGTCAGCCCGGTTTGGGGTAGTGGAAAGTAAAAGGGTACAGATCACGCCCCCTTTAAAATGGTAACACCCTCTATCTATGGCCACACTCCCTGGCCTGTACCGATTTTTTATTTGGAAATGTTGGAGGGTATGTTATACCACACTCTGTAAAATGTACAATTAATTTCTTCAACACAACTCTCCCTGCTGCAGTTGCGGCTGGTAGTGTACAGTACTATCTACGGCTTTCATCTCTCCCTTCTCCTGTCGCTGTAAGGCCTCTAATGAGCAGCAATCTCTGCTCACACGTCAGATCATTGAGCCCCATATTCCGTGTGTAGTGGAAAGTCACATTTTCTCGCAAATGAGGGGGATTAGTACACCAGGAACAGAGCGTCAGGGTGGATTTGCATCTCCCGGGGATTTGCATCCTGACAAGTGTCATCCAACTATCCAACTACATTCTGAGGAGGTAGATTAGACTTGCGCCTTGCTGAAATGATCAGGGATTGCATGTAACCATACCTGCAATGTTAAACACTAAAATATTCCTTAAATAACCATTTCCTCCAGAAACAATATAATGAATCTTTTTGCATTATAAAAATAAGTCTGCACTTGAGGGGGGGGGGTTTAGCTGCGGAGATCTCACCACCGCGCACATTGCCGCAGCTGCATCTCTGAGAATTCAATTTAATTCATGTTCAAAGTTTGAGTTTAGGAGGTAGATCAAATTATCCGACAGATGAAGAACGCAAATAATTAATTCTTCTGCTGCTCTGGAAAAAATCTACCTCAGGAGAACACACAAGGACAAAAGGATTTTATTTGCAGGTATATAAATAAAAAAAACCCAGGGAAACGGATTCTTTTCTCTGAACGAGATACAAGTCTGCACAATTTATTGCTGAGGATTTACACATTCATATCCTTTAGTTGGGCTAATTGAAAAGATGTGCTGGGTTTATTAATGAGGCTTCGGCTTGGGATTTTTTTTTCCTTTAATACCCGCGTCTCTTTCAACTTCAAGACACGTCTCAAACTAAAGCGTGGCACAATGCAGATATTTATTGTCTGTCTCTCACAAAGCTGCCCGTTGCAGCAGATTCCCACATATTATAATACTGAGGCAGCTATCTGCAGACTTGGGACCTTATTCTAATTGATCACGGAGGATCGATGGTGCGCAGATGCAGGATCGGAGGATCGATGGTGTAGGGTGAACATTCTGTTTGCCGGGTGAACACACCCTACACAGCGGGCGGGGGGCGGAGAAGGAGGGCGTACAGCCGCATTAGCATATGGGAACGCCCAGCGTTTCATGGGCGTTCCCATGAAAACTGGGCGTTCTCATGCTAATGAGGCCATGACTTGGGGCGGGCAGCTGGCATCACCGTATGGTGTATCTGAACTGTGAGCGCTGGAGACGATGGTTTGACCATCGAATGATTTTTCCTGCCTGTGAATGGATGATTGTGTACATCATCAATTCGCAGGCATGCAGGGATGGGGGGAGTGGGGGGGTCACGCATGCGAGGGGGGGGGGGGGTGGCCGGCACTGCGGGCGGCGTGCAACACCTGATGGACTTGCAAGGCTGTGAAATTCGCAGCCTTGTGAGTCAACCAGAATAGGGTCTTTAGCCCTGATAATGTTTGTCTATTGCCTGATCTGATACTGCAGTGCTGGCCAAACCGGACCTCAAGATCTACCAACAGTCCATGTTTTCCAGACCCCCCTAGCTGGTGCACAGGTGCAGTCATTACTGATAGTCCATGTTTTCCAGACCATGTAGCTGGTGCCCAGGTGCAGTCATTACTGCTAGTACCATGTTTTCCAGACCACGTAGCTGGTGCTAGATGATTTGAAATCGTTGATGGTTTATGGCCGATGTTGAATAGTTTTGCCATAGAGGGGGGAGAACCAGATTTCCCTCTGTTGATGTCAAGCATAAATTACATTTTTTTCTTTTTTTCCCCAAGGGGCTGGGACATGGAGCATAGCTCCGCCCCAGACACACGTGATGCCCTGCCGCTGTGTTTTGATTGGCCCAGAGGCCAATCAATCAAAGAAAATGGATGACCATCGATAGGTAAAAACATTGATTGTCATCCATTGCATAGTATGTGACTATCGATGACCAGTTGCACTATTGCCATCGATGGCAAGGATGGCCATCCCTAGTTGGCGCTGGTTCTATTTCCCATGGGATGTTGCTATGGGCAACCAATCAGATACTGGGTGAGATGTACTAAACCTTGACAAGCGATCAAATGGAGAGTGATAATGCACCAACCAATCAGCTCCTGCCTGTTATTTTTCAAACCCAGCCTATAACATGACAGGTAGGAGCTGATTGGCTGGTGGGTTATCACTCACCATTTTATCACTTTTCAAGCTTAGTACATCTTGCCCTTAATCTCTTACCTTCTAGAGCAGGGCTGGGCAACACCGGCCCTCCAGATGTTAATGAACTACACATCCCAGGATGCTTTGCATTCGTTTTGCTATGTGGCCATGCTGAAACTGATGCAAGGCATGCTGGGATGTGTAGTTCATCAACATCTGGAGGGCCGGTGTTGCCCAGCCTTGTTCTAATAGGTGCTTAATGAATAAGAAGTAGACCCTGGTTGCCCATAGCAACATCCTAGCTGAAACAGAACCCCCATCTTAGTATATTTCCCCCACAGTGTCTAGATAGACAACAATAGGTCTACCCCAAAAGTTCGACATGCAATAAGTCAACAGGGTGAAAAGGTTGGCAGGGTAAAAAAGGTTGACACAAAAAGGTGGACACATAAAAAAAAGGTCAACATGAGTTTTTTAAATGGTTTTTGTCTTACTTCACCATCCATGTCGGCATAGAGGGACGATATAACAGTGCCCCGAGTGCAGGAAGGCAGAGAGCCCGAAGCATGGCGAGGGTATGTTTCACAGTAATTGGGGGTCCATGTCGACAATTGTCGACATTAACACAAAAAGTTGACCTTTTCACGCGTCTACCTTTTTCATGTCGACCTATTGACCATGCCGACCTTTCCAAAGTTGACCTTTAAAATGTCAACCTTTTGACCCTCTTAACCTTTTGGCTATGTGGAAATATTGCATGTTGGCCTATTTACTGTCTGTATAATAATCCTCACCCGCTGGTGCACAGGTGCCGTCATTACTAACCGACACATTCTACAGACCCTCAGGTGATCCGGAATTGTTGGTAGATCTAAATGACCGGTTTGGCCACCCCTGTGCTACTGTGACCAAGGACCTTATTCTGGTCCATTCGCTCCCCTGCGCGTTCACACAGGGCAGCGATGTTTCACAATTGCGCGTTGGCATACACTTTTATGCGCATATGCCGTTGCTTGGAGAAGGGCGCTGCAAATCGCTTAAACTCGCCAGGCGGTCCTTACCTAGCAGTGTGGGTGGGGGGCGTGGGGCTGCGCCATGGGAATGCCCAGTGTATTCAAAATTAGGTGATCACGTGGGTGCGGGCAGCTGACGTCAGCTTCTCGCCCTCTTCCCGTACAGGGAGCGCTTGCAAAATCATTCAATGGTCGGCGATCATCGAATGATTTAGTCCCTGCACGCAAGGCTGCGAATGCATACGTGCGGGGATATTCGGCCTGCGAGCGGGGGCGGTCATTCGCGCGGGCGGTGTCTCAACTAGAATAAGGTCTGAAATCCAGGAGAGAATGCTCAGTCAGCATAGAGACCGGGACTAATGTAGGTGTCTCTCCAGGCGCAGTACAGACAATGAGAGCAGAAAGATAACAATATAACATTCACTTATCAATACATTCATGGATCTCCGGGTCAGAGGCCGATTGATTGTTTCTTTGTGACTGTAATGATTCCCCGGAGCATAGAATGCCGATAGTCCCCCATCCGCAGCTGCATAAATTATAGCAGAGCCAGGTGCTCCAGCTCTCACTGTAGGGCCATAACACTAATCCACCACCTACCCCTAATATCGTAATTATACACAGGGCTGCCATCACAAATTTTGGGTCCCTCTCCCTCCCTGCCCCCCTCCCCCTCCCTTCTTCGCCCTCCCTGATGTGTTACAATATAATTATATTCACGGTGAATAATTCACCTGTTCCAGGCAGGGTGGGGAGGCGAAACGCTGATCTGGATGATGAATCTGGGCCACTGGCAGGCTGCACCACTCCGCTCCTCCCTCCCTTGTGACACTAGCGGAACCAGCTCCTCATCCGCCAGCTGGTGCGCAGTGTGACGTCATCACGTCTCGTCGCACGTGTGGGGGCTTTCTGTGGGGGCTCCTGACTGTCCTGCTTTAAGGACCCAGGCAGGCAGCGTCAGCAGGCACTGCTGGGACTCAGAGTCAAGCACACTGCACAGGCCACTTTGTTGCTGTGCAGCGGGCTGCAGACGAATCTCAGCCCACTGCTGTGAGGGGGGATGGCGGTCGCCGGCCAGAGGCAGGAGGGTGCTGTGGGAATAGAGTGGCCCGGACCCGTGATAGCTGTCCCCATAGCACCCCCCTGATTGCGCCCTGATTATACAGATGCCTGAATCTACCCAAAGCCTATGGACTTCTTAACGCGACCCCCGCCGCCCTGGACCGACCCTCATCCCCTGCACTTAATGGTGTAGTGAGGTGCCACGGTGCCCAGAGCAAGGGCATGTTTCACAGCCTCCTGCTGAACTGCCCGGACCAGTGACCTCTTTCTTCATAGCCTCAAACTTCCCCATTCAGGTGAAGGAAGGAGGAGGAGAGCCCTGCAGCAGCAGCCGGGCACAGCAGGAGTGGGGAGAGCTGCCGGCGACTCGCTCACCCCCCACCAGCTGCCCTTTGTGATACTAAACGCATATGTTAGAATATATGCAATTAGTGTCGATGTGGTAGCCGGCGGAGGGGATGTTAGAGCATCCCACTCTATGAATTTCTGTGCTGCTGTGGATCCTGCTCCTCCCACTATATTACTCTTATACCCCTATCAGATATACATACCTCCCAACTGTCCCACTTATTGCGGGAACGTTCTGGATTTTTGGGACATTCCCGCATCCCTCCCAGGGCTGGCAGTGGGGGGTGGGGGGTTTTCACAGTAGTGAAAATGGGCGTGTGGCTTCACATTAGGGCCGCAAGTATAGGCCATGTCCCTTTACCACAAGGCCACGCCCCCCAAATTTTCGCAATGTCCCTCTTTGAGGGACATAAAAGTTGGGAGGTATGGACATATACGCGAAAATCCTGGTGTTTTTTTTTCTCACTTGAATGCGCATCAACTCGGGACTAGCGTATGTCTGAAAGGGTCTACCTATTATTTCACTCCCAGATCCTAAGCACCTGCAATCGACCCGGGTCACTAACATCCCAGGATCGAACCTGGGATTGAAATCCTGGGTAGTATGTCTGAAAAGGGGTATAAGTCTGTGGTGCTGCTGCCTCCATTCCCCTCCTCACATCATGTCACTGCCCCTGTTACATGTAATCCTGTCCTCACTGACACATCACTCATTTCCTGATATACTCTGTGCTGCTGGGGATCCTGCTCCTCCCACTATATAACTCTCAGTCTGTGGCTTCCTGCTGCTCCATTCCCCTCCTCACATCATGTCACTGCCCCTGTCACATAATTCTGTATCATAACTGTAAAATATTAAAATATACTTAATATACTGTGTTCCTGCTGCTAAAAGGAATATTATGAGATTATATATTTATATATATATATATATATATATATATATATATATATATATATATATATATATACATATATATAATATTATATTTACATCTATCAGTATAGCACAGAATTCAACATAACCAGAAGTGAGACCTCTGTGCTCGACCTGAGGACCTGAGTCGCTGACCTTGAGGTCTCACTGTTTACTGCACACAACAATGACAATTCCAGTCTCCATTTGTAGTTTTATCCTGGGCCTAATTTAGTTCTGGCCGTGATCCAGTGTCTCCTCTTCTACCTTGGCCTCAGCCCCACGTTCGTGCGCACTCCAGTTTTTTTGGCAAGACAATTGGGCACTGTGGCTGTGATGAGACCGAGTCAGCTGTCTTATTTATAGGCACCTTGAGGCGATGGCAATAGTGCAGGGGAAGCTAGGAATCACGTCCTCCCCAATTCATTTTAATGCCACACACCCAGCCACATGTTATAAATCATGCATCGTCATATTTGCAGGAGACATAAATAGCCGGTAACAGAGAAAATACAATGTTCATTTTTTATGATGCTGTAAAACTTCCAAATTTATGTTGTAAAGCGGAAAAACTTTGACGTAATTTACGAGCGGTGAACTTTTCAATCTGCCAAAGTTTCACTGAGTAAGTTATAGTGTGTGAGGTGACTCTACACAAGCAAGGGACCGGAGCCAGTGTCTGACATAGGATCACCCAGGGCTCCAGTCTAACGAATTTATCATTCCTCCAAATTGTGACAGCATAGGACTAGAGGACTGGGATTGGGACAGGAATAGGGGTGCAGACGTGGGCACAGGAATAGGCGTGAGGATGTGGGCACAGGAATAGGCATGCGGATGTGGGCACAGGCAGGGGCGGATCCAGGAGAAAATGACAGGGGGGGGCACCATGATAGGAGAGGGTTTGGGAGGGGGAGGGTGTTAGTGGTGCCAGTGATCATGCTAAGGGAGTGGCAAGAGAGAAGAGAGCAGAGAGAGGGCGGGGATGGGATTAAAAATAGTCCCTGGCGTTTAAAGTACACAGGCCGACCTTGGTGACAAAAGTGAAGGATGTAGTTAGGCGCGCTCTGGAAAAGGGGTGTGGCCACTCAAAAGGGGGCGTGCTCTTGAGTGTAGTGTACCCCACCATATACCACTTCTACACATTATGCAACAAAATACTAGACCCCATTATACTTGCAAAGAAAGAAGAAAAATACTTTTTTTGTTGGGGCACTCTCAAATGGAAATTATGTAACGTCATTTCTAATTTATGAGAAATAAATGGAGGTAGGTAGGGCAACGCGAAAGACTCAATCTGTCAATGCCCCTGATTCAGCAGTCAATGCTAGTATCGCAACATAAGGGAATGGGGATGTGATAGGATAAGAGTGACATGTATTAAAAATGAACTTTTATTATTATCTCTAAAATAGGTACTAGACAGACATATATATATATTAAACACACAAAAGTTAAAAATAATTTAAAAACACTTGTTATGTTGGTATGCCGCAAATATAGGGTGCTAAGTGGTTCTGCCTCCAATCTCTATGCTAATATTAATTTATTAGCTAGAGAAAGTTTTTTCTCATATAGTAGGTGTCTGGTTCAGCCTAGAGGAATGTAACACGTTTAGTTCAAGTAAGACAGTTATAAATTAATGTCTATGGCTCTTAAAATATGCCATTGTTTTGTTCCACAGCAGAGGATAATCAAATAATTTATATGAAAACCATTTTTAAAGAATCTTGGTGCATGTACAGGTATATAAAACTTGAATAATTCTGAAATCATAAAGTAAGGGTTGCTCTACCTCCTACCGTCAAGACGTAAAAGAAAAGAGAGAAAAAGGAGAAGAAAATAGAGAGAGAGAGGAGGTGAGATTTAGTGGGTTTACCGTTTTTGAGAAAATACGATTTTTTTCTCAAATCGCCCTATATCGCCGTTTTTCAAAATCGCATTTTTGCCGCGAATTCGCATATTTAATGAGATGAGTATTCCAGCATGAAAAGTGCGATATAGGGCGATTTTAGACATGAAAAAGTGTGATTATTTTTAGTCATGAAAAGATGCGATTTTGGTAAAATGTGCGATTTTGTGATAAAAAAAAAAAACGGCGTGAGGTCCCCCCTCCTGTACATAACCAGCCCCGGGCTCATTGAGCCGGACCTGGTTCCAAAAATACGGGGACAAAAAGCATAGGGGTCCCCCGTATTTCTGAAACCAGCCCCGGACTCTTGGACCGGTACTAGTTCCAAAAATACGGGGACAAAAAAACTGGGGTCCCCCGTATTTTGAAACCAGAACCGGGCTCCAACAGCCCGCAGTGTCATGCCACAGCCGGGGGAAACTTTTTACATAAGGTCCCCCGGCCATACCATAATGCCCCAGCATGTGGGGCATTAATGGGCCCGCTGGGACTTGTAGTCCACCTGTAAAAAGAATGTTAAAAGAAAAGACACACAGAGAAGTATAACTTTATTACATACACATCCACACACCTCACTTTTACACCCACATACTTACCGATCCAGGATCCAGCGCTGGTCTCTCTGCAGCAGAGCCTGACAGCCCGCACTGACAGCGGGCTGAACCGGCTTTCTCCGATGGAGCTAACAGCTTCTGTCGCGCTGTCCCAGCGCGACACAGGCTGAGAGCGTGATTGGGCGATGCATCTCCATGGAGACGCATAGCTGAGCCCTGATTGGCTGAGCTATGCGTCTCCATGGAGACGCATCGCCCAATCACGCTCTCAGCCTGTGTCGCGCTGGAACAGCGCGACAGAAGCTGTTAGCTCCATCGGAGAAAGCCGGTTCAGCCCGCTGACAGTGTGGGCTGACCGGCTATGCTGCAGAGAGACCAGCGCTGGATCCTGGATCGGTAAGTACAGTATGTGGGTGTAAAAGTGATGTGTATGGATGTGTATGTAATAAAGTTATACTTCTCTGTGTGTCTTTTCTTTTAACATTCGTTTTACAGGTGGACTACAAGTCCCAGCAGGCCCATTAATGCCCCACATGCTGGGACTTGTGGTTCTCCAAGTCCCAGCCTGCGGGGGAGGTCTGCTGGTACTTGTAGTTCTCCTGTATAAAGTAATGTTAGGATTGAGAGATTTAACCCTATCAGACCGGCATCCACTGGCCAGGGACGCCGGTGATAGCCCTGGGCTTCAGCCCTGAACGGGTGAAGCTTGGGGGGGGGACCCCTTTATTGGGGGGTCCCCACTCCTCCAGGTACCCCGTCCATGGCTGACCAGCCACGGTGCTCATGGTACGGCCGGGGGACCTTATGTAAAAAGTGTCCCCCGGCTGTGGCATGACACTGCGGGCTGTTGGAGCCCGGTGCTGGCTTCAAAATACGGGGGACCCCCAGTTTTTTTGTCCCCCGTATTTTTGGAACCAGGACCGGTCCAAGAGTCCGGGGCTGGTTTCAGAAATACAGGGGCTGATTATGTACAGGAGGGGGGACCTCACTTTTTTTTTTAACTTTTACACATATTTTACCAAAGAACAATACACAGATCGCAATGATCTGTGCATGGTTCTGTCAAATTCACCAGTCAGGATTAGGTCTATTTTTTTTGTGATGTTTAGACCATTTCTTTTTGGCGATTTCCAAATTCACATCTCATTAAATATGCGATTTGTATATTTTTCAATGGGAAAACATCTGGATGCGAGTTCTGGAGATAAAAAAAAAAATTGCACTTTCAGAAAGTGCGATTTCGCGGCAAATACAGCATTTTTTGCTGATTTTCGCATCTCATTAATTATGCGAATTCGGGAAAAATCGCAAAAAACCCAATATCGATCTCTAATAAATGTCATCCAGAGAGAGAGAGAGAGAGAAAGTACGGGAGAGAGATAAAGTATAGGTTGAAATATCCCTGTTGGTCTTGGATGTGTGTTTTCTATCCTACTTTATATACCTATGGCAAGAATGGGTTATTTGATGTATTACAGGGAAGTCCCCATAAGACTTGCCGGCTTCCACTGTCAATCAGTGGGCTTCTGAGGTATTGTAGGAAAACACATTTTATTTAGGATTTGGGGGGATATGAAAGAAAAAAAACCTCCTGTTCTTCCTTAATAGAGCTGCTACTGCCCGACTATATATATATACCTGTAACAAAAAGTAGGGGATTAGCATTCCATCTTAGAGAGGTCACCCTTCTCAATTATCATGCAAGTCCCACGATTTGTCAGCTGCCATCAAAATAATTTGGCGGGCTCTTATAGGTATTGTGGGTGAGCGTGCTCTATTTGCAAGGGGAATTATTAGGAGAAAAGGTATGAAAAACTGCTGTCCCCTCTGGTCTGGCTGCCCCCCTGAATAGAGGAATCTCCAGCGCAGGGTAGGTTTGCACAGATCAGGGTGGATGCTTCCAAATAGCAAAGCTTAAATAGTGCAGGTGCAGCCCTTTTGGTGGTCAAATGTGCGCGGCTGTCCTCCACATACAACAATGTCGTAGTGGTGGGGGATGAGCATCACACGGCCAGCAGCCCGGCTGTGAAGGAGGACATGGACAGAGGAGTATGCAGGCAGTGGCGTAACTATAGCACCGTAGCCCCCGCGGTCGCGGGGGGGGCGCTGTGCATGTGGGGCGCCGGGGGGGGGTCTGCGGTGCTATAGTAATGCCCCCGCCCCCCATCCCCCGCAGGCTTACCTGTCTGCGCGTCCCGGCTCCCCTCCTGGCTTCAATCAATTCTATGGAGACGGACCACGATAAAATGGCCGCCCCATAAAGCAGACAGTTCTCTGAAACTGTCTGCGGTATGGCGGCGGCCATTTTATCGTGGTCCGTCTGCATAGAATTAATTGAAGCCAGGAGGGGAGCCGGGACGCGCTGCAGCGCAGACAGGTAAGCCTGCGGCGATGGGGGGGGGCACGGGTGGCCGGGGGAGGGAGGTCGACGGGGAGGCGCCCCCCCCCCCATTAACGGAAGGGGGGTGCCACAAAGCAAGCTACGCCACTGTATGCAGGATAGATCGAGGTTGGTGCCCATCCTTAAAGGAGAGGCAAACCGCAGCTGGGGGGAGAGAGCGGGGAGGAGAAGCAGAAGAGTACCTGGCCACGGACGGAGTCTGAGGCTTTCACAGTAATTCCGCTGCGAAGGATGCCGAGAGACTGCATCTGGACTGCGACGCACAGCTTGAGAAAGCCTCTTCCGGTGAAACCATCGTCAGTGAAGTCCAGATGCAGTCTCTCTGCAAAATTCATATAATGCCAAACAGACTTTGCCAAAATTCACACAATGCCGAAGGTGCGCATTAAAAATTTACGTCATAATGTCCATTACGTATTATGCCAAACACCATAATGCCTATTAAAAATTATGCTACATAAGTTCTGCTTACCTACATGCTCATTGCCAAGGGTTCCATGCTCGTTGTCATGTGGGATTACATGCTCATTGCTTACCTACGTGCTCACCCCCCTCTCCCCTGCACCTGTAACTGGCTATATTTTTTAACCGGCTATATCTTCGGAACCAACTGACCCATTTACATGAGTGGCCTTTGAATGATCTTGGTCCCGTGAAACTGGTCTGTTTGGTTCCAGAGTAATCTGCCCTCAAAGAACATGAACAGACATGAAATTACATTTCAGAAATAAAACAATCGGTTTACCCACAATATCTCCGGAACCAATTAACCCAAATTGAAGGCCCAGCGATTTGGATTCAAATGAAATTAAACAGGAACTTCTGTGCTGCCAGCGAGAGAACTGGCGTGCAGACGTGGGCACAGGAATAGGCGTGCGGATGTAGACACAGGAATATTGGTAGACTAATCAGGGAAGAAAGGTAGATTGCTGTTATTTCAGGGAGTCTCCTGCAGAATACAGGAGGGTAGGCAGCTATGGTAACCTTTAATATACTGTATGTACTGTATGTACTAATGTCTGCCGTTGATATGAGCAGCGATATCCTTCACAGGCCCACACCTACCTCTGACTACGCCCAGATCAGCGAGGGGAAACATTTGCACCTGGCGCACATCAGTAGTAGCAAGGTGCAGAAAGCCCAGATACAGCGCCGCGTAGATGAGGACCGCCAGTCCCAGCAGTAACCGCTCCGCTTCTGTTTGCACATCACATCATCATATAATGAAGTGTCCTTTACACAAGGGAGAATATTGTATTTCCACAGTGTTATTATAAATGCGAAAGTTGCGACTTCCATGTGTAATGTCATTAAATGAGAACACAAATACAAATACAAATTAAATTAAATACAAACATCTGTTGTTTCCCAATGAAATGGGAATTTTCTATCCTGCCGCCGACCAAATGGAAATGGCAATTACGTAGCGCAAACAGACGAGCGCGTCTTCAAGTTACACAGCCACAGTGCTAATTAAGAGGCTGATTCAGAGCTGTTCACACAGGTCCGAATTCGTCCATGTCCCCGTGCATGTGTAAACCCCAGCAGCGAGCACCTGATTGAGAGGCAGGGGGCGTTCCGGGGTGGGCACCTCATGTTTCATGGGAGTGCCTACAAAAATGGTGGGTGTGGCCATAGAAACACTGGGCAGGCCCATCGGAATGCAGGTGGTTTATCACTCTCCGTTGTAATCACTTTTCATGGCTTAGTACATCTCGCCCCGGGACAGGAGACTCTTGGAGGCACTTCCGGGGACGGAGCTTGAGGTCATCAAGTCCTGCCCCCAGTATGGTAATGTCTGTGATTTGCGGCTCTTTGTGAGGGGCTAAAATGATGCCCTCTTCCCGAAGACCAGCCAATAGCGGCATTTCACATGAGGTGGATGTTGCGCTAATGCGTGTGTGAGGGGGGGGGGGTGGAGTTCCATAGAGGCTTTCCCACCCTTTATGGCTGGTAGGGGGGAGGGGGGTTATTGGGGTGTACCCAATTTTTGGAAGGGTAGGCAAGAATGACCTAGTCAATGTTGACTTATTGGCTGTCGACTTGGACATTGTCTGTGAGCTAGTCCACCCCCAGACAGGAGCACAGAGAGTGTCAGGTTTACTCCTCCGATACTGAACATGACATAAGGTGGAGGCGTCACCCTCACTTCCCATTACAGCGTATTCACCGTGCTTAGAAGTCTGTCCCATGGCAGCAGCCCCCCCCACAATCAGCCCGAACGTGTGGATACCGCAGTACTGGATCGTCATTAAGAACACAAACAAGACGTCTGCATTTGCATCTGCAGAGACTTTTATTCTTCTATCCAGAAAATCCCCTTTGGAATAAGATTTGTTTACTGCGATATTGAGAGTAAATTGAAGCACACAAAAGCTCAATTCCTGAGGTCTGCTTCCAATTCCCATCAATCAGCCTGAATTTCACAGTAATAAAATGCATCTCGCAGACCCGCATGACGGCGAATTCCTCTGTCAATGGGAACAGCAGCACCGAATGATAACCATACGTTTCGTGTGATACCCCCAGCCCCCCGAAACCTTCATTTCTCTCGTTCCTGGGAGAAGTGCTAACAGTTATGGGGGATTCGGGCTTATAGCATCATTTTCTTTAATGAGAATGCATCTCTCAAGTGGTTTGAGTACATTGTGCAGCAATTAAATTGTTTAATGACACCGTAATATAAGCTAGCACTCAGCTACGCCACATACACAGCAGTACAACATTCTATCCACAAAGATATAAAGCCAGAGCATAAAGGGAGACTTATATGTTTTAATAGAAATTCATTGGGCAATAGCTGAGTTGTATAATCAGGATTTTCCCTCAAGTGTCTTCCAGGTATTGTTACGCTATATTACTGGATTGTAGGGTTGTTACATCTTTTCCTTCATACAGAGGAGGTGAAATGGTGCCCGGAGCAACGGTATGTTTCACCATCCCCCCCCCCGGTCATTTTTCCTTCTTATAGTAATGCCCACTACACATTATGCCACACAGATCATAATGCCCATTACACAATATGCCACACAGTCCATAATGCCCATTACACATTATGCCACAACCAGTAATGCACATCACACATTATGGCCCACATCATAATGCCCTCTTCACATTATGCCACACACCGTAATACTTCCAGGTAACGCTATACACGCAATAGTGTAATTATACATTTTGCACACCCACATGGCATTTTAGTGCCACTTACACATAATGCCCACTGTAGTGCTGCTTACACACATAATGCTCCCAGTAGTGCTGCTTACAAATATAATGCCCCCCTGTAGTGCTGCTTACACACATAATGCCCCTACTAGTATTTCTTACACATATAATGCCCCCCTGCAATGCCGCTTACACACATAATGCTCCCAGTAGTGCCGCTTACACATATAATGCCCCCCTGTAGTGCTGCTTACACACATAATGCCCCCTAAAGTGTCGCTTACCTACATGCTTGTTGCCATGGGGTTACATGCTCGTTACCAGGGTTTTCTTGCTCGTTGTCAGGGGTTTCTTGCTTGATGTTGGGGGCAGGGGGGAGTTACATGCTTGTAGCTAAAGGGGGTTACATACTCGTTACCAGGGGTGTTTACATAGGTGTGTACATGCTGCCAGGGGGGGGTTACATGCTCATTGCTAGGGCAAGTTACATGCTTGTTGCTAGGGCAAGTTATGTGCTCATTGCTAGGGCAAGTTACATGATTGTTGCCAGGGGGCTTGAATGGTCATTGCCAAGTGGGGGTTAAATGCTCATTGCTAGGGGAAGTTACATGCCCATTGACAGGTGGGGTTACATGTGCATTGCTAAGGGGGTTACATGCTCATTGCTAGGGGAAGTTACATGCCCATTGCCAGGTGGAGTTACATGTGCATTGCTAAGGGGGTTACAAGCTCATTGCTAGGGAAAGTTACATGCTCATTGCCTGGGGGTGTTAAATGCTTGGCGCCAGGGGTCACAGGGGCACCACGCTCCAGCGCTCCTGAAATCCACACTTCCGAGTAGCACTGGGCACACTTCACTCCCCTGACAGACACTAGAGGTGCAGGAAGACCTCTAGTGCTTGTCTCCTTTAAGGCGGCAAGCATTTTTGGTGGGGCGCAGCTTCCACAGTCTCCTCCAGTTCCAGCACAGCGGAGGATGGAGTAGAGGGCGCCGACAGTGCACCCTCTCTCCTCCTCAGCTTCTGGAGCTTGAGTTCCACTGGTGCCACCCTCCGTACTCCCCTGCCTACATACACAGCCATTTTAATGTACATCCACACTAGGCAACTGCCTAGGGCTCCACAAATCTAGGGGCATTCAAGCAGGGGCAGCGTGGTAACTCCAAAGCTTCTTGGGTGGCAGGAAGAGAATGCTGCTTGGCATCTCTGATTGTGAATACCATACAATCAGAGTGCACAGGTAGCATTTGCGATTCCCCTCTCAGCCTGCAGCCAGACAGTGATTGTATATCGGGATGCTGATTGATGTAAGGCTGGAGCTATCCACCAATCAGAGTACAGAATTCACTACCTGCCTCCAAGCCTGCAGCCAGACAGTGATTGGCATTCAGAGTGCTCATTGGCGGGTAGCTGGAGCTCTCCACCAATCAAAGTGCCGTGTCAATCACTGTATGTAAGCAAGCACAAAAGCAGCTGGCCGACAGTCGCTCTTCTCTGCATTGCGTATATCTCTGAATCAGGCCCTTTGCTATTATAATCCTGATGATGACATCAGCGATGCTGATCCACATCAGAACCCGAGTCCCCTGTCCTGCTGATCACATTGCATTCCTTCTGTCAGCATGGGCCTGCTGGCATTCCGACACGTATAAAAGGCATTTCCTTTACTCCCAACTCTGATGTCATTAGGAGATCAACCACAAGCGAGGATTAAGCAAAGAGCGCTGTCTCATGAGGAACATTTCCGTACAAGCGCTATAAATAAATTACCGCAGGGTTTCCAGGATCAGAGCGCATTGCACCTCTCTGATACACCAGTCTCCGCTCTCTCTCTCTGATTTTTGCACTGGGCACCAGTCATCGCAGGCTCAGAGTAGTCCTGGTCTTACTCAGCGGCTGCGATGGAAACAGGCATATCCGGCCTGGAGCTGACGTCACGCACCATCCCCTATAACGCTCAGGTTTTCCAGGTGTCTTCTTAGCATGACCACTAAGCGGCCGGTTACCACCCCCAGACGCCTACTTCCTGTCAATCACCTTGCTGTCCATGCCACGAACGGGCCGGTCACGCCCACAATATACCATCCATAACCAATCCTTCCTGGGTATTATTATACGACTGAAGTGTTGGGCCAGGTACAAATATTTTAGGTATTGATTCTAGACAGCGGCTGACATTTGTGTTGCACAATGTAAATAATAATTGCCACTAATCCACTAGTACACTTTCCACATTATCCTTTAGATAATGTGGAAACATTTGTAATCCGTAGACACAACAAGGGGGATTCAACTGCTTCTCTCCAGAGTCACCACTAGATGGTCCCCAAAGGAGCAATTCAATTGTTGGTCCATTCAGGCCCCTTGAGCCACAGATGGACACATTTAAGCTCACAGCGCAATGATGACAGAAGCGGTATTTAGCCGATCTCATTGGCTGATCCACCCCTCCAGCTTTTAGTATTTTATTCATTAGAGTCACTGCTGTAGTATATGACAATGATGACAGTGTTCGCAGTATTTAATTGACATTTTCCTTTGGATCACTGCATAAAAGTTGATCCCCGTTAGATTTGTAATAGAGAAAAACAACAGATGCTATTTAATTAACTTCATTTAATGTAATTCGATTAATTTTCAATTTTGTTTCATTTATTTTGTGATAGTAATTATTTGTTATATTGCCAATGTGACTTGCGCATCAATTAATCAGACTCTAAAGACACTGTTTTATTGGTTGTTTACAGTGACGTAAACAACCCCATGTCGTTCTTTTGACTGTCGACCTAGACACTGTCAAACTAATGACCTGTCGAACTATTGACCTTTGGACCTAAAACCATGTTGGCCTTTTCACATGTCGACCTAGACCCATGTCGACCTAATGGTGTCGACCTAATGACTGTCGACCATCATGCTGTAGACCAAATAATCCCAACCCATCACAGGTTCATTAAGAAACCTTGGGGTAATTCAGACCTGAACTCACGACTGCGAATTTGCGCAGCGGACGATTATCGATAGACTGCGCATGCATACAATCCATGGTACCATGCTCACCTACCCTTCCAGAAGGGCCGGTAAATCTCCCGAAAATCAAGTCCACCTCCTGGCCCCCATGGAGGGTGAGTAAGCCTCTTGCATACCCCTGGACCCCCGCATTTCCCCCCCACCCGGCATCCTCCTACCCCGCCGGTCAAATACAGGCATTTGCGGGTGTACACGGAGGGGGCAGGGCTAAAATGGTGCAAATAGTGTTGTGTTAGCCACGCCTTTACATGTAGATCCATAAATCATGGCTTTTCTTAGGATGGGGCGGAGCTTAATAATGACGGTTTCTGTCCCCGCTCCCTGAAAAACGCAAGCAAACATGCCTAAACTTATTAGCGGAGGGTGTGTGACATCAGCAACAGGCCGGATAAGCCTGTGCACAGGGGAAAAATCATTCGATAGTGAGCAGGTTACGATGGATTTCGGACATATTTCCACGGCTGCAATTTGATGCACAGCCATACACATCCACATTAAATCGCAATGCGGGATGTCACACTGGCAGCGCGGCATCTACTTGGCCACTGCAAACTAGCATCTGTGTGATCAGGTCTGAATTGAGTTTGAAGAAACTCAGGAGCCCGAGGTGTGCTCCCTACCACCAGTGCTGTGCCTAAACACGTGCAAAGGGGGCCGTGCGATCGATGTGGGCTTATCTCCCGAAGGAGAAGGGCCCCGTTTTTCCCCTAACCCCTCTCAACCATAAGGCCGAAGAGGGGAAAATAGGGAACGGTGGGTCCTCTTCGCCAAAGCTTAGAGAGACCCTCATTCCTCAACCCCCAGAAGGGTTAGGACGGTGGGTCCTCCGCACCCGAAGGTTTGGAGAGACCCTCAGTGAACTTCTCTCTGCCTTGCGGCTCGGGGTCGTCCTCGGGGGGGCCGCAGCTCTCCCCAAAAGGCGAGAGCTTAAGCACATTGGGGAAATGGAAGGCCCGTAAGGGTCGACCACACTACCCAAAAAAACGTGATCAGGTCTGAATTACCCCACTCGACCCAATGCCAGAGACTGTTATCAGGATCCTGAGTATCACATTTTATAAGTACATTTTAGGGAAAACTGACTAAAGGTCCATACACACTGGGCGACTATGTCCAGCGTGTATGGACAGCGATGATAGCGTTCATCGCTGTGGGGAAAGACGCTCAGTGCATACACACTGAGCGGCTTTCCCCCTGCCCGGTGCCGACGGTGGAGGAGAGGACGGCGTTGCATAGCTGAGCGCTATGCAAAGCTGTCCTGAAAGCCACTCATCTGCTGGAAACACCAGCAGATGAGCGGCTTTCCTGTCGATGTTGTGGGCACGCGCAGCAGCACTCACCGCTCATCGCCAGGCCATACACACTGGGCGGCTTTGAGCTGAAAGCCGCTCAAACCTGTCAGCGTGGACAATCGCAAAAGTACTGCACCCTCTAGCAGTCAACAACGTGCAGGACATTTAAATCCCCCCAAAGAGGCTAGGAGCAGCTTTAGCCTTTTATTCTATAGGACAGACACCGAACTAGTACAAACAATAGAAGCACATCACAAACAGTAGGAGGAGGGGGCACTTGGCGCGATGAGAACCAGCAGCGATGTAAGCGCCGTGTTACATGACAAATAGTCTAAATTATGTTACGTGATATAAGGCAAATGAACGGAGATATTTCCTGCATCTAATGCAATTGGCTTAAGCAAATGTCATTTTTATGAGACCGGCAATCATAAGATTCTGGGAGCGGAAGGCTCGTCTGATATTATTGCTTCTTGCATTAAATTTATGGTTACCACGGAGACATTTAATACGATGCAATTATGAATGTAAATGACTGCATCCCTTCTGTATACTCTGAACGGATAAAATGAGCTTCTGATATATCCTTTCAAGTCTATGCAGCGGGTCGCCCTATTACGGGCGTGCAGACGGTCGCCCTGCAGTCTCTTCTCCACAGTTTATTTTGTTTGCATGACCGTAAATGAGATGGAAAAGCAAACGCTTGCAGCCTTCTCACATCTCCCCGAGTAATCTGATCTCCCCATTGTTCTACACTCCATCTGCGATCAATAGCAATTACAGAGTCATTTCTAGCCAATATAGGCTGTAGCAGGAAGCTCCCATGATGCACCTGTGCTCAGCCTCACACCGGGAGATGCATTAATAAGCCATTATGATAAACATGCTTATTATGGGGAAGCAATGGAGGCGGGGGAACTAATTAAATCTATTCAACAAAATGTCAAAAGTGCCTTTACTTCTGAAAGAGTCGCTGGAGCAGGGGTGGGTGGGATTGTTTACGCTCTTAGCAATCGCCGGCGTGAGGGGTGTGCACAGGTGCTTGCAAAAATACGCTAATCCAAACTCTGAGTAATCCAGCAGTGGATGAATTTGCAGCGGCTGATTAGGCCACGCCCAGAAAAAGAGTCCCTCCCCGCCTTAACGTTACTGCCCAGAAGTAGGTGCATCGCTGATAATCATACATTATGGTTTTGGTCCATTCGCAATAGCAAAACAACGCTCTACTGCGTCCGCCATCGACTTTACGACTCTAAATCAGGCGCCACCAAGATCGGCTCTGCCATGAGGCAGGTGCCAATGTGCTTCAGAATCTGGGAGGTGCCCCTGAGGCTATCACAAAATGAAGGATGACTCTGAGAGCCGTCCTTGTTGAACGTAATGCAAATAACAGGTGTTGAACTTCTAAGAGGCCACCTCCAGACATTCTCCTGAGGATTTGGACAGTGGGTATTGGTGTGTTGGTGGAAGCAGTAAGTTGAGGTTTTGCCTGGGGTGTGGATAAACCTTGCACCAGCCCTGGGCTCACCTCTTTTCCGTCTTTGGAAATTATCCAGAAAAGGAAAGTTGGTTCAGATTAGACCTCAGGCTGGGAGAAAGTGGGCTTGCTGTCCTAAGGGATTCAGTATGAAATCCCGGCGGTCGGGATCCCGGCGTTCAAAATCCCGACGCCGCAATCCCGACCGCAGAAATCCCGACAAGGGGGGACGTGGATCGCCCCCCCTTGCGGGGTCGCTGCGCTCGCCATGCAGCGGGCCCCGTGCCTCGCTACGCTCGGCACGCTAATTTATTCTCCCTCCAGGGGTGTCGTGGACACCCACGGAGGGAGAAAGTGTTGGGATTTCGGCGGTCGGGATTTCGGCGGTCGGGATTCTGGCGTCCGTATTCTGAACCCCCAGGATCCCGACCGCCGGGATTTTAACTGCATCCCGTCCTAAGATATATCCATCTTGCACACAGCACACATACATACAGCCTGCATACATTACTATGAAATAAACTCCAATGAAGCGTCCAGCTAATGGCCCCCCACAGCCTTATTCTCGCCTCCAGCGCTCCACGCTCTGATAGATAACATCGGTTCTCAAATACTGTTCGCGGACCCAGAAGACATCATTATAACAGGAGCGTGAGGCGCCGCCGTGGAAATACTTGGACAGCACTCCGCTAATACGTTCATTACAGTTGTTTAAGGTGAAAGCAGAGACCTCTCTGGGGCTGCGATAATTAATGGTAGAAGAGAACAATGCAACGCCGTAAGACTGCTGAATATGATATTATTGGTTTCTCTACTGTGAGGGAAACAACCAGAAAGATTGCATTAGTAAATATATGTCCGAAAATATAATAAAAATGCCACAAATAGATCTTTATGCTGTGATCAGTAAAATGTAGGGATGGATTGTATTGGAAATGGACATAATGATGGTATTCCCAGTCCCGGATGGGAGAACGGGAGCAGTAACATGGTGGAACCAAACAACATTTATATTTGATTAATTCGGCGCAGTATTATTGGGTATGGGTAATAGTATCGACACTATAAAGGTCGACAGACTTTAGGTCGACCACTAAAGATCGACAGGGCGTAGGTGGACAAATGAAATAGGTTGACATGGCTAAGGGCGACAGGGTCGGAAGATTGACACAAACATTAGGTCAACAATGGGAAGGTCAACAGACAAAAGATCAACATGAGTTTTTCACGTTGTTTTTACCTGAATTTTTGACCTGAAGTTGACGTGGACACCGTATCAGTGTACCGCGTCCCCCTATATGGCTCGATGTTCTCGGCGCACTATTATATTCTCCCTCCACATCCTAGTGGATAGAAGGGTAAGTTTTTTGGAAAAAACATGAAAAACCTTTCGACTGTTGACCTTCCCATTGTCGACCTAATGCCTGTGTCAACCTTTTTATTTGCACTAGTCAAAATAGACTAATGTTGTTAGATCCCCCTGCTTCCAGTAGGCCTTAAGCACAAGTCTGGATCTCCCAGCGGATGACTCAGACGTGGACTAAAGTGGTGACGTGTATCCATGTTATAATGTAACAGGTGACATAACACCATGTGCACAGGAGGTTCGTGCCTGCTACAGTAAGGATCTGAGATTAGGCTCATAGTGTGGAGAGAGTGGGGTACAGTAAAGTCAGACAGATGGACAACATGGCCTATCTTACTGAGGAATCGCTGCTATTATCAGACATTAGTAGAACCTGGAGTCAGGAGAACAGGGAAGCAGCTCAGTGTAGCGATGTTGTTGAAAGCATCTGCCTTCTGGCTGAGCTTCCCTTTTATCCCCCCTGGTCAGTGGGGATTAGTGAGTCTGAGTCATCTGACCGCTGTGAAGGCACTGGTTGGAGGATCTACAGTCAGCTGACAGCAGGTGTCAGAGCGGTGCCCGATGTGCGG
This sequence comes from Crinia signifera, assembly GCF_055691185.1. Classification (NCBI taxonomy): domain Eukaryota; kingdom Metazoa; phylum Chordata; class Amphibia; order Anura; family Myobatrachidae; genus Crinia; species Crinia signifera. The sequence goes on from NC_139225.1 coordinate 25,068,395, forward strand.
ACCGGCTGGAGAACAGCTCCGTATGGGGAAGGTACACTGAGGACAATAGCTCCAGGGAGACTGACGTTGACGGATAGCCTGACCACAAGGACACTTTGGCTTGTCAAGGTCTTGGTTAGGTCCATCTGCTTCCAAAAACATTGTTGGCCCAGATGGAGGTGGGGAAGGGTAGGAAGGAGGCTGATCTCCAAAACCAAAGCTGAATCAGAAGGTGAGGCCAATCGCTTCCCATTCCCTTGAAGGTCACTGATGCCCCAGATCAGAGTTTTCACCATTTCCTGTGGGTCCCTAATCGGCCACCAGCAGGGGACACGAAGGCCCATCGTTGGTGACCACCATACAAACAACCATCAGGGAATGCAGTGAGCATCGTGGGGGGCAGGAGGCCAGCCTTCAGATACCAACAATGGACCCCTAAAGGATTAGTAAAGTAGTGTATCATTACCTGACCCCTGTGGGGGTTCTATCTGTGGAACCTGGAGTTGGTTTTATGACCACCGGTCATCCATATGTATCCCCCATCAGTGTAAAAGTACTAATAGCTACAGTATATATTATAATTTTCATATTATCACCAATTCCTGTTTTCCTCATTAAGGCCCTTATTCTGATTGATGCGTACTTTTCCGCATACTTTCGGATAGCGTCTTTACGGCATCTGCGCATGCGTGGAGAACGCAACGTGCATGTGCCACGCATTGACTCCGTACCTGTTCGGGCAAATCCCGTACAAAACTGTGCACCGCAATCAGTCTGGAAATATGGGCGTATTATGGGCGTCATGCGGAATGAGACATGGGCGTAGTTTCAAAGTGGGAAAAACTGGGAGGAAACATGGGCGGACACGGGGGAGTACACTTATGTTGGGGGGCGTGCATTCGGATAGCACTCCGAATGCACGCGACCAAAACCGATAGAAATGTGCGGTGTCCATAAGTCAAGTATTGCTTTGCGGAAACCACTCGGTCTTGCGGTAGGCGAACGGAACGCCTAATGACTACAAGCATTAACACCTGAACCCAATACAATCGACTCCTTTACTCATTACTCACTAATAGGACGCTTGTCAGTGCTTTAATTGAAACCATTGCTGCTTCAATTGCTGGAAGGGTTAATGTGTGCAATGCATGTGTTAGGCATGCTTGTAAGGATATATTGGCATCTAATTGATTCCAATTCCAAATAAACATTTTTTTATGAGGATAGGTAATTGAATAAGTGGGTCATGTGATGTATTGCAGAATAGACATAATAGTGAGTAGTTTTGCGTAAATACACCGCTTCCGTGCGGAAGCACCGCTTGCCATCCGTTTGGATGCGGTATCACCGTGCATACTCTGTAATACCGTGCAGAATCGGCGTGTTTCCCCCGCACACGCATGGTTTGTATGTCGTCCGTAAACACGCCCTGTTCTTAAAGAGTGAGTCCGTCCGAATGCGGAGGACACGTGGGCGTTTCTACGGACGATGGCCGCACGCGGCAGCACAGCGTGGCGTGCGGACCGCACCGTAAGAATTCGGGAATATCCGCACCGATCAGAATAAAGGCCTAAATGCTGCATTTTTCAAGTCTTTGTCTGCCTTCCCAACATTACAGTATATTCATTAGCGCTGTTCTAGAGACCCCCTTTGTATCTGGGAGTATGTGTATGGGGGATTACGATGTTTATTTAAGTTTTGCTGTCGAATAATCTTTTTTTTTTCTTTTTGCTGCATTGCACAAATCAGATATGCCAGATGGATTGTTTGATGACAGTGACTTGGAAAGTATGGATTGATTTATGCCGCATATTTACATACAGTATTAACCAAGTCTCCAACAATCTCTGAAATGTAAATGAAGCTCAGCGAGGGATTGGCGCAGCTGGATTAGATGATGCCCAGCGCCCCAGGCTACGTGCAATGCTGATCTCACAGCTCATGTGGGCATGGGGCCAGACAGGTATGATACGGGCATTTTGGCCGGATTGTGACAGCAATGCCGTGGCACCAAGAGGAACCACGTTCTTTTTATGCATATATATATATATATATAGCAAAAGGAAAAACAAAGTGCGCCCCTTGTTTAAAGTACCACCACCAGATGTCCAATGACAGCAACTGTATTATGACAACAACTATGTAGTTGTACAAAAATTTAATACAATGTTAAAAGACAACAAAACATTTTTTTTCATCTGTGTAGAGTCATGAATTCAATTCAGTCAATATATGGAAAACCCAATGCGTTTCGTCGTTAAAACGACTTCCTCAGGGGCAAATTTCCGTAAATAGCTTAACCAAGAATAATAGTGTAATAATCCTGATGAATTTATTCTGACTCAGTATGCGAGGAGTAAGTCCTTAAAAGGTCTTTACAGTGGCGTAACTATAAATTTTGCTCCCCCCTGCCAAAAATAATTGGAGCGCCCCCCCCCTCCCCCCCACCCACCCTCATCTGAGTGCCAAAACAGGGAAATTTAACAAATGAAATAAAAAATGAAATATAGATATCTATACATTTAAAAAAATGACACCTGGGTTTTGCATAGTTAATGGGATATACACACACATTGTGACACACTTTGTGTGACACTCACCCCCTCTTAAACACCCATTATGCTCCAGTCCATGCTAGTGTGCTACAGGCTCCAGAGAGTCCACCCTGTAAGAAAAGTCTCAGAAGTCACGCTGGAAGTAAGGGACAGTCTGCAAACTACTTGCCGCTATACAAGTGTAATCAAGAGTGTATGAATACACTTGTAAAGTGGAAAATAGTTTACAGACTATCCCTTAATCCAGTGTGTGACTGTGTGAGCTCTAGCAGACCTGAGAGGACTCGGGAGGACGGGACTGCATACAGAAGAAATAAATCAGTGCAGCTCCTTGACCTCAGTGCCCTCTCTTATCCTGCACAGCAGCAGAGAACTGAAGGCAAGTCAGGGAGAGCGCCCCGCAGACCCCCAGCTCCTCCAAGCCACTGCGGGGGTTGCTGTATGCTAGTTACGCCACTGGGTCTTTAGTCCTGATGCAATGATTGCATATAAATTCTAAAATCAATTTCCGGATAGACTTATTTTACAAGGAAAAATGTCCAGGAGAACTCAGACCAATCAGCTGGTTCCTCAGAGCAGAGTGCACAGCGAACCTCAACTGGATCCAGACCTGCAGTCTAGCAGAGGGGATTGGCTTTGTTTTGTTGATATCCATCATGTCAATGGGCTTGGCATGTCGACAATGACATGTTGGCATTCATGTCACTCATTATGAATTACTAATACTCATGAAAACAACCACAGTGGTAGAGAATCTCTGGGGGTCTTATCATCAACTGATGCGGAGCTCTGGGAGTTGTCGACGCTACTCCTAACCCCTGCAGCCTACCCCTAACCCTCTCTCCCCCAGCCTACCCCTAACCCTCTCTCCCCAGCCTACCCCTAACCCTCTCTCCCCCAGCCTACCCCTAACCCTCTCTCCCCCAGCCTACCCCTAACCCTCTCTCCATACAGCCTACCCCTAACCCCTGCAGCCTACCCCTAACCCTCTCTCCATACAGCCTACCCCTAACCCTCTCTCCATACAGCCTACCCCTAACCCCTGCAGCCTACCCCTAACCCTCTCTCCATACAGCCTACCCCTAACCCCTGCAGCCTACCCCTAACCCTCTCTCCCCCCAGCCTACCCCTAACCCTCTCTCCCCCAGCCTACCCCTAACCCTCTCTCCCCCAGCCTACCCCTAACCCTCTCTCCCCCAGCCTACCCCTAACCCTCTCTCCATACAGCCTACCCCTAACCCCTGCAGCCTACCCCTAACCCTCTCTCCATACAGACTACCCCTAACCCTCTCTCCATACAGCCTACCCCTAACCCTCTCTCCCGCAGCCTACCCCTAACCCTCTCTCCCCCAGCCTACCCCAAAACCCTGCAGCCTACCCCTAACCCTCTCTCCATACAGCCTACCCCTAACCCCTGCAGCCTACCCCTAACCCTCTCTCCATACAGCCTACCCCTAACCCTCTCTCCATACAGCCTACCCCTAACCCCTGCAGCCTACCCCTAACCCTCTCTCCATACAGCCTACCCCTAACCCCTGCAGCCTACCCCTAACCCTCTCTCCATACAGCCTACCCCTAAACCCTGCAGCCTACCCCTAACCCTCTCTCCCGCAGCCTACCCCTAACCCTCTTTCCCACTGCTTACTCCTTACCCTCTTTTCCGCAGCCTACCCCTAACCCTCTCTACCACAGTCTACTCCTAACACTCTCTCCACACCGTCTACCCCTCTCTCCCACAGCCTAACCCTCTCTCCCGCAGCCTACCCCTAACCCTCTCTGCCACTGCCTACCCTTAACCACCTTTCCTGCAGCCTAATCCACTCTCCAGCAGCTTACCCTGAACCCCCTTTCTTGTAGCCTACCTTCTAATCCTCCCTCCCTCCGCCTACCGCTAACCCCTTCTCCCGCTGCCTACTCCTAACCCTCTATCCCGCAGCCAATCCCTAACCCTCTCCCCAATGCCAGCCCCTAACCCCTTCTCCTGCAGGATATAACACAGTTTACCTACTGGCATACCGATAATGGGTGCAAGGGGTTCGGAGTACACAGGCCACTAGGTCCAGACGGGCCCTCACATCCTGCACCTATGTATTTATACTCACATCAGCCCGGCACAGCTGGGAAAGTGTCCATTTTCCAGATTTGTTCATGTGCAGTATAGATGTCCACAGGAACATGCTGCGGGCGCCATGTTCCCAGAGACATGCCCAGTACACTCGGGCACAATGCCGCCCTCTCTTAAAGCGCCTCGGTGGCTGGTGCATGCTGGGATGTGTTATAGCTCATACCTGTACATATAGAGCTCGTGGTCTGTCTGCTCGTGTCCCTTTTGGGATTACTTTCAACCTCTCTAATAATGAAGGTGGAATCATTAGTGAATGATTGGCTGTAGAAAAGAATTAAGATCGACACATGAAAAAGGTCAACATGCATTAGATCAACATGGTCAAAAGGTTGACACAAGCAAAAGGTCGACATGATTTTTTCCTGATTTTTCTTTTAAAACTGACCTGTTCATACTTTACCATACCAGTGGGCATAGATGGAGAATATAATAATGGGCCGAGCGCAGTACACTGATATGAGGCACATGTTGACCTATGTCGACACAGACACTCAAAAAAAACCCTGAAAACTCCTGTCAAGCTTTTTCCATGTCGATCTTTTCCATGTCAACTTTTTGCTTATGTTGACCTTTTTCCCATGTCAACCTAATGCATGTCAACCTTTTTCAAGTGTCCACCCTCTTCTTGCGGATCAACAGTGGTCGACCTTTTGGCAGTCGACTCTATGCTTGTCAACCCAACGATCCACACCCATATAATCATATCCATGAATTATTATTAAAATGTAGTTTTATGGTGTTGGCGTGATTATCTCCCCTGCAGCTTAGGGCCTAATTCTAGTTGGCTTGGTAAGCAGCTAAATTCGCTGCTTACCGTGCGCTGACATGTTGTTCGCCTTCAGGCCGAACGCCCCCCACGCTGCGCATCGCCTCGGTACCATACGGGGGATATACGAGAACACATCCGGCCGAAGGGGATAGGAATCATTTCATAGTCGCCGACCATCGACCAATTTCTCCCCATTGGAAATAAAATTCAGTCTAAACTGACTTTTATTTTCGTCGGTGTCCGCCAAAGAGGGGGCGGGCGCTGTTGTCATGTGATGTCAGCCTTCCGCCCTGAGCAGGCACCAACCCGCCTGTGTTCACAGGGGGACACCCATAAACCGCTGGGCATTCTCCTGCTAATGCTCCCTGCACTCCCCCTTCCTCCCCACAGCGAACGGCCTGGCGAGTGTGTGAGTCTTTCACTAAAGCCTTTCACTGTCGGGGGTTACACATGTGCTCATGCACAAACCCCGACCATTGGGGCTGGGACGGAATTCAGATTGCTACAAACAATTCTGAATCGGCCCCTTATTTCCTACAGGTCCAATGCTACCCAAATTCAATGTCCCCCCCCGTCATTTTGGCAATATTGCACATGTTAACCTAGCACATTTTCCAGAAGCGACGTGAGGCTTCAGCCCGTTAAACATCGCTCATTGTTCTCACTCGCTAAAATCCGGGGTCTTTAACCTCCGATCAGTTCAAATATCAGTTAACTGGAAGGAACATTGGTTAAGTCCATCTGTCCATGAAGTCATAAATTCTGCTTCATCAAACCCTCGCTGGAATCTTAAACATACCTAATCCTCTGTGAATAACACTATTATCAGCATAATTCATAAGTGCAATGCTTAACCCAGGCACACTTGAGTTATTTTTCAAGCAGAGTGGTAACTGTTATAAAAGCACAATGTGAGTGGGATGGCTAAGCCATTACCGGTACTTGTGGCCTTAATCTCCCTACAGAGCACCGCAGGATTAGGGTCAGAGCAAACACATTTCCATCTAAAATTGACAATAGTAACTAAGAGAAACATATAGGGGAAAATTTACTAAGATGTGTATTCTACTTCACTTGTGAAGTTGCTATGACATACGACGGCAAAAGCATCGTATGCATTCGTATTCAGAACACGAATACGAAAATTCGTATTCTTTGTATATTTCCCCCTAAATGTGATACTGTTATCTTTGAGATATAAGTGTACTAAGGTGTATGCTGCTGGTCTGTGTCCCAGATTTCCGTACCCACTACTCTGCCCGTTTGGTGGATACGCTGCCTGTCAGAAGCCTAGTCTCTTTGTCTTGCCCAAACCTTTGAATTATACCTATATTGTTAACCCCATATACTCCCTCAATGTGTGTGCCATGAGCTCTGCCTGCAAGTGAAGTCCAACTGCACAATGCTGCATACCAACTCACTGTTTCATCTGCACCTGCTGAGGTTCTGACCATGAACCTGTCCTTATCCTTTATACACAAGTTTGTCCGTATGTTGTATATTACTCCAGACACCTATCATTTGTTCTCCAGCCAACAGTGTAAGCCCCTATGACCTGAGCTATAAGACCTGACGGCATCCTAAGTATCAGTGTGTGTGTCATACATTAAGGGGTACTCTTTACCTAGAAGGGCGCCCGCGATTGGAATCGCGGGCGTCGGGGGTAAAAAATTGCGGCCATCGCGGGTAAATCGCGGGTACATTAAAATCGGGTGCCCGCGATGACCGCGATTTTCCCATAGGGATCAATGTTAAAAACGGTGATTGACCGCGATTTTAATGTTAAATGCCTCAATGCCCGCGATTTGGCTGTAGGAATCGATGTTAAATGGGCCACAGAGCCCTAATAGTCACCGTGAACTCTGAAATGGCCCCCACAATTGTTAACGCCACCCCACGATCAACGTGAACCCGAAGCGTGGCGAGCGCAGCGAGCCCGCGAGGGGCGGCGGTACGCGTCCTCCGACCTTTTCATGCCCTACTATCCACGTCGGCGTGGAGTTGAGAATAGAATAGTGTGGCGAGCGCAGCGAGCCACCGAGCCCGAAGCGTGGCGAGCGCAGCGAGCCCCGCGAGGGGACGCGGATACCTTCACAGGTAAACGCGTCCCCTCGCGGGCTTTACAGGTAAACGCTTTTCGCCACGGACACCTGTGAAGCCCGCGAGGGGACGCGTATAACTGTGAAGGTATCCGCGTCCCCTCGCGGGGCTCGCTGCGCTCGCCACGCTTCGGGCTCGGTGGCTCGCTGCGCTCGCCACACTATTCTATTCTCAACTCCACGCCGACGTGGATAGTAGGGCATGAAAAGGTCGGAGGACGCGTACCGCCGCCCATCGCGGGCTCGCTGCGCTCGCCACGCTTCGGGTTCACATTGATCGTGGGGTGGCGTTAACAATTGTGGGGGCCATTTCAGAGTTCACGGTGACTATTAGGGCTCTGTGGCCCATTTAACATTGTTTCCTATGTAAAAATCGTGGGCATTGAGGCATTGAACACTAAAATCGGGTCCAATCTCATTTTTAACATTGGTCCCTATGGGAAATCGCGGCCATCGCGTCGCACCCGATTTTTAGTGCATTCGATGGTCGCGATGGGCGCCCTTCTAGGTAAAGAGTACCCATTAAGGGAACCACTGGTGGCTGTTGAATTCAGAAGACAGTACTTGTTCAGTTTCACGGCACCCGATATATCGGATGCAATATTGGCCGATATATCGAATGCAATATTGGCCGATATATCGATGCGATCCGATGCGATTTTTTTACCTGTTCATAACCCTACTATCCACTACGCATGGAGTTGATTTTATATAGTGTGGCGAGCGCAGTACTCCGCGTCCCCTCGCCACGCTCCGGGCTTGGTGGCTCGCTGCGCTTGCCACACTATATAAAATCAACTCCATGCATAGAGGATAGTGGGGTTATGAACAGGTAAAAAATCGCATCGGATCACATCGATATATCGGCCAATATCGCATCCGATATATCGTGCGCCATGAAACTAAACAAGAACCCAGAAGACCCTCACAGTGGCTCTAGGGGTCTTATGCAAGTGTGCTAGAGTGATTTTCTGATGTATCAACATGTCAATTTCAGTAAACACGCTTGACATGGTATGTCGTGCTGCGGCTTCGGTCATACCTTCAATTCCTATGGGATCATGGGTGCAAATGATGTGTGCTCATCCACCTGTGAGCCCCTTTTTCAAGGCATATGCACTGCACAGATATGTAAAGCGGGCAGTAAACTGCTACAGATGCGTTCCGCATACACTTAGCTTCCATACGCCAAACTGCATGAGACGCGCAGTGCGTTGATGAATTATTTAGTTTCGAATCCACTAAATAATCCACACTCACTGTTCACTAGGTACGCCGGGCTGCGCCTTTAACCACATAGGAAATCTAAAAGCATAAAAAGTGGCAGATGAACTACAGCGGAACTTGGCGCAAGGAAAAACTGCAGCCGCTGTATTATAGCACCATATTTAATAATTGAATGAAGCTGGGCACTATCAACACCTATCGAGCTTATTTTCACATACGGTCTTCCATTGTAACGCATCTATTTCGTTCCTGACAGTTTTATACGGTGTGATTATATCTGGGGTGTGCCGCTGTTAATGGCTCGTTAATAGACCATATTGCATCGGTTACGGACATCCGGAATCCCGAGCATATGCACCGCAGAGGTTTGCAATGTGGGCACCAAATTGGGTCTGTTTAATGTCTTCATCTCACGCTGCTTCCTAATAAATGGTGTTCTCTCTTTCATCCATTCTCGCCGATGCGTTCTGGATGAGTGCTAGTGACTCAGCAGGTGTCCTCGCTAGCGGGGAAGGGGCTTACGAGCCATTTTGCTTAATGACACATTAAATAGCTGCGCTCTGCCAGACCCCGGCTTTCCAGCTCTGCGCATTAAATAAAAAGTCATTCTGAATCACAGGCTCTGGGGTTTTTATTTTTTTTATTTTATTCCATGTTTTTTATGCATGTATTAATGCTAATTAGTCTTATTTGTCCCACGTGACTGCTGCGCGACGCTCCCACCAGCTGCTGTAAGACGCTCTGCAGTGCGCTTGGCTGCTTTCTGGAAGGTTAGGTATAAGCTAAGCTGACAGTTCCATCTGCTCTGCTCAGAATGAGTCTTGGGGGCACGGAACGTGGTTAAACATTCATACAGGGGCTGGTGTGGCGGCGCTGAAGTCACAGCTTTTTAAGCTGGCAGCGGCGAATCTCACATCCAATAGAGACAATACGTGGCATCAATGGAGTGTGTGTGTGTGAGAGAGAGAGAGTGAGAGAGAGGCTTGCTGTTTGTGAAATGGCAATGAAAGTGGGATTCTCGATGACCCGGGAAGGATATGAGAACGGATAACAGAGAGGTGTTAAATTGAGCCGCACCCTCCACTGTTATTATGCCACTTTTGAAAGGCATTTCTGGGAAATTGTTAAGGGGACACCTATAAGCGCAGTGGGCGTGTACTGCTACATCGGAGAGGTGGGTCATAAAATCGACTTAAGGGGTTCATACACCTTCCTTGTATCGGGGTGATCCCCTAATGGTCACGTTGGAATATTAACTATGTCCAAAAATCCCGGCAGGGATTGCGGAATTGGGATTTTATTTGCATGCTGAATGTCCCCGATCCACCGACAGCTCACCAATCATCGGTGCGCGCTGATCGGCGCATCCAGTCAGCAGTTTGTCATCGGATCGGAGGTTCAAACTCTGCTGGTGTATGGGCCCCTTTAAATCCAACAGATTTAAGCAGCCTAGCGAACAGGACTGAATCAGGCCCAGTGGACCATGCGCTGGTAGTGACAGTAGAAACGGTGATAGGGGATTATGGTAACATGCACAAATAGGGCTGATGCAAGCAAAGTCGGTGTAGTGGCCGTCAGACACTTGGTTTATTAACCCTTTGCTGATGCCATATTCCAGTCAGCGACCGCATGAGACTGTGCATTTTCTGGGCTGCGAATTAGCAGCCCGAACGATTATCGGAGAACAGCACATGCAAATTGCGCACAGTCCACAGTGCCCATGCGTGAGCCCTCCGTGCAATCACAGCCAGCAATGACTTGCTACTGCTGGCTGTTTGCAAATAGAATGGCAGCTGGGTGGCATTTGTAGGCGGCACCTGGCCATTGGGAGCGGGGGGGCACTGCCATTGACGTCAGCAGCAGTCTCCATCTCGCCACGCCCATCACAGCGCCGATTAACTCTAGACTTAGGCCCTTATTCTGATCGGTGCGGCCGGATCCGAATATGCAGCCAGCACCGTGCGTCCTAAACCCCGCTTTCCATACGGATCGCCAACTCCGTCCGTACGCGGTAATAAGCTGTCCGAACGGACCGGACGTGTATTTCTCATGAATACACCTCCTCCATCTCAGGGAACCTCCCCCATCATTCGATGGTCGCAGACCATCGAATGCAGGACCGAATGGCCAGGCAGCTCCCGCAACCTCAGACCACACGGGCATTTCTCTGTGCAAAAGCAGGGATCTGGGCGGGCAGCTGACATCCGGCAATGTCATATGTCCGCCCCCTACAGGTGCGTCACGGCCGCATTACCATACGTACGCCCAGCGTTTTCATGGGAACGCACATGAAACGCGGGGTGTAAACATATGGTAATGAGCCCAAACAGCCCTTCACACCCCTCTCCACCCCCTGTTCGTAGTGTACACATTTCATGCGGAATGCGGCCGTGCGTCCCGCTCGCACATGCGCAGAGACGCCTCTGCACATGCGCAGACACAAAACATCGGCGGCACGAACGCACGCGGATATTACCGCACCAACCAGAATAAGGGCCTTAATCGGCGCTGTAAACAGGTGGTGAGTGATTCCGAATGTATTTCCCCCCATGTGGGAGAAAGGGAAGACGGAGGGCTGCCTATTTTGTCAGTCCCGGGCCCCACTGATTTTACAGGGGACTCACAGCACCATCGTCAGGCCCAACATTTCCATTCAACTCCAACATTAATTTACTGTACAATACTTCTCACATAGAATTTCCACATAAAATATATTTCTATTACCTCAGCAACTACATCTGAAGTCTTAAAGCTTCTTGTATATTATAGGGAAACGGTTAGGTAGTAACGCCATTATGTGACAAGCTTCCTTTACTAAGTCAGCGTGTAAGAAAGTCATCTCTGACTTCAAAGCGCTGCCAATTCCCATAGCACGGGTCTTTGTTGCCAGCGAGGCAGCGCAATGCTCGTGTCACATACAATCTGTCCTGCATTGTGGTAAAAGCTGCCGGGCCTAAGCGTCTGTTGTTCATTTTATTCATTATTTTACACAGCGCTGATCGGGGGAGAGAAAGTTCTGAATACAGAGTAATGTTATCTGTCTTCACGCGCTCGCAGATCGGGCCTGTGATATCTGGGATTAAGGAAGAGATCGGGTTGTCATGGAAACGCAGTGTGACCCGTAGCTCAGACCATGACAAAATGGCTTCCCATGGGCTTCACTTCAGAATGTTAGCACATGGGGTCAACTTCGGAACATGAAAAGCGCATCCAATTAAAGGAAAACATACGTAGCATTGCTGTGATCCCATACAGGGCCACATTTATAAAATGCCGTAGACAAATGAAGCCGATTGTTTTTGTTTTCCAAGGATTGGGATGTGGGACCCAATTCAAACCTGATCGCTGGGCTGCGAATTTTCAAGTAAACACCACCCGGACAGAGTCTCTCCCCGCCACCTGTAGACGGCTGCGAATGCATTCAGGGTCAAATCCATTCGGAAACTATCACCATATAATGGATTTCCCCCATGTCCCTCACTCCCAATGGCCGTGCCCCTCTGCGGTTTTCGGCAGCACTCCCAGAAAATGCCGGGGTGCAGCCTACAAACGCTGACCAATGTCAATCACCTTACAAATTGGCTTAGTTTGCAGGAGGACCGGCCTGATGTATCAAGCTTCAAAAAGTGATAAAATGTAGAGTGATAAAAAAAACAGCCAATCAGCACCTACCTGTCATTTTTCAAACCCAGCATATAACATGTCAGTTAAGAGCCAATTAGCTGGCTGTTTATCACTCTCCACTTTCTGTAGCTTGATACATCTGGCCCTCAGACCTATTCCTTGGGTAGCATATATTTGTAAACACCCCCCCCCCCCCCCGGCTCCCCCCTCCCTCCCCAGATTCTAGAGGTTCCGCTACCAGGAAGTGCTGAATTCAGGAAATGCTGGCCCACTGTAACCCTCTGGCAACAAGCATGTTACCCCCTGGCAAAAATCATGTAACCCCTGGCAATAAGCATGGAAACCCCTGGCAATGAGCATGTAATCATTGCTAACAAGAATGTAACCCCAGGCAATGAGCAAGAAACCCTTCGCAACAGGTATGCAACCCTGGCAACAAGCGTGTAACCCCTTGCCATGAGCAATAAAACCCTGGCAATGAGCTTGTTACCCCTGGCAATGAGCATGTAGGTAAAATAAAATAATAATGAATGTATGGTCATTGTTTTGGGCAGAGGGAGCAAAACGTCTAATTACGCCACTAATGGGGTACCATATAAAGAATGGGGTACCTACAAAGCACACATATATCAGTAAAAATGGAACTGGTTCCGTTGGCGTACACTGTGATTAATTTAAAACACACAGTGCCATCACTATAGTACGAAAAAATGAAAACAATAAATTAAGCCCTTTCTGATGATAACAATATCCAAAATATAAAGGGTTATATAGACAGCAAGGCTGAAATAAGAGCTGCCCATAATTACGAACCAATCTATCTGGCAGAAATCCCGCTATCGTTGTACTGGGAAAAAAGCCAATGTGATTGAATTGGCGAGATAATGTATCTTGCACTAACAATATTAGTCTTGTGTCTGACATTTTTTATTGATGATACATAGAGAAACAACATATATGATCAATGTGTGTCATGTTTCCCTGCGTTCCTTCCTGTCCGGGCTTTCTGTGCCGTATTACTGAAACACTGGGCCTAATTGACACCTAGGATCCCTCCAGGTAAATGCTGGTCTACAGGTTGCAGGGATAATAAATACACAGCCAGACCGGGAACTTTGGAAAATAGAAATGTTTGGAAACCTGGACAGTCCCCTAGTCACCCTGGGTCTTTCTGTGGAGTCTTGTCCACCTCAAATAATGGCTTTCTGAGATTCAGCACCTTGGAGAGCGATGCAGAGATAAAGATATCCTGTGGCAAATCTGGGACCAATAGCTGGAGATGGAGAATGGGAATTATTCATTCCTGTTAGCAAGGCTGCAATTTTTGCAGATGCCCAAAACCATGCTGCACTGCAGATGGGGCAGATGTAACATGTGCAGAGAGAGTTAGATTTGTGTGAATTATTTAGTTTCTGTGCAAGGTAAATTCTGGCTGCTTCATTCTTACTCTGCAATTTAGATTTCAGTTTGAACACACCTCGCCCAAATCTCACTCTCTGTGCTCCTGTTACATCTGCCCCACCTGCAGTGCACATGGTTTTGTCCATCTGCAAAAAAATAGCAGCCTTACAAACAGGTCTGAATTACACCCAATGTGCGGATCCATCCGCAATACTGACTTGCACATGTATCAGGGGGCAGGCGGGTCTGTCCTTGAGACTTTTGCCATTGTTGCAGGTGCAACTTTATGGCCAAGCCGCTGCAAAGCCCTTCCCTGGTGTGCACCAAATATGCCTGGACCGAGATACCCACGGTCAGTGTCCATATAACTGGTCATCAGTAGCTCCATTGGCTTGTGTGTCGAAAAGGGACGGGGTGAGTACTAATTTCCAGGCTTGCACCCCCTTGTTACCTGCTAGCCTGCTGCACTGTAGCCTCTGTTTCCAGCTGCTGTGGATGGTTCAGGAAATCTGCTGCCGTTGGATTAGGGAGGCTGCCACCGCTCAGTGTAGAAGTCTCCTCCAGGGCCGCCGACAGGGGTGTGCCCTGGGTACAGCTGTCCCGGGCCTCGGCCTCTGGAGGGGCCCAGGCAGCTGCCCACAGCCCCCCCTCACACCCAGGCTCCCCCAACCCACGGACAGGCATGCACAATACACAGTGCAGCCTGCAGAGCGCCGAGCCTAGGACACAGAGGTGCTTGGTGCTCTGCAGGCTGCACTGTTCAGTGTGCACTCCGGACCTGACCGTGGACACTGAAGGAGGTGGAGGACGATGCGCGACGCAGGTAATGGTAAGTAATGGGGACAAGGTAGGGGGAGGCGGGGTGCTGGCAGGCGGGGCAGGGGTGGGCACGTGGGGGGTGGGGTGGCCGGAGGTATGGCGCTGTGCCGCTAGGGGCCCGGACTGTAGATCAGTCCCGGGCCCCAACATTTCTAGTGGCGGCCCTGGTCTCCTCTGTCTGCACGGGGTTAAAGATTGCACCCCCAACCCCATTCCTGGCTGAGGGACACATGGTACCCCCTGAACAGGTCAACGAACAATAGTTTCTTTCAAACATATTTGAAAATGGGGCTGTCTATGGCCTTCACCATCAGTCACACCATCAGAACTTGCAATAGCTTAATGGCAGGTGCAGTTTCCCCGTCCGGTTATAGCCTCCTCTATGAGCATCTCAGTACACAACCACTCTGCGACCCTACTATAAGGCATACTCACCAAACATTTCCTTATCAAGTGGACTCTGCTCATAAGCGCACTGTGAGCTGCTAGCCATGCCGCCAGTCCCTCTGTCTCTAGTGAATAGACACTGTGCCTTGCCTCCACCCACCACAGTATCCCGCGGTGGGACAGTCCCAAAACACAGGACTGTCCTGTGAAAACTGGGACAGCTGGGAGATATGCATAGGCTGCAGGATCTCTATATGTCTGTTTAGCCACACCCTGTTACCTCCCAGTCACCGCCCCCCAAGAGCCGCCCTCTGCCACCGCGCATGTTACTTTGCACTGCCACTCTGAACAAAGGAGGTGATTCAAGTTGGCTCGTTGTGAGCTGAATTTGGTCCAGGGACCTATGTTGCGGGTCAGCGCATGTCTATGGACAAAAATACGCACGTGACTGCAGACCCGATGTGCAATCTACTTCAGCGAGTATTACACAAGCCGGGCGTTTGCACTGGCAGAGGAGGGAGGGGGTGGGGAGCAGGCTGGGGCAGGGGGACAACCAGTGTACACATCAAGACTCAAATAAATGCATTGTCCACCGCGCCCGGCATCGCCGTTGTGCTGGTCTCAGAACGAGACCTGTAACTGAAACATGGAAAAAATAAAAGTGGGAGTGAAAAACAGGGATATCGCATCTGTACGTTCTAGCAGTAAGTATTAATAACGCGTCCTCTACTTCTCCTTACTCAGAGGGCATCTAATAAACAGAGTTTCCCAGCATCGGAGGGTTAACGCGATTCCTTTCCATTTTCCAAATGAGATATTTAGCAAATTACCGGTATAAGAGAATTTGCCCTAATGGTTTGTGCCGTTTATTTGCATGCAATTACCTTATATCACAATATGTACTATTCAGCACAACCTTAATTACAGTAATCAAACATAATTGTGTAGCCTGTATCTGAGCACAGTCCCTCATTTCTGCTAATTGAACCTACAATAAAACAAGTTCTTGAAGTGCAGAACACAGAGCTGCCTGATAATGGCTCGGCGCAGGTAATTACAGGCCGAATTTATTGAGCCAGATTAAGTCGAGAATACAGCTTGGCGGATATACGTGGCCAGCCCCCTCTCTACTGCCCGTCGCCTTACAGTAAGGGCCTGCGCCATCTCTGCGCACATCTGGGGAGCAGCGATTGATACAATTACATGTAGCCATGAAGGAACAACAGCAACCATAACACATAACACTGTTGGCGGGATGCAGTCAAAATCCTGACGGTCAAAATCCCGAATGGGTCATAATACCGACAAGGACAAAATCCCGACATTTAAAATCCCGACAAGGTCAAAATACAGACATATATAATGTACAGGTGAAAAAGTCAACATGACTTTCGGTCGACAGGTTGCAAGGTCAACATGGGTTTTTTCACTGTTTTTTGTCCCCCACCCTCCTCTTTAGTCCACCGTATGCACACACACCCCTATCACTACCCAGCTTCCTGCTCTCCTGAACCGTAACTTCCACAGCTGGGGAGTCGCTGACCCTGTGTTGCCCACACATACCCCTATCATGCCTCATAGCCCAGCCTCCTGCTCTCATGCACCCGAACTCCCACCCAGTAGGAGGAGACACTGACTCAGGGGCACCGTCCTGTACTCCTGTGCTGCCACCCTGGACCCTCACCCACTGGCAGAAGCTGCAATACAGGGAATCTGAACAGTGTCCCCCACCCTCCTCTTTAGTCCCCCTTATGCCCACACACCCCTATCACTACCCAGCCTCCTGTTTTCCTGTGTCGTGACCTCCGCCAGTGGGGAGCCGCTGACTCAAAAACACCCTACTATACTATTGCACACACACACCTTAACAACACGCACCCCCCCCCCCACACACACACACCCACAAATGTCACTGTACATCTTACTCTGTAACCGCTTTTTAATTAAACAAAACAATACACATCCCCTTCCAAATCATATGCTCTCTATTTAACACATTTCACCTATAACTCAAGTTGCAATACAGGCATCTTTCATACAATTCTAACCATATTTCTCATATACAAACGTTGCTACTTGTTTCCTAGCACGGCACCACCGATTTTGATTGTATCCATCGGGACGTAAAAATCGTGACGATCGCATCGCATGCCAACCAAATCGTATCGACCCGATTTTTACATTGGAATCAATGTAAAATGGTCCCTGAGACCAGATTTTACATCGATTTTAATGTGAAATGCCCCAAAACCCCCCATTTTCATAGAAAACACCCCTGATGTTTGAAATGCCCCCACATTGTTAACGCCACCCTGCTATTGACGCCAACCCGAAGCGTGGCGAGCGCAGCGAGCCCTCGAGGGGCGGCGGTACGCGTACTCCGACCTTTTCATACCCAAACTATCCACGTCAGCGTGGAGTTGATTTTATAAAGTGTGGCGAGCGCAGCGAGCCACCGAGCCCGAAGCATGGCGAGGGGACGCAGATACCTTCACAGGTATCCGCGTCCCCTCGCGGGGCTCGCTGCGCTTGCCACGCTTCGGGCTCGCCACACTTTATTATAATGGCCTGCGATCAACCCGATTTTCACTTTAAAAATAATTTAACATTGTTCCCTATGGGAAAATCGCATTGATCGCGTCAGTCGCATCGCGGCCCCTAATAAGGGACGATCAATGCGATTTTGTCTTTCAACGGCCAATTAGCTGGTGATTGACACAAAATCGGGTCCATCGCGTTGATTGTATGCCTTAAGTGCCTTAAACTTAAGGCATACAATCAATGAGATGGGCGCCGTGCTAGGAAACAAGTACCCAAACGTTCACAAATTAAGGGGGCGCAGCCCCTTACGACTGTGTGAAGAGCGCCCATAGGGTGCGATGAATCACCTAGTAAATAAATATATATATATATATATTTTTTTAGAAGGTGATAATTGATAAATAGGTCAGAAATATGAACTCTACTGCAGCGGGGTACTAAGTAGTGCGGATTGCTCCAACCACTCTTTGCACCTGTATGGTAAGGACAGGGTATGTCCGGGCCATACTTCCCTACTTTTAACGTTTCCTCTCTGGGAGAAGCCCTGGGAGGATACTGTCAGCAGCTCTTTTTTGGGGGACGGGGCCTGATGTAGACGTCATCAAGCCCTGCCCCAGCACTGCAAGTCCCACAATTCACTGGTCTTCGAGGAGGGTGTGGGGCTAAAATGATGCAATTTGCATATTTATCCCCTCCCCTCCCCAAGAAAATGGTGAATCGCGGTAATTAAATGCTGCCGCCGGGAAGATGCAGGGGTCTGGCGGTATTTGGGAGGGTTGCTCACCTTTCTGGGGGGCCCAGGAGGGGGACACGGTTTTCAGGAGCCTCCCGGCAACCATGGTCTGGGCACAGGTACTTTGCAGTGGGTGTGGCCTAATTAGGGTTACCAACTCAACCCTTTAATCCGGGACATATATTAATTAAAATTATTAAAACCAGGTCAAATGGAGGGTCTGTGGCTGATTAAAACCAGGTGAAATGGAGTCTTGAAGTCAGCCAGCCACAGAACCTGTGTAATTAATATGTGTCCCAAATTAAAGGGATTAGTTGGTAACCCTAGGCCTAATTGTTGTAGGCGTAGACAGGGACCAACATCCTGGGGGCCCCCACCTCTTCCTCAAGCAATAAGGTTTCAGACTGTGCACTGGAATTCCACATTTTCTATCTATATATATGTGTGTGTGTGTGTGTGTGTGTGTGTGTGTGTATGTGTGTCGGTGTGTATGTATGTGTGTGTGAGTTACCTTATACTTATATAATGCAAATGTGAATTAGATTACAGAATTACAAGTTTAAGGAGAATTTTTTCCCCCAAACTAAGAAATCAATGAATTCAAACAATATCCTCATTTCCCGAACTTGGCCGTAGGATGTAATCGGCAAAGCGGTCCAAGCACAGCTGTCGCGCTGCCGTCATCTGGTAATTACACCGTGGCTATTTGGGTTAATTGCTTTGGACAAACTCACTGGTCGTTAAAAGACGACTGGGATAAAGTGGAACAAAAGCTTCGGCTGATGGCTTTACTAACAGGCTAAGCTGAAGTCCATGAAATTTTAAACAAGTCCGGAAAGCACAAGTAGCGATCTCAACCCAAGCGCACGAATCGGTAGGGAACACCCCCCCCCCCCCCCCCGAATAAGAAGCGACCGTAAAGATACAAAACAATCACAATCCAGATATGCTAATTATATGCAAATGAGCGAGAAGAGACCCAGATATTTGTGTGTTTCTTGAAGACAAAAGCCTGAATGATTCTGTGCAGCGAGGAAACACAACCAGCTGCATGACTTATTCATCAGGCCTCCAAGATCTGCCTTCCTTGGTAATGCTCTCCAGTTCAATATTTTATATGCAAATCTCAGTGGATTTCCATTACAGCTCTCCATTAAGCTCCTTGTTTTTCAGCAGTCCGCCTCTGGAGGAAAACTGCATGTCAGATAATCATGGGTTTGTTGCTTTTAAACAGGCCCATTCCTTCTATTATGTATAACTTGTAACATTTATGTAGCAGGGGAGCAGGAATGCCATCAGAAAATGAGACCAATTAATCAGGGCTCCCTTCTTGAAGCCCTGGAGTGTCCGGTGTACACAGGGGAAATGTGAACTTTGTCTATGACGTATTATATTTGTTAGACTCCAGCACTGGGCCCCGTTTCTGTCTGGGCCTGGGACTGTACCCCATATGGCAGTACTGCAAGGGAGATCTGTTCTGCTCTCAAGCTAGAATGGATCTAGGCGGCAGCGGTCGGTTCTGCCATGGTGGTGTAACTTAAAGCTCCAGAGCTCCAGAGAAGCGGTTCTCAAACTGTGGTTCCCGACCCCACAGTTGGTCCCAACTCCCTCAGCAGGGGGTCATGACTCCATTTTGTTGACCATCAGGCTAATGTGTCTCTGGAGGACGGAGGATAAGTTAAAAGCCATTAAGTAAACACCCCCTGCCTCCCTCTTCCATCATTACCCACTGCTGCCTCACTTCACTTCACTTACCTCACATGTGAAGGCCATTTTGACATAACTGCTGGAGTCCTGTATTATTTTTTTATTGTCTGACGAGGTCCTGGAGCAAAATAGTTTGAGAATCCCTGGTCTAGAGAGACCACTGCATGTTTTGAACACATGACGCTAAGGTCCAACAAACTGGCACATGGTGGGAGATCAAGCAATCTAGAGAAGTGGTTTGGGCTTTCAGACCAGTAACAGGGCGCCAATGTGTCCTGTGCTTCACCTGCCGCAGTAATTAGTCTACCAAGGATCCATGGGCACGGCTCACTAGATGCTGCACGGAGGGCCTTACAGATGATTCAAGCAACAGCTTTGTCGTGCATCATCTCTCCCCATGCAGTATGAGCGCTGTGAGCTGGAGGAGGGGGCGGCCAACAGCCAATGGCAGGTACGGCTGGTATCTTCTAAAGCAGTGATACCTCCAGCTGTTGTGAAACTACACATCCCAGCATGCATTGCTACAGTTTTAGTATTTGCTAATAGCAGTACTCTGGCAAAGCATGCTGGGATGTATAGTTTCATAACAGCTGGAGGTCCGCAGGTTGCCTATGCCTGTTCTAGAGATATACAAGGCACTTAGGATTCATTGTAATCCATATGCTCCCCTGCATGTTCTGCACCTCATAATCAGCAGGAAGCCGATATATGTACAGATGACCGGCGGTGGGGATGTGGCGATCAGAATACTGATGCCAGCGTCCTGAAGATGGTATACATACTCTCCACCTGCAACCCCCCCCCAACCCTATTCCTCCCTTCCCACAGCCTAACCCAACCCTCCTACCCGTAGTCCAACCCTAACCTTCCCTCCCTGCAGCCTAACCCCACCTTCTCAGTGCCTAACTTACATACCTCGCTGCCTAAACCCAACCCTCCTACCCCAACCCTAACCTTCCCTCCCTGCAGCCTAACCCCGCCTTCTCAGTGCCTAACTTACATACCTCTCTGCCTAAACCCAACCCTCCTACCCCGTAGCCTAACCCTAACCTTCCCTCCCTGCAGCCTAACCCCGCCTTCTCAGTGGCTAACTTACATACCTCGCTGGCTAAACCCAACCCTCCTACCCCGTAGCCCAACCCTAACCTTCCCTCTCTGCAGCCTAACCCCACCTTCTCAGTGCCTAACTTACATACCTCGCTGCCTAAACCCAACCCTCCTACCCCAACCCTAACCTTCCCTCCCTGCAGCCTAACCCCGCCTTCTCAGTGCCTAACTTACATACCTCTCTGCCTAAACCCAACCCTCCTACCCCGTAGCCTAACCCTAACCTTCCCTCCCTGCAGCCTAACCCCGCCTTCTCAGTGCCTAACTTACATACCTCGCTGCCTAAACCCAACCCTGCTACCCCAACCCTAACCTTCCCTCCATGCAGCCTAACCCCGCCTTCTTAGTGCCTAAATTACATACCTCTCTGCCTAAACCCAACCCTCCTACCCGCAGCCCAACCCTAACCTTCCCTCCCTGCAGCCTAACCCCGCCTTCTCAGTGCCTAACTTACATACCTCGCTGCCTAAACCCAACCCTCCTACCCCAACCCTAACCTTCCCTCCCTGGAGCCTAACCCCGCCTTCTCAGTGCCTAACTTACATACCTCTCTGCCTAAACCCAACCCTTCTACCCCGTAGCCCAACCCTAACCTTCCCTCCCTGCAGCCTAACCCCGCCTTCTCAGTGCCTAACTTACATACCTCGCCGCCTAAACCCAACCGTCCTACCCCGTAGCCCAACCCTAACCTTCCTTCCCTGCAGCCTAACCCCGCCTTCTCAGTGCCTAACTTACATACCTCTCTGCCTAAACCCAACCCTCCTACCCCGTAGCCCAACCCTAACCTTCCTTCCCTGCAGCCTAAACCCGCCTTCTCAGTGCCTAACTTACATACCTTGCTGCCTAAACCCAACCCTCCTACCCCGTAGCCCAACCCTAACCTTCCCTCTCTGCAGCCTAACCCCGCCTTCTCAGTACCTAACTTACATACCTCGCTGCCTAAACCCAACTCTCCTACCCCGTAGCCCAACCCTAACCTTCTCTCTCTGCAGCCTAACCCCACCTTTTTGAGTGCCGAACTTACATACCTCGCTGCCTAAACCCAACCCTCCTACCCCGGAGCCTAACCCTAACCTTCCCTCCCTGCTGCCTAACCCCGCCTTCTCAGTGGCTAACTTACAAACCTCGCTGCCTAAACCCAACCCTCCTACCCCGTAGCCCAACCCTAACCTTCCCTCTCTGCAGCCTAACTCCGACTTCTCAGTGCCTAACTTATGTACCTTGCTGCCTAAACCCAACCCTCCTACCCCGTAGCCCAACCCTAACCTTCCCTCCCTGCTGCCTAACCCCGCCTTCTCAGTGCCTAACTTACATACCTCACTGCCTAAACCCAACCCTCCTACCCCGTAGCCCAACCCTAACCTTCCCTCCCTGCAGACTAACCCCACCTTCTCAGTGCCTAACTTACATACCTTGCTGCCTAAACCCAACCCTCCTACCCCGTAGCCCAACCCTAACCTTCCCTCTCTGCAGCCTAACCCCGACTTCTCAGTACCTAACTTACGTACCTTGCTGCCTAAACCCAACCCTCCTACCCCGTAGCCCAACCCTAACCTTCCCTCCCTACAGACTAACCCCACCTTCTCAGTACCTTACTTACATACCTCGCCCAACCCTAACCTTCCCTCCCTGTAGCCTTAACCCGCCTTCTCAGTGCCTAACTTACATACCTCACTGCCTAAACCCAACCCTCCTACCCCGTAGCCCAACCCTAACCTTCCCTCCCTGCAGACAAACCCCACCTTCTCAGTGCCTAACTTACATACCTTGCTGCCTAAACCCAACCCTCCTACCCCGTAGCCCAACCCTAACCTTCCCTCTCTGCAGCCTAACCCCGACTTCTCAGTACCTAACTTATGTACCTTGCTGCCTAAACCCAACCCTCCTACCCCGTAGCCCAACCCTAACCTTCCCTCCCTACAGACTAACCCCACCTTCTCAGTACCTTACTTACATACCTCGCCCAACCCTAACCTTCCCTCCCTGTAGCCTTAACCCGCCTTCTCAGTGCCTAACTTACATACCTTGCTGCCTAAACCCAACCCTCCTACCCAGTAGCCCAACCCTAACCTTCCCTCCCTGCAGACTAACCCCACCTTCTCAGTACCTAACTTACATACCTCGCCCAACCCTAACCTTCCCTCCCTGTAGCCTTAACCCGACCTTCTCAGTGCCTAACTTACAAACCTCGCTGCCTAAACCCAACCCTCCTACCCCACAGCCCAACGCTAACCTTCCCTCCCTGCAGCCTAACCTTAACCCGTCTTCTCAGTGCCTAGCCTTGGGGTATTATTCAGACCAGATTGCTTGGCTGCCAATTCGCAGGCCAGGCAGCAATTGAATGACTAGGCATGTGTACAGTTTGTAGTATGCACAAGTAAGGCCATCCTGCTATGAAATGCAGCACATTTTTGAATCGCTGCCAGTCGATTGACTGAAGCCTAGGAGGACTAACTCCCAACCTCCCCAGCCTAGCACTAACAACCATCATTTTTACATTTGGGATGCCAGTAGTCACGATTCTAGTTTTGGCATTCTCATCGCTGTCGTTATTCCGGCACCCATCGTCTGCCCGCTAGTCGAGATGTGGACTGTCGCTGCATCCCATTAGAACAAATACCCCACAATCCTACCTTTGTCTAGTGCTGGAAACATTTATATCATCAACTAGAAATGTCACTGCAAACTGAACGAGGATTTATTGTGATGGAAATGTTAATGTTTTCTCATTGACGCTTAGCCGGCTGGGAATTCATCTGAATATACAAATCCAGCATCAGGCAGGATCTGCTTATAGATGAACTCAATTCCTACCTCCAGCAGCAGCCATTCCTGGCCCGCTCAGTACAAGCAGCCTGAATAATTCAGGGCACAGGCGCAGAGGACAGATTCAGTTTACAAGTAATGGCGCTGTACAAGTATAGGTCACAGAGCACGGAGCTGACTTGGAAAGTCCGGCTTCCTCTTCCATGGCTGTGGATGGCCGTAACAGCGCAGAGACTGGGACTGCGCAGTGCCTGATGGCTGAACATTGGGCAGCAGCAACATTCTACAACCGCAGCAATCTTGCACATGTAGTTTGTTTTGCACTGGGAAAGGCGCACTCCTGGCAATGAATTAATGTACCACCATAGGTCACATAATGGCCCTTATTCTGATTGACTCGCAAGCCTGAAATTTTGCAGAGTGTAGCATAAACATCCATTCACAGCCTTGGCGCGGGGGACAAATCATTTGATGGTCGGCGACAGGGCCGGTGCAAGGCACCGGAGCGCCCCAGGCGAGTCGGGGTGGGGGCGCCCCGGTGCCGGGGGAGGGGGGGTACCTGTCCTGCGGCGCTGTGTATTTAAAGCTGGCGGCGGTGGCAGCGGGGGGTCCCTGCAGTCAACCAGCGCTATCCGCCGGGCTATGCGGAAGCGCTTCTGTTGTGAAAACACTGACCGCACGGCGCACGCTGATTGGCTGAATCTCAGCCAATCAGCGTGCGGACAGTGTTTTCACAACAGAATCGCTTCCGCATAGCCCGGCGGATAGCGCTCGTTATTTCTTATTGACTGCAGGGACCCCTCGCTTCCTCCGCCGCCAGCTTTAAATACACAGCGCCGCAGGACAGGTACCCCCGCGGCACGGGGGGCAAAATGCCGCCCTCCAGTGGCCGGCGCCCTAGGCAAATGCCTAGATTTGCCTAGTGGTGGCGCCGGCCCTGGTCAGCGATCATCGAATGATTTCTCCAGCACTCGCAGATCTGAGACGCCTCTGTTGTGTCTCCGATCTGCGGGCGCCTGTGTGGGAAGCTGGCGGGTAGCTGACATCCGCTGAGGTCAGCTGCTCGCCCCCCAAATCCCCATGAGAATGGGTACACCCATGAAATGCTGGGTGTTCCCATGGGCGAATCCCCCGGCCCGCCGCCGCCCCTTCCTCCTGCCCGTACTGTTGTGTGCAAGCTCCCGGTGAATGATTTATTTGTTGTGGCCACTCGCACACATTGACTGCACATGCGCATAAATAACTTGGTCAGTGACAGCAGCTGTAGTTTCTGCATCATTTCATGAACCAGAAAGGCCCAACAAAGTAAATGACTTGCTCTTAGTGTAAGTGGTATAATTGTTATACACACAGACAGCGCCACCAACTGTTTCCTTACTGCTACTGTACAATTACCGAGCAGCGGAACTCTGGGCGAAAAGGTGACATTCGGAGGAATTCTGCATCAGGTATTTAAAGCCGCACATTGAAAGGCTTTGGTGTAGTACAGGTTGAGTATCCCTTATCGGACCACAAGCATTTTGGATAAGGGATTTTTGCAGATTTCTGAATATTTTCTTTTCTTCATACGTATCAGGGGCGAATTTAAGGGTCAGGCCACCCCTAGGCAAAACCTTTTTGCCCCCCATTTTAACAAATGAATCATTATATATGTATTATAATCTGACTCTGCGGCTATTTTAAATCTCGCGCCGGCTCACGCAGCTAATCGGAGTGGCGGCTCCTGATTGGCTGCCAGTGTCGGACCGTGTGAGCTGGCGCGAGATTTCAAATAGCGCGCAGACCTACTCTCCTCTGACAGCTACAGCGGCTGGGGTGGGCTGCGCTGCCGCTGATAGTTCTCTGCCTGGCTGCCTGGCCTCACTGATCCCCCTGCCTGGCCTTACTGCTCCCCATGCCTAGCCTCACTGCTCCCCGTGCCTGGCCTCACTGCTTCCCGTGCCTGGCCTCACTGCTCCCCGTGCCTGGCCTCACTGCTCCCCGTGCCTGGCCTCACTGCTCCCCGTGCCTGGCCTCACTGCTCCCCGTGCCTAGCCTCACTGCTCCCCGTGCCTGGCCTCACTGCTTCCCGTGCCTGGCCTCACTGCTCCCCGTGCCTGGCCTCACTGCTCCCCGTGCCTGGCCTCACTGCTCCCCGTGCCTGGCCTTACTGCTCCCCATGCCTAGCCTCACTGCTCCCCGTGCCTGGCCTCACTGCTCCCCGTGCCTGGCCTCACTGCTCCCCGTGCCTGGCCTCACTGCTCCCCGTGCCTGGCCTCACTGCTTCCCGTGCCTGGGGGGAGCAGAGGTAGGGGGCTAGTTACAGGGGAGCACACTATGGGGAGTGGGTGGAATCTGGCTACAGGGGAGCCCACTATGGGGAGGGGCTATGGGGCTAGTTTCAGGGGAGCACCCTATGGGGAGTGGATGGAAGCTGGCTACAGGGAAGCACACTATGGGGAGGAGGTAGGGGGCTAGTTACAGGGGAGCACACTATGGGGAGTGGGTGGAATCTGGTTACAGGGAAGCACACTATGGGGAGGAGGTAGGGGGCTAGTTACAGGGGAGCACACTATGGGGAGTGGGTGGAAGCTATCTACAGGGAAGCACACTATGGGGAGGAGGTATGGGGCTAGTTACAGGGGAGCACACTATGGGGAGTGGGTGGAATCTGGCTACAGGGGAGCACACTACAGTGCACACTATGGCAGAGGCGTAGCGAGCCCGGAGCCG
Organism: Crinia signifera; assembly: GCF_055691185.1. Lineage (NCBI taxonomy): Eukaryota > Metazoa > Chordata > Amphibia > Anura > Myobatrachidae > Crinia > Crinia signifera. The sequence continues at coordinate 25,094,946 of NC_139225.1, forward strand.
GCGGAGCACACGCTCCGGGCGCAGGAAGCTAGCCTGGTGCCGGCACCGCCAGCTCGCTCGCCCGCCTCCGCCATTGCCCTGCCCGCTCCCCCGCGAAAGCCGTGCTGCTGCTGCTGCTGCTGCGGCGGCAATGTAAAATTCATAGCAGCAGTGCGCGTCTCTCTCCCGGACACAGCGGGGAGCCAGGAGGAGGTGAGGGAGGGGTGGACGTGACGCAGCGCAGCACAGCACAGCAGGGGGAGGTAAGGTGCACCCTCCCACCCTGCTGCATCCACCCTGCATCACCCGCGCACCCACCCACCCTGCTGCAACCAAACACCCACCCACCCAGCTGCACAAACCCACCCTGCTGCACAAACCCACCCACCCACCATGCTGCAACCACCCACCCTGCTGCAACCACCCAGCTGCACAACCCCACCCTGCTGCACAAACTCACCCACCCTGCTGCAAGCAGCCACCCACCCACCCTGCTGCACAAACCCACCCACCCTGCTGCAAGCACACACCCACCCACCCTGCTGCACCCACCCACCAACCGTCCCACCCTGCTGCACCACCCACCCTGCGGCACCAACCCGCCCACTCTGCTGCACCCACCCTTTTGCACCCACCCACCCTGCTGCACTAACCCACCCACCCTGCTGCAAGCACACACCCACCCACCCTGCTGCACCCACCAACCATCCCACCATGCTGCACCCACTCACCCTGCGGCACCAACCAACCCTCCCAGCCTGCTGCACCCACCGACCCTACCACCCTGCTGCACCCATCCTCCCACCTTGCTGCACAGCGGCCGGGAGCGGGCCGCTGCACAGTTCTGCACCCCTGGGCAACAAGAAAATTCAGTCCACCTTGGCATCGAACATGAAGCCCCTTGGCATTGAGCATGAAGCCCCTGGCATTGAGCATCTAGGTAAGTGGCACTTATGTGTCAAATGTGTAATGGGCATTATGGTGTGTTATATAGTATGCAATGGGCATTGCGGAGTGTTATCTAGTATGTCATGGGCATTGTGTAGTGTTATATAGTATGTCATGGGCATTGCGGTGTGTTATATAGTATGTCATGGGCATTGTGGAGTGTTATATAGTATGTCATGGGCATTGCGGAGTGTTATATAGTATGTCATAGGCATTACGGAGTGTTATATAGTATGTCATGGGCATTGCGGAGTGTTATATAGTATGTCATGGGCATTACGGTGTGTTATATAGTATGTCATAGGCATTACGGAGTGTTATATAGTATGTCATGGGCATTGCGGAGTGTTATATAGTATGTCATGGGCATTGCGGAGTGTTATATAGTATGTCATAGGCATTACGGAGTGTTATATAGTATGTCATAGGCATTACGGAGTGTTATATAGTATGTCATGGGCATTGCGGAGTGTTATCTAGTATGTCATGGGCATTGCGGTGTGTTATATAGTATGTCATGGGCATTGCGGAGTGTTATATAGTATGTCATGGGCATTGCGGAGTGTTATCTAGTATGTCATGGGCATTGCGGTGTGTTATATAGTATGTCATGGGCATTGCGGAGTGTTATATAGTATGTCATGGGCATTGCGCAGTGTTATATAGTATGTCATGGGCATTGCGGAGTGTTATATAGTATGTCATAGGCATTACGGAGTGTTATATAGTATGTCATGGGCATTGCGGAGTGTTATATAGTATGTCATGGGCATTGCGGAGTGTTATATAGTATGTCATGGGCATTGCGGAGTGTTATATTGTATGTCATGGGCATTGCGGAGTGTTATATTGTATGTCATGGGCATTGCGGAGTGTTATATAGTATGGCATGGGCATCATGTGTGGGCTTATGTGTAATCGGAATTACAAAGTTCACTAAAATGTGCAATGGGCATTACGGTGTGTGGTATAATGTTGGTCTGTGCCAACTTTTCACTGCGCAGGAGCCTCACCTATGACATATTGGGGGGGAGGGGGGGGCGCAAAACATGCCCTTGCTCCGGGCGCCATGGCACCTAACTACACCACTGCACTATGGGGGCGGGGGGTCAGCTGAAAGCTGACTACAGGGGAACACACTATACGCAGGAGGTATAGGGATAGTTTCAGGGGAGCACTCTATGTGGGTGGAAGCTGGCTACAGGGGTGCACACTATGGAGAAGGGTTATGGGGCTGGCTACAGGGAAGCACACTATGGGGAAGTGCTATGGGGCTGGCTATAGGGGTGCACACTATGGGGAGGGGCTATGGGTTAGCTATAGGGGTGCACACTATGGGAATGGTGCAAGTTGGCTACAGGGAAGCACACTATGGGGAGGAGGTATGGGGCTGGATATAGGAGAGCACACTATGGGGAGGAGGTATGGGGCTGGATATAGGAGAGCACACTATGGGGAGGAGGTATGGGGTTGGATATAGGAGAGCACACTTTGGAGAGGGGGATATGGAGCTGGATTTAAGGGTGCACACTATGGGGAGGGGAGTATGGGGCTGGCTACAACGGAGCACACATTAGGGAGGGGAGTATGGGGATGGCTATATGGGAGTAAACAATGGGGAGGGGTTATGGGGGTAAATAGAGAGGTGCACACTATGGGAAGGGGTGGAAGCTGGTCCAGGAGAGTACACAATGGGGAGGAGGGTATGGGGCTGGCTACAATGTAGCACACTACAGTGGAGGGGGTATGGTTGAGGATTGCTTGCTTACCTTGACATAGAACAATTTAAAATGTAAAAAAATTGCAAAGAAAACAAGAGGCTGCAACCTATGCCTGCCGCCTGCAACAGGTGCCGCCCCTAGGCCCGTGCCTCATGGGCCTATTAACAAATCCGGCCCTGTACTTACCTGGTGCCCCGATGGTCCCCCGACATCCATAGTGTCCCCTGGCGTCCACGGCAGCCTTCGGAATCCTCTTAAGTGGCATCCCCCGGTCCCAAGGATGCATTGCAAGGGTGCGTGGATGCACCGGTGATGTCACCTGCGTCTCAGCGCAATGCATCCTTGGGACCGGGGATGCCGCTGAAGTGGCTGCCATGGACTCCAGGGGATGAGGTAAGTATTAAAAAAAGAGGCGAGGAGGTGGGGGCGGGGACAATAACAACAAAAAAATAAATATTCCCGAATATTTCAGTTTTCGGAATATACGGATAGGGGAGACTCGACCTGTAATATGAATATATGAATAGAGACTAACAGACGTATAGAAATGCACTGTTTGTTGTTTACCGCATTTCACTGATTTCAGTGACTGCTTGTTATTTCCACTTGTATGTTAGGGCACATTACTTGTAAACAGCTACAAGAAGAGGCTTGTCAGGTCCCCGGGGAGACTGCCGGAGACAGGTGACATCAGCTCAGCCATGACTTGTTTACTTCCACATCCTGCCTGAGGCCTAATATCTCCCTGCTGGTCATCTCCCTCTCACCTGCCTATATTCCCACACCATCTGTGTCGTTCTGCACCCCAACGCAGCGCAGGTTTTAAGGCATACTTGCCTACTTACGTCATAGTTGCCAACTTTCTGGCTGCCCTCTCTGGGAAAGAAGTGGGGCGGAGCTAAAGAGGAACATCCTGTTTGGGGATATGTTCAGCGCAATTGTGTCATTGTAGCCAAGCCCCCATGCGCAGTGCCGGTATTTTAGGCATTGCATGGTGGTGGGAGGGGCTACATTGACGCGATTGGCGTCATTTGGTCCTGTGGACACCCCCCCCCCTTCCTGCCAATGGGGGGCCAGGAGGGGGACTCAATTTCAGTGAGTTTCATTCTGGGAGGATAAGTAACCCTGACTTATGTAGGTCAGCGTGAAAATTTGGCACCCCCTTACCCCTTGGCACCCTCCCGCACCCACACACGACTACTGCCATTGGATACAATGACAATATTCTCACCACTGTGTACTATGGATGGAATACAATAATAAGACTGTGGCCACGCCCCTGCACCACTCCTTTACATAATTACTCCCACTGGCACGCCCCCATTGGCCACATCACCGTTGGAAAAGATGGTTTAAGGATATTTATGCTTAGGAGGTATCTGGTAGATGGGTCGACAGTAATTGGGTCGATCACTATTGGTCAATAGGCAATAGGTCGATACGTGACAAAAGTTGACATTGACAAATTGTTGACAAGAGCTTTAGATTGTGTCGACCTTTTGCTGACCTTTTTGCCAATGTCAACCTAGACCATGTCAGCGAGCCTCAAATGATTTCTCTGCACTTCGGCTGCATACGAGGGGATGAGTTTGTTTACACATCCCCTCGCATGGTACCGAAGGGATTCGGTGGCGAGGGGGTGGGTGTTCGGCCGGGCAGCGTTTATGGGCTTGCTAGGCAACAAATGCACAACGGCTAGCGAACCAACCTGAATCAGACCCCTTATGTGATTAAAGTTACTTTTTATTGGAAAATTGAGTGTCTGTATGTATAGACGTGACCGTTATCAGCGCTGCTCAGTCTCCAGGCAAAGCAACAGCTCTGATCTCACATAGTAATACACCTAAAAGGATAAGAGTCTCTGTTCTGAATTATCCAGGGGTACAGCGAATACAGATCCTGATTACACGTTGCGAAGATACAGATCAATTAATACAAGCAGCAGACTTCTTTGTTCTAAGCTGTGCTGCTTCTCCCTTACCGAGGATGGAAACTGGTGGTATTGTCTGAGGAGAGGTGCTCGGTCTGCACTTACAATGCAATATCTGATTTTGCTGATCATTTCACTGTGCATGGGCCCAAGGGTCCGCTCTGAAAGCTTCTGTGTCAACAGCAGCGATGTAGTAGTAAGGGTCACGTGATGTGCTCAGTGGTGGACTGGCGGATGGAGGAGCCACTGGGGAAGCTTGAACCGGTCCCTGTAATGCAGTGTTTTTCAACCACTGAGCCATGGCACACTAGTGTGCCTTGAGCTGTTCTCAGGTGTGCCCCCAGATCTAGATGCACAAACCAGTTTACAGCCACCACCAGTTCATCTGTTATTTACTGGTCGCCTCTTTTCATGTGAGTGCCAATGTATTTTATTTTTGTTACCTGTGGGGACCAGTGTTATTGTTTTTTTATATGGGGCCAATAGGTTTGGTGTTTTTCCTGTGGGGGACAATGTGTTTTGCCGTGTGGGGATCTCATGATGTGCCTTAGCAATTTTAAAATCTTATTTAGTGTGCCGCAAGGTAAAAAGGTTGAAAATCACTGCTGTAATGGGTCTACGTTACAACCTAGTTACCTCCCCTCCTGCATTCTGCAGGAGACTCCCTGAAATAGCAGCAATCTCCCTCTCTCCCTAATTAGTCTAGCAATCTCCCTCATGTCACCTAGCCCACATTGCACTGTTACATCATAGTTGCCTACCCTTCTGCATTCTGCAATCTCCCTCATTAGTCTAGCAATCTCCCTCATGTCACCTAGCCCACATTACACTGTTACATCATAGTTACCTCCCCTCCTGCATTCTGCAGGAGACTCCCTGAAATAACAGCAATCTCCCTCTCTCCTTCATCAGTCTAGCAATCTCCCTCATGTCACCTAGCCCACATTACACTGTCACATTTTTTGGGAAAAAGGAATGAGAGACAGCTACATTTACATTGAGTCATCAGCGCCATTTCCCAGCACTTTACCAAGTATAGTATCTCTTACTAACTGCTTTGGGGCTCATCTACATTTGGATATCAGTCATTTTACCAGATTCCTCTCAGATGTAGCAGTACACACCTACGCTTCTATGTGCCACATTCACAATCTCTTTTCACAATCTCTCCATATATGGAACTAGACACGCCCTTTGGGTGGAGCATGACACGCCCCCTCAATGAGGTGCTTCGCAAAATTCTGTTACCAACTATCATCTAACAAAAAATAGGGAGAGGGTAGAGGAAAGAAGTTTTTACTGGATGCACTCTTGTCGGACACTTTATGTATAGTGTCAGTGGAAAGCCTTTATAGCGTTAATATAAAAATGTGGGCGCTCCTCTTATCATTATTGTTTATACTCAGGATAAGGAGACACCCACTTATCGTAGCGAAATGAGAGTTAAAAACATGACGACATAAACATACAAATGTGATGACATAGGAAAGATAAAGAATGTATTTTTTTAAAGATTAAAATATAGGCGGATGCAACTGAGATGTGGCTATTTATGGGTCAATTCCCACCAGGAAGAGTCAATATATATATTAATCACAAGAAATTGTGAGATATGTTTGGTTTGTGGGCTATTTCTTAGCCTGACAAAATGTAATGTATTTTGGCTGTTTGACCAACTATAATCTCCCTGAAACTAGTTTTCAAAAGTAGGCAAGTATGGGTTACAATGCATGAAATGTAATACGCGTATCTTTGGCTATCACTGATGGACTACTCCCAGCATGAAAGCTCAAAAGTGTCTCCATGCCACTGCAGTGGGAAGAGCTGGACGGGGCCCCTGGCTCCATACTTTGTTATGGTACCCATCTATTTATTTAAGTCTATGCTAAAAATCAAGATGAAGGGACTTCCATGTCTCTTACAGCAGAGCTAGGAAAATCTCACCAGCTGCGGTGGAACTACAAATCCCAGCATGACACATCAAGCAGATGTAACAGAGTAATAATAGGTCAAACACTAAAGGTTGACATGCATAAAGTTCAACAAGGGGTTAGGTCAACAGGGACATTAGGTCAACACATGCATTAGGTTGACATGGGCTAGGTCAACAGTCAAAAAGTCGACATGGTCTTTTTCACTTTTTCTTGAGCCAAAATGTGCCGACAGGCGGTATTTCATGCCCTACCATCCACTAGGGCATGGTGGGAGAATAAAAGAGTGTAGCGAGGCACCTTTTTTTAGTGTCCATGTCAACTGCATACCTTACCCATGTCGACCTAATGCTTGTGTTGACCTAATGTCCACATTCAGACATGTCATCCTTGATGCATGTCGACAGTCAATGGTCGACCCAATGCATGTCAACCTTCCTCTTGTTGACCCTATGACCCATACCCCTTCAGCCCTGTGTCCTCTGTGTTTGATCCACCTGCAGCGAGTAACCGACGGGGCTTGTATCCTGCGGTTTTTAATCATTGGACAAGGTGGAGCACTACAAAGCCCCTGGTTTTAGGCGACGGTGAAAATGCCAACAGGAGCAAATATCGCCGTCATTTGTTTCCTTTACAGCACATCCGCCAGGAGCGTGAATCCCTGATAGCAGGCAACTTTTATACAACCTACTAATGAAATTGTTAATATTATCTTTTATGTCTATGGCCCCACACGGGATCCATAGCGGCATTCATAGAGGACAGCGTACAATAAGCTACGTAGTTCCATTAGATGGAAGCAGACCACACCAGACATACGTACATAACCGTGACTCACAGAGGGCCCTGCTCGTGCCCAGCAGAAAAAGGGCAGGGTTGCCGACCCTCCCGGAAATCGGGTCCCCCTCCCGGCCCCCCGGGTGGGCAACCCTCCCGGATTCAGGGGGACCCCGCTGTCCCCCGGATCGTGGCATTAAAATGCCGCAATCCTCAGGTCTCAGAGGAGGGGGCGGAGCTAAAAATACACAATCGCGTCATTTTTGCCCCGCCCCCTCCACGGAGATCCGTGAATTCGCTGGTTTACCATCATGGGGCGCGGGCATAGTGATGTCATGCTTAAGCCCCGCCCCCTGAGCGGCTGCTGAACTTCTCCTCTCCGGGCTTCTCCCAGAGAGAATAATAAAGTCGGCAACCCAGACAAAGGGCCTTATTCTGGTTGGCTCAGTAAGCTACGAACATCTTACCAAGTGCCTGAGACGCCGCCTGTCCGGATACACCCCTATACCGCAGAATCATCTCAGTACCATGTATGAGAACACATCCTCTCGCATGCCCCTCCCCCAGCAGGTGAAATCATTAGATGGTCACCAATCATGGAAGGATTTCTCCTCCCTTCACAAAGAGAAGGAAAACGGACTGTTATTTAAGAGCGCAACGATGAAGACAAGTCTGGGGTCGGTTTGCCGGTCACCTGAAGGGCAGATGACACCAGTGTCTCTGCTCTGTCTGACTGCCATGATGGGAACTCTCAGTTGGCAGCAGTGGGAGGTTCAGAGTGCCAGAGCAGAGACAGTGTTGGCATTGGTGGGCAACAATAAAGATGGCCACTGGTCCTGGAGGAGGACTGCTACACATTCCCATCTGGGTAGGAGCACCAATTACCTTGCTTGCACAGGACACCAACACACTAAGGGCCTTATTCAGATCTAAGCTTTTGTTTGGAAAATTGGCAAAACCATGTGCACTGCAGGTGGGGCAGATGTAACATGTATAGAGAGAGTTATGCTGGGTACACACCAGGACGACTAGGGCCCGATCCCCTCAATCTAGATCCAATTCCGACCAATTGGATGTAGATGTCCTGGTGTGGACCGATACCGATCTGATGCGCGGTCCCGCGGGTCGGTCGGTCGTTATTCAGATCCTACCTGCTGCAGGTAGGATCTGAATAACGACCATACTGCCGGGTGCGGGTCGCCATCGGATCGGACCCGCTCACAGTGCACATCGTGAGCGGGTCGTGTCCCCTCCCCGCATCATCGTGAGCGGGTCTGAAGAAACACTGACGACCCGCTCACAATGTGCATCGTGAGCGAGTCGTCGTGGTACATTAGATTTGGGTGAGTTATTTTGTTTCTGTGTAGGGTAAATACTGGCTGCATTATTTTTACACTGCAATTTAGATTTCAGTTTCAGCACACTCCACCCAAAACTAACTCTCACTGCACATGTTACATCTGCCCCACCTGCAGCGCACATGGTTTTGCCCATTTTCCAAACAAATTTGTACAGAGCTCAGATCTGAATAAGGGCCTATGGGTGAAGTGATGGGTTTTTCTGGCTTTTTGCTGAGATCTGTGCTGAGTCCCAGCTGCCAGAATCTCACCCAAGGCATGAAATTGGGCCAGCACTAGTCATCTGTATGTATTCCATACAAACTCCACACAGATTGGGAATAGAATTCACAACCTCAGTGCTGTGAGGCAGTAATGCTAACCATCACACCAACTGTGCCGCCCTTGGTTTGTTATGTAGTATCATCTCTTTTCATCTGGCAGTTGAACATTGGAAATATGTGACTGAAAACACAACAGACGTAGAACAGAGAGATCCTCTACTGTCACTGTCACCTATGGCTTCTTACACGTCGTGCATGCACAATAAGCTCCCTCATCAAGGTGCTAATTAGAGGCAAATGATGTAACCAGGAGATGGCGTTGCCATGGAACTGCTAGGAAGACGCTTGTTCATTTGAATTTGTCTGGCAGATCTAACCTTTGAAAACTGACGGGTGCGCTGGGAGGGCTCTCTGGGCTGTGGTGCAGGTAGTAAACACCTGAGACAATCAGAGAGGGAAGGTGAGAGATACACGGGCTCTGTACAGAGCGGCAGGAAATCCAGGAGCATGCACATTGTATATATTATATTGAATCTGATCAGTATGATGGGTCGACGGTGTCTAGGTCGACATTGGAAAAAAAAGTGGACTTGCACAAAGTCGACAGGCAAAAGTTTGATATGAGTTTTTCACGGTTATTGATGTTAGTGCTATGCTTCAGGTCAGGGGACTCACTCCGCACCCGCTGTGCTTTACTGAGTCTGTTCCCAGTCGACGTGGATGCAAAAGCAGGGATCTTATGGAAAGCTTGTCTCATGGAAACTAGTACATTTTGGCCCAGTTACTGATGATGTCATATTTAATTAGAGGTTCAGGAACTGAGTTTCTGCTGCTTGGGCTGTGGGGGGGTGGGTTACGGGGGTAAGGTTTAGGCAGGTTTAGGCAGAGGGTCAGTGGCGTAACAGAAAATTTTGCTCCCCCCCCGCCGGGACAATATCGTCGCCCCCCCCCCCCCCCCCCCCCCCCCCCCGTTAAAAGACAAGACCCCCCCCGGGGAGCTGGCAGGGGGGTCCGTGCGGCGCGGGGGTACCTGTGGTCAGGGACTCGGGAGAGCCTGGAGGTCCTTGCGGCGCTGATTATGAGTTGCCGTGGTCCCTGCAGCGAAGTGGAAATACTGCACTACCGCCTTGCGGCGGCGCGGGAAGCACTTCTGACTCTGAAAACACTGGGCGCATGCTGATTGGCTGAATCTCAGCCAATCAGTGTGCGGCCGCGGCCAGTGTTTTCAAAGTTAGTAGCGCTTGCCGTGCCGCCGCACGGCGGTAGCGCAGTATTTCCACTTCGCTGCAGGGACCCCGGCAACTCATAATCAGCGCCGCAGGGACCTCCAGGCTCTCGCGAGTCCCTGACCACAGGTACCCCCGCGCAGCACGGACCCCCCAGCCAGCTCCCTGCTGCACCCACAAGCAGTGGGGATCTGGCGAAGAAACAACAGCGCCCGCAGACCCCCGGCGCCTCCCCGCCACCGCGGGGGCTGCGGCCCTTTAGTTACACCACTGAGAGGGTGTGTGTGGGGGGGGGGGTGTAGGTAAGGCTACAAGCATACCTCCCAACAGTTCCGCTTTTCGAGGACGATCCCTGTTGGGAGTCCCCCCTGCATGCGCACAGCGTCTATTCCCACAGCCAGGGGGGCTGGGGGCATAGCTAGAGGCTGACAGAGCCTCTGAGCCATGCCTCCACAGCGTCAAAACGGTGTCGGGCATCACGGGAAGAAGCGCGTATAGGCCATGCCCCATTTCCGGCTAGCCACACTCCCTAATTTTCGGGCACGCGCCGAAGGCCCTCTTCAAAGAGCCTAAAAGTTGGGAGGTACTGTATGTACAAGGGAGGCTTAGGGTTAAGGCGCAGGTAAGCAGTGGGCCGACAGTGCCACCAGGCCCCGATAAAATGGGGCATGGCCACACCCCAGTTTTGAAAAAAAAGCGGAGGTACTGCAGGAAAGAAAACCCTTCTGTGACGTATATGACGCTCCCGGCACATTGCTATAGACAGCATTTTCCTTGCAGTAAACAAACAAAAGCGACATTATTGCTTTAAAATAAACTCGTTCTAGATTCACACTTGTAACATCGGAATACTATTAAATATAAGACGTAACTAGAGGGCTCCATTGGAATATGCCGCCCGTGCGCCCTAAAGTGCCATTATAGATAAAAAAATAACATTAAGAATCATATGGCGCGCAGAACCGCAATCCCAATCCAATCATTCTCCGGGCTAAAGGCATATTAGTGCATTACATAACATCAATTATAGAGATTACACTGCATCAATCCCCTATGCAGCAGCCATATATAACGCCACTTAGACAAACAGGAGATTTAGGCCGTAAGACAGAATTTATATGGAGGGATATAACTAGAGATGTGCGGCGGCCACTTTTTCGGGTTTTGGTTTTGGTTTTGGATCTGGATCTCCCTTCGTGTTTTGGATCTGGATTGGTTTTGGCAAAACCACCCTTGTGGGTTTTGGTTTTGGTTTTGGATCTGGATTTTTATGAAAAAATGCTAAAAATGGCTAAAATAACAGAATTTGGGCCTGTTTTTGCCCCTAAAGTATTATTAACCTCAATAACATTAGTTTCCACTCATTTCTAGTCAATTTTGATCACTTCACAGCTTACAAAATAGTTTTCATTTACTGTAGTTGGGCCAAAAGGGTATACCGAGGTAGCTGGATGACTAAGCTAAGCGACAGCAGTCGGCATCACATACATGTGGACCTTACACTTCCAACCTGGCAGAGCGGCACTGCAGGGGCAGACAGGGTGGCAGTTTAATAAACTATCCCAAAAAAAGAGAAATGCTCCAAAGAGCAAATACAAAGAGGTATCGGCCTTGTCATGACTGGTGGTAGAAGCTTCAGCACTTCTATCAGCAGCGCTGCAAGTATGGCGGTACGGGGTGGTACGGCGTACCATTAAAAGAAATACTGCCGGTACCCCGTACCGCCATAACAAATCTGCCCCAAAGTGTTTAATGCGCATGCGCGCATATGTAAGTGGCGGGGGGCGTGGTTTTCGCCGCCCCGCCACAGCTGATTGCTTTCGGAGCGGAGGGGAGGGGAGCGCATTGCGCTTCTCTCCCTCCCCTCCCTGTGTCACTCAGACTAGGCTGTCAGGCGACAGCCAATCAGCGCTCGCGGGCTGGCAGCCAATCAGGAGCCAGCCCGCGAGATAGACAGAGCCAGGCAGAAGAGTCGGGAGATGCGCTCCCTCCCCTCCCCAGGGAAGCAGAACAGCGGGGGACTATAGGGGGGAGAGGACCTGACTGCCCCGGACACAGCCAGCACTGGTGAGTTGTGCTGCTGTGGGGGCATTTATGTGTGGCACTGTGGGGGCATATTATATCTGGCACTGGGGGCATATCTGGCACTGGTGGCATATGTGTGGCACTGTGGGGGCATATATCTGGCACTGGGGGCATATGTGGGGCACTGTGGGGGCATATGTGTGGCACTGGGGGCATATGTGTGGCACTGGGGGCATATCTGGCACTGGAGGCATATGTGTGGCACTGTGGGGGCATATGTGGCACTGGGGGCATATGTGTGGCACTGTGGGGGCATATGTGGCACTGGGGGCATATGTGTGGCACTGTGGGGGCATATCTGGCACTGGAGGCATATGGGTGGCACTGTGGGCATATGTGTGGCACTGTGGGGGGAATATCTGGCACTGGGGGCATATGTGTGGCACTGTGGGGGCATATCTGGCACTGGGGGCATATGTGTGGCATTGTGGGGGCATATATCTGGCACTGGGGCACTGTGGGGGCATATCTGGCACTGTGTGGGCCTATTAGTAATGGGCATCAGTTGTGCGGTGTAATGAGCATTATGGTGTGGGGAATAATGTGTAACGGGCATTATGGTATGGGTCATATGTATTGGGTGTGTGACGCGTAACAGGCATTACTGTGTAAACTTTGGCCGTGTGCCTTTGGCGTGCAATATTCCAGCCACTCCCCCTAGTGTCATATGACCACGCCCCTGGTCACACCCCCTGACCATGCCCATTTTTCGGCGCGCGCCTTCGGCGCGCGGCACAGTACCGCTAAGACTTTTTTCCTACTTGCACCACTGTCTATCAGGTTGCTGATCTCCCACTATTTCCTCCTCCATCATCCTCCAAAAATGTGTTTTTATTTTATTTATTACTTTTATTTGTTTTTCTTAATTTACACTGGACACAGCCTGTCACACTGGACACAGCCCCTTGGACACTGGACACTGCCCCTGGACACAGCCCCTGGACACAGCCCCTGGACACTGCCCCTGGACACTGGACACAGCCCGTCACCCTGGACACAGCCCCTGGACAATGGACACAGCCTCTGGATACAGCTCTTGTACACTGGACACAGCCTGTCACCCTGGACACAGCCCCTGGACAATGGACACAGCCTCTGGACACAGCTCTTGTACACTGGACACAGCCGTCACACTGGACATAGCCCCTGGACAATGGACACAGCCGTCACACTGGACACAGCCTCAGGACACAGCTCCTGTACACTGGACATAGCCTTCACACTGGACACTGCCACTGGACACTGGACACAGCCCGTCACCCTGGACACAGCCCCTGGACAATGGACACAGCCCGTTACCCTGGACACAGCCCCTGGACACGGCCCCTGGACAATGGACACAGCCTCTGGACACCGCCCCGGGACACAGCTCCTGTACACTGGACACAGCCGTCACACTGGACACTGCCCCTGGACACAGCCCCTGGACACTGGACACAGCTCCTGTGCACAGCTCCTGTAAACTGGACACAACCCCTGTACACTGGACACAACCCCTGTACACAGCCCCTGTACACTGGACACAGCCCCTGTCACACTGGACACTGGATATATGTAGTCACACTGGACAATGTATATATGTCACACTGGACACTGGATATATGTCGTCACACTGGACACAGGATATATGTCGTCACACTGGACACAGGATATGTCGTCAGTCGTCACACAGGACAGGACACAGGATATATGTCGTGAGTGACTTGTGACACTGGACAATGGATAAGATATAGGCCGTCACACTGGACACAGCCCCTTGTATTAATGCTGCCCCTGTACACAGTGTACTACTCAGCAGCACTGCAGCCCCTGTGTGTGAGCACTGCAGCACTGAGTTAGTTAGTTAAATCACAAAAAAAACAAAGGGTTCAGGGCTAAACACAGGGCTTAGGGCTAAATAAATCACATCAGGGCACGGGCCACAGGACAGCCCCTGGACAGTGGACACTGCAGCCCCTGGTGTGAGCACTGCAGCACGACACAGGATATATGCCTTCACACTGGACACAGGATATATGTCGTCACACTGGACACAGGATATGTCGTCAGTCGTCACACAGGACAGGACACAGGATATATGTCGTGAGTGACTTGTGACACTGGATAAGATATAGGCCGTCACACTGGACACAGCCCCTTGTATTAATGCTGCCCCTGTACACAGTGTACTACTCAGCAGCACTGCAGCCCCTGCGTGTGAGCACTGCAGCACGACACAGGATATATGTCGTCACACTGGACACAGGATATGTCGTCAGTCGTCACACAGGACAGGACACAGGATATATGTCGTGAGTGACTTGTGACACTGGACAATGGATAAGATATAGGCCGTCACACTGGACACAGCCCCTTGTATTAATGCTGCCCCTGTACACAGTGTACTACTCAGCAGCACTGCAGCCCCTGTGTGTGAGCACTGCAGCACTGAGTTAGTTAAATCACAAAAAAAAACACAGGGTTCAGGGCTAAATAAAATAAATCACAACACAGGGCTTAGGGCTAAATAAATCACATCAGGGCACGGGCCACAGGACAGCCCCTGGACAGTGGACACTGCAGCCCCTGCGTGTGAGCACTGCAGCACCTAGTTAGTTAAATCACACTACAGGGCTCAGGCCACAAGTCTACAACACAGGGCACAGCACAGCACGGAGCACATGGCACGGAGCACAGCACAGGGCAGTGAGGGCAGGTCACGGAGCACAGCACGGAGCACATGGCACGGAGCACAGCACAGGGCAGTGAGGGCACAGGTCAGGTCACGGAGCACATGGCACAGAGCACAGCACGGAGCACACGGAGCTTCCCAACCACCCTCTTCCCTCTCCAAGATTGGAGTGAAGATGGCGGGCGCGCGTGCGTCTTTTATAAGATCCCGCTCCCGCGAGAATCCGACAGCGCGATGATGACGTTCGGGCTCGTTATTGGTCCGGAATTCAGGCGGGAACACCCGAGCCGGCTCGGATCTGGCCCGGATCCCCGATATTCGGATCTGTCGGATCTCGGGGATCCGGACCCGCTCATCTCTAGATATAACTGATGAATACTCCTTACGCCACCCTCGGATATAGGGCCTAATTAAGCCCGTGATCACAGGGCACGTTCTCTTTGCAAATTGTCAAAACGATGCTGCACTGCAGGTGGGGCAGATGCAACAAAGGTGCTGATTCAGACCTGCTCGTAGAGCAGCGAATTCATCCCCTCTGTCGATGCGCATAGGTGCTAATGCGCAGACCCCTGCAGCAAGCGCTTTCGGGAACATTTTCCTTTGCTGGTTCGCTGCCTGATTGACAGGCAGGGGGCGTTCCGGGGTGGACACCCAGCATGCCCACAAAAACGGTGAGCGCACCCATAGAAACGCTGGCCCCAGGGAACACAGGCTGAATTCACATGACATCAGTGCCTGCCCCGAATTCGTACAACATGCAGCAGAAAAGTACGTTCTGGGCGACCAGAGGAAGTCATTCATAGAAAGTAACAATCAAATGATTCTTCTTCTGTGCGGGTGCTTGTGAGTGCGGGCGCAAGCGTACACATCTGCTCGCATCGTAGCATGGGGAATCGAGGGGGGGAGTGTGCATTTGTAAAGGCTGTGTTACGAATATACGCCACCTAGGGAGCAGGTCTGAATTACCCCCCACATGTTCCCTGCAATCAGGTCTGAATCAGGCCCAGAGTGTAATTGTGCACATTATAGGGTGGTATGTTGGGGTGACAGCGGGATCTCTGACCGGGACTTTTTGGAAGGAGATGCAGGAATACATTATTAAGTTAGGTCTGTGAGTCGGCCTCTCTATCTACCAATCGGTAGCCTGCGTCTATGGTATGTGTAGTACTGTACCTTCTGACAGGAGATCCCACAGTTACCATCCATAAACTACAACCCAGCGGCATATCTATAGTACAGTGCATACAGGTCTATGATGTCAACATCCGCTCTGCACCCAGAGCTGTAGGTACATCTCTTATATATTTAGCCAGATCTGTCACTCATCCCCTGTGTGTATAACGTTTCCGCCCAGCGTTATACACAAACCCGCCCCCCCTAGGGAAAAGACCAGTGTTATACACACGGATTCGGTATGGAATACCGGCGGTTGGAATCTCGGCGTTCAAAATGCCTACGCTGGAATCCCGGCGGTCGGAATCCCGGCGGTCGGAATCCCGGCGTTCAAAATCCCTACGCTGGAATCCCGACCGACGAAATCCCGACAAGGGGGGGACGTGACACCCCCCCCCCCCCCCCCCACGGAGGGAGAAAGTTTCGGGATTTCGGCGGTCGGGATTCTGAACGCCGGGATTCTGACTGCATCCCATACACACTACCACCCCCTTGACATCACCCCCCCCCCCGCCCAGCCAGGGCTACAGTACACGCCCCCACCATCCACCATGGTGTAGGTGAACGCCCCCCCCCCCTAGCGACCCCCCTCCGGTGATTCGCAGGCCGCCCCCACACCCTCCTGTCACGATTTTAGAGGGACAGTCCCGATTTTCGGGTCCTGTCCCGCTGTCCCACCCGCGGCAGGCATTGTCCCGCTGCGGGGGGGTGGCAGTTGGGAGACCCCCCAATCTAGTAGAATAGACGCTGTGCATGCGCACAGCGTCTATTCTCGTATGAAAATGAGGTTGCGGCTAATTAGCATAAGCCGCGCCCTCATTTGCATACGCCCGCCCCCTTTTCGGACGGCTTCGACGCGCGAGTGTCCCTATTTCATCCGGGCACAAGTTGGGAGGTATGTATATATAAATATGTATGTATATATATATTCCTTTTTGTACTTATTTAAACAATTTAGAAATGTGATGGTGCTATTTCTCAAAGTCTATAGAGGTGTGCTTTTTTATATTAATTTTTTTTTGGGGGGGGGGGGGGGTTTGATAGGGGCCCCCACAAGTCTGTTGTCCAGGGCCCTCACAGACCTTAATCCGGCCCTGGTGGTTACAGTCACACTGGGGGGCAGGGCATTTTTGTCAGACCATGGCATTTTGCACCTATACGTCCCTGTTCTCTGTATAGTCATCCGCTGTATTCATAAAAATATGACAATATAATATAGCCATATCTACCTACATACATACAGGTAAGTCCTCGTGTACCTATTGTAGCTGTAACGCGACATCCAGCACAAGTCACCCGGCACAACTGAGACACTCTGAGATGCGCAGCATCAAATAATCTGGAAAACTGTATTTTTCTTTACATTTGTATTTAATCAGCAAATCACCTCCCACAGGGCCACATGTACTAAGCCTGGTGACATGATAAAGTGGAGAGTGATAACGCACCAACCAATCAGCTCCTAACAGGATAGGTTTAACATTGCCAGTTATGGGCTGATTGGCTGGTGCAACTTCATCAGGCTTAATAAATCTGTCTCACAGTGTATTACAAATACTGGGTTGCTACTTTAATGCACAGAAGATAGTTTTACACATGTACATATGTTTGAGTGTCTGTTTTTGGCCATTTCCCCCTGTCCGCCTGTGTAAGATGAGTGGGAAGAGGATGATGTGGAATATAATGTAGATGTGATGTGCCGCACGGCCATCACCAACTGCCGCCCGCATGCCACATCTGAATGATGCATGGTGTAAAGCCTCAGCACTGGCATTTCCTGGGCAGAAGTGGATGTGGACACAGGAAAGAAAATACCTCTCAGGTGAGATTCATTTTTTGGCTAGTAATCGCTGCCAGTGATCTCTGTGAGTTACTGTACCAGTGAGTGGAGCTCAGCGCACAATTACATCTGTGCTTTTTCTTTCTTTTCCCCCTTTTTTTTTTTTTCTTACTTTGATCACCTTCTGCCTCCGGCTACAATGAGTCGTCGAGAGTTGGCCCAGCTAATTGGAAATGAAGGTCAGTAAAAATTTTGTTATGTAAATTAAATCTTAAGGTGGCCATACACCTGCAGATTTATCGTCAGATCTGGCTGGTTGGAACAAAAATCTGGTGATTTCTGAATGACAGTTTGGCAGTTTTCCAGCATTTCCAAGCAAATGGTCAACTTGCTCTCATCCATAACCATGTTTTTGTTCCAACCAGCCAAATCTGAAGATAAATCTGTAGGTGTATGGCCACCATTAGACCAATTCCTCTTCTCTAGCAGTTGTCATATGTAGTGGGAGGGATTACAGTAGTGGTGGTTGGCCAGTGTCCCTGTGTTCCTGGCTGGCACCTCCCATGCTGTTAGTTACAGATCAGGAACCCCTAAACATTGGGGCCTGCATCCGTACACACATACTGCTGCAGCTCTGTATTTCAGTTGTTTGGTAATTTAATATATACAATCATGTTATTGCTGGAACTCTTATTGTACACCAGCAATATCTGATCCTCACATGTCACATATGGCTATTTGTTATATCTACAATATATGAAATATCATTTAGATGGACCCAGCCAGAACATCAGACTGCCTTGGCTGAGGTCAGGACGCCGCAGACCATCCGATGGGAGTCGATCAGGAAGAACATCTGGACCATCATCGGGAAGAGGAAGATCTGGACAGAGAGGAAGAGGAGGACATGAGCCCAGTGCCAGTGACCATCAGGCAGAGGCAGTGAGACCAGATCGCCTCCTGCTGGAAATATTCATGCAGTTCTTCAGGCCCCACCTCCCCACCTTCTGCAGGCACACCATTGCGGAAGGAGAGAAACCAGAGTACTGCACCATCTGCATCTCTAGCATTGAGGTAGGTACGGAAATGGCTTTGTCGCACTGTCACCACACCTTCCATGTTCCCTGTCTAACAGAATGGCTGAAGGTCACCAACATCTGCCCTCTGTGCCGCGAGAGACTCTTCAGCCTGGACGTTCTCTCCCACCTCACCTGATGGCTCCCCGGCAAATCAGAACCACCACAATGTAAGATCACAGGTCTAAAGCGGTAAGTTCCCATCTACTATTAATAATAAATTTTTACATTTTTTTAATCCTTTTCTTTTTTTTATATAACTTTTCTGAAAACAATCTAATGATTGTAAAGACTTGTTCCTGATCCCTCCCAGTTTCTACAATCATTTTTCTATTCTAAAAACTGGAGGGAATTGACGGTAACAAGCTGGGGATTAGGGCTACTGGCGACACCCCACAAAAAAAACGACATTGAGCAGCCACCTCATGGGTGTGTTGGAAGAGCTGCTAAGCTGCTAATTATTACTATTATGGTGACAGTTACACCGAACTCATTGATAACTTAACAACTTGATCATTTAACATCTAACCTTGGGTATCGCCGGGTACTTCAGCTAGTAATTAGTAACCTGACGATTTTCCTCACCAATAGGTCTCTGTCATTATTTTAGATTTGTTGATTATTGTTTTACTTGTGTATAAATAAACATCCGCTCTGCACCGAGAGCTGTAGATACATATATCATATATTGTCCATTTGGCAGCAAATGGTTAATTGATATTTCCCCCCGATACATTACAGTTCATGATAGCAGCTCATACTTGCCTACCCTCCTGCATTCTGCAGGAGACTCCCTGAAATAGCATCAATCTCCCTCTCTCCCTCATTAGTCTACCAATCTCCCTCATTTCACCTAACCCACATTACACTGTTACATTTTTGGGGTAAAAAAGGAATTAGAGACAGATATTTACACTGAATCATCAGCCCCATTTCCCAGCACTATACCAAGTATAGTATCTCTTACTAACTGCTTTGGGCTCATCTACATTTGCATATAAGTCATTTTAAAAGATTCCTCTCAAATGTAGCAGTACACACCCACGCTTCTAGGTGCCACATTCACAATCTCTTTTCACAATCTCTCCTTATATGGAACTAGACACGCCCTTTGGGTGGAGCCTGACATGCCCCCTCAACTATAATCTCCCTGAAATTAGTTTTCAAAAGTAGGCAAGTATGTAGCAGCTTTAGTTGGCTGATTGGTCGGATCATCTCAGTTGCCTTTAGTGATTATAGCCACTGGTGTATTTATAACGGGTTCCATGTTTGTGTGGTCCATACGAGTCCATTCTGAACACTGTGCTCCCATTTTATTCAAATGGAGTTCTCAGTCTGCAGTAGCTGTGCTGCAGCAGTCATCAGAGAAACAGCACATCGGCCATTTTCCTTGTGTTTTGTGCACTCGCAGTAATCACTGGGAATCCTGGAGACCTGTACATGTGCAGTAGACTCTGGGACAGCCTTAAGGTCCTCTATTGACCCTAGTGCTCAGAGTCTACTGCACTGCTGGCTATAGGGTATGGATCAAAGGACGACAGTGACTAGATCGACAGCCAATAGAGCGAAAGGTTGACATGTGAAAAAGGTCAACACACACACACACAAGACAACAGGTAGACAAGCCAACAGCCGAGATGAGTTATCATTCTTTGTGTCAGAGTCGACATCTGTCAAAATCGATCCTTAATGATGTAACGCATATTCTCCCATGTGTGGGGTATGGCATCATTCCAAATTGTCTTCTACATGGATCACAATGCAAGAAAAACTTTATAGAAAAAAAGTGTGTCGACCATCAATATGGTGGCTTTTTGCTTGTGTAGACCTTTGTCTATGTCGATCTAGTGCATGTCAACCTTTTTTAATCTATGTTGACCGTGAGCCTGTCGACCGATGGCGCTCAACCTGTTGACTATTGACTTAGACACTGTCCTTCAGGTCCTAACTGCCATTTTTTAAACCCTGCCTGACCATTTAGAACATGGTCAGGTGATTTGCGTCGGCGTAGCGGACTGCCGGCATTTGTGTTGACTGTACAAACCATGGTAATGGAAGTTTTCTTCCCAGTAGGCGGAAAAAAAATATTTGACAGGAATAAAATTAATGTTCCTGAAATTTAATTAACCACATGCTACATGGAGGAGATTAAATGATACATTCTATAATCAGTACTCTTCTGTCCGGTGTTTCTAATTAAATCTCCTTCTGTTAATAACACAGATCCTCAATCAGTCAGCGTTACATTTCTGTATTAACATCAGGAGAGAGAGAAATGTGGAGGGAATGTTATCAGGTTGGAGTGTAATTGGAATATGTCCTGTAATACTGAGCGGACTTATTATATAATATTAAGGCACTGCGCCGCAATGTATTATATTAGTGATACGCCCCTTCTATAGCTACCCGAGGATAGCAGTCACCTCTGATCTAGCTGAAACTATGGGGTTATTTTGGTTCACTCTTTCTGGCAAATTCAGTATTAGATGGACAAAACCATGGCCCTTATTCTGGTCGGTGCGGATATATCCGCGTGCGTTCGGGCCGCCGATGTTTTGTATCTGCGCATGTGCAGAGGCGTCTCTGCGCATGTGCGAGCGGGGCGTACGGCCAAATCCCGCATGATATGTGAACACTCCGAACAGGGGGTGGAGAGGGGCGTGAAGGGCTATTTGGGCTCATTACCATATGCATACGCCCCGCGTTTCATGGGTGTTCCCATGCAAACGCTGGGCGTACGTATGGTAATGCGGCCGTGACGCACGTGTAGGGGGCGGACATATGACATCGCCGGATGTCAGCTGCCCGCCCAGATCCCTGCTTTTGCACGGAAAAATGTCCGTGTGGTCTGAGGTTGCGGGAGCTGGTGGACCACTCGGTCCTGCATTCGATGGTCTGCGACCATCGAATGATGGGGGAGGTTCCCTTAGATGGAGGAGGCGTATTCCGTGAAAAATACACGTGCGGTCCGTTCGGCCAGCTTCTTACCGCGTACGGACGGAGTTGGCGATCCGTATGGAAGGCGGGGTTTCGCACGCACGGTCCTGGCCGCATAATCGGATCCGGCCGCACTGATCAGAATAAGGGCCTATGTGCACTGTGTATTTGGGCGAGTTATTTTGTTTCTGTGCAGGGAAAATACTGAGTGTTTTATTTTTACACTGCAAAATAGATCTTTGAAGTAAAACCCCACCCAAATCTAACTCTCTCTGCACAAGTAACATCTACCCCACCTGCAGTGCACATGGTTTTGTCCATCTAGGAAGGAATTTGCCAGAAGGAGTGAACCAGAATAACCCCCCTAGGGCTCAGCGGGTATATCAGACAGACCTTTTGACTATTGACCTTCCCCTTGTCGACCTAATGCTTATGTAGACCTTCTGACCCTGTCGACTTTTTCATGTGCCGACCTAATCCCTGTCAACCTTTAGTGGTCAACCGAATGTATGTCGACTTTCATAGTGTCGATCCTATGACCCATACCCGTCCGACGTGTTATCTACCATGGGCCAGATAAAGGGTATGCAGTCATTAGATCTACAGTGTCTAGGTCAACAGTCAAAAGGTCGACATGGTCAAAGGGTCGACATTCAGAATGTCAACATGGTTAAAAGGTCAACATGGAAGAGGTCTACATGAAAAGGTCAACATGAGTTTTACATTTTTTTTTGAGCCGACATGTGCCGACAGGCGATATTTTATACCCTACCGTCCACTACGGCGTGGCGGGAGAATATAATAGTGTGCCCAGCGCAGCGAGGCGCCGTGCCCGAAGCATGGCGAGTGTCGTGAGCCATGCGAGGGGACGCGGTACACTTAGACGTGTCCAAACCGACCTATGTCGACACACAAAAGTAATGTCGACCATTTCCATGTCATCATTTTGAATGTCAACCTTGTGACCATGACAACCTTTTGAATGTCGATTTTGGCCCCGACGACCTTATAACTGTTGAACTTTTGAACCTGTCGACCTTTTGACTGTAGACCTAGACATTGTAGAACTGATATACCGTAACCAGAAAGAGATAGTTATCTCATAGGGATAGTCCATTCAAGGTTTGGCCTGAGCAAGGATCCTGCAGGCTGACTGCCCTATCAGCTGACTGGAAAGCAGTTTGGCCAGCAACTCGCTGGCCTAGTTTGATGATGGTCACTCAAACTCTGTCTGGAAGATCATCAGTGGTGTTGACTCCTGGATCTACAGTTTCCACCCCAGCAACATACAACAGAGGACCCCAGTTGGAGGCGCCTGACCACTTAAAGCCCTGACATGAGAAAAGCGTGGCCAAGCAGATATTGGCTGTTTTTGTTGCCAAGACTGGTCATGTAGCTACTGTTCCATTGCTGGGGACTGGTATGTGGCAACCAATGCCTGGCAAAAGCAATGGAAGCCATTTTCATACCCCGTCCAAGAGCACGTACTCGTGGGGCCCTCCTCCATCATGACGCTGCACCTGCCCACACGTGCAGGAAAGTGGTGGAATTAATGTATTATGACTGCATGCAGGGTAAATACTCTCTGCTTTTGCATGTAGGCTTAGTTATAACACTGCAATTTAAATCCCACTGCGTTGTGTGTTTTGCTACTACATTTTAAATCTGGGTCTTAAACGTGCTGGGAATCAGTGGCTTTTAGTACATAGACCATGATGGATGTTGAGGTTGAACACCTTCTCAATACATTTTAAATTAGGTTCTCATAATGAACGCACAAACCAGCCAGGCAGCGATTCCCTATACTCCACTCCGTCTCTATGGAAATAACAGAATATGAGAAAACCATTTACTACGTGTTGGACCGGTTTGGTAATGTTGTGTTGGTATATGCTCTTTCTCCATCGTACAAAAAACTACATGTATCATTTTATTTGCTGTTTTTGATCAAAAACTCAATAAAATGTTATTAAAACCTAAATAAGAACTGAACAAGGACGGTTCTCAGCTCTCCGCAAACTGCAATCATAATTTATCCCATTAAACATTAAAAGTATAGATCTACTATATATAGCAAAATGGACATTTTGCCACATCATAATGAAACAAAGAAACCAATTACATCTCCAATTCAATTCTGCATATCTATGGGTCAAGAGCTTTAGTTTGGTATACTGTATGCCCTGCTCAGGCAACGGCGTTATAGCAAAATGTCACTTTTCCGCTAGTAATATATACTAGTGAGCCCGCTCGAAGCAAATGCTTCGAAAGCTAGTAGATGTAGTTTCACTTGCTGCCAATAGATTGTAGTGTTTTGGAATCACACAGAGACTAGCCACCAGGAGTGGCAAAACGCATCAGAGAAACTGCTTGGAACCCCCTTATATACTATATACATCTGGATTGAAGTCCGAACCAACCCCTGGATCTATAATTTCACTGTTTCCACCAAGGATTCCACCTACATGTGCCTCCATTCAAAGAACAGCCCTTGGTAATATACCACCTGCAAATCACCCTTTGGGGAGCAACCGAGCTCCACACACCACAAACTGTCGATGATTTGAGCCATCTTTGGGCCGACCTGTGGATACTCGGTGGAGGACACACATACCCTACCAAGGGTGGTAAATATCGTATATTCTTATGTTCATCTAGGGGTATCATAGGAACGGACTCTCCGACTCAACTACCATCCCTTGGGGGGTTCCCTTTCTAATGTTTTAACATTTCAATTGTGCTAGTTCATTCTAGCTAAATGTTTTTACCATTCATTTGTCATTGATTTTTTCTAATTGTTTATTAAATTTATTTTACATTCATTACAATTCTCATTACATGTGCGCTGTTCAAATTTGCAATTCCTTTTTATTGTGCCCCCTTAACCTGTAAATGCCTTTATTGCGTGAAATATGCTTTGGGGGACGGAGTCTGGCAGTGCTGTGGATGGGGGAGAGTTGTGAGTCTCCTAAGGCAGAACACTGTGTGTGTATAATGCAGTCCGGGGGCCTGTCAATCACCCATGTAACTCCGCCCAGCGTTATACACACAGGTGTTAGTGACAGATCTGGCTGAATATATAAGAGATGATAATAATAATAATGATAAAAACAATAATATTAATAATAAAATGTTGCTTATCATTATTATAAGTAAGATAAGGTTGTAAGAGTAGCCCATGAAATGATCCGTTGGCTTCCGCAATACAAAGGATACACCATTATGGGCCTAATTCAGTATTTCCGACACTTTCCCCTTTAGAGACTATTTAATTTCTTCTGAAATGTCCAATTAGAAATATCCGTCAGCTCCTAAAGTGTTTACGTAAATAACATTAGGCATTCAATACTTGTCAGACTGTTTGTAAAGTTTGTGCAGCGCTTCCTGACTCCGGAATAGACTGCGCGCTCGTCTCAGCCAGACAGTTTGACAATAAGTGCGGATATGCTAATCAGAATCAATTGTATCGTAATTAGCCTATTGCTTAGCTCATGCGTCTGGTGCAGTTTTGGACGGCCCTGTCTAGTTTGCTAAGCCAACAGAGGACTGGAAATCTCAAAGCCAGGCAATCAATTTGCAGCTTGCAGGCAGCCAAACTGCAATCCTTGGATTAACCTGGTAAGGAACAGAGCAATGGCGGAGGCCGCCACGTCAGTGTTCCCCCGGGGAGATCAGCAGCTAAAGGGCAGAAGCAGGTGGGTGAGAATTTTGAAAAGGTGTCAGCAGAAACTGCATGATGATCACCTTACGTTAAGGTCTCCCGCAAAGGGAATTGTCATTTCCACTTGTGATGATTGCAGAATAAAGTAACACTTTTGGCAGATTGAGGCTGCTCGTAATGAGCCTAACGGGACCTGTGGAGACATTCAGTGATTGTCCCGATGCCCCCAGTGTAATGGCGGGTTTGATGTGGTATCAGGGGCGGATTGGGGACTAAAAGTGGCCCTGGAATATTTCTGGAAGTGGTCTTATGTGGGCGGCAACAATTCAATAATGGGCGGAGCCAACATAACAGTAGGCGGGATTACCACTTCACTACACTTTGATACATTGTTGACATGCAATCAATAGTGTCTAAAGCAGGGGTCTTCAACCCATGGCCCGCTGAGTTGTTTTGAGTGGCCCGCCACCTGTCATTGCCATGTAAAAAAAAACCTTCCGCGCTAGTCCCCTTTGCACGTGGGACACGCCAGAGGTGAATCATGGTGTGTGGCATAATGTGTAATGGGCATTACGGATAAACAGTGTATATTGATTTAAGTAGCCTGTCATTGTTTGGGCTTGATTTGTGAGGCGTACTAGGTCACTGTGTGGGCCTTCATGTTTATATGTCACTGTGCGGCCTTTAGCCATCCAACTTAAGCGAGGAAAGACAACAACCATTCCTGCTGTAACCAATGTCTGGTCATGCAGGTTGCAAAAGTGAGATGTCAGGTAATGGTTTTCCTGCTTTTGGAGGTGGGGTTTATGTGTATGGGCAGCTGTGCCAACTATGTATGCGGGGGCTGTGCTGTCTATCTATAAAGGGCTGTGCTTTATGGGGACTGTGATGTCTGTCTAGGAAGAGCTGTGCTAAATACCACAGTAGAGATTAGTGGCCCTCGGGCTTCGTTTAATTTTTTAATGTGGCCCACACTGTCGTAAAGGTTGAAGACCCCTGGTCTAAAGTATCAATAGTGTCTAAAGCATCAATAGTGTCTGAATATCAGATTCATCAATATTAACTTGTGTTTGTTGGTGAGACTGTAAAATGTGAATGGACCCATAGTTGTCTGGCACTAACCCCTGACTTTACACACTCTCAACTTCAGGCTGTTGATACTGTATGCTGATACTGGACATTGCCTCTCTCTGAAAAGAGCCAGAAAATACTACATACAGTACACAAACCAGGATCACATCACTGTTATGCCCAGTACACGTTACAGCACACGCCGTTATGCCCAGTACACGTTACAGCACACGCCGTTATGCCCAGTACAAGTTACAGCACACGCCGTTATGCCCAGTACACATTACAGCACACGCTGTTATGCCCAGTACACATTACAGCACACGCCGTTATGCCCAGTACACATTACAGCACGTTGTTGTGCCCAGTACATATTATAGCACACGCCGTTATGCCCAGTACACGTTACAGCACACGTCGTTATGCCCAGTACACATTACAGCACGTTGTTGTGCCCAGTACACATTATAGCACACGCCGTTATGCCCAGTACACATTACAGCACACGCCGATATGCCCAGTACACATTACAGCACGTTGTTGTGCCCAGTACACATTATAGCACACGCCGTTATGCCCAGTACACGTTACAGCACACGTCGTTATGCCCAGTTCACATTACAGCAGACGCCGTAATGCCCAATATATGTTATAGCACACACCTTTATGCCCAGTACACATTACAGCAGACGCCGTTATGCCCAGTACACATTACAGCACACGCCGTTATGCCCAGTACACATTACAGCACACACCGTTATTCCCAGTACACATTACAGAAGACACCGTTATTCCCAGTACACAATACAGCACACGCCATTATGCCCAGTACACATTATAGCACACGTCGTTATGCCCAGTACACGTTACAGCACACGCCGTTATGCCCAGTACACGTTACAGCACATGCCGTTATGCCCAGTACACAATACAACAGACGCTGTAATGCCCAGTACACATTCCAGCACACACCGTTATGCCCAGCACACACCGTTATGCCCAGTACACATTACAGCACACGCCGTTATGCCCAGTACACATTACAGCACACGCCGTTATGCCCAGTACACATTACAGCACACGCCGTTATGCCCAGTACACATTACAGAAGACACCGTTATTCCCAGTACACAATACAGCACATGCCATTATGCCGTTACAGCACACGCCGTTATGCCCAGTACACGTTACAGCACACACCGTTATGCCCAGTACACGTTACAGCACATGCCGTTATGCCCAGTACACAATACAACAGACGCCGTTATGCCCAGTACACATTCCAGCACACACCAATATGCCCGGCACACACCGTTATGCCCAGTACACATTACAGAAGACACCGTTATGCCCAGTGCACAATACAGCACATGCCGTTATGCCCAGTACACGTTACAGCACACGCCGTTATGCCCAGTACACGTTACAGCACACGCCGTTATGCCCAGTACACGTTACAGCACACGCCGTTATGCCCAGTACACGTTACAGCACATGCCATTATGCCCAGTACACATTAAAGCAGGTTACAGGGTAATGCCCATGGTGTGTGCCTAATATATATAAGTATACCAGGAAATTACGCATCCTGCCTGTGTGCAATAATAATACCCTGAAGGGCAACACCCCAGAGGCATAACTAGAACTTTATGGCCACCCCCAGTCTTTGTCACTACAATGCCACTTAGCGGGACAGAGAGAAAAGGGAGATCGAGATAGATACAGTAGATGAAGAGGGTTTTCATTGAAAAATAGGGAATGAGGGAGAGAAAGTGAAATAGACGAGCAAGAGAGAGGGAGAAGCATTAATGGGGCTAAGGACAGACAGATATGGGAGAGGTCACAGAGAGAAAGCCAGATGTGATGGGGCACAGAAAGAGGGACGGACGCGATGGGCCGCAAAGAGATGGATGGGAGGAGAGAGAGGATGGGACTGGCCAGAGAGAGAGAGATGGGAGGGGCCAGAGAGAGAGAGAGAGAGAGAGAGATGGATGGGATGGGGCATAGATGGATGCACAGGCAGGACCCTCTCACCTGATATAATTTTTCAGTGATCTCTTCCTCAGCAGCAGAGAGAAGATGCGCACCAGCGGTAGCCTCCTGAGTTTCTCCCACACAGCCTAGCCACTGGCTCCAGCTACGGCCTCCAAGCCCCCATGAGCAGGTTGCAGCTCTATTTGGCGCCATATTTATACCTCTTGAAGGGCATATATTGCAGGGCTACAGACAGAGATGCTGGGCTGGCTGATGAGGAGGCGGTGCTTATATCGTTCTGGGGTGGGGCTTACTTTGACCAGGGGGTGGAGCTTCAGGCGACCCCAGACGGAGGGGGAAGACTGTGACCGTGCCGAAGGAGTGTTGTAAGGGGCGGAGTCTAACTTGGTCCCGACTCAGAGTCGCACACAGCGGCGCAGCGCTGCCCCCTCCTCCTCCATATAGTAGCAGCCAGCAGGGCACGTTGCTGCTGATTGGGGAATCACTCATTTTTTTATTTTACATATAATGCGATCACCATGGCACTATTCATTATTCTTGCCATGGTCCCTGGTGAGGAGGCTGGAGGAGAAGGGGCAGGCAGTGCAGTGGACAGCGGGCGGGAGGAGGCGGGGCCACTCTCTCTGACGGCGGCCACCCACCAATGACAGGCAGAGGAGGCAGGGACTGGGCAAGCCTCCTGCCGCTGAGCAGCCCCGGCCTCAGCTCAGCCCCAGCCTGTCACCGTCTGTGTGGCTAGTATGCGCATGTGCAACGTTCGGCGGCGGCAGCGGCCTCTGTAGTGTCGGCCTCCCGGGAAAGTTCCCGGTAGATATAATGGCCAATCCGCCCCCTGATGTGGTTATTGCTGGATGGGACTAGTAGCACTGACGCTCATTTCCTTTCCCCCCAAGAATATAACAGCTCCTGTAAATAATGGGGATAAGGGGCCTTATTCAGATCGCTTCGCTGGGATGCGAATTCGGCCAGTGTACCGATGTTGTGCGTATACGCATGCGCGGATCCATTTCTGCGCATGTCTGTACACAGGGAGTGAGCGAACTCATTGAGAAGTGCAGTCGCTGAGTGCTTGCTCCTGGCCTTTCGGGCAGGACAGGGGGGGGGGGAGAGGGGCGTTGCGGCCTGATCAGGGTCATTACCATATGTGCACCACCTGTATTTCATGGGCGTTCCCATGAAAACCCAGGGCGTGTGTATGGAAATGTGGTTGTGACGTGTGTGCGGAGAGCTGGCTTATCCGGATGTCAGCTGCCGCCCATTTCCCCGCTTTTCTTCACTCATATGTACGAGTGGTCTAGACCACTCCTGCATGGGCGAGCGCTTTCCAGATCATTCGATGGTCGGCAACCACAGGCATTCGAAGGTATGTTCACATAAAACATCTGTTCGCGTGCCGAGCGGCTGAATTCAGCGTGCGAATGGGCGGCGATATCCACTCACTAGGTGGGATTTAGTACATTCGCTTCAGCCCATGCACGTGTCCGAGCGAAGCAAATAAGGCACAATAAGGGAGATTTGGGGAGATTGCTTTTAATTCAGGAAGTCTCCCTAACAAGCAGGGAGAGTTGGCAAGTATGACTTATGTATTTATTTATTAGCAGTTTATTATATAGCGCACACATATATCTCGCAGCGCTTACAGAGAATATTTGAACAGTCACATCAGTCCCTGCCCCAGTGGAGCTTACAATCTTTATTCCCTACCACATGTACATGCACACACAGACATTCTAGGGTTCATTTTTGTTGGAAGTCAATTAACCTATCTGTATATTTTTGGATTGTGGTAGGAAACCGGAGTACCCGGAGTAAACCCACGCAAGCACAGGGAGAATATACAAACTCCGCACAGTTAGAGCCATGGTGGGGATCGAACCCATGACCTCAGCGCTGTGCGGCAGTAATGCTAACCATTACACCATCTGTACTGCCCAACACTTACACTTACTCTGAGGGGTCATTTAGATTAGGGATGCCATCGTTGCCTCTGCCATCGATGTTTGCCATCGATGGCAAAAGTGCAACTGGACATCGATGGTGCATAACTATGCAATGGATGACCATTGATGTTTTTACATATTAATGGTCATGCATTGCCTTTGACTGATTGGCCTGTGGGCCAATCAGAATATGGGTGTGGGGCTTCATGGGTGTCCTGGGTGGAGCTACAGTATGCTCTGTGTCCCAGGAAAAAATAAAAACAAAACTATTCCTTTAAGCTTGATATCGATGGTGGGAAACCAGCTGGTTCTCCCCCATCAATGTCAAAACTATTCGACATCAGCAATAAACCATTGATATGTTCTTAACATCGATGGTCGATGGCCATCCCATAGAATCTGATGACCAATCAGATTCTATCTATTATATTCTATTATCGAACTTGCGTTCGACACAGGTTCTATTCTCCCTCTATGGAGGTCATGGATCCCCACGCAGGAGAATAGCCCCCTTAAGTCAGGATCACGACTGTCGGGCATTTAACAGTCGGTATTCTGATGCCGGAGTACAGACCGCCGGAATCCTGACTGTCGGGAGGTCATCCGGCTTCAGGGATTCTAAATTGATCTACAATCTGTCCCGAATTAAACGGTTTCCAGTGTCTAGATAGACAGTCAATACGTCAACGCCAATAGGTCAACGTGCATTATGTCGGCAGTGACAAAAGATTGACACGTACTAGATCTACAGGGACAAAGAGTCAACATGCACAAGGTGCTACCATGACAAAAGGTCGACATGAACAAGTTCAACAGTAACAAAGGTTGACACACGCAATAGGTCAACATGAGTTTTTCACATTATTTGGGTATGAGTGTCGACACCAGAGCACGTGGACCCCCACTTAGTCTTCACTATTGGAGTCCACGTGGAAGTTAAAGTATAAAAAAGTCTAAAAACTGGAAAAAAACATGAAAAACTCATGTCAACCTTTTCATGTGTCAACCATTATAATGTTGATCTTTTGCTTGTGTCAGTTTTTTGGTGATATCGACAATGTGCATGTCAAACTTTTGTCAATGTGGACCTTGTGCATGTCGACCTTTTGGTGTCCGACTATTAACTGAATACCTAGACACTGTCGACATATCATCCAGATACATAGAAACATAGAATTTGACGACAGATAAGAACCACTTGGCCCACCTAGCCTGCCCCTTACAAATTTCTGGGTTTTGGGTTTACCATGCTACCATTCTGAGATTCCCTTGATTGGGATTAAAAAATTCTCTTTTAAAAAAGTTTGCAAAGCAAAAAGTTAAAACCCAAATCGACACTGGAAATCATTAGCCGACTGGACTGATGATGTCACACAAATGGCAGCATTCTAGAATATGTTGGAATCTTATTTTATTTGCTGCAAATATGACATAAAAAGCGGGGTCTCATTGTTAAACTAGTTTCAGATTTAATTTCCCATACACTCGGCTGTAGACAAAGTGTGCCCGGACTATCGGTTGCTACCGGTTCCAATTAAGGGCCTTGGGATGTATTCTGCTTGCGGACCGATGGGGGCTGTGCACATGTGGGTTTGGTGGACTCACAAGGCTGCGAATTCTCAGCCTTGTGAATCAACCAGAATATCTCCCCTTGTTTACCTCCCCCTTGAGTAGTGCCTTTTCTGTTTTTTGTTGTCGCAGCTATTCCAGCTAATTGTGTTCCAGGCTGTGCCGGTTTCATCGCTTTTTTCGATTTCTAAATCAAACATTTGCTTTAAAGTACAGCAGGTCTGTGCCTGGGGTCCGAGTCCAACTCTTCATGGGGTATTTCTTTTTGTTCTCCATCCTGAATCTTTAGTAGAGTTGTGTCTGGTTTATGTGTGCATATTGCTTATTAGCTTCCTTCTGGTTGTGTGACTAGCTGTAGTGAATATATGGGAGTTTTAGGCTTCCAAATGGTCATATATGGGATGCTGCAAAAATGTCAAGACCCCTGAAATGTCTTTGCGCTGTCCTTCTATTTGATTATGTGAGGAACAGTAGAATGATGTTTCTGTATTTGGGACATAATGAACCTTAGAATGGCTTCTGTCGCGCACACATTGGCATCCTTGCCACACAAAGGCTGAAAATTGCGCTCTTATAGAGTTACAGGATATTTAAGATATTAGTAATATTGGGACAGATGTATGAAGCAGTGATAAGGGAGGAGAAGTGACAACGTGCCTGGCACTTTATCACCGGCCAATCAGCAACTAACTGTCCCTTTTTAAACCCAGCCTGTAACTTAACAGTCAGGAGCTGATTGGCCGGTGATAAAGTAAGAGGCACATTATCACTTCTCGCCCCTTATAACTGTTTCATAAATCTACCCTAGTGGTTCTCAAACTGTGCTACTAGGCTCCCTGGGGTGCCTCGGAGCACTTGCAGGGGTGCCTCAGGTTGGTGGTCCAGAACCAATTCAAATTGTTTATGGTCAATGTAATGGGCAAAATCAGTGTTTGTGGCTTTCAGTTATAAAATATGTGGATAAACAGAAGTGAATCATGATCCTCGCCACATAACTGGACCTAAGGATGACATTTAAGCACAACTTATGTAATTTAATTATTATTATTTTTTATTCTTGGTAACAAACTTTTGGCCTAAGGGTGCCCTGAAAAATACTCTGATACTCTAGGGTGCAGTGATTCAAAAAAGTTTGGGAACCACTGATCTACCCTATTGTTCTTAGCCACACCATTGTATTTATTCAGTTTATAGTATATATTTTTACACTAATAGATTTGCGCTGTAATATATTTCTCTATATTTCCAGGATCTGGATGAGAAAGCATGGATGAGTGAGCAGAGATGAGGGAGCCTGGAATGGGAACCAAGACGAGTGTGCCTGGAAGAGGATGCTGAGATGAGTGAGCCTGGATGACAGAGCTGAGACCAGTGTGCCTAGATGAGTGAGCCTAGATAACTGAACATGGATGACTTAGTCTAGATGAGTGAGAATGAATGAGTGAGCCTGGATGACTGAGCCAAGGCGAGTGCCTGGATGAATGAGTCTGGATAAGTGAGCCTAGATGAGCAAGCATGGATGACTGAGCAGAGATGAGTGAGCCCGAGTGAGGGAACTGAGATGTGTGAGGGGAACAAGAGGAGTGTGTCTGAATGAGGGTGTCGAGATGAGTGAGCATGGGCAAGGGAGCCAAGATGAGGGAAATGAGATGAGTGATCCTAGATGAAGAAATCAAGATGAGTGGATGGAACTGAGATAAGGAAATCAAGACAAGTGGGTTGAACCAAGATGAGTTTGTCTGGATGAGGGAACTGAGATGAGTTTGTCTGGATGAGGGAACTGAGATGAGTTTGTCTGGATGAGGGAACTGAGATGAGTATATCTGGATGAGGGAACTGAGATGAGTATATCTGGATGAGGGAACTGAGATGAGTATATCTGGATGAGGGAACTGAGATGAGTATATCTGGATGAGGAAACCGAGATGAGTTTGTCTGGATGAGGGAACTGAGATGAGCTTGTCTGGATGAAGGAACTAAGATGAGTGTGTCTGGATGAGGGAACTGAGATGAGTATATCTGGATGAGGGAACAGAGATGAGTATGTCTGGATGAGGGAACTAAGATGAGTGTGTCTGGATGAGGAAAATGAGATGAGTATGTCTGGATGAGAGAACTGAGATGAGTGTGTCTGGATGAGGAAACTGAGATGAGTATGTCTGGATGAGGGAACTGAGATGAGTGTGTTTGGTTGAGGGAACTGAAATGAGTATGTCTGGATGTGGGAACTGAGATGAGTATATCTGGATGTGGGAACTGAGATGAGTATGTCTGGATGAGGGAACTGAGATGAGTATGTCTGGATAAGGAAACTGAGATAAGAGAGCCTGGATTAGAGGGTTGAGATGAGTGTGCCTGGAAGAGGAACCCAAGATGAGTCTTCCTGGACTGAAAATTATACATTTAGAACCTACACTATAGCGAAACGCTGGTATATGATATCACTGCCATATTTTATATTAATTACGGTTTAACTTCTATAGATTTAATTTATTTATTTATTAAAATTCTTCTCTAGATTTATTTTTCTATCCAAGAAAGATCTCAAATGTGAACTGGTGTATTGATGTTCCCAGCGGGGGACCCACCATTCGGATACTCTTGGGAAATTTACTAAGCAAAATATGCCTACAATAGGTATATTCATATTAGCTAAATACGCCTATTTTAGGTGTATTCGTATTTTCTGCATTTACTAATTCTATTCGTCAGGGACAGCCAAAGGGCTTCAGCCCAGGCCGGGTTAACCCTGGAGGGGGGACCCCTTCATAGGGGGGTCCCCACTCCCCCAGGGATGCCCCTGCCAGGGCTGACTGGTCAGTAGGGGTTAATGCTTTGGCCGCGCGACCTTATATAATAAGTGTCCCCCAGCTGTGGCATAACCCTGCTGGCTGGTGTGGTCCGTTGCTGGTTCACAAAATACGGGAGACCCCTACTCTTTTTGTCACCCATATTTTGTGAACCAGGACCGGCCCTTGAGTCTGGTGCTGGTTTTCAAAAATAAAGGGAACTTGTTTAGTTCTCTGATTTTTTCAATCAGATCCGGCTCTTTGAGTCTGGCGCTGGTTATGGCCGTGGGGGGGGGGGGGGGGGGGACCCTACGCCATTTTTTTTTTTTTTCTGTCCTATTAAGAATACAAATATGACTGAGGCTTGTTCGTATTCTTAGTAAATATCCCCCTCTGTGTGTTAGAAATACATGAATTAATAGAATAATGTGTTATTGCCATCCTGACAATTTACTGTATTCCTAGTCGCTGTTTGTAGTCTATTTCTCTACATAACATCGAGTTCATTAGGCTGAACCGCTGCTGTCATTAATCCAACCGGCAGCTGGCTGCACGGAAGTCTCAAGTGAGAGCAGGACAGAAAAATCATGGAAAATTGGTAATTACGGAACTAACCTGAAGCCTTTTATGCGGAGTGACATTTATAGGCTTCTGTACCCCGTGCTATTCCCTATACAAATGGATACCGTGCGGATGAATTGTTATTCCACTGACTGGAGACAAATTTTGAAGGTTAGCAGGAGTTTGTATTGTCAGATGTGTCACACCAGGGGACTCAGTCGACAAGACTGAGACCTCTGGTGGGGACCTGGACCGGTACCTGAACCGGGGAGGTTGGAGAGGACCCCTGCGCATGAACTGCGCGACAGTGCACCCAGAGCCAATGAGTAGTCAGAGGTAAAAATACAACCAGATTTATTATGCAGAAGGTTGTAATGATACAGACAGTAAAGTATGCAGGAGTAATGACAGTTCATGCAGATTGCAATACTTTACAGGGATGATGAATTGTGGAATCGATGGTGGAACATCGGATGGATATCGGAGATGGAGACTGTGGGTCCGGAATGACGGACGGAAGAAGAAGCTTGACTGTGGGTCCGGAATGACGGACGGAAGCTTGACTGTGGGTCCGGAGTATCGGACTATCGATGGTGGAACATCGGAGATGGATGATGCAGGAGCATCGGAGGACCAGAGTCCTGGAGCTAGGCTGGATCGCTGGGCTGACGAGGCAGGCTCACAGGTGATGGAATAACCTGGATGTCGACAGGAGATGGAATAACCTGGAACGCTCTGCAGAATGGGAGACAACACCAGCGGAGAAATACACTTGCACGGAGACAAGGACAGCTGACCATATACAGGAGACAACTGAAGCACTAGCATTGATCTGAGAGCTCCCAGCATACTTATACCCACTGGGTGGCCAGGATTGGCCGGGCAGGTATGACTGGGAGATCAGATCACACAGGATTGGATGGGAATGACATGTGACTGGGAAAACATGGCAGCCCCCATGTCAGGCTATGGCGGGAAAGTATGTTTGCGCACACCATGCTGGATACTGGGAGCAATGGCGGCGGACAGGTGGATTGGCGTGCATTGGGTACTGTCACTGAGGACAAGGAGAGCGGTGCACCGCGCAGCCGCGGACTCAGCAGCGCTGAGCAGACTGGAGGATGGCAGCGATGATGGCGCACGGCAGACAGGACGCCGGCAGAGGTGACGTCTGGACCGCAAGCTGAACCTGCGGAGGCACTTAGCCGGTAAGAAAGTCTGTCTGACAGCTCGGATCGTGACAGCACCCCCCCCCTTTAAGGGTGGCCCCAGGACACCTTTTAGGCTTGCGGGGAAACTTGGAGTGGAACGCCCGGATGAGTCTGGGAGCATGGACATCGATGGCATTGGTCCATGATCGTTCTTCGGGGCCGTAGCCCTTCCAATCGATCAGATATTGCAGACGACCATATCGGATGCGAGAGTCCAAGATCTTACTGACCTCATATTCTGTTCCACGCTGGGTGCAAACCTTGGGAGCCTTGGGGAGCTTGGAATGAAAGCGATTCAGAACCAGCGGCTTGAGCAGCGAAATGTGGAATGTAGCTGGCACTTTCAAA
Source organism: Crinia signifera (assembly GCF_055691185.1). Taxonomy (NCBI): domain Eukaryota; kingdom Metazoa; phylum Chordata; class Amphibia; order Anura; family Myobatrachidae; genus Crinia; species Crinia signifera. The sequence goes on from NC_139225.1 coordinate 25,131,946, forward strand.
TAGGGCGGCAACTTGAGCTTGTAAGCTACTGGATTGACGACTCGCTCAACTGGGAAAGGACCAATATATCGGGGAGCGAACTTCATCGATGGCACTCTCAATCGAAGATTCTTGGTTGACAACCAGACACGATCTCCTGGACGGAGGGCTGGCACAGCTCTGCGTTTCCTGTCGGCAAATTTTTTGTACCTGCTTGAAGCCTTCAGAAGTGAAGAACGAATGAGCTTCCAGGATTTGACGAATTGCCGGATGGTCGTGTCGACCGCTGGAACAGAGGACACAGGTTGCAGAGTGAAGTCAGGAACTCGAGGATGAAACCCATAATTGGCAAGGAATGGAGTGACATTAGATGAAGAATGATATTGGTTATTATGGCAGAACTCTGCCCATGGAAGAAGTTGAGCCCAGTCATCTTGGGAAGAAGAGACATATGTGCGGAGAAATGCTTCAAGGTCCTGATTCACCCTCTCCGTTTGGCCATTGGTTTGAGGGTGGTAGGCTGTGGAAAACTTTAGTTTGATTTGAAGCAGGGAGCACAGGCTTCGCCAGAATTTGGCTACGAATTGGACTCCTCTATCGGAGATAATTTCGAGAGGCAGTCCATGAAGCTTGAATATCTCTTTGATGAAGAGCTGGGACAGCTTGGAAGCTGACGGAAGACCGGTGAGGGGAACAAAGTGAGCCATCTTGGTGAACCGATCAACAATCACCCAGATGGTGGTGAACTTGTCAGACTCTGGAAGATCAGTTACAAAGTCCATAGAAATATGCGTCCAAGGACGATGTGGCACTGACAGTGGCATCAATTGCCCAGGAGGAGACTGACGACTGGTCTTGTGCTGAGCACATTTAGCACAAGCGGAAACAAAGTCCTGTACATCCTGTTTGAGGGACGGCCACCAGTAGGACCTGGTGATAAACTCGTAAGTTTTCTGAATGCCTGCATGGCCAGCGAATTTTGAAGAATGCGCCCAACAGAGCAACTTCTTTCTTAGAGCTGGCTTTACATATCTTTTCCCTGTAGGGGGCGTGAGATTTGAAACTCTCGTTGCGGAGAATGCCACTGGATCAATAATGAAGTGTTGATGTGTGGACTTAGACTCACTTTCTTGCTCCCATGAGCGGGAAAGGGCATCAGCTTTTCGGTTTTGTGTCCCTGGACAGAACGACAGCTTGAACCGGAACCTGGAAAAGAAAAGTGTCCATCTGGCTTGACGGGGATTTAAACATTGAGCAGACTTGAGATACAGAAGATTCTTGTGGTCTGTGATAATTGTGATCTCATGAACAGCGCCCTCTAGAAGATATCTCCACTCTTCTAATGCCAACTTGATGGCGAGAAGCTCTTGGTCACCGATGGCATAGTTACGCTCTGCAGGCAGGAATTTACGGGAGTAAAACCCACAGGGATGAAGACGACCATCGGGCGCTTTCTGCGAGAGGACTGCCCCAACACCCACTGAGGAGGCATCAACCTCGAGAATAAAGGGCAAGGTAGTATCAGGTTGTCTTAAAACAGGAGCGGAAGTGAACCTCTGTTTCAACAGATGGAAGGCTTCGATGGCTTCTGCCGGCCACTTTGCTGGATTAGACCCCTTTTTAGTCAAGGCAGTGATGGGAGCCACAATAGAAGAGAAGTTACGAATGAATTTTCTGTAATAATTGGCAAAACCCAGGAAACGTTGAATACCTTTCAGCGAAGAGGGAATTGGCCAATCTTGGATGGCCTGCAGTTTTCCTGGATCCATTTGAAGACCGGAACCGGAGACAATGTACCCTAGGAAGGGTATAGACTTCACCTCGAAGACACATTTCTCCAGTTTACAGTAGAGATGATTAGCTCGCAGCCGGGACAGAACCTCTTTGACCCAATAACGATGTTCTGTGATGTTATTGGCGTAGATTAAAATGTCATCGAGATATACAACTACATGACTGTAAAGAATGTCCCGAAAGATCTCATTGACATAGTGCTGGAACACGGCTGGGGCATTGCTGAGCCCAAAGGGCATGACGAGGTACTCATAGTGGCCGTCTCTGGTATTAAACGCCGTCTTCCACTCGTCGCCCTCTCGTATGCGGATGAGATTATATGCACCTCTCAGATCGAGTTTTGTAAAGATGGTTGCACCGCTGACACGGTCAAACAGCTCGGTGATGAGAGGCAGCGGATATCGGTTCTTTACTGTAATGTCATTGAGGCCGCGATAATCAATGCAGGGACGTAAGCCTCCATCCTTCTTTTTGACGAAGAAGAATCCTGCGCCAGCAGGAGAAGTCGAAGGACGGATGAATCCCTTTGCCAGATTTTCCTTGATGTAACTGGTCATGGCTTGAGTCTCTGGAAGAGAGAGAGGATAAGTTCTACCTCTGGGTGGTTCTTTGCCTGGGATAAGTTCGATAGGGCAATCCCACGGTCTGTGAGGAGGTAGGACATCAGCGCCAGACTTGCTGAATACATCTGAGTACTCTTGGTAGGGAAGAGGCGGAAGGTCTGCTGCATCGGCTGAAGAATGACGAGCTGGGAGTACCTTTTGGAGACAGGTACCGGAGCAGGAAGGATCCCAGGAAAGGATTTCAGATGTCTTCCAATCAAGACGAGGATTGTGAAGACGGAGCCAGGGTAAACCCAGAACCAGAGCATGAGTGGCTCGGGGTAACACCAGGAAGGACAAAAGTTCAGTGTGCAGGACTCCCACTTTGACTGTAAGTGGCAAAGTTCTGCGGGAGACTGTCGCATCAGGAATCCTACTGCCATCCACAGCAGTAAGGAAGACAGTCTTGGAAAGACTTTCAGTGGGCAACCCCCACTTGCGGACCAGTTCTGCAGTAACAAAGTTGCCAGCGGCACCGGAATCAAGAAGCGCGGAGACAGTCTTGAAATGCTGACCAACTTGTAGAGAAACTGGAAGGACACAATCGGTTGCTGATGGAGAGGACTTAATTACTCCTAGCCTACCCTCTCCTTGACGGGCTAGGAGGAGGAGTTTTCCTGACGCTTTGGGCATGCAGAAATTTGATGTGCAGGATCGGCACAATACAGGCAGAGCTGTGCCAACCGTCGACGTCGACGTTCTCCTGGAGACAAACGGAAGCGGTTTATCTCCATTGATTCTTCTTTGGAATGGACCGCTGGAGCAGTGGGTAAAGAAGGCGGAGGAGTTGGCACTTTAACTGGAGCGCTCTTGTGACGTTCTATAGCCCTTTCTCGGAAGCGTAGGTCTACTTTAACACACAATGAAATAAGGTCACTTAGACCTGAGGGTAAGTCTCTTGTAGCAAGTTCATCCTTGATACGATCGGATAGGCCATGCCAGAAAGCTGCGTATAAGGCCCCATCACACCAGGAGAGTTCAGACGCCAGAATCTGGAACTGGACCAGATATTGCCCGACGGAGCGGGATCCCTGTCTGAGACGGAGGAGTTCAGTGGAGGCGGATGCTGATCGCCCAGGCTCATCGAAGATACGCCGGAATGTTGACACGAAGTCCTTGTAATTGGACAGGATGGCATCAGATCTTTCCCATAAGGGAGACGCCCACTCTAGTGCCGCTCCACACAGGAGGGAGATGATGTAGGCGATCTTAACCCTTTCAGTAGGGAAGTTGCTGGGTTGCAGCTCGAAATGAATCTCACACTGATTGAGAAAGCCTCGACAGGTCTTGGGGTTCCCATCATACTTGGTGGGGACAGACAGATGAAGGCGAGGTGCAGCAGCCATTACAGGAGGATGAACGGGACTTGGAAGTTCTCTGACAGGCTCAGGGCCACTGAGAGTGGTCTGTAACTTATCCAGCCGGGAAGACAGATCTTGCAGGCAATGAATCACTTGGCTCTGCGCAGCCTCTTGCTGATCCAAGCGAACAGCCAGTTGCTGTACAGGGCTGGGTGGAGAAGCTTGGTTTGCGGCTGGATCCATTTGGCTAGTGCTTACTGTCACACCAGGGGACTCAGTCGACAAGACTGAGACCTCTGGTGGGGACCTGGACCGGTACCTGAACCGGGGAGGTTGGAGAGGACCCCTGCGCATGAACTGCGCGACAGTGCACCCAGAGCCAATGAGTAGTCAGAGGTAAAAATACAACCAGATTTATTATGCAGAAGGTTGTAATGATACAGACAGTAAAGTATGCAGGAGTAATGACAGTTCATGCAGATTGCAATACTTTACAGGGATGATGAATTGTGGAATCGATGGTGGAACATCGGATGGATATCGGAGATGGAGACTGTGGGTCCGGAATGACGGACGGAAGAAGAAGCTTGACTGTGGGTCCGGAATGACGGACGGAAGCTTGACTGTGGGTCCGGAGTATCGGACTATCGATGGTGGAACATCGGAGATGGATGATGCAGGAGCATCGGAGGACCAGAGTCCTGGAGCTAGGCTGGATCGCTGGGCTGACGAGGCAGGCTCACAGGTGATGGAATAACCTGGATGTCGACAGGAGATGGAATAACCTGGAACGCTCTGCAGAATGGGAGACAACACCAGCGGAGAAATACACTTGCACGGAGACAAGGACAGCTGACCATATACAGGAGACAACTGAAGCACTAGCATTGATCTGAGAGCTCCCAGCATACTTATACCCACTGGGTGGCCAGGATTGGCCGGGCAGGTATGACTGGGAGATCAGATCACACAGGATTGGATGGGAATGACATGTGACTGGGAAAACATGGCAGCCCCCATGTCAGGCTATGGCGGGAAAGTATGTTTGCGCACACCATGCTGGATACTGGGAGCAATGGCGGCGGACAGGTGGATTGGCGTGCATTGGGTACTGTCACTGAGGACAAGGAGAGCGGTGCACCGCGCAGCCGCGGACTCAGCAGCGCTGAGCAGACTGGAGGATGGCAGCGATGATGGCGCACGGCAGACAGGACGCCGGCAGAGGTGACGTCTGGACCGCAAGCTGAACCTGCGGAGGCACTTAGCCGGTAAGAAAGTCTGTCTGACAGCTCGGATCGTGACAAGATGTCCAGATCCTCACCCAGACAAAGCATGGGGTTATGGTATTTAAGTGAAACAATGAAACAGCTGCCGAGCATGTGACGCATTCAGTAACGGCAACCTGGTATATGCGGCTTCCAGCCCTTAGCCAGCCGGTTGGTTCACTCCAGGAGGGGCGGGAAGGGGGCGAGCACGTAGCAGAAGCAGGGGAAAGCCCAGCATTTTATGGGCGTGCCCATAAAAATGCTGGGGGTAACCCTGCAGTAGTAGTAGGTATGCCAATGCCTGCCTGGGGCGGGCGGCTAAGGTCACATGATGTCAGCGCTGGTCCCAAATTCAACGATCTCCGGTCAGTCTAAGCTCCATCGCCCGAGCGCACTCTGTATAAAGGTCCTGGCACTGGCTGACTGGCCCGCATTCAAAACACTTGGCAATCACATGATGAAAGCAGGGACTGAAAGAAGAGGCAGTTATACAGCCGCACTCCAGAACAGCCGCTATGGCGCACAAAACACAGTGTGGCCACATAGGACAGGCGTACTACCACAGCGTATGTTGCAGTTCTGCTGGCGTTATAAAGGCTGCGCTATTCAGGAAAAGGAATCCCCTCATACTGTGTATTCCTTGTGGGCGACTCATACCCCTTTCAGATCGTACTTTTTACCCGTTATTTTGCATTTTTTTTACAGTTTTAAAACGATAATTTGTGCAGTCTGAAAGGTGCAGAGTGAATTTACCGGTTCTATTGAACTGGTATTTCTAAACGGTAATAAAGAAGGGTCCTACCCGTTTCAGACCCGTTTTTTTTCATCCACTGTTTTCTATGGGTTAAAACGGGTTCAGTGTTGTGAAGGAACAAAAACTGCATTGAAATACCACTTAAAGACATCTGGTGTGAAAGGGGTTTTAGCTGGCAGACCTGTTTCTAGAAACGTTTGAAAATACCTGGTCAAAGCCAGTTTTGCGGTCTGAAAGCAGCATTAATGTGCGGTACTTGTGGGTGAGTTAATGTGCGGTACTATGGGGCGAGTTAATGTGCGGTACTATGGGGCGAGTTAATGTGTGGTACTATGGGGCGAGTTAATGTGCGGTACTATGGGGCGAGTTAATGTGTGGTACTATGGGGCGAGTTAATGTGCGGTACTTATGGGCGAGTTAATGTGTGGTACTTGTGGGCGAGTTAATGTGTGGTACTATGGGGCGAGTTAATGTGCGGTACTATGGGGCGAGTTAATGTGTGGTACTATGGGGCGAGTTAATGTGTGGTACTTATGGGCGAGTTAATGTGCGGTACTTGTGGGCGAGTTAATGTGCGGTACTATGGGGCGAGTTAATGTGCGGTACTATGGGGCGAGTTAATGTGTGGTACTATGGGGCGAGTTAATGTGCGGTACTATGGGGCGAGTTAATGTGTGGTACTATGGGGCGAGTTAATGTGCGGTACTTATGGGCGAGTTAATGTGTGGTACTTGTGGGCGAGTTAATGTGTGGTACTATGGGGCGAGTTAATGTGCGGTACTATGGGGCGAGTTAATGTGTGGTACTATGGGGCGAGTTAATGTGTGGTACTTATGGGCGAGTTAATGTGCGGTACTTGTGGGCGAGTTAATGTGCGGTACTATGGGTCGAGTTAATGTGCGGTACTATGGGGCGAGTTAATGTGCGGTACTATGGGGCGAGTTAATGTGTGGTACTATGGGGCGAGTTAATGTGTGGTACTATGGGGCGAGTTAATGTGTGGTACTATGGGGCGAGTTAATGTGCGGTACTTGTGGGCGAGTTAATGTGCTGTTCTTGTGGGCGAGTTAATGTGCGGTACTTGTGGGCGAGTTAATGTGCGATACTATGGGGCGAGTTAATGTGTGGTACTATGGGGCGAGTTAATGTGCGGTACTATGGGGCGAGTTAATGTGCGGTACTATGGGGCGAGTTAATGTGTGATACTATGGGGCGAGTTAATGTGCGGTACTTGTGGGCGAGTTAATGTGCGGTACTATGGGGCGAGTTAATGTGCGGTACTATGGGGCGAGTTAATGTGTGGTACTATGGGGCGAGTTAATGTGCGGTACTATGGGGCGAGTTAATGTGTGGTACTATGGGGCGAGTTAATGTGCGGTACTTATGGGCAAATTAATGTGTGGTACTTGTGGGCGAGTTAATGTGTGGTACTATGGGGCGAGTTAATGTGCGGTACTATGGGGCGAGTTAATGTGTGGTACTATGGGGCGAGTTAATGTGTGGTACTTATGGGCGAGTTAATGTGCGGTACTTGTGGGCGAGTTAATGTGCGGTACTATGGGTCGAGTTAATGTGCGGTACTATGGGGCGAGTTAATGTGCGGTACTATGGGGCGAGTTAATGTGTGGTACTATGGGGCGAGTTAATGTGTGGTACTATGGGGCGAGTTAATGTGTGGTACTATGGGGTGAGTTAATGTGCGGTACTTGTGGGCGACTTAATGTGTGGTACTTGTGGGAGAGTTAATGTGTGGTACTATGGGGCGAGTTAATGTGTGATACTATGGGGCGAGTTAATGTGTGATACTATGGGGCGAGTTAATGTGCGGTACTATGGGGCGAGTTAATGTGCGGTACTATGGGGCGAGTTAATGTGCGGTACTATGGGGCGAGTTAATGTGTGGTACTATGGGGCGAGTTAATGTGCGGTACTTGTGGGCGAGTTAATGTGCGGTACTTGTGGGCGAGTTAATGTGTGGTACTATGGGGCGAGTTAATGTGCGATACTATGGGGCGAGTTAATGTGTGGTACTATGGGGCGAGTTAATGTGCGGTACTATGGGGTGAGTTAATGTGCGGTACTATGGGGCGAGTTAATGTGCGGTACTATGGGGCGAGTTAATGTGCGGTACTTGTGGGCGAGTTAATGTGCGGTACTATGGGGCGAGTTAATGTGCGGTACTATGGGGCGAGTTAATGTGCGGTACTTGTGGGCGAGTTAATGTGCGGTACTTGTGGGCGAGTTAATGTGCGGTACTATGGGGCGAGTTAATGTGTGGTACTATGGGGCGAGTTAATGTGCGGTACTTGTGGGCGAGTTAATGTGCGGTACTTGTGGGCGAGTTAATGTGTGGTACTATGGGGCGAGTTAATGTGCGATACTATGGGGCGAGTTAATGTGTGGTACTATGGGGCGAGTTAATGTGCGGTACTATGGGGCGAGTTAATGTGCGGTACTATGGGGCGAGTTAATGTGCGGTACTATGGGGCGAGTTAATGTGCGGTACTATGGGGCGAGTTAATGTGCGGTACTATGGGGCGAGTTAATGTGCGGTACTATGGGGCGAGTTAATGTGCGGTACTTGTGGGCGAGTTAATGTGCGGTACTTGTGGGCGAGTTAATGTGCGGTACTTGTGCAAACTTCCGCCGGGTTGGAAGAACAAAATATTCATATTATCCTCTGTGTCGCTGGTGATGTCAGAGAAACCTCCGTTATCTGTACATATAGTACAAAGTGGGACATCGCAAGCGAGGCCAATGCGCATTGCCCCCACTGCCACCTCATCCATACTTACCTACCCTCTTGGAATGGCCGGGAGAGTCCAGAAATTCTGGTCCCCCTCCCGGCCCCACATTTAGCTGGGCCCACACCACCTCCCTCTGCCGGTCAAATACCGGCATTCACAGCTCTTTGGGAAATGGGCTAAAATGACACAAATTGCGTCATTTCGCCCCCGGTGCCCGAATCCCCTTGCTAGCACATCCCCTTGCATGCAGCCGATAGCAAATGAAAACATTCGATGGTCACTCACCATCGAATGATTTCTTCAGCATTCTGTAAGAAAAGTTATTCTAAACTGACTTTTAAAACAGCTGCCATCCACCGAAAAGGTGACGTCAGCACCCGCCATGTGGTGGGTTCCCCTACAGCCACCTACTGCCCGCCTCCTTCCCTACACTCGGCGAGTGTGATATTCGCTGAAGGCATTTGTACAGGAGGTCTGCATATGCGCCTATACAGTACGCGAATGCGCCTACCCCCACCATTGGGATGGGTCCGAATCGGCCCCATCTTGTGTATTCAGCTTTGTGGACACCCACAGAAGTATAACATAGAAACGTAGGCATTGTAACCTAGTATCACCACCCGGTCACATGCTGCACCATGCTGTGCCCAGGACGTACGGTGTAAGATGGTGAAACGCTGTGCGCCGTGCGCAGGTCAGGCGATACAAGCAGCACCTATACCTCTATGACAGACACAGAGCTGCAGCATGTGCGCGTTACTAGTGTATTACCCCATTTGTACACTATACAGTAATTTCATGCAGTGTCATACACACAAGTGGCAGTCTTATTAATAGATGTGATATTTGCATGTTCCCTATAAAATGTAATTAAGTATACACACAAATACAAAACACAAATACCAATTAAATACAAACATCTGTTGTTTTCCCATTAAAAAATCCAATGGGAATCTTGTTTGCGGCAGCAGACCAACTGGAAGTGTCAATCCCGTCATGCAAATGAGACGGCTGCGTCTTCCTGTGATGTGATTTATTATTCGTCAGAGGGGTCAGTCTGCAATCTGCCAATTAGGAGCGGCCACATAGCGCTGGTGCCATATTGCCCGCAAGTGATTCTCCCCCCCTACACTATCTGATTGTGTCACATACGCACACTGTGCTACTCTATCTGGCTAAGAGGCTACTTTGTTTGAGGTGCACACTGCCTTAACAAACACACACAACTCCTGCCTGGTAGGGGTGTGACCTAATTTAAAGGGTGTGGTCTCGCTGGATTTTCCTGGTTGTGTCCAACCGCCCCAGAGATGCTGACTGCCCGGCAAGAGCAGGGAGCTGCAATACAATATCACAAAATTCAACAGTGTCTATTTCACCAAATGGTTGCATTGATCAAGCTGAGCGATCGCACTGATCAAAACACCCCCCCCCCCCCCATAGGGAAAGGTGGGGAGATGGGGAGCATTTTGGGCTGCTCTAAGCGTCTAAGAAAAATCTGGCGATGCCCCATAGAAGCCTATGGGCTTCTACCGCCCCGCACCGCCCCCCCCCCCCCCCCACCGCCTCGGACTGAGCCCTGCACGCCCCCCCCCCCACCTGTGTCCGGGCAGCAAAGAGCTGTGCTGCCCGGAACTGTGACATCCTCCTCCCTGCACTGTGATCCTCTTCCGGGTGCAGGGAGGAGGAGAGCCCGGCGCAGCAGCGACGGGTAAGGGAGGGAGGGGAGAGCCGTCGGAACCAGCTGGGACCCGGCGAATCTCACCGCAAAGGACAGCTCTTAACGCAAGAGCTGTCCTTTGCCATAATTATCGCATATGTTAGTGCATATGTGATAATTATGAATGCGGTAGCCGGCGATAGGGAGCGGTAAGGGGGTGCAGATGTTAGAGCATCCCCTCCATGGGCAGTTCACCGCTCTGCACTCTCTGCAAGTTTTCACCTGACTGTCATGTCGCTGCCATTCTCTCGGTGGGTGGGTGTGTGGCCAAGACAGTGGGGGGGGGGGCACAATGCACCCTGACCCCTGGCCCAGCCGTCATCCCCACACCTTTCGCTATCGCTGGGTGGCAGTCTAATGTGGGCTGCAGTGAATGGCTGTGGAATCTCCTCCATCTCTGCTGCAGGGAGGGGAGAAAACAAATCATCAGGGGATCCCAGCCACACTACTCAAGGCATATTATGCACCCTGACCCCCGGCCCAGCCTGTCATCTCCCCACCCGATCCCTATCGCCGGGTGCCAGCAGCTACAGTCTGCCTGGTGGCCAGGCGGCCGCGGTGCGCTTCCACTGTGGCGGCTGTCACGTGAGAATAAACCCCCTTGGCAACGAGCATGTAATACCTCATAGTAACAAGCATGAAACCCTCTTGGCAACCAGCATGTAATCCCCTGTGGTAACAAGAATGGAACCCTCTTGGCATTGGGCATGAAGCCTCTGACATCAGGCATAAAGTCCCTGGCATTGTGAAATAAACTCCTAGCAATGAGCATGTGGGTAAGTGGCACTTACATGGCATATTATGTAATGGGCATCACAGTGTGTGCCATAATGTATTATGGGCATTAAGCTCTGTGGCATCATGTGTAAATGCTATTACAGTGTGTCACGTCATGTGTAATGGGCATTACGGTGTGTTGCGTCATGTGTAATGGGCATTCCGTTGTGTGGTATAATGTGTAATGGGAATTACGGTGTGTTGCGTCATGTGTAATGGGTATTAGAGTGTATGGTATAATATGTAATGGGCATTACGGTGTGTTGCGTCATGTGTAGTGGGCATTCCATTGTGTAGTATAATGCGTAATGGGCATTACGGTGTGTTGCGTCATGTGTAATGGGCATTACAGTGTGTGGCATCATGTGCATCGGGTATTATGGTATGTGGCATTCATGGCCACACCCCTATTGTGATGAAGCCACTCCTCTAGCTTTGTGTGACCACGCCCCCTTTTAAGTGGCCATGCTACCTTTTCTGGAGCGCGCGCTTCAAAATTTCCACTTCGACCACTGAGTATATTTATGTATTTTTAAGAGGTGTGGCCACACCTCTACCATGCTCCTATAATACATTTATTTCAGTAACTAAAGCAGCCATCATGGAGGCGGGGTCTGTTGACGGGGTGTTTGTTACCTCGACAATCACGTGGTTGACCACTAATAAACAAACGCTTATGGTTAGAAGCCTAAACACGGTCAGCAGCATTAAGATCGACAGTAACAGAAGATCAATGCAAGCAAAAGATTGATGGGAACGTTGTCGACACCCACATTCCACCCTCTCCTATCCACAGGTGCATCTGCCCACAACCAGCATTGAGAAGTGAAAGATAGTGACAGAAGTTTAGCTTAAAGAAACCAATGGCGGCTTCTCCGATAAAAATAACATTTAGAAATCAATCACATCACTAGCACTGCAAAAAAAACAGCGCAAAAAAATGTGTTTTTATTTCCATCCGAACATCATCGTTACAAATTGATCGTTAAAAAATTTATGGCGCTGGCCCAGACAGAAAGTGACTAGAGATTAATACTTGACAAGTTTAGTACATCTTCTGCAGATTTATACTAAAAGTGACCAGATAACGGGTATTCATCTTTATCCGTGAAATATACAGCGTGCGGCATCCAGAAGCAGATAGGTTAATCTGATTAATCATCATTGGCACATGTCACCCATCTTATGCATATTTAAAGCGGGCAGGAAGCCAGCGGTAACCCAAATGCAATTTGCACACGTTAATAAGTTTTGCCAACTACGCGCCTGAAATGTGTCACTCCTGGGTCCCTTCTGGACAATTTTTTTTAGCTTCCAATTACATCCAGAAATAGAAATATATATATATATATGTAGATGTAACTGCATATGAATGCTTACCTCTGCACTTTATCTTCCGTATCCACAAACTTTAACAGGTCACGCTATCATATTGTGTTGCAGTACATGATATCTCACTTGTTGGTGTTGTGGCCCCAATCCTGGCATCCACACAGTGGGGTTCATTTAGACTTGATGGCACGGCTTTGAATTCGTAGCAGCTAGCGATCAGTTAAGTCACCACCCTACTCCAGTGAAATCCCGCCTTGTGCACATCCGTTTGCACTCATGTAGGATTTCAGACATATTCGCATAAGAGGCTTACCATCCACATAGGGCACAAGTCAAAGCAGGCACCATGATACACCCTTCCCTAAGCCGGTTTGGCACATCTGAATTTTTTCTGGCATGCCCACCATTTTTCTTGCCATTCCCAAGAATTCAGGGCGGCCTCACGCATACTGAACTGTGAACTGTGCATTATGTCGACATGGTCAAACGTTTGATGGGGTTCAAAGGTGGACAAGTAAAAGGTAGACAGTGCTTAAGTTCATTAGGTATAAACAGTTGACAGTTTTGGCATAACAATGATTGATACAAATTTTTTGGGAGGGATTTTTCCCGATTTACCATCCACGTGGACTAGGATTGGGAATAGTAATTATACCCGAAACGTGGTGCCCAAAGTTAGCTATCATTGTGGCAACATATGATGAAACATAGAGAAAGAAAACCAAAAACTTTAAAAAGCGCCTTGACCTTTTCATGTTGACCATTGCCATCTCAACCTTTTGAATCTGTCAAACCTAATGTCTGTCTTCTAACTACTCTAGATCTTCCACACCAAACCCGTCGGACAGTCGGCATGCTGGCCATACACACAATGCCAGAGTCTACTGCACCACTGGAGAAGAGGGGGCCCAAGAGAAAAGGGGGCACAATCGGAGCTTGAACAAGAGCCACCTCCTCTCTTAAACCGCCTCTGCCCAAGGTCCTTCATTAAGCCACCAAAACTCCTGACAGGAATCAGTAACTTAATAACCACTATTTTTTAAATAAAAAGGAGATGAGAAGTTGAAGCCTAATTTACACTAATTATTGCAGCATTTTCTGTGAATGCTCCTTAATGCAGTTTTTAAAAATGATAATGACAGACTAATTATCAGCGGACATTTGTGGTGAGAGAGAAATAAGAATAATTGGGGTAAGTTACTAATTACAATGAAAGAGGTATTGACTACAGGAAGGAAACATGTCTTAATTGTCCGGAATGGTTTATGTGAAAGTCCTCTAATCAGATCAGGAACCTCAAAATAAAAGGAAACCATTTAAGAGCGATGCAGATTTATTGGCCTCAAACGTTTCCCACACAGAATGGCTAGCATTAGGGTAGTCGCAATATTATAAATGCAATGACTAGTGATGCCAATCCCTGGGTATTTTTTTCAATCCCGGGATTTGAGATCCTGGGATTGACTTCCCTAATAAAACTGTGCATGCGCAGTCTAATCCACAAATCCCGTGATTGCAAACCAATCTGGGATTGAAATCCCGGCAATTTAAGGGCCAACTCCGGGAATCCGACTGATCCCGATCCCAGGATGGGCCACCCTGGCAATTACTGTAGGCTGCTTAGAGTGTGGGAGATAGGCATAATACCTCTGTTCCACTTAAGTCCCAACTTCGACCCAGGATTTGGAACACTGGGGCAGATGTATTGGGGCGGTACGGATGGAGTAATGCAGTGGTTCCCAAACTGTGTGCCGTGGCTCCCTGGGGTGCCTCGGGACACATGCAGGGGTGCCGCGGCTTGGTGGTCCAGGACCAACTCAAACTATTAATGGTTAATTATTTAGGAGCAAAACTAGTGCTGGTGGCTGCCAATCATAGAATGTGTGCAAACAGAAGCAAATCCTGCCCTTTACCACATAACTGCCTCTAAGAATCGCATATAAACCCAATCTAATTAATTTTTTTTGGACCTAGGGGTGCCGTGAAAAAAATTCTGATTCTCTAGGGTGCCGTGAATCAAAAAAGATTGGGAACCTCTGGAGTAATGGTTAGCATTACTGCCTCACAGCACTGAGGTCATGGGTTTGATTCCAACCATGGACCTAACTGTGTGGAGTTTGTATATTCTCCCCGTACTTGTGTAGGTTTCCTCCGGGTGCTCCGGTTTCCTCCCACAATCCAAAATATACTGGTAGGCTTGTTGGCTCCCAAAAAATTAACCGTAGAATGTCTGTGTGCGTGTACATGTGGTAGGGAATATAGATTGTAAGCTCCACTGGGGCAGGGACTGATGGAAATGTTCTAATATTCTCTGTAAAGCGCTGCAGAATATGTGTGCGCTATATAAGAAACTGTTAATAAATAATAATACATTTATCCTGGGAAAGTGATAAAGTTGAAGTTGATAACACAGCAGCCAATCAGATCGTAGCTGTCAGGTTACAGCTTGGGTTTGAAAAAGGAGAGTTAGGAGTTGCGCAATATTTAGGTGAGTGGGTGTGTTAACTTGGTACTCTTTACCTAGCACGGCGCCCACGATTTTGATCGTGGGCATCGCAGGTAAAAAAATCGCGGGCATTGAATGCACTAAAAATCGGGTGCGACGCGACCGACGCGATGCCCGCGATTTCCCATAGGGAACAATGTGAAATGTCTCAATTGACCCGATTTTTCCATAGGAAACAATGTTAAATGGCCCACAGAGGCCAAATAGCCACCCTGAAGTGTGAAATGGCCCCCACAATTGTTAACGCCACCCCACGATCAACGTCAACCCGAAGCGTGGCGAGCGCAGCGAGCCCGCGAGGGGCGGCGGTACGCGTCCTACGACCTTTTCATACCCCCACTATCCACGTCGGCGTGGAGTTGAGAATAGAATAGTGTGGCGAGCGCAGCGAGCCACCGAGCTCGAAGCGTGGCGAGCGCAGCGAGGGGACGCGGATACCTTCACAGGTAAACGCGTCCCTTCGCGGGCTTCACAGGTATCCGCGTCCCCTCGCGGGGCTCGCTGCGCTCGCCACGCTTTCTATTCTCAACTCACGCCGACGTGGATAGTGGGGGTATGAAAAGGTCGTAGGACGCGTACCGCCGCCCCTCGCGGGCTCGCTGCGCTCGCCACGCTTCGGGTTCACGTTGATCGTGGGGTGGCGTTAACAATTGTGGGGGCCATTTCGCACTTCAGGGTGCCTATTTGGCCTCTGTGGGCCATTTAACATTGTTTCCTATGGAAAAATCGGGTCAATTGAGGCATTTAACAGGAAAATCGGGTCAATTGAGACATTTAACATTGTTCCCTATGGGAAATCGCGGGCATCGCGTCGGTCGCGTCGCACCCGATTTTTTAGTGCATTCAATGCCCGCGATGGCCGCGATGGGCGCCGTGCTAAGTAAAGAGTACCGTTCACTTTTACACCATTTATTTCACACTCATACACACAGAGACTGGTTAACATAGCTTCTGCATATTTTAGCACTTTAACTGCGCAAGGCGCGATGGCATTTGCGGCAGCATGGGTGTACGAATCAGAATCATATATGTACGGCCCTTAGATAGAATTCCCCATTCCTATGCCTCTAATTATTTCTTCCTCCTATGTAATTGTTTTAGTTCCTCTCTTCTTACTAACACCATGTTTGACACGTCTAATTTTTGATGTTTATGGCACCTCGTCTCCAACACGTTACTGTCTCATGTTACCGGTGTAATTTTTATTCCTCCTACAATGTCGTGCTTAACTATTTACATCTCATGGAGCCTATAATACAATGAAATAAAGAGATTTTTTTTATAAAAATGCTGACTTCACAGAATGGAGAAAACTAATAAAACTGCTTCTTTTAAGAAAAATTTTCTGCCCCAAATACATTAATATTATATCTATTGTAAACATTCTGACTACATGTCTCTGAGACCAAGGGCCTGATTCGCAGCTGCATGCAGCTGCACGCAGAACTGGGTGGGTTGGGGGCAGTGGGCAAAGGGGTTAGCTATTGCTAACACTGCCTGGACCGCAGACTAGATACTTGGCCCCTCCCAAAATGGCCACCACCTCATAGGAAACCGTAATTGTAGATGCTAGAGGAGGCATCGGCCATTTTGGGAGGGACTTTGTAAATGCAATGTGACAGACCCTGACGATGGGGAACTTGGCCTCAGCGGCTTCTAACCTCACTGATGATGACTAGTGGTGCCGGGGATCGCATGATTGGAGAGTGGCGAGCTGCAATAAAATATTTTCAGAGAAGTCTTAAAAAAACCAGACCCCTTTATTTGCCAATAGATTTATAAAATATTCCTGTGGTAAAGTTTCTCTGGAGTGGAGGTGTATGGTCAGGTTAATGATGATGACGATGATTCCCATGGTGAAACGCGTCGTCTGTCTATGCTGAAACAATCACAAACCAGTACAAAACAGATCTGAGGTATAATAAAGGAAAATAGAGACATAATTGGAAAGTCTCGAAGAAGAGCCTCTGAGCTTTCTATGGCTCCTCATGATTCGCCATCTCTTTGCTTCTCTATCCTGAGCCCCCACTCTGAGCCGCACAAATCCCTTATGACATCAGCCTTTTCTGTACCAGGATATTTTGTGACATCAAGCTGCAGTGGCTGAAAACGTCAAAATTCAATGGTGAGTTACGATGAGTTTAAGAACATACTCGCTCGGATGAACATGAATGTGTAGCCGTACACCTCAATTCACTCAGCGAGCACATTGATTCGCAAAGTGGGATTTCACTTTAGCAGGGCGGCGGCTTGAGGGAACGCTGGTGAATTTGCGGCAGTGCGATCAGGGCTGACCAAGGCCCTAAACGCTGTTAAAACAAACAAAAAATTACCTCAAAACATCCTAAAATAAAAAGAAGCTACAGCCATAAATCATTGAACAAAACACATAAAATAATGTAAAAAAATCCTGTACGTGGCTTCTAAAATACAACCGGAAAAAACCTCCCGCCTCGACTTCTGGGGACGCTTTTTACCTCAAGTTGTCAGACAACGTGCGAGAAAAAAAAAAAAAAGTTTAAGCATTTAATGTAGGCTGTAATATGTCTACCTTACTAGACATGATCTTCAGAGCTTTTATTCTGCGTTCCGAGCCCTAATTTTATCAGGAATGTTCTTGTTCTGTGCCTACGGCGTCGGCACTTTGAAGTTGGAGGGCAGGTATGCTCCGCTCTGTCAACACAAAAGCTTCAATATAGGTGAATATTCTTCAGACCTTTGAAAAGACTTCACTCTTAAGGATGTGGAGACGTGATAAAGGCCTGCTGAGAATAAAAACTTTGGTAAGCCGACACATTTAAAAAAAAGCCCTCATTATTCCTTTGTGGTGTCAGCCTGTTAGCGCCGTCTCCCGATCGCTAAAACGTGCGGATCTGTAGAGGAGTCTTGAATTTAGGTCAGAGCTCAGCACGCGGGACCGGACCACTGACGTGGGAGGACATAAATATCCGACACAAAAGCCTTGTCGTGTTTTGTGCGAGATCACAGGCAAAGTGGTTTCTCTCAAAGAGTTTTCATCATGCCGGAAATGAAAGCGTTCCGTGACTTGTAATCAGCCGGGAAATTAACACAACAAAGATATGTAAACCCAGAGATGACGGTAAACGTGATTCATTAAAAAAGAAAGTCAGGTTACAATTAGCTTCAATCAAAAACAAGTCGCCTCTAACGTCTTATCCCAAAAGTGTTCCTGTGTTACTCTCCGGCGTATTCTCCAGGCCTCGGAAACTGGAGGATTTGCTAAGAATTGGGTAACAGTGTTTTGGAGACCGGAAGCCTCCCCCAGGCGAACTGAAAAGAAACACAATGCAAATGAGGAGTCGCTGGTCCTATTGTCAGCCAGTAATATTATAAATGGTTCAGAAACAGGGGTGGTGTTTGGAAGCGCTGTGCGGCTCTCACTCCACAAAATTTGGCTATCCTGTAATATTTGTACTGCAGATGCTGCTCCGCAATCCGGCTATCCTGTGCTACCTGTACTGCCAGTGCTGCTCAGCAATCTGGCTATCCTGTGCTACCTGTACTGTCAGTGCTGCTATGCAATCCGGCTATCCTGTGCAATCTGTACTGTCAGTGCCGCTACACAATCCTGCTATCCTGTGCTACCTGCACTGTCGGTGCTGCTAGGCAATCTGGCTATCCTGTGCTACCTGTACTGCTCAGCAATCTTGCTATCCTGTGCTACCTGTACTGTTGGTGCTGCTACACAAACCAGGCTATCCTGTGCTACCAGTATTGCCAGTGCTGCTCAGCAATCCGGCTATCCTGTGCTACCTGTACTTTCGGTGCTGCTACACAATTCATCTATCCTGTGCTTCCTGTACTGCCGATGCTGCCCCACAATCCGCCTATCCTGTGCTTCCTGTACTGCCGATGCTGCCCCACAATCCATCTATCCTGTGCTTCCTGTACTGCCGATGCTGCCCCACAATCCGACTATCCTGTGCTTCCTGTACTGCCGATGCTGCTCCGAAATCAGACTATCCTTTTCTTTTTGTACTGCCGGTGTTGCCCCACAATCTGGCTATCCGGTGCTTCCTGTACTGCCGGTGCTGCCCCACAATCCGGCTATCCTGTGCTTCCTGTACTACCGGTGCTGCCCCACAATCCGGCTATCATGTGCTTCCTGTACTGCCGGTGCTGCCCCACAATCCGGCTATCCTGTGCTTCCTGTACTGCCGGTGCTGCTCTGTGATCCGGCTATCCTGTGCTTCCTGTACTGCCAGTGCTGCTCTGCGATCCGGCTATCCTGTGCTTCCTGTACTGCCGGTGCTGCTCTGTGATCCGGCTATTCTGTGCTTCCTGTACTGCTAGTGCTGCTCCATACCACCCCTGGATTACGTATTACACTCCATAAGACTCCTGCGATTTCCTTTTACTTATGATTAGACGCTATGTCCTGGTGGCTGCTGTAGTCCCGGGAAGCATACACAGGTCTATGGGGCCAGGAGAGGCTGCTACAGGCGAGAACACCTCCCCAGCATTCCTGCAGCAGTCCCAGCACAGGAAGAGCATAACCGGAGTATGGGCAATAAAAGGTGTAGGTAAGATTTCTGGTGGGCTGGCACGCTTATGGGACCACATGTGTTCCTGAGAGGTCGACAGACTGGTGTGGGTGTTTTAGGGGGGTAGTGAGTGGCATGCTGGTGTGGGTGTGTAAGGGGTTAGTGGGTAACAGGCTGGTGGTGTGGGTGTGTTAGGGGGTGGTGAATGACATGATGGTGTGGTTGTATTAGGTGGGTAGTGGGTGGCATGCTGGTGTGGTTGTGGTGTGGTTGTGTTAGGGGTAGTGTTTGGTGTGCTGGTGTAGTTGTGTTAGAGGATAGTGTGTGGCATGCTGGTGTGGTTGTGTTAGGGGGTAGTGTGTGGCATGCTGGTGTAGTTGTGTTAGGGCTAGTGGGTGGCATGCTGGTGTAGTTGTGTTAGGGGGTAGTGGGTGGCAAGCTGGTGTAGTTGTGTTAGGGGGTAGTGTGTGGCATGCTGGTATGGTTGTGTTAGGGGGTAGTGTGTGGCATGCTGGTGTGATTGTGTTATGGGGTAGTGTGTGGCATGCTGGTGTGATTGTGTTATGGGGTAGTGTGTGGCATGCTGGTGTAGTTGTGTTTATGGGGTAGTGGGTGGCATTCTGGTGTAGTTGTGTTAGGGGGTAGTGGGTGGCATGCTGGTGTAGTTGTGTTAGGGGGTAGTAGGTGGCATGCTGGTGTAGTTGTGTTAGGGGGTAGTAGGTGGCATTCTGGTGTAGTTGTGTTAGGGGGTAGTGGGTGGCATGCTGGTGTGGTTGTGTTAAGGGGTAGTGGGTGGCATGCTGGTGTAGTTGTGATGGGGGTAGTGTGTGGCATGCTGGTGTAGTTGTGTTATGGGGTAGTGGGTGGCATGCTGGTGTGGTTGTGTTATGGGGTAGTGGGTGGCATGCTGGTGTAGTTGTGTTATGGGGTAGTGGGTGGCATGCTGGTGTAGTTGTGTTAGGGGGTAGTGTGTGGCATGCTGGTGTGATTGTGTTATGGGGTAGTGTGTGGCATGCTGGTATGATTGTGTTATGGGGTAGTGTGTGGCATGCTGGTGTGGTTGTGTTATGGGGTAGTGTGTGGCATGCTGGTGTGGTTGTGTTAGGGGGTAGTGTGTGGCATGCTGGTGTAGTTGTGTTAGGGGATAGTGTGTGGCATGCTGGTATGGTTGTGTTAGGGGGTAGTGTGTGGCATGCTGGTGTGATTGTGTTATGGGGTAGTGTGTGGCATGCTGGTGTGATTGTGTTATGGGGTAGTGTGTGGCATGCTGGTGTGGTTGTGTAAGGGGGTAGTGTGTGGCATGCTGGTGTGGTTGTGTTAGGGGGTAGTGTGTGGCATGCTGGTGTAGTTGTGTTAGGGGTAGTGGGTGGCATGCTGGTGTAGTTGTGTTAGGGGGTAGTGGGTGACATGCTGGTGTAGTTGTGTTAGGGGGTAGTGTGTGGCATGCTGGTGTAGTTGTGTTAGGGGTTAGTGGATGGCATTCTGGTGTAGTTGTGCTAGGGGGTAGTGGGTGGCATGCTGGTGTGGTTGTGTTATGGGGTAGTGGGTGGCATGCTGGTGTAGTTGTGTTAGGGGGTAGTAGGTGGCATTCTGGTGTAGTTGTGTTAGGAGGTAGTGGGTGGCATGCTGGTGTAGTTGTGTTAGGAGGTAGTGGGTGGCATGCTGGTGTGGTTGTGTTAAGGGGAAGTGTATGGCGTGCTGGTGTAGTTGTGATGGGGGTAGTGTGTGGCATGCTGGTGTAGTTGTGTTATGGGGTAGTGGGTGGCATGCTGGTGTAGTTGTGTTAGGGGGTAGTGGGTGGCATGCTGGTGTAGTTGTGTTATGGGGTAGTGGGTGGCATGCTGGTGTGGTTGTGTTAGGGGGTAGTGGGTGGCGTGCTGGTGTGGTTGTGTTAGGAGGATAGTGTGTGGCATGCTGGTGTGGTTGTGTTATGGGGTAGTGGGTGGCATGCTGGTGTGGTTGTGTTAGGGGGTAGTGGGTGGCGTGCTGGTGTGGTTGTGTTAGGAGGATAGTGTGTGGCATGCTGGTGTAGTTGTGTTAGGAGGAAGTGAAAAAAACCATGTCGACCTCGCGACCTGTCGACCTAACCCATGTCGACCTAACGATATGTCGACCTAAACTCATGTAGACATTGCCCCATGTCGACCTAGACACCTGTCGGCCTTCAACCATGTCGACCTAGTTGCATGTCGACCTAACGGTGTCGACCTAATGACTGTCGACCTAAGTGTGGTCGATAAAACGTTCCACACCAGTTGTGTTAGGGCTGTTTCACACAGTACGGTTCCTGCCGCACGGTGAAATCCCGTACGGTCAGGGAGCCGCGCCGCACTCAGAATTTTATAATGGCAGGGATGGCCACAGCCCGGCAGCCGTCCCTTCCAGTGGGGGGATCCGGCTGCAGCCGTGCGGCCGGGCCGTGGCCGTCCCGTGTGAATGGACACAATAGTGTCCATTCACAACTGCTGAGTGCGGCACGGCTCCCTGGCCGTACGGGATTTCACCGTGCGGCAGGAACCGTACTGTGTGAAACAGCCCTCAGGGGGGTACTGGGTGGCATGCTGGTGTAGTTGTGTTAGGGGGTAGTGGGTGGCATGCTGGTGTGGTTGTGTTAGGGGGTAGTGGGTGGAATGCTGGTGTGGTTGTGTGGGGAGCTGCTGATATATATTTTAAAGGTGCAATTATTTAAAAGTCAGAACTGCGGGTAATAGGGATTTGTGTTACGTATTAGAGGTTGGGTGTAATCATTTGTTGATAGACCAGGTGATCTAGGGGATAATTCAAAGATATAAGTAAATCATACCTAACCCTCCCTCTCTGCAATCTAACCCTCACCCCTTTCTGCCAACCCCTGAGTGCTCAGGGAAGCCGAGAGGTATGCTGGGCCCCGATAAATTTTGGGAGGTGTGGCCTAATTAGGGAGGCGTGGTCACATCCCGCAGCCACGCCCCAAAATCTTTAAGGAGGTGATAAAACACGCTAAAGTCGAGGGGGAGTGTTATTGTCGCCCCCCCCCCTCAGCAGCAGCACACCTACAGCATGTGCAGTGCTGAGAGCAGGCTCACCATGAGCTTTCACGCTATCAGTGGGTCACCTGCTCCCCCCCCTAAAACATGTGACCTGTCGGGAGGTCTGGGAACTGTGACAGTCATTTTTCTAAATTCGACTCCTAAGGGAGTGAAAAGAGATCAAATGTTCTGGCAACAATAGCAGTGCCAGCTGAACCCAAAGGTTTGGTGACGTCAAGGGCAGTGGGAGGAGCTAATGGTATAAGGACGGGAGGGACTGAGGGCCCTGCTTGTAATACTATATTGGTTATAAAATACGGCCAAAATAAGAAGCAACACATCTTTACGTGATGAGTGGTGAGAATTAGATTTGTCCAGAGACAAGTAAATCTAATATTCACAAACCTATTAGTGTGAAAGGGAAATAAATGTCCTTTATTTAATTTTTCCAAGCATCGAGAAAGTGGAATCGATTGTGAGGTAACTACATTGCGTAGATGGGGCTGACAATTAGCTGGCATTATAGCGAGTAATAGGAAAATAGAGATGGGACGGACGGACGGCCCGCATTGCCCCAACTGGTGGCTTGGGTAAATCACTCGTATATAATTGCACTGTTCTACTGCATGAACTCCACAGCTAATATTGGTATCAGTTAAATCTCTACTGACCCCTAGTGGCCATAAGTGAAACTCACCCGTTCAGCTTTGTACATGAAATGATAGAGAAATTATACAGTAGATAGAAATCATCAGCAAGTGTAAACATGCCTGACAGATATAAAGTGACTGAGGAAACCGGTTCAGAAAGATTGTTGACACTGACATATTATTGACTTTGTGCAAAAGCTGGCAATACCCCATAGAAGCCTATGGGCTTCTTACTGCGACCAACGCCGCCCCGCACAGACCCCCGCAACGACGCATGATAATTATATGCGATAATTATCTATGCGGTAGCCGACGATGTGCGGCGGGGAGGGGGTGCGGTTGTTAGTGCATCCCGCCCTTAACCGTTTGAGTGCCAAGTGAATTTGTCAAAATATGTGTGAAAATTGCCAAGCAAACATTGTTATTTATCGTAATGACCTGTAATGTTACCTTATATAGGAAATATAATTTTTTTTTTTTACACCGCATTTTTTATTTGAATTTATATCACATATCTGAGCGAGGCTGGCATTTTATTTTGAACAGAGATGCTGGCACTCAAAGGGTTAAACTGCAATGCTGAACAGGTATGCAGTTGCTGACTGCAGCTAAAACTGTATACAGATCTGGAGGAACCTGCAACCTGCTGTTTAGGATGAACCATTCATACCGAACAGTTCATAATGATCATCATTTTCATATGTAGGTTGAAACACAATCATTAACTGAAACAGAAACTGCTGCGTGGAGAGGCTTAAAACTGGGAAAGTTACGTGGCAAAATGTCCAAATGCCATTTACAATACCTCACTGTCGTTCTCTGGTAAATGTGACAGTTAGTAAACTCTCTCTGTGCACCTTGCAGGGTGGTCTGAAAACTGTGACAGTTATTTGCAGGCACCCACTAAGCAGGGATTTAAAAAAAGAAAAATTGATTCCTAATATATAAAACATATTCACATACATAGAGTACACACACATTATATGTATATATATATATATAGATATATACAGACACAGAGGCATACATTGATACATATATTGTATATGATAAATATGTACACATTTTATTATTATTTTTATCCTTCTCTTTTATGTACTGCAGCTCGTATACTGCGGGGTGAAACAGGTTATATACAATGACATTGAACAGAGGGTATATATGGAGCGACACCCATTGTGGGTGACAAGTAGCAGAATAACTTAAGTCACATTATCCAACCAATAGAAAGGCCCAATTCTCTGCCAGCAGAACCCGCATTGATTATTCTGTGGAACACATAAGGTACTTTGCAAGATTGGAATAATAATGTTACAGTGGAATGGATGGTGTTAGGCGTAATACGGTTAGGAATCAGTTCTCCGTCTCCCACATGACAGGTTTCTCTTGACGTAATTAAATTTCTGCTTCTGAGCTTCGCAGATAAAATAAAAATGAGTTTGTGGGCTTCAGTTGTTTCGATGTGACGACGCCCGCTGACTGCTCCTCAAAGCATTCATTATACCAGACGTGGGCAATCCACGGCACTAGACACACATGGTGGTACTGGATGATGTTGTGAATGGCACCTGCACTGGTGTCCCTATCCTGCTCCATACCCCACGATCAGAGAGGAGACATTTTCGGTATGCCTGGTTCTCTCCAAATCGGAGAACCAGTTCAGGCAGCCTGTTTCCCTAATCCCCTGGCACCGCCGATCCAGCTACCGGTTGGAGGTGATGCTCGGCGGTCTGTGAGGGAAATTAAGCGTGTTCGATATTCCTGATACCCTTACCCAACCATTGGGAGGCTTGGGGCATTGACCCAATATAAAGTGATGTATGAAAAAATGGTACTTGTGTAGTTTCACAGCGCCATTTACGTAGTCAACGTAGTGTCCCTGTCAGCATCAGCGTAGTGTTCCTGCGGCCAGCGTAGTCAGCATCCCTGTCAGCATCAGCATTGTGTTCCCGCAGCCAGCGTAGTCAGCTTGTGTCTGCGGCTGTATGTACGTTTGCGCCTAACCAGAGCGTTATGCAGTTAGTGTAGTCAGTCAGCGTTACGCAGTTAGCGTAGTCAGTCAGCGTTGTGTCAGCCCTTATTACATTGTGTGGGAACCATTGACCATTTTTAACCTGCCTAACATGACAGGTGTGAATGTGTTCCTGAAACACCCCACTATCCACTCCAGCCCGAAGCGTGGATACGCGTCGTCCTGACCTTTTCATAACCCCACTATCCTCGTCAGCGTGGAGTTGATACTATAAAGTGTGGAGAGCGCAGCGAGCCACCAAGCTCAAATAGTGGCGAGCCCCACTATTACTTGACGTGTATTCCGCATCCCCTCGCGGCGCTCGCCACACTTCAGGCGTGGTGGCTCGCTGCGCTCGACACACTTTATAAAATCAACTCCATGCTGACGTGGATAGTGGGGGTATGAACAGGTCGGGAGGACGCGTACCGCGTCCCCTCGTGGGGCTCTCTGTGCTCGCCATGCTACCGGCTGATGTGGATAGTGGGGGTTTAAAATGGAGGCATTTGCCAGTATGTAACATGGAGCACTGGCAAATGCGTCCTTTATTGTGCATGAGAAGCACTTGCACCCGCACCCCCCTTTGTGCACAAGACGCACCCGCACGCTACCGAACCCCTAATCCTGACCGTCTTCCTGAAGCAGATCTGGGCAGGGTTGCCATACCCTGCCGCACAAATTACTGGTACGCACTTGCGTATGAGACACTTGTGCATCCCGGTCGCACAGTATTTGCATCCCGATTTTGTCTGTACAGGTTTACATTACAAAGTTAGACTGGTATTCCTCACCTCTGTTGGGAGGATTAAATTGCTGCCTGTGCCAGTGCCTGATGGAGTAACTCTAGTGTTGCTCTGTTCGGGAGCGTACAGCCACCAGGTATGACATTACTGTGGTTCCATCATTTTACGGGCTGGTGGCTAGTGTGTGTGTGTATTTACAGTATATATCTATATCTATATATATATATATATATATATACGACTCCACTTCTGCCGGCACTCCATATAATAGTACAGCTTGCTTCAGGTGCCCGAATAAGTAAACATATACAACTCCAATCCTGATCACAGGAAAAAACGGCACTCTGAAGACTAGTTAAATATCAAACATATATTTAGAGCATGGCAGGAGAACGTTTCGGGGTATGAGTCCCGTCCTCAGCTCCGAGCTACAGCAAACAAACAAAATACAATACATACATTTATACTTACAACTCGCTGCCTAAAATACATAAAAATGCCAATGCCCCCCCAGGACGACCAATCATTGCAGCGCGCAATTCATTACATCAACCTGTGGCGCAGCTACTAGATGCGATGTTGCAACCTTTATTGCCACTAAAGAGATCTTTTTTGAAGGACACCACTAGCTTTTTGCAATTACTAGGCAATATCAGAGAAGTGCCGACCGGCACTCTTATGGTATGCCTCGATGTGTGTAGCCTCTACACCTCCATCCCACATTGGGGAGGGTTAGAGGCCATGCACTCTTTTGTCAGTCAACATCTTGATTCCTCTCTTCTCGAGCATGAACTATTTCTACAATTGTTGGAGCTTACGCTAAAGCGCAATTTCTTTTTATTTGATGGAGCGTATTACCTCCAATTACAAGGATGCGCTATGGGGTCCGCTGTGGCCCCGTCATTTGCGAATGTGTTCATGTTCGGGCAGGAGGAAACTCTCTTTCTCAATAGACCAGAAATCAGTCGACACTTGTTAGTCTACACCCGTTACATAGATGATATTTTTATTCTATGGACGGGTGGTCATGAATTGCTTTCTCATCTGTTGTTAGAGATTAATGCAGGGGCCTCCACAATTAAGTATACGGCTTCTGTGAGTCAAGATAGCTGTCACTTCCTCGATGTTGCTGTCAGCATCAAGGACAACAGGATCCTCACAGATGTCTTCTTCAAAGATTTGGATAGAAATACGTTTTTGATGGCTTCAAGCCATCACCCTCCAGCATTGAAACGCGGGTTACCGCTTTCACAGATGATGAGAGTTTCACGGATCATGAGCGATGCTACTTGCATCGAATCCCGTCTGAATGATCTGATTGAGAAATTTGTGTGTAGAGGATACGATCTTGCTACATTAGAGACACAGAAAAACAAGGTTCTGAATATGTCTAGGGCTCATTTATTTACCCCTAAGACACGGAATCCATCAGCTGTGTTACCATGGTCCAGAGAATTTTCTGTCAGCAGTCCCATAATCAGACATGCCACCAATGCATTATGGCCGATTGTAAAAACTGATCCGGATTTACCGGTATTCAGTGCTACTAGGCCATTGGCGGCTTTCAAAAGGGGAGCAAATCTCAGGGATCGTTTGGTAAGAACTGACATTACTGAAATGGGGATCCCGAGACCTGCCAACACGTATTTTAAACCCCCAGGATGCTACAGCTGTTTTTCATGTGCAACCTGCAAATACATGGTACCTTGCAGACAATTCAAGCACCCCCACTCTGACAAAATGTTTGATATTAGATCTGTCCTCACATGTAGATCTTCTTTTGTGGTATACGCGATTGTCTGTCCATGTGGTCTCTACTACACTGGACAGACCAAGCGCCCCTTTCGTGATCGAATGGCGATGCACAGGTCCGATATCAGTTTGTCTAATTCAGGCAGGCTGATAGACCGTCCTGTAGCACGCCATTTTAAAAGCAAAAATCATCCTATTTCCTCCCTGCAATATTTTATTATTGATCACGTCAAAGAAACCATGAGGGGTGGAGACAGGGCTAAGAAGTTACTGATTCTTGAATCCAAATGGATATTCAAATTGGGTACCATCAGGCCAGATGGACTCAATGATAAACTAAATTGGAATAGTCTGATGTAGTATTTGGATGGGAGCTGTCTATTCCTATTTTCTCTTGTTATATTTTCTCTTGTTATATTTTCTCTTGTTATTTTTTCTCTTGTTATATTTTCTATTTTTTATTTGTTATATTTTCTCTTGCTATGTTTATGATATTGTGCCTCACACTGTAATTTTTGTATGTAACTTTTTTTTATTTTTTTATTTTATACAGGGGCGTGTGAAGAATAGAGTGCCCAGACCTATCACTGTGAGCAGGATGGAAACGGGATTAGAGGTGAGACTGAGATGAGTATAACACTCTCTCATGCTACAGCCTCCCAGGCCCCACACCACACTCACAGGTAAGATCTGGTGCCGTTTCTCTGCGCCGCTGTATTTTTCAGTTGCAGGCTGGCCTGGGGTTAGCAGCTACACGAGTCGGCTCCCTGCCGTGATATGCGTGTCACTGTGCTTCCCGTAGATGATACGCAAGCTAGCGGTTGCTTAGCAACGCAGCTTGTTGGTCACGCCGGATGCTAGTGATGACGACTTCCGGTGGGTGAGACGGCGCGTGCGGCGGCTCCTGGGCCAGGCAAAGGGACTTGTAAGTATAAATGTATGTATTGTATTTTGTTTGTTTGCTGTAGGTCGGAGCTGAGGACGGGGCTCATACCCGGAAACGTTCTCCTGCCATGCTCTAAATATATGTTTGATATTTAACTAGTCTTCAGAGTGCCGTTTTTTTCCTGTGATCAGGATTGGAGTTGTGTATATATATATATATATATATATATATATATACAGTGGTCGAAGTGGGGCGGGCGGTATGGGACGGTATGCCATACCCCCACTTTAATATGAAAAAAAAAAAAAAAGCAGGGTACCTCAGGAGGACGCGCTCTGACCAATTAGCAGAGTTGTCATGTGCTGTGCTCCAGTGGCCTGGGTTAGCAGAGCAAGGGGAGGAGACCATCTAGTATTGCTACTGCTTTGCCAGCTCCCCCTCATGATGTCCAAGGTGGCTGCTTCTTCTCTCCCGCTGCCCGCAGTCTGCTCCAACTCCCGGCAGCTCTGTCCTTTGTTTCCCCAGTTCCCCGCACTCAGCTCATACCCCGTCTGCCAGTAATAAAAAAATATATATATTCTAACTTAGCTCCGCTACTGCATGACACCATGCCCGCAGTCCGCTCCACCTCCCGGCAGCTCTGTCCATTGTTTCCCCACACTCAGCTCCGTACCCCATCTGCCAGTAATAAAAAAAAATATATATAACTCCGCTACTGCATGACACCACCATGGTGTCATGCAGTAGCGGAGCTAAGTTAGAATATATATATTTTTTTTTTTTATTACTGGCAGACGGGGTACAGTGCTGAGTGCGGGGAAACAATGGACAGAGCTGCTGGGAGGTGGAGCGGACTGCGGGCAGCGGGAGAGAAGAAACAAGGCGGCGAAGGAGGTAAACAACTGACGTGAGGCATAGCCGTGTGGTGCGAGGGACAGATCTGGTGGGAGGCAGAGCGGAGTGAGAACAGGGGAAACGGGGATGGACAAGAAGAGGCAGATCGGGGGGGGACTTAGCTGACAAGATGAGGAGCAGTGGAGTGGACACAGGAATTTGGGGGGGGGGGGGGGGAGTGACGTGGGAAAAGGGACAGATAGAGATGCTGCTTGCAGTTGCCAGAAGTAAAGTGCGGGAACACGCCGGTATGCGAGGTGGGGGCTTCCAGAAGCTGGACCTTCTACCTGGGCTTCAAAGGTCCTTTAGCCCACTTCACTTATATATATCACCTACTATATATCACCTACCAAGTGTTACATCCTTCCATCCCTACCTTAGTATCTCCAACTCAGTGGCAAACGCAGGATTTTCAGAAGGGGGTTTCCAGAGGGGCGGAGCAAAGCACGGAGATGGTCGCTTAGGTGACCCAGTATATGCCGGGTCAGTTAAAGTATTATAGATAGACCAAATGTATATAAATAATAATAATAATAAAATATATATATATACACACACACATATATATATATATATATATATATATATATATATATATATATATATATATATACATAGCAATGTATTAGGGCACCTACTGATCCTCCAGCGGTAGGAGTGGGGGAAGCTTTGATATCCACCGGGTGGTAGGGGGTATTATATCAACCGCTCAGCATGTAGGGCCTGGATCAGTAATTTTCACTAATTACCCATTTACTGCACAGATGGTGGGAGATGAGGTGGGAGAAGGGGACATTGGGCTGAATGAAGGGGCCCTGATACATAACTTCCAGGAAGGTAGAGGATGTTTAATATGCAGAGGAGGGGTATTTAGTGGAGTGGGCTTATTATTCATAATTTTCTGGTGGGGAGACAGCTTGCTTGACTGCAGATATCTCCAGTTTCCAGTAATAGATTTCTTAGATTTTAATGGAATTAAAAACTAAAGAATCCCCCCTACCAAATGGTACTGGGGACTAGCGGATCAGAGTTCAGGAGGCAGAGCAATCCGCCAATGAGTATATAAAACTACATACCAGGTGTGTGGAGCTGGAGCAGTAACCAGCTGCTTGAAGGCTGATATCTCTGGTTCTGGGCACAGTAGAGACCAGCTTCTAGTGTCCATCAAAGGGGGAGAGTCCCAGCTTTTGGAATATACCCTCAGAAAAACTCTAAGTTAGAAAAAACCTGAAATATCTGACTGGGAAGAGCAATTAACAAGCTTGGATGGGGACCACTGCTTTGAAGTCCGATATCTCCGGTTCCCAAGGGCCGATTTTTACAATTCTTGTACCCATGGAAAGAGGGGACCCTCAGCTTTGAGACTAGGGCCATTAGACTCCTGGGGGGGTTTCTGGGTACTCAGAAACCCCCCCTGCGTGCGCTACTGCAACTAGCCCAGTTTCCCCTTCTAACTGCCCCTAGTCCAGTCTTAGTGTCCCCTCCTTAATCATCTAATAGTCCCCCTAATTCAGCCCAGTGAATCCCCATCCCATCCATCCCAGTGCCCCCTTTAATGTCACCCACTGCCTCTCCATGTCACCCTGTGCATCTTCTTTAATGTCACCCTGTGCCTCTCCTTTCGCCCTCTGCATTTACCTGTCACCTTCTGCCTCTTCATGTCACTCTCTACCTGTCGTCACCTACTGCCTATCCTAGTCATAATCAACATCACCCACTGCCTCCCCCTATCACCTACTGCTTCTCCATATTGCAAAGTCACTCCCACATTCCAGCGAGCATAAGAACTCCTCCCTCTCTTTCCCTGACATAGTGTCCAACCCAGTGCTCGAAGTGGGCCGGTATACTTGCACTTCAAGCACTGAACTTCTTTTTTTTTTTTACTTTAGTAGCAGCATATCACAGAGGGCAGACCCTACGCACCAGAACGCTCCCCCCTCCTTCCGCGGCTGAGGGCGGACAGCCACGTCACCTCCCTCCCCACGCCGTGACTGCAGTCAACAGGCAGCCCCTCTCAGCGGCTGAGGGCGACCGGGTGACCAGCATCACCTCTCTCCCAAGTCCCCACCCTACGACAGCAGAGAATGGGCAGCCCTTCTCCACCCTGCGTCTGAAGTAAATGGGCAACCCCTCTGCACCGCACTCCCCTTCCATCTGCAGGAGTGCAGGTGGATGGCCCCATCACCTCCCCACCCAGCAGCTGCATTCAACTGGCATTCCCCTCCTGGCGGCTGCGGGCAGCATCAGCTCCAGGCAGTTGCATTCAGCAGACAGCCCCTCTCCATCCTACATTGAGGTCAGTGTGGATATTTATGTATTTATTTGTGTGCATCCCCAGCAGTCTGCTCTGACTATTCAGGGCTACAGGGGCAGAGGATTGTGTGCCTGTTTGTACCTCTGTCTCTGCCATGCGTGCCCCTACCCATGTGCGCCAGTGTCCCAGCCATGTGTGTCCCTACCACTGTGTTCTTCTATCCATGATATGGTGTGCCCCTGGCCATGTGTTCCTCTGTCCCTGCCCCTGTGTGCCCCTGTCCCTGCCTGTCTGTGCCCATGCCCATGCGCGCCTGTGTCCCTGACTCATTGCGGCAAAATTTGGGGATGCAGGGACAGGGACTGCAATCTGTGTGACATTATGTAAAGTTTGGCTCAACCGTTTGGCAAAATGTGTGTTTTTTCCTCAATCTGGGTGGCATGACGTGGATTTTGGTTCAATCCGGTTGGTATGATGTAAATTTTGGCTCAATATGTGTTACATAACGTGAATATTTGCTCTTGCAGTGTGGCATGATGTGGATTTTGGCTCAATATAAGTGGCGTGATGTGAATTTTGTCACTTTTATTTTGTCATAAAGCTGCACATACTGTACACAGAGGGATCCTGTTTTGTGAGGCGATGGGTGCCCCCCCCCCCCAAAAAAAAGTATGTGCTGCACGTACTTTTTAAACAAGATCACATTGCATTTATTTCAAAACACACACTCGCATACGTTTTTAATTAGATGCAATGCGATCTAGTTCAAAATGCACAGAGCCCATCGCTTCATTGGTGGGCACCTTAATGTAAATTTTTGCTCCATCCGGATGGTATAATGTGATTTTTGGCTCATTCCATTTGAATTTTGGCTCATTGTGTTTCGCTTAAGGTGAATTTTGCCTGAGCCCCTGTGGCATAATGTTTAAGGACCATATAGTATAAGGGAGTTTGCTATTGTGCTGCATAATGTATATGAGGTATATGGTGTGGCACACTACACTCAAGGACACGCCCACTTTTAAGAGGCCATGCCCACTTTTCCTGGCGCATAGCACACGCCTTGACTTTTCCATACCCCCACTTTAAAATTTCCACTTCGACCACTGTATATATATATATAGATAGATAGATAGATAGATAGATACATATACATATATATATATATATATATATATATATATATATATAGAGAGAGAGAGAGACACTCGCACCCTAACTGATTGGACATACCTAACCCATTTGTGGAGTTTATATCTGGTGAGGATATCAGTCGGACCCTTTCTACCCACCCCCCCAAGCTGAGGATATTCAGATATCCAACACCCCTCCAAAGGGGCAGACTCTTATAGGTCCATCCATTTATCTGGTGAGGATATCAGTCGGACTCTTTCTACTCACCCCCCCCAAGCTGAGGATACTCATATAGTCAACACCCCTCCAAAGGGGCGGACTCCTATCGGTCCATCCATCTATTAAAAGTGAACACAATTCAGATCGATACCCTGTTACCCCTGAAGAAGTCCCTCCGGAACGAAACGCGTAGGGTCTTTCAGGAAAACATACCTGTTAAAAATGGTGTCTAATATGACACGATCATTTGTGTGAGAATCAATTGTTTTTATATTATTGTACAAAATAAATTCTTTTACTTCATTCTACCATTGTGTATGAAATTTGGGTGAAACCTACACCAGCGCACCTCTATTCTTCCTTTTTATATATATATATATATATATATATATATATACATATGTGTGTGTGTGTGTGTGTGTGTGTCCATGCACCATTAATCTATGCACATGTTTATCTGCGAGCTGTAGCGCCTCATGAGAGCAGCAAACACAATCTTTTTTAGATTTCTTTATCCTTTACTTCACACCTTATTGGCTTTTATCATTTCCCAGCGCGTCAGGCGATCTCCCGCACTTCTCGCAGTCCCAATGAATGTGGCATGTTGTTTCACAGATAAATAATTCAGTGCCATGAACTCTTAATGACTCGGAAGAAGCTGCACTAAGAAATCATTCCTCTATGAGACACGCCTGAGGTAACTGTGCCTATTACTGTACATGGTATGACCGGCAGATCTGGCTGCATGAAGAACAATCCGCTCTCCAGGACACATAACAGGTAGTGACTGACCAGGGCTACGTAACACACAGCGACTGACCAGGGCTACGTAACACACAGTGACTGACAGGGGTCACATAACACACAATGACTGACCAAGCCACGCAACACACAATGACTGACCAGGGCAACATAACACACAGTGATTGATCAGGCCCCATAACAGTGACTGACAGGGGCCAGGTAACACACAGTGACTGACAGGGGTCATATAACACACAATGACTGACCAGGGCAACGTAACACACAGTGACTGACCAGGCCGCATAGCACACAGTGACTGACCAGGGTCACGTAACACACAGTGACTGACCAGGGTCACGTAACACACAGTGACTGACCAGGGTCACGTAACACACAGTGACTGACCAGGGTCACGTAACACACAGTGACTGACCAGGGTCACGTAACACACAGTGACTGACCAGGGTCACATAACACACAGTGACTGACCAGGCCGCGGAACACACAGTGACTGACCAGGCCACGTAACACACAGTGACTGACCAGGCCACGTAACACACAGTGACTGACCAGGACCATGTAACACACAGTGACTGACCAGGCTGCATAACACACAGTGACTGACCAGGGCCACGTAACACACAGTGACTGACCAGGCTGCGTAACACACAGTGATTGACCAGGATCAGGACCATGTAACACACAGTGACTGACCAGGCCACGTAACACACAGTGACTGACCAGGACCATGTAACACACAGTGACTGACCAGGACCATGTAACACACAGTGACTGACCAGGACCATGTAACACACTGTGACTGACCAGGCTGCATAACACACAGTGACTGACCAGGGCCACGTAACACACAGTGACTGACCAGGCTGCGTAACACACAGTGACTGACCAGGACCATGTAACACACAGTGACTGACCAGGCCACGTAACACACAGTGACTGACCAGGACCATGTAACACACAGTGACTGACCAGGACCATGTAACACACAGTGACTGACCAGGACCATGTAACACACTGTGACTGACCAGGCTGCATAACACACAGTGACTGACCAGGGCCACGTAACACACAGTGACTGACCATGACCATGTAACACACTGTGACTGACCAGGCTGCATAACACACAGTGACTGACCAGGGCCATGTAACACACTGTGACTGACCAAGGGTACCCTTATTCTCCAATTTTCTGGCTGGTGGAGGATAGATAGTCGGAAGTAATGGGGCAGAAGGGGTGTACACACGGAGCAAATTTGTGCTATTTTCTAAGCAATCTGACTAGATTGCTTAGAAAGTAAGCACAAATCTCTCCGTGTGTATGCTCCGAGAGATTAAATATCTCTTGCTAACTAAATCAGTGCAGGCAGTCAAAATCTAGTTAGATTGCTTAGCAAATGACTGCAAATCTCTCTGTGTGTACAGAATGAGAGATACTGATCGCAATCTCTCATTCTGAACAACTACCCGGCCTTTTTTTGCCTAAGCAAAATTGCTTACCACAAATCTCTGCGTGTGTATGTGCTCTCCATGGGAGATCTTGACACCAGCAAAATTGCTTAGCACAGATCTCTACGTGTGTAGGCCCCTAGAGACAGGCAGATAGATAGACAGACAGACAGATAGATAGTCAGAATACAGACAGACAAACATATAGATAGATCATTGAAAACTACTACAAAAATAAGCTTTGACTCCTCCAGAACTGGCTGTACAACAGATGTCCTCTCTTGGGAAATAGTGGCGTAGAGGCCAGATTCAGGGGACACTTTATATGATAATCGCCAACATTCTTCGAGCGCTGCGAGTACTGGAAGAGGACGGTGACAGTCTAATGTGAACGAGCAGCATGCCCAGATTTCAGTGGCCTGGGTGCACCTCACACAGTAACGCCGCGTGCTTCTGTGACAGCGGGGACTGTTAGATAAAGACCCCGTCACCTACCCAGAGTGGCGCACTATTAGTGACTGAGGGGGAGGAAGAACCAGGCCAGTAACTGCTTACGCTGCATTATACATTGCCCTCCTATCCTAGTAAGACTCATAGTAACGGAAGCTGCTTCTATGTGGCTGGTGATAATATATACAGTACAGTAAGCCTTATATACAATCTAAGTAAGTTACGTTAGCGTCAGAGATTTTCCTATGATGGGACCCAGATCTGTGGAAAGATCAGGAGGATATATTGTGATGGGGGAGATGTAGAGCAATGCCATTTAAATGGCATCTGAAGGGCAATTAGCTGCAGTCTCCTGAAAGCTGAGACTCCCTGTCACATCCTCCATGCACTTCATAATAGGCTTCTGCTCAATATTTCATGTTATTTGGGGGGAAGGGGGGGGGGGGGGGGGGTCTTTGCTCGGCAGTAAAACTTTAAGTGAAACAAAAAACTAGTGCGCAGATTACTCATAGTTAGCTCCCCTCCTGCATTCTGTAGGAGACTCCCTGACATAGCAGCAATCTCCCTCTCTCCCTCATTAGTCTAGCAATCTCCCTCATGTCACCTAGCCCACATTACATTGTTACATCATAGTTAGCTCCCCTCCTGCATTCTGTAGGAGACTCCCTGAAATAACAGCAATCTCCCTCTCCCTCATTAGTCCAGCTATCTCCCTCATGTCACCTAACCTGCATTACATTGTTACATCATAGTTACCTCACCTCCTGCATTCTGTAGGAGACTCCCTGACATAGCAGCAATCTCCCTCTCTCCCTCATTAGTCTAGCAATCTCCCTCATGTCACCTAGCCCACATTACATTGTTACATCATAGTTAGCTCCCCTCCTGCATTCTGTAGGAGACTCCCTGAAATAACAGCAATCTCCCTCTCCCTCATTAGTCCAGCTATCTCCCTCATGTCACCTAACCTGCATTACATTGTTACATCATAGTTACCTCACCTCCTGCATTCTGTAGGAGACTCCCTGAAATAACAGCAATCTCCCTCTCTCCCTCATTAGTCTAGCAATCTCCCTCATGTCACCTAGCCCACATTACACTGTTACATCATACTTACCTCCCCTCCTGCATTCTGTAGGACACTCCCTGACATACCAGCATTCTCCCTCTCTCCCTCATTAGTCTAGCAATCTCCCTCATGTCACCTAGCCCACATTACACTGTTACATCATAGTTACCTCCCCTCCTGCATTCTGTAGGAGACTCCCTGAAATAGCAGCAATCTCCCTCTCTCTCTCATTAGTCTAGCAATCTCCCTCATGTCACCTAGCCCACATTACACTGTTACATCATAGTTACCTCCCCTCCTGCATTCTGCAGGAGACTCCCTGAAATTGCAGCAATCTCCCTCTCTACCTCATTAGTCGAGCAAACTCCCTCATGTCACCTAGCCCACATTACACTGTTACATTTTTTTGGGGAAAAGGAATGAGAGACAGATACATCTACATTGAATCATCAGCACCATTTCCCAGCACTTTAGAAAGTATATTAGCTCTTACTAACTGCTTTGGGGCTCATTTACATTTGGATATAAGTCATTATAAAAGATTCCTCTCAGATGTAGCGGTACACACCCACGCTTCTAGGTGCCACATTCACAATCTCTCCATATATGGAACTAGCCACACCATTTGTGTATGCTCCGAGAGATTAAATATCTCTTGCTAACCAAATCAGTGCAGGCAGTCAAAATCTAGTTAGATTGCATGGCAAATGACTGCAAATCTCTCTGTGTGTACAGAATGAGAGATACTGATCGCAATCTCTCATTCTGAACAACTACCCGGCCTTTTTTTGCCTAAGCAAAATTGCTTACCACAAATCTCTGCGTGTGTATGTGCTCTCCATGGGAGATCTTGACACCAGCAAAATTGCTTAGCAAAATTGCTTAGCACAGATCTCTACGTGTGTAGGCCCCTAGAGACAGGCAGATAGATAGACAGACAGACAGATAGATAGTCAGAATACAGACAGACAAACATATAGATAGATCATTGAAAACTACTACAAAAATAAGCTTTGACTCCTCCAGAACTGGCTGTACAACAGATGTCCTCTCTTGGGAAATAGTGGCGTAGAGGCCAGATTCAGGGGACACTTTATATGATAATCGCCAACATTCTTCGAGCGCTGCGAGTACTGGAAGAGGACGGTGACAGTCTAATGTGAACGGGCAGCATGCCCAGATTTCAGTGGCCTGGGTGCACCTCACACAGTAACGCCGTGTGCTTCTGTGACAGCGGGGACTGTTAGATAAAGACCCCGTCACCTACCCAGAGTGGCGCACTATTAGTGACTGAGGGGGAGGAAGAATCAGGCCAGTAACTGCTTACGCTGCATTATACATTGCCCTCCTATCCTAGTAAGACTCATAGTAACGGAAGCTGCTTCTATGTGGCTGGTGATAATATATACAGTACAGTAAGCCTTATATACAATCTAAGTAAGTTACGTTAGCGTCAGAGATTTTCCTATGATGGGACCCAGATCTGTGGAAAGATCAGGAGGATATATTGTGATGGGGGAGATGTAGAGCAATGCCATTTAAATGGCATCTGAAGGGCAATTAGCTGCAGTCTCCTGAAAGCTGAGACTCCCTGTCACATCCTCCATGCACTTCATAATAGGCTTCTGCTCAATATTTCATGTTATTTGGGGGGAAGGGGGGGGGGGGTCTTTGCTCGGCAGTAAAACTTTAAGTGAAACAAAAAACTAGTGCGCAGATTACTCATAGTTAGCTCCCCTCCTGCATTCTGTAGGAGACTCCCTGACATAGCAGCAATCTCCCTCTCTCCCTCATTAGTCTAGCAATCTCCCTCATGTCACCTAGCCCACATTACATTGTTACATCATAGTTAGCTCCCCTCCTGCATTCTGTAGGAGACTCCCTGAAATAACAGCAATCTCCCTCTCCCTCATTAGTCCAGCTATCTCCCTCATGTCACCTAACCTGCATTACATTGTTACATCATAGTTACCTCACCTCCTGCATTCTGTAGGAGACTCCCTGAAATAACAGCAATCTCCCTCTCTCCCTCATTAGTCTAGCAATCTCCCTCATGTCACATAGCCCACATTACACTGTTACATCATACTTACCTCCCCTCCTGCATTCTGTAGGACACTCCCTGACATACCAGCATTCTCCCTCTCTCCCTCATTAGTCTAGCAATCTCCCTCATGTCACCTAGCCCACATTACACTGTTACATCATAGTTACCTCCCCTCCTGCATTCTGTAGGAGACTCCCTGAAATAGCAGCAATCTCCCTCTCTCTCTCATTAGTCTAGCAATCTCCCTTATGTCACCTAGCCCACATTACACTGTTACATCATAGTTACCTCCCCTCCTGCATTCTGCAGGAGACTCCCTGAAATTGCAGCAATCTCCCTCTCTACCTCATTAGTCGAGCAAACTCCCTCATGTCACCTAGCCCACATTACACTGTTACATTTTTTGGGGGAAAAGGAATGAGAGACAGATACATCTACATTGAATCATCAGCACCATTTCCCAGCACTTTAGAAAGTATATTAGCTCTTACTAACTGCTTTGGGGCTCATTTACATTTGGATATAAGTCATTATAAAAGATTCCTCTCAGATGTAGCGGTACACACCCACGCTTCTAGGTGCCACATTCACAATCTCTCCATATATGGAACTAGCCACACCATTTGGGAGGAGCATGACATGCCCCCTCAATGGGGCACTTTGCAAAATTCTATTACCAACTATCATCTCCCTGAAATTAGTTTTCAAAAGTAGGCAAGTATGCTTTATTCCCTGATATTTTATAAGGTGATATAAAGTATATGTTTTATATTTACAGTCCGTTCTGCACTTATACAGGAGTGCCCCAAAACAGAATCCCGTTGTGTATTAGTTTAGGCTAATTTGTTGACTAGCTGAAGTACCCGGCGTTGCCCAGGTTTAAATCTACAAGTTAATAAGTTACCAATGAGTTGGATGTCACTGTTATCATTAAGAATAATTATCAGCTTAGCAGCTCTTCCAACACACCCGTGGGGTGGCTGCCCAGTGTCATTTTTTTTTGGGGGGTATCGCCAGTAGCCCTAATCCCCACTTTTCTTTCCTGTTCTGTCTGAGCAGATGTTATCCCAGACAAGGAGAAGTCCCAGCAGCAGCAAGAATCGGATAGAAACCAGCAGATCTTCAAGATGGTAGCGGACCAGGGCACACAGCAGATATTAGTGGTGGCAGACGGGTGTACACGGCAATGGCACAGACCCCAAGATATTACAATGAGGCTGAGGGGTAGTTATATGAAGCAGTGATGAGTGAGGAGAAGTTATAAAGTACCATGCACTTTATAACTTCTCCTCCCTTATCAATGCTTCATACATCTACCCCTCATTGTTCTTATGACCTATTGGTTCTTTAACGCCTGATTTTTTTCATGACTTTAGGTGTTTTTCTTGTCGCTGGTTTCTTGGGTGCTGCATTTATGAAGCTTTGCTTTTTGGTGAGCTTCCGCTTTTGGATGGGCTTCTTTATTAGCTGACGAATCACGGGCTTCTTTTCTTTCTTCACCGGCTTTGAGTCTTTTTTGCCGCGTGGTGTGTGTTTCTCAGCCTCGTGTTCGCTGTGATGACGTTCTTTATAATGGT
This sequence comes from Crinia signifera, assembly GCF_055691185.1. NCBI lineage: Eukaryota > Metazoa > Chordata > Amphibia > Anura > Myobatrachidae > Crinia > Crinia signifera. The sequence continues at coordinate 25,172,130 of NC_139225.1, forward strand.
GTGCCTCATCATGTGCGCGGTGGTAGCGCTCCCCTTCATATTCCATGTGGTATGTAGATTCATGGTGTCCGGGGTGATGGTACTCCATTCCTGCCTCAATATCTATATCTGGATCTATATCTGTGCCTGTCACCATCTGCTTTATAGCCTGGTATTTGTTACCCACATATTCACATACACGTTGGTAGCTGAAATATAACAATAATGAGAAGCGGTCAGTTGATAATAGTACACACAGCACAGAGACATAAAATAGCCCATTTCTCCCTATTATGTCCCAGATAAGGTGATACAGTAATTAGATGTGTCCTCCTGTACTAGACCAGGCAGCCATTTTGTGGGTTAAACCAATGACCTTCCTGAGGCACCTCATGGCCAATCCTCACAAGGCAATGGCTCCTACTGAGGTGTTAGGCTGCAACCTAATGAATATTGGTTGCATCCACAAAATGGCTTCCTCCGTCGTGTGTCCGGACCAAGTGATTCAGAGAAAGTAAATAGTTGAGGCCAGAGACCTCTGTAGTGTAATATTATATGTAGAGAATGCTAGTAACTTACTATTCCTGGATGTGCTTATACAGTGTATAAAGTCCATACAACATCAGGATGCCTAAGACGATCTTGCCAAAGAATAATGTCATTTCCAGTTTTGTTAATGCTGTTCAGGAAAGAGAGACAGATAAGATAAGCACATGATACACGTTACATATGTATAGAGACAGTGACTATGGGACATTATTATAATTACAGGGACAATGCATATGGGTAAGGCTGGGATGTGTGTACGGAGACTACATGTGCTGTGATACTGCAGCCATTGGCCGGGTATCACAGCACGTGTAGCCTGAGCACAGCTGAGGGAAGGGGACAATGCACACATGACTGCTGTCGGCCTATCACACGCGGTTATCTACGGCCCGGCTAAGAATGGCTGCCGCTTGTGTAATGCACAAACTGGCCAACAATCCTGTCACAGGCCCATGTCAGAGACAATGACATACACTCCTATACGTGCCACCTGTAGTGCTGTTCTGCTGCCTGAGGGGGGCATCTCTTACACACACTGCCATTAACATCTATACGGGGATTATGTGCACTATAGGGGGCTAATAATGTCATTTCCAACCAGCAATGTAACTGTCTTCATTTAGACTTTAGCGTCAAACATTTGGTATAGGGCAAAAACTCAGCAAATACTGTACCTGATCTCCAGCTTGTCTGGGCAACGGAACTCGTCTCTGTAGCACCTTTAAAAATAAGCAAATACATACAAATGTGACTTATTTAATAGAGATACATATACATGTTACTATATACATTGTATTTATAATATTTAGAAAAAGTCCAAAGGCGAGCAACAAAGCTTATTAGGGGAATGGAGAATTTAAGCTACGGGGAGAGATTAAGCAATTTGGGACTATTTGCATTAGAAAAGAGACGTTTAAGGGGGGACATGCTCAACATGTACAAGTATATCAAGGGCCAATATAAGGAACTGTCACACACCCTCTTTTCTACTAGAAAGGAATCTAGGATGCGAGGGCATGAGTATAGATTAGAAGAAAAAAGATTTCATTCAGCTAGTAGAAAGAATTTCTTTACGGTCAGAACAGTCAAACTCTGGAACTCTCTTCCCAGAGAGGTGGTAACGGCTGGCTCATTAAATACGTTCAAGGCAAAGTTGGACAAACATTTACTGGAGAAAAACATCCATGGGTACAAATAAGAAATATAATTTGTCTGTAAAATACCAGAACCTACCAAATCAGCAATGGATATCTATACCAGGTTGAACTAGATGGACGCAAGTCTTTTTTCAGCCTTACCTACTATGTAACTATGTAACTATGTAAACATAATGATAATACAGATTGAGTATCTCTTATCCAAAATGCTCAGAACCAGAAGAAATTTGGATAACAGATTATTCCGTATTTCAGAATATTTTTATATTTCAATGATGTATCTTGCATTTGTTGTACAGACACATCAAACACATGAAATACACAAAACAAGGTTTCAAAACATGAAACAAAGTTTGTGTACTATCTCAAGCAATAATTTTCTTGCACATATTTAGTGCCAGTTAGATATCATGTCCCCAGTAGTGCCAGTTACATATCATGTCCCCTGTAGTGCCAGTTACATATCATGTCCTCAGTGCCAGTTACATATCATGTCCCCAGTAGTGCCAGTTACATATCATGTCCCCAGTAGTGCAAGTTACATATCATGTCCCCAGTAGTGCCAGTTAGATATAATGTCCTCGGTAGTGCCAGTTAGATATAATGTCCTCAGTAGTGCCAGTTACATATCATGTCCTCAGTAGTGCCAGTTACATATCATGTCCTCAGTAGTGCCAGTTAGATATAATGTCCTTAGTGCCAGTTACATATCATGTCCTCAGTAGTGCCAGTTAGATGTCATGTGCTCTGTAGTGCCAGTTACATATCATGTCCTCAGTAGTGCCAGTTAGATATAATGTCCTAAGTAGTGCCAGTTAGATATCATGTCCTCAGTGCCAGTTATATATCATGTCCTCAGTAGTGCCAGTTAGATGTCATGTGCTCAGTAGTGCCAGTTACATATTATGTCCTCAGTAGTTCCAGTTAGATGTCATGTCCTCAGGGGAGCCGAGAGAGGGGGGGAGCAGGTACTAATTACCCGGGCCCAGGCTTGCTGAAGGGGCCCCGCAGGGGCCCTGGTTCGACCCCTCCCTTCCCCCTCCGTCCCTCCCGGGTATCACCAGTAGCACACACTTCTACAGCATGTGCTGTTCTGACAGCAGGCTCAGCATGAGTGTCTCATTGACAGCGTGAGAGGTCATGCTGAGCCTGCTGTCAGCACAGCACATACTGTAGGTGTGTGCTGCGTCTGAGATTACAGTTTTTAGAGTTTTCTTTTACCCACCTCTAAACATTTTGGGGGTGTGGCCTAAGTGTGGGAGGTGCCCACACCACACACACTTAGGCCACACCCCCAAAATTTTACCGGGGCCCGGCATTCCTCTCGGCTGCCCTGCATGTCCTCAGTAGTGCCAGTTTGATATTATTTCCTCAGTAGTGCCAGTTACATATTATATCCTCAGTAGTTTTTAATTTCACTTTCTGGAATGTATGGTTTTTGGAATTCTTTGGGTAACAGATATTTGGATAAGGGATACTCAACCTGTACTACCACATAAAAAATGCTCTGGCAATGGAGTTATGACATGGTGCTACCAGAACAGGTAACACCATATAATGTGGGCGGTTAAACGATGTAATACATAGGGCTATCTCATCAGCTATAGGGCTCTCCTAGGAGATATACACCCGTTATGTTATATAAATTTCTTACTCGTTTGATGTCATACAAATAATTCCCTCTTACCTTCAGGTGGATCTGTAGTCTGGCCTTGGGTTCTCATGGTGAGCAATGTCACCATAAGAAGTATCAGTAAAAGTAGATTATTCATCTCTAGTCAATATTTTACCTCCTCTCCTCTCAACGTCTCTTCCCCTATCAGAGCTGCACCTCCCAGCAGCAGCAATTTATTACCTTCTATTGACTGTGACATCACAATGTCTATTGACTGTGACATCACAATGTCCATTGTCTGTGACATCACTATGTCTATTGTCTGTGACATCACAGACACTACTGCATGGAACCAGATAGCTGGGATTAGGCTCAGTAAGTTTATATGGTGGCTTTAAAATTGCTAACAAATCTTAAAATATGTTACACACCCATCTACTAAATTTGAGTCCCAAATTGCTAATTCCTATTACACACTTGTTACCACTTTTCTTCCTCACTTGGAGGTGTGAGAGAAAAGGAAGTCACTAGTATTAATATTGTACACATTGGTTTTGTATTATCATTGTGTTTTATATTAATTGCTCTGATTTAATAATTAAACATTATTACAAAACTACGGAAATAAAATAAATCCTATGCCTGGAATAAAGCAGTGTTATTGCTCTTGTCCTGGTAATGGCATTATAAGATTATTATTATTATTATTATTATTATTAATTTTATTATTCGGGGAAGGGGCCAAATTCAGAACCGAAAGAACGTTTCTGAATTGGCCGCATTATGTGGGGATCAATCACACAAAACTACTGAGTATAATAAATATATATATATATATATATATATATATATATATATATGTGTAATAGAGCAATCAACTGAGACAGTAGAAGATTTGTGTAAATGTGGTGCACCAAAGTAGAATAAGAAATGTGTCAAATTAAATTTTAATAATTCCTATAAAACTGTGAGATATAATTGCAATCCCCGTATGGGTGTTTTAACATTCACACACATCACTGTGTTTGTCGTTTTCCCTTTTATTGTGGATTTATATTTTGCAGTTTTATTGGAATAATTAAAAGTTACATTTGACACTTTTCCTATTCTACTTGCACCACATTTAGACAAATCTTGTTCTGTCCCATTTGACGTCTCATCAACAGTGTCTCTCCTATGATAAATATACCCCTTATCCTATATAAATTAGTTTAGCTATCCTTACTAATATAAATTCATAGAAATAATTCTCCATTACCTTCAGTTGGATCTGTAGTCTGTCCGTTGGTTCTCAGGGTGAGCAAAGTCACCATAAGAAAAACCGTTAAACGTAGAGAATTCATCTCAAATCTGTTATACCTCCTCTCCTCTCAACCACTTCTACCCCTTTCTGAGCCTCACCTCCCGGGAGCTGCAATTTATTACCTTCTATTGTTTGTGACATCATCATCATGATGACATCACAAACACTACTTCTGTGACATCATGATGACATCACAAATAGGCTCAGTAAGTTTATATGGTGGCTTTAAAATTGCTAACAAATCTTAAAATATGTTACACACCCATCTACTAAATTTGAGTCCCAAATTGCTAATTCCTATTACACACTTTTTACCACTTTTCTTCCTCACTTGGAGGGGTGAGATAAAAGGAAGTCACGAGTATTAATATTGTACACATTGGTTTTGTATTATCATTGTGTTTTATATTAATTGCTCTGATTTAATAATTAAACATTATTACAAAACTACGGAAATAAAATAAATTCTATGCCTGGAATAAAGCAGTGTTATTGCTCTTGTCCTGGTAATGGCATTATAAGATTATTATTATTATTATTATTATTATTATTATTATTAATTTTATTATTCGGGGAAGGGGCCAAATTCGGAACCGAAAGACCGTTTCTGAATTGGCCGCATTATGTGGGGATCAATCACACAAAAGTACTGAGTATAATATATATATATATATATATATATATATATATATATATATATATGTAATAGAGCAATCAACTGAGACAGTAGAAGATTTGTGTAAATGTGGTTCACCAAAGTAGAATAAGAAATGTGTCAAATTAAATTTTAATAATTCCTATAAAACTGTGAGATATAATTGCAATCCCCGTATGGGTGTTTTAACATTCACACACATCACTGTGTTTGTCGTTTTCCCTTTTATTGTGGATTTATATTTTGCAGTTTTATTGGAATAATTAAAAGTTACATTTGACACTTTTCCTATTCTACTTGCACCACATTTAGACAAATCTTGTTCTGTCCCATTTGACGTCTCATCAACAGTGTCTCTCCTATGATAAATATACCCCTTATCCTATATAAATTAGTTTAGCTATCCTTACTAATATAAATTCATAGAAATAATTCTCCATTACCTTCAGTTGGATCTGTAGTCTGTCCGTTGGTTCTCAGGGTGAGCAAAGTCACCATAAGAAAAACCGTTAAACGTAGAGAATTCATCTCAAATCTGTTATACCTCCTCTCCTCTCAACCACTTCTACCCCTTTCTGAGCCTCACCTCCCGGGAGCTGCAATTTATTACCTTCTATTGTTTGTGACATCATCATGATGACATCACAAACACTACTGCATGGAGGCACTGGGCTCAGTAGGTTTATATGATAGATGGATGTTTTGCTAGGAAGTGTAAAGCTATTACAATTCAGTCCAAGTTACTAATTCTGTTTACACACTTGTGGTGAGGGTACACACTACACTATTTGTGGGTCCATGTCGACAGATGTTGTAATTGACACGACAGTGAAAAACTCATGTTGATATTTCCATGGTTTGACCTTATCAATGTGGACCTTTTACTTGTGTCAATCTTTATTTGATGCCAACCTGGTGCATATCTACATGGTTTGACTTTTTCAATGTGGACCTTTTACTTGTGTCAACCTTTTTCCAATGCCGACCTTTTCACAATGCCCCCATTTGACGCCCCCGTTTTCGCGGCTGTAGGGACATGCCCAGCAGCTCAGAGGCCTCCAGCCCCTCTGCCTGCGGGAATAGTCTATTAATGTGTGACAGGGCGGGACTAACCACTGACCCTCCTGCCGCGGGACACTGCCGGCCACGGGAAGGACGCGGGAACATCCCAAAAACCGGGATGTTCCCGCGATAAGCGGGACAGTTGGGAGGTATGATTACACTGTTACACTTTTTGGGGGAAAAAGGAATGAGAGACAGATACATTTACATTGAGTCATCAGCACCATTTCCCAGCACTTTACCAAGTATAGTAGCTCTTACTAACTGCTTTGGGGCTCATCTACATTTGGATATAAGTAGTTTTAAAAGATTCCTCTCAGATGTAGCAGTACACACCCACGCTTCTAGGTGCCACGTTCACAATCTCTTTTCACAATATCTCCATATATGGAACTAGCCACGCCCTGTGGGTGGAGCATGACACGCCCCCTCAATTCTATTTTCAACTATAATCTCCCTGAAACTAGATCTCAAAAGTAGGCAAATATGAAGTTACTATTCAGCAATGTCTCCCTAAATATGTAAAAGTGCAAAATTTAGGTCGACATGGTTTTAGGTCGACATGGTTCTAGGTCATCATGGCTTTAGCTCAACAGATCATTAGGGCAACACAAGTATTAGGTCGATATGGTCTAGGTCGACAGTCAAAAAGTTGACATTGGGGGTTTTCATTGTTTTTTGAGCCGATATGTGCCGACAGGCGGTATTTCATGCCCTACCATCCACTAGGGCGTGGTGTGAGAATCAAATAGTGTGCCGAGTGCAGCAAGGCACCGTGCCCAAAGCATCGCGAGCACAGTGAGCGATGCAAGGGGATGCGGGGGACTTCAAACTGTGTCCGCGTCGACTGTGTCAACATACGGGTAAAGTAAGACAGTGAAAAACCCCATGTCAACCTTTTGACTGTTGACCTAGACTATGTCAACCTAATGATTGTGTCGACCTAATGCCATGTCGACCTAGAACCATGTTGACCTTGACCCATGTCGACCTAGAACTTCATAACAAACAAGTTTAATATGCACACTGCACTTACAATAAAATAACTTATATAAAAACACAAGACAAAAGGTCCCAGGCAAACAGCAGGCAGGTGGATGTAATAGGGTCCTCGGCTACAGTCCCTCAGTCCGGACAGGAACTCCAGTCAGTGACCCCAACCAGTTCAGCATGCACAGGTAAGTCCAAATAAAAGCGGTGCACACGTAATTCATTTCGGATAAATCCTTCGTCAGAAGACCATGGGTGAGATTTACTAGGATGAGAGTTTCAGAAAGTGAGAGATTTGATGAGAAATCTCCAGTTTTTTTAAAGCGGCAAACAAATCAAACTGGTTTTGCAGTGTAAATGATTGCCGCTTTAAACAAAAAAACTGGAGATTTCTCACCAAATCTCTCACTTTCTGAATTTTAATAATAATATTAATTTATCAGCACGGATTACTAGGTATTTTTCACCTTATAGTTACCTTTGAGCGCTGTCCTTTCAGATTACACTTTTTTTCTTGTTGCTTAAAAAAAACAATAAAAAACCCCATGTCGACCTAATGACCCTGTCGACCTAACCTTAAGTCATGTCGACCTAAATGCATGTCGACCTAATGGTGTTGACCTAAATGCATGTCGACCATCATGCTGGTGACCCAATGACCGTATCCCAACAGGTAATAGAGACAGCAGCGCATGATCACACAGAGGGTCTTCTTATCTCTGATCCATGCTACTGCTGCTAGTAAGTGACAGGGTAGAAATATTTGTTAGTAATTAGTAATCTTTAGTTAAACATATTTGCTTTATTAGAGTATCTGGTGTCCATATTGATTTGGATAATGCTATAATGATATTGAAAACAGCACAACCAATAAATATAGGTAGTGCCCACAAGCTACAGACAGTCCAGTGTTCACAATAAAATAATGAATACACTGAAAACATCCTTAAATGCTTTAAATTGCATTTGAAATGTATTGCGTAGACATCACATGAATCATGTACACGAGTGAGTAGAAAATAAATATCACAGTGAATATATAGTGGCAAACAAGAACCCCCGTATTGCAGATAGAAATGACACCCACCCACCCAACTACCCCCTTCCCCGCCCTCATTCACGGGGGGGGGGGGGGGGGGGGGGAGATAAAAAAAGGTGCTGGTGCAGTATATTGGAAAGCAGCAGGTTACATTTCGCTGAATATTTATAGGTAATAACAGATTTTAAATTCAATGTTCAATAGGACGCTTCATTATAATTTCATCGCATTTGTTTATAAGCCGGGAAAGTGATTTTCCCAACCAAGTAGAGTATTCAGCAGTTTTAGATTATTAATGCACAAAGAGCCTGGCAATTATGTTAATGTAGCGCGAGGAAGCAGCGTCAGAGGGGGATACAGTATTGGAAGGGAAATGCATGTTCCGCCCTAATAACCTGCAACGTAGCATCGGAAGATCGCAAAATGTGTAGGGGGCGCTGTACACTAATTGGGGCGGCAGCCACATGCTCAGGTGCCGACATCAACCGATGGTCAGTGGTAACCAAGTCATTATTCAGAATCATAATGTCAACATTATAATGTCATTAGAATGTTGGAAACGTTCAACATGTTGACAATGTCAACATCTGAAATGTAGAAAATTGAAGGATGTCATCGCTTGTGGAGTCAGGTGTTACTGTTAGACTGTGGGGGAGGGGGAAGTGTGGTTAGGGGAAAGTTTAGGGATTCAATTAAGATTAGGGATTGGGGGTAGAATACTCTCCAGCATAATGCTTCTGATGCCGACACCTAAACCGCTTCACACATGACCACAGGGAGCCAGACGGAGGCGCTGCAGCAAGAAACCATAAGAACGGTAAATAAAAAACATTTTGGGTGGACATATCTCTGCGTGTCTATTGGATTCTGGATTCTGGCGGTGTATGGAATAGACCCAGAGGCCCATCATAGTGCAGGAGAAAGACCCAGTGGCCTGTCATTAATGTAAAGGTCCAGGGCCTAAAGAGGGGCAGTTAAAAAGCCAGCTCCTTCAGGAGGGGTGTCATCATTTAGGGAGAGGGAAGAGGCCAGGGATCTCTGTCATTGGATGGCGATTCCCCGACCTCTGCGACGCGTGGCTTGCGCAGTTCCATGGGTACTATAAGCTGCCTGATGGTGACTAGTCAGTGATCGGACGCTACATCATAGGATGCAGGTGGGATCCCTAATACAGCAGGAGGAGCCTGTGTGTAATAGATGCCTCATGCCGCATTACCATGCTATCACTGCTGCTTCTAAGGAAGTGATCGCACCTCCAGCCACATCTGAATAAGTACTGAGTATATAAGTATATGATAATGATACCATTAACGATATTATAGCGCATATTGGACCTTATTCTGGTCCACACGCAAAGCTGGGAAATGAGCAGCTTTGAGAGTGGATTAAACGCCGCCTGCACGAACGCCTGTCCCCCCCCCCTTGCACGCGGGGGTCCCCTGCATGTGTGCGAATAGATGTATAGCATAAATCTCCCTGAATTCATCTGGGGGTCGAGCTTTCAACTTTGTTGCTCCAACTCTTTGGAACTCTCTTCCTCGCACAGTGCGAGAAGCCCCCGCTGTAGAATCCTTTAAAAATAGACTAAAGACGTACTTATTTACTCAGGCATTTCACTGACATCTGCTGAGCTGTAAAGTAAAATTATTATTATTATTATTATTATAAACATCCATTCACAGCTTGTGCAGGTGTGCCGACTTTTGAAGTCGCCTCTCCGGGAGAAGCTCGGAGAGGAGACTTTCAGCATGACTTCAGGGGGCGGGGCTATAGTGTGACATCATTGAGCCCTGCCCCCAGAATGGGAAATAACTCTCTTTGCCTATCTCCGTGGATGGGGCGGGGCTATAATGACATGATTATGCATTTTAGCCCCACCTCCTCCACAGAGATCGGCAGATAGGGTTATTTAAACGCCAAGGGCAGGATGGAGGTAGCGGCAATCGGGTGGCTGAGCGGGGGTGCCCAGGATTCCGGGAGGGTTGCCCACCTTTCCGGGGGGCCGGGAGGGGGACCCAATTTTCGGTACCCTCCCGGCCATTCCGGGAGGGTAGACAACCCTGAGCTTGTGTGCGGGGATGAAATCATTCAATGATTTATGTAGTGTCTTAGGTCTGCGGGCACCCCGTGCGGAAAGCGGATGGGCAGTTGACATCAACTGCCCGCCCCCCCTCACCCGCATCATCAGGAAATCACCATGGGAAAGCCCTTGAAATGCCCCATGCCCCCCGCCTGCACTGCTAGGGGCGAACGGGACAGCGAACTCGCACCAAGAGTCTGCACATGCGCATAAATGCACAGGTGCTAAAAATCCCCGCTAGAGGCCACTCTACAGACCAAATTACTCCTTTGTGTGCTAAAAGATGTCATAACAGAAAGTGAAAGCAATTTTTGCAGGGACACTGGTCTGTTTCAAACTTGCTGGCAATGGGGAGAGGAACACAGATTGCAGGTAGGAGCAGATAAGGACTGGGGTGGGGTAGAGAGATTCTGGGCTAAAAACTATCACAGCTCAAAGTGAAAGTAAAAACTATCACAGCTCAAAGTGAAAGAAGCCGTTTTGACGGGATTTTAACTAGTTCTTATTACCAAACATTTATTTTATATATTTAGTTATTCAGTCTTATAAACTTATAAGAAACATTTCCTATTCCTATAATAGTTCACATAGTAGATGCAGATAATGAATACAGATGACACCGATCTGAATTAGCAGGGTTGCTCGCTATTGCTACTGTACATATAATTCCCATTTACCCATCGCAGGCGCTCCTTAATATTCTGAGGGAACAGTCCTAACAGTTTGCAAAGATCCCCATTACCTGCGCCTGGCTGCAGAATTTCAATTTCCCATATTGTAAATCTTGTGTAGTGCAGACGTTTGCTCGGTCTTCAAAGGCAAACTGTCTAATGTCTACCCGACTCAGCAAGGACTGGCACAGGCCAGTATGGATAGGAGGATCCTGATGTAGGTGGTCGGAGCTGAAAGAAATAGGAGACGTACAGTAAGTGAATTATAGCTGAAGAAATAGGAGACGTACAGTAAGTGAATGTCCCGGTTTTCGGGGACTTTCCCACGTCCCTCCCACAGCCGGCAGTGTACCGTGGCGAGGGGGGGGCTGTTGGGAGTCCCCCCTGTCGGCTGCTGAGCAGCAGTGAATAAACGCTGTTCGCACGCACAGCGTCTATTCCCGCAGCCAGGAGGCATGACTAGAGGCTCACAGAGCCTCTGGGTCATGCCCCCATAGTGTCAAAATGGGGCGTGGCCTCATGGGAGAGCCGCAATTATAGGCCACGCCCCCTTTAATTAGGTCATGCCCCCACATCCCTCTGTCCCACCTTGGTCTCCACAGAAGTTGGGAGGTATGCATCTGATTGCTTGCTGTCAAGTGTCCATACACCGTACACAACAGACTGCTCAAAGCTCAATCCCTTCATGCGATAATTGATACATCAGCTCGATGTAGTCAATTATCGCACATGGAATTGATCCGATATCACAGCACGAGGTGCAAAATCAGCACCACAAACTGTATAGTGACATACAGTATGTTAAAAGTCTTCCACCAAATACAGTAGGTGATCTAAAGTGAATGATAGACCTAACGGAAGCGGCACGAGAAGCCTTTAACCTATTTTAAATGGCAAATAATTTGCAGACTTATGGCCGCATACAATGGTGTTAATTCCACAATTGAGCGATAATCGGCACTGTGCATTCGCTGTGATGTTTTCACGGTTGCAGTCGCAGTGGGTGGCAACTCAAACACGCTCATATCGTGGAAGCTTTTAAAGTGTGCTTCAGTGTGTGAGTGCGATCCAGCATGCAGTAGAAAAGGTTCCGTCATCTTGGCCTTGATTCAGGACTGCTTGCGGTCGTTCACTGCTTAGCGAGCGGCGTTAAACGCCCGCCCCCCCCCCCCATCGCACGAGTAAACACATCCCCTCCATGCAGCAAATGGCCTGGCGATTGTGTAACTCACCAAAGCCGTTTGCTGCCCTGGTTTGTGCATGAGCAGACCAAGACCATCGGTGCTGGGGACGAATTTGGATCACAACAAGCAATCCTGAATCGGCCCCCTTATTTAATGCAGCCAGGCTGTGCCGTCATAGGGCTACCCAGATCTCCTATAAGGAAATCCTGTGACGGATACTGCATCTTGGTATACACACGCTGAGACTCGCCAGGCCCCCAGTGTGTCAATCCATTCTACGTCGCCTGCAGCATTATCATATATTCGCACATTACCCCTGTACATATACGCAGGCGCAGCTGATGGAACACCCCCTGCCATACTCTTTGTAAATATCACCATAGAATACAAGGAATGCCGGTGCGCACAGTGGTTTTCTCATTCAGAATTTAACGCTGATTACTAGCAGTAAAAGTATTTGAGCAATGTAATTGGGCGGCCTGTGGGTATAGCTGCGGCAGGAGAGTCTGTGGCTCTGGTATAAAATACTGTCACCGGTTTAAATTGTCGCAACAGAGGTCAGTGGAAGCTGAGGCGAAGACAACACTTCCTCTGGGAATTCTCTCATAGGCCAAAGCTGACATAAGCCGCGCAAGTGAGAAATAGAGAGAGACATTTTTATTAAGGAGAAAAAGATTGTATTTGGCTGCAGAGGAAAGGGACCTGGAAAGTGAAATCTATATTGGTTTTCTTGTGACATGCTACTTTCCAAGCCGATGACAAACAGAAGGGAGTAATGAAACAACTGCGGCTGATCAGGACTAAGTAATAACACTTTTACTATTACATTGGAAGTAAACGCTGCGCAGGGAACAAGCCTTTAATAAATGCACACATTGCACAAACAACAAAGAACGAATAATCACATGAAGCCTGGAAGAGTTTATCTGGAGCCCTTTATTGCCTTGTCTTACATAGTATAAAGCTACGGTGTAATTATAAGTACGGAGGAACCGCTGAGATTGAAAAGGGAAAATATTTCCGTAAAAATCTTTTTATATGTGGGGAAAATGTCATTTAAGGCCCAAGCACCCTGAGCTAATCTGATCTGGAAGCTGCTTGGATTTGCCGTCCAGTGTTTACGGCCCGGCGATGAGTGCTGATGCGTGCTCCCTCATCAACGCCAGCCAACGCCGCCCATCTGCTGGTATTACCCATTAAATTTGGCAGCTGCCTTGGAGGAGACAGAAGATAGAGGTCTTACTGGACCTCTCGCATCTGTCAGGGGAGCACAGTGTCGTATTCCAGGAGTGCTGTCGAACTGGGACCAAGTAACCACATGACAATGAGCATGTAAACCCTAGCAATGTGAAAGAAACCCCTGGCAATGAGCATGTAACCCCTGGCTAGGAGCATGAAACCCCTGGCAATGAGCATGAAACCCCTGGCAATAAGCATATTACCCCAGGCAATGTGCAGGAAATCCCTGGCAATGAGCATGTAACCCCTGGCAATGAGCAGAAAACCCCTGGCAACAAGCAGGAAACCCCTGACAATGAGCATGTGAGACATTAAAAGAGGGAATTTTGTGGGCATGTTCTAACAGCAAGGGGGCGTGGCCTATACTTGCGCCATTCTCGCATGGCCACGTTCCTGTTTTCACCACTGTGACAGTGCCATGCATGGGGGACTCCCAACTGCTCCCCACAGCAGGGCGGTACATGGGACCGTCTCAAAAAAACGGGATGGTCCCGCGAAAATTGCCAGTTGGGAGGTATGGCTTCTGATCCTCTTCACGGAAACATATTGCACACCCCTTGTCTATACACACACACACACACATTATGCATTATTGCTGTTTACGTTACAGCTTCCCATTAACTCCTTAGAACATCTGACTATGCAACTTGCAGAGCTGAGAGTGCTACGAGTCATTCTGGGTTTCATCCACGGCCTATTCCCCAGTAATTCTCTCCTTAATAAATAAAGCATGCAGATTGCCGTCTCCCTCAGAGGCTGCATGCACTTAAGAAGCCCAGAAGAATGCAGCAGCATTTGAAAGCCATTAGGATCTCCGCTAGTACTTCCCTGAGTTACTGCTGCAGAACATCTATTCCGAGGCCTATTCCCCACAAGGCTCCTGAGGAGGCGGCAGTGTGAATGTGGCAGCTCAGGCTGGTGTAAATTCTCAGGGCCTGCGGGTATGTGTGCGCAGAGAGGCAGCCTGGGTTCTCATCATGGAGATCTCACAATGCTGAGGTGCCAGGATTTAGGCAGCAGGACGCTTGCCCTAGTTACAGAGTCCCAGAGCTGTCTGGGAGAAAAGGCAATAACATGAAGGATAGATTTCCTGGCACAGTGTAATGAGTGCTGTGTCTGTGTGGCATCGTTCTATTTCCTAATGATAGCCCTCCAGCTGTTGTGAAACTACAAGTACCATCATGCCTTGCCACAGTTTTGCTATTAGGGAATGCTAAAACTAGGGCAAGGCATGCTGGGATGTTTAGTTTCACAGCAGCTGGAAGGTCATAGTTTGGCCATGCCTGCACTATACTAATTGAAGGTCTACATGCTCAGGTGTCGACACTGACAGAAAAAAAAACGGAAAAACTCATGTCACCCGTTTGCTTGTGTCGATCTTTCCCATGTCGACCCTTTGCTCGACTGCCAACTTTTTTTTGCCAATGTTGACAATGTAGTGCATGTCGAATTCTTGGGTGTTGACGTATTGACTACAAACAAAAATAAATGATAGATTATTCGTGGCGCAATGCTGCCTCTAAATCACAATTCCTGAAGTTACACCTTTACTTCAAAACATACAACTGGAAAAAAAATGGAATATAGAGATAGGGGCGCAATAGATAGTTACGGTATAACTTTATGCCAACTGTCCTCTGTTTTTTGATAGAGTGTGATCTTTCTCAAAGTTGTTGGTTTCCAGCCGTGGTGTGCAGCAAGGTGAAAAAAGAAAAATAAACAACAATTAATTTCAAATATTTGTGTGTTCCTTATTTCATAACTGAGTGTGTTTATTTAGTTCTACTTTCTAATAATGGTGGTGATCTGCTTTTCTCATTGATTATTCAAAATCGTGAAAGAGTGTCTTCACGTGTTCCCAAAATGCAGAAAGAAAAACAACTTGTGTGTAGTACGTAAGTACTGAATTTGTGTTATTGGTGAGTGAGGGGCTGAAAAAATATATTTAGCAGCATACCTCTCTTACCCTATTGCAAGTGATAGAAAACATATAAAGGTTTCTTTATAATGAAGGGTGTACCCGCACTCACGATATTGTCTGTGGTTTTCAAACCTATAAAGGTTTCTTTATATGTTTGAGGAAAACTTCTTATAATGGTGGTCGAATGATCTGTGATCTGGTAGCTCCAGTTATTTAACGTGCATAAGAGAAATAAAAGGTTCAATGTGTGATTGAATGTATTCAGTGTGAAAAATTCCACCAACAATAATTCACCGTTATTGGCGTACCTTCAAATTGGGGGACAATGCCAGTTTTGGTAAAAAAAAAACATACTACTTTTAATCCATAAAAATATTGACTGTCTACCTAGACATTGGGCCTAATTCAGACCTGATCGCATGGCTGCGAATTCAGAGTGGCAATTATCGATATACTGCGCATGCGAACAGCGAGGTCGTCCTGCGATTAAATTCACCTACTTTTTATTGCCGTACGCAAGGTGATTGACAGGGAGACGTTGTTTGGGGGTGGTAATCGGACTGATTTCTGGGAGTGTCAGGGAAAACACAGGCGTGGCCAGGTGTATGAGATCCGCCTGATCCTATCACAGCCGCCGAGTAAGTCCTGGGCTACGCACAGACTGCACACACTGGGAAATCATTCCATGGTAATGGGCGTGGCCAGGTGTGTCAGCCTGATCCTATCACAGCCGCCAAGTAAATCCCGGGCTACGCACAGTGAGTGATTGTGAATGGATTTGCAGCTAATCGCCGTTCATTGATATTTTCAGAAGCTACACTAAACAATTCGAAGGCTTGCTCGAGGCAGGATTTTTCTCTGCCGTGGGGGCGCATTCCTGATCGCAGGGCTCAAAACAAAATTAAAATTAGTAGCCATGCGTTCAGGTCTGAATGAGGCCCATTCCCAGATATTCTTAATACATAAAGAGATGACAATATATTCTACCAAACAGGGGCAGCAAATGGTTTGTGCCATAAGCATTTTCCTCAGCGGCATATTTATCATTGATATGAAAATGGAAGTATCCCGGGAATGTATGATGCAGTAAAGTGGTGGAAACAGCATATGAACAAACATGCAGAGATGTATATATAACATATGTGCTGGCTGCAGTTCCCTGGGGACCACCGCTGAACCCGGGACGTAGCATTTGTACTCTCTCTGCACCTGTTGCATCTGCCCCCCTACAGTGCAGTATGGTATTGTCCACTTGCTTGCTTTTACAAACATGAATCAAGTCTAATCTCCATAAATATAGTACACAATAAGTTCTGATGAGTGTTGTTCATTGGGTCGACATACATTAGGTCGACCACTGAAGGTTGAAAGGCCTTAGGTCGACACCCTCAAAAGGTCAACATGGGTCTAGGTTGACAGGGTCATTAGGTCGACACAAGCATTAGGTCCACATGGGGAAGGTTGACAGTCAAAAGGTTGACATAAGTATTTCACGTTTTTGTCCGGAGTGTTGACACAGTCGACATGGACATCAGTGCACCCTCCATGCCTTAGTGAAGTACCGCCTGTCGGCACATGTCAGCTAAAAAAGAAACATGAAAATCCAATGTCGACCTTTTGACTGTTGACCTTTCCCATGTCGATGCTATTGTTAGCTTTTGATGCGCCATTAATAAAGGACCAGCAGAATCATGCTGCAACGTTGCCTGGAAAGCACAGTACATGCTAGTTAGAATGTTTGTCTTATTTTGCATACACTAACGAGCAGAAGAATGAAGACGCGAGAGCTTTAATCACATAGCAATGACTTCATTTGCATACTAAGGTTTTCCCCACACACTAGATATGCAAATCTGATCTGGGGTCACTCCCCCTCCATACATATTCATAGGGTGGTACCAGTGCGATTCCACCTGAGGGTATAGGTCCTGCGTTCTGAGAGGCCGGCCTGACACTGGATGGGATTTCTCCTTCAGATGCTCGCTGATGACTACAGTATGTCGGGCGATGAAAATAGGTTTATTCTGTGAGGTTGAGTTTAACCATATAGGAAAATAACCAGCTTTATAGGGTAATAGCTAAAAGTCTGTCAAAATGACGGCTAATGCAATTTACGTTCACTTTGAGCTGTGACCGTTTTTCTATTTCACTTTAACTGTGACAGTTTTTAGCCCACAATCTCTCCACCCCACACCTAGACCCTATCTGCTCCTACCTCCAATCTCTGCCTTCACAGCTCTCTCTATCCATATCCAGCAAGTTTGAAAGAGACCAGTGTCCCTGCAAAAATAGCTTTCACTTTCTGTTATGACATCTTTTAGCACACAAAGGAATTATTTTGTTTGTCGAGTGGCCTCTAGTGGTGAGTGGTGGTACTTCACCTTATAGAGATGAGGAGCAGTTAGCCTTTGTATACTGCCCCCAAATACGCTTGGCTGTGTATACTGCAGGGTTGGCTCCCCTCCCGGAATGGCCAGGAGGGTCCCGGAAATCGGGTCCCCCTCCCGGCCCGTCGGAAAGGAGGGCAATCCTCCCGCATTGCCCTGCAACCACCAGCGAACCGCCCCTCGGCGGGAGGGTCCATGGGTCAAATGACGCAATTGCGTCATTTTAGCCCTGCCCCCACAGTGCAATGCATAAAATACTGGCATTGCACGGCGGGGGCAGGGCTAAATGACACAATCACTCTACCCACGCCCCCAAAACAGGTCAGCCTGGCCGTGGCTCTGCCCAACAGCGTCGCTTTTTTCTCCCTATTTTGGCCCTGCCCCCATCATACTGAGCTGGCTGCCCTCTCCTGGAGAGGGCAGCAAGAAAGTTGGCAACCATGGTATACTGACCACCAGATACGCTTGGCTTTGTATACTGCCCAGAATCAGAATCAACTTTATTGGCCATGTGTACTTGTGTATACTGGGAATTTTTGGGGGACTACAGAGCAGCATCAGCAAGGGTACATGTGTGTGTGTGTGTGGGGGGGGGGGGGAAGACATTACATACATTGCATACATTACATTTCTTGAGTTACGATTATAATGGACAGGTAGCCTAATAGGTTAGCACATTTTAACAGTCGGCGTTGGGATTGCATTTGCTTGGGTTCAGTCGTCCAATTGGTGGATAGCTAAGCTAATGGGAAGAAGCTTCTTGCGGTTCTGGTCGTCTTGGCAGGGATGGACCTAAAGCGCCTTCTGGATGGTAGAATATCGAATGGGTTGTTTCCAGGATGGAGCTTGTCTGTCGCGATCTTCACGGCACGCTTCTTGGCCCTGGCTAAGTATAGATCCTTAACAGGGGGTAGGTTGGTCCCAATGATCTTCTCTACTGTCCTCACCACCTTTTGTAGTCTTTGTTTGTCATTCTCGCTCTCATCGCCGTACCAAATTGTGATGGAGGAGCATAGGACAGACTCCACAATTGCGGTGTAAAAAACACACAGCAGTTCCTGCAGAATGTTGTATTTCTTAAGTTGCCTCAGGAAGAAGAGCCGCTGTTCGGCCTTTTTTACGGTTATGTTTAGTCCCCATTTCAAGTCGTTGGATATAGTTGTCCCTAAGAATTTGAAGGATTCGACCCGCGCTACCACCACTTGGATATTGCTAGCGGGACCAAGGCATTTGGTTTCTTTCTGAAGTCCACCACCATCTCGTTTTGGTGGGATTTAGGTTGAGGTTACTGCTGCACCACTGTATCCAGGGCCGGTGCAAACCCTGTGAGTGCCCGAGGCAACCTACCCCCGCCCGCCCCTTCTCTCTTCAGGGAATGGGGAGGGGGGTGCGGGCGATACACGGGGATTGTCGTTGGGGGGGGAGCGGACGCAACCCACAGGCGTTATGAACAGCGCATGGGGTGGGGATTCACGGACGGGAGTCAGGCGCGGGGAGGGGGGCTCACAAACTCACCTGCTGCGGACTGGTCTCAGACCTGCTGCCGGGTGCCGGGCAGGCTCAGGAGTCAGGACTACATGGCGGCGGCAGCAGCAGAAGACAGGGGAGAGCCGGTCATCTAGCGTTATGACCGGCGCAGCAGCAGTTAATTCCAGGCAAATTGCAGGACTATTCCGGTGCGGAGGGGGGGCGGGGTAATTACAGGAGGGGATGTGTGGGCTGAATAGTGGAGAGAGCTGAGCTGCACTATTGATTGGCAGCGTGCGGTGCCACCCTCCAGTAGGCAGCGCCCTAGGCAAATGCTTAAATCTGCCTAATGGTAGCTCCGGCCCTAACTGTATCAGCTTCTCCACTTCAAGACTGTATGCGGTCTAGTTTCCGTCTTTGATTAGGTCGATGATAGTGGTGTCATTAGCAAATATTATGATTTTCGCTGACTGCGCAGCTGAAGTGCAGTCATTGGTGTAGAGGGAGAAGAGCAGTGGGGAGAGGACACATCCCTGTGGGGCACCAGTGCTGATCGTGAGTGAACTGGACGTGTAGGCACCGGCTTTCACCACCTGATTCCTTGCCGTTAGAAAGTCTACAATCCAAGAGCATGTAGATTCTGCTTTGTATACTGACCACCAGATACGCTTGGCTGTGTATACTGGCCATCACAAGTGCCAACAGAATGAGGATCAATGCTTTATGTTAGCCTATTTCTTACTATGCGGCCTAACCTCCCCGGCAATAACATGCCTACTGTGTTATTCCGTCCAGTCTTCCCAAAGGACACAATAGGTGACATTACGCCACTTTTACGAGGATTAATAAGTTTTCAGATGCATTGTTATTTACTGTACAACAATAGCTAAACAATACAGCGACCTTGCTACAACCAATTACATCCTGCCTGCAGCCTGCGAAGTCTGCAGCCTGCGAAAATCATCTGCGTTTGTGACTCACGGAAAAAAAAAAAAAACACAAACCTATAAAAAGAAGTATTTTAATTACATTCAGCTGGTTCTCTCACCTGCCTCCCCCCCTCCCATCCTTTACAACACTTTTGTTGACTGCTAATTACAATCCTTCATTTGTCAGATTAAAGGCCAATTCATTATGAGCTGGGAACCCGGGCTTCTTTGCAGCGGGAGGAAAGAGAATGCAGAGCTGCACATTTCATTCGCAGCATTTGTGTGAAGGCAGAATACTTACAGCAGGTATACGTCCTCATTGCCAGCCTTGCCTCTCATTAACCTTACTGATTAAGCACTCACGGCTAAATGAGTGATTCTCAGTAACGTGAGAAGTGTCGGAGAGGTGAGAAGAAAAGCTAAAAAACCAAATGTGTTAATTCACAGCCGATCTGTACTGCTCACCTCAGCGCAATATTAATGGAGACAGATGCAGCCTGCAATGTCTGAGGAGCTGCCGCTTTATACAGATGCCCTCTCTACATGGGCGTCCGAGTACAGACACGTCTAATGTTACCAGAGGCGGCTTATTCGTTATCGTTTGTGCTGAACCAGCTGAAGAAGAAAAAAAAATATGAACTGATTTTTATTCCAGCGCACAGATGTAGCCACGCTCAGCTTCATGGCAAAGAGGTGCGGCTAGTGTGCCTAGCCGCAGCTCCACATACTAAGTCGCACCCGCAGCGTAGAATGTGTGAACCGTTCAGCCACGGAAGGGCCCGGGCAGCTCATTTTTCCCACCGCAACCCCCCTCCCCCTGACTGCCTCTGATGCGCTCAGTGCGCTGAACAAAAAAGGTCCAGGAGAGAAGGGTAATCCAACCCAGGACGCCGGCGGCAAATTCAAATGCTGCACCGGCTTTTGAGCCAATCAGAGCTTGCATACTGGCAGCCAATCAGAGCGGCTGCCAGTACGCAAGCTCTGATTGGCTCACCTGCCATTGCTGCATTTTAATTGGCCACCGGCATTCTGATTTGAAGAAGTCTGCGCTCCGGGACCTCTGGGGTGCAGCTCAGCGGAAGAGGAGATGGGGGAGCAGGAGCCGGGTTACAGTAAGTCAAGTGAGGAGGTGGGGGGCCCGGACTGGAAATGAGTCCCGGGCCCCAAAATTCCTGATGGTAGCCCGGGGTAAGATGAGAATGGCTACATCTAGGGATGCCAATCTCAGGATCAGGATTGGCATGATTACATAGCTCTGGCACTGCCTCGAGAACATGCTGTGCAGCTAAGTTATGTGATGTTATGTAAGTTATGTGATGTTAGAAGTCACACTTTTCCCAATTATTCAGCCACACACATTGCGAGCCCTAGAGTATATACACGCAGTGGCGTAGCTAAGTTTTGGGCGCCGCCACCCCGCCAAGCACCCGCCGCCCATGCAAACCCCACCCCCCCAATCCCCCACAGCCTTACCTATCGCGCTGGTCCCAGCGGCTCCATTCTTCTGCTGAGGACCACCATAAAATGGCCTCCCCCATACAGCAGACAGTTTCAGAGAACAGTGTGCTATATGGGGGTGGCCATTTTGTGGTGGTCCTCAGCAGAAGAACGGAGCCGCCGGGACCAGCGAGATAGGTAAGTCTGCGGGGGATTGGGGGGGTGTAACTATAGCACTGCAGCCCCCGGAGCCCCCACATGCACAGCGCCCCCCCCCCCCGCACGCGCGGTGGCGGGGGCTGCTGTGATATAGTTACGCCGTTGTATACACGGTATATGGCACATGCAACTCGACGTAGCTACAGGTAAACTCCCCATTTCCCTACATCATAGGGTCAATCAATCAAACACAATGGATGTAAAAATATTATTGGTCAGCAATTGCATAGTTTAGCACTATCGGTGGCCAGTTGCAGAATTGCCATCGATGGCAACGATGGCCATCCCTACCCAGAGGTCCCTTAATGTCATTTACTTTGTGTAGAAATCCGAATTGTGAGTAAATAGATAAGGTGAATTGGCCTGTGCGTGGCGTAGGCGTGACCTGTGTGCAGTCGGCTCACATCAGGAAACATTTGGCATAGAGTACAACCCTGAATAAGGCCCTACATGCAATATATTACAGTCATTTGCATCTAGAGAATCCGTGTTACCTAAGTTCATGAAAAATTCATTCTAAGGCAAGGTACAACCTACGCAATGTGTTCCCCTGGCGATATTGGTGGGCGAGGGAACCCATTGCAGCGCTGCCATTGGTCTGTGCACTTGCAGATGCTGTCGGGGATGTGGCGGAGGCTGCAGCATGGCACTTGATAACGATGCGCTCCTTTGTCTGTACATGCAGGACGACGGGACGATGATACATTATATGCAAAAGGAGCGCAAACGATGGATCGTATGCAATCTGCCGCCCGGAAAGCCGGACGGGCAGAAACTGAGGTATCACGAACCAGGCTGCATGCAATACCTTCGCTAACTGTATGAGGGCCTAAACTGTCACATGTTCCAGGTCACCCAGCAGGTGCACAGGGAAATGTAACCAAGTGTCACATTCCAGAGCACAATGGTGATGCATTGTAAATGGCCAGGGGACGTTTTGCCACATATCTTCAAAAAAATGCAACCAATTACAACACCGATATCATTTTGCAAATCTACATACCAAGAGCTCTGACAGCATCATGCAAAAAAAGTCACTCAGAAAAGTTGTCCTTTTATTAATATACAATAAATATAGGTATCCTCCATAGAATCCCCATTCATTTCACATAACCTTCCCGCCTGGTGATCAAGGAAGAGAATAAGCACAGAATTACTGTAGGAGCAGCTTCAAAACTGTATTATAAGCAAATGGCATTTTACAAAGGTCCCTTGTGGTGGTGTAGCTGATCTGTAAGACACCTACTCCACCTGCTGGAGAGATGGGGAGTAGCACTTTTCATGCAACCATGAGCCTCAATGAACTGAGGTAAATTGGAGAAGCTAGAAGGTTAAATGTGAGGGGATATAAGTAGGAATTTAACTTCCCTTCATCATTTTTCTACTTGAAGTGAGACCTCAGGAAGATTAGAGCTCTGAGTAGCAGCAGAGAAATGATGGATTCACTTGTCTGCATTACAGCGTACATTATTCCTGGCTGGAGGAGAACGAAACACACGGCACAGGTCTGGGCTGGCCCTGAACAGCTGTGACTTGAAGCAGAATGCAACCCAGTGAACACAAGGTGCATTCTGTGGCTGCTCTCTTTGCTTCTGGGAACCTGGTAGAGAAAATGTATAATGAGATAATTGTTATTTTATTAGAACACAAAAGGCGGTGCATCTATTTGAAGCATGTGATGCTCTCACAAGCATCCAATATGAGCCTCATTCTGAGTGAGTGCATTGTGGCCCCAATTCCGTCCGTGGTCAGATGTCACTTGTGAGCAGTGGTGGAACTTGTGCAAAAATATAATTTGGGCCCCCCTCCTCCACCCTAACTCAAGTTCACAGTATGCAGGGGCGACGACAGGTCAGCCGGGCCCCAGTAAAATGGAGGCGCATAGCCAACGGTGGGGGCGGGGCCTCGAGAGGAGGAGGTATGGTGGCCAGGGCCGCCGACAGGGGGGTACCCTGGGTACAGCTATCCTGGCCCTGGCCTCTCGAGGGGCCTGGGAAGATACCCAAAGCCCCCCCGCACCCACACAATACACAGTGCAGCCGAGCTTAGGACATAGAGGGGCTCTGCGCTCTGCAGGCTGCACTGTGGCATGTGTGCTCTGAACCTGACTGTGGAGGCTGAAGGAGCCGGAGGGCGATGCCGCGACGCGGGTGATGGTAAGTAATCGTAATGGGGTAGGGGGAGGCGGGGTGCTGGCAGGCGGAGGCCGGTGCACGGGGGCGGCCCTGGTGTGGCCATCTGGGAGGGAGTGCCATGACTCCAGTACCGGGTCTGGACAGTAAGGGGGCCTGGGAATGGAGTCTATCAAATATAATTTGTATCATTTCACATTTCACTTGAAGCAATGCCGAGATAGAGTAGTGTGACCATTGCTGAGGACACCGGAGGTCTCAACAGGCATGTCGGGGGTTTGAAAGGGGTGAGGGGGGCCCATATTATTTTGTCAGTCCCTTTCTGGCCGGGGGGGAAGACGTCTTACAGCTATGGAAACGACGCAAGTATTTTTATAAGGCGTCCAGAAGGGGGCCCAAGCCGGTATATTCACAGGGGCCCAAAGGGGTCTTTATTTGGCACTTAAGGAAAGCTCACACTAATGGAATAGTTTATATTTTCTATCCAGTCCAGCAATGGCTGCCCACACCGATGCCTGATCCGGCAGCACCTGAGAGCCAAGAGTTTCCGTCTCTGTAATCTATTAAGGAGAAAAAAAAACCTAGATCCAAGTCCTGAAAGCAGATAAGAGGGGTCACCGAGGATCAAAGCCACACAAACAAAATGCAATTTGTAGCTCAAAAGTCTCTGCCAAGGGTGCGAAGCTGAAAGGGATTAGAGCGGAGCACCAGAGAATAAATAATTAAAATTAAATTAATCTTTCCTTCAGCCCCAGAGGAGTCCTTGATTACCAGATGGGTGCTCATTAGCAATATCTAATTGGAAATGAGTCCTCAGATAAAGCAAACGAAATCCTCATTTATTTCAAATAGAACATTTCCTCCGTGTTTACCCCATTGGTGCCGGTGAAATAAATGTCACTGTACAATCAGAGGTCACATGGTAATAGAGGGCAGAAGAGAGTGGCTCACAGCTATCCCCGACAACCTACAGCTCTCCGGCTGCTGGGGAACTACAAGCACCAGTACAGCCCACTCATGGGATGCAGTCAGCATGCCGGGATTCAGCACATTGCTGCCTGGAATACCGACAGCTATCATCCCGTTCGCTGAGTAAGGCCGGGGAAGGGGGTGTTAGGTTCAGGCACTAGTGGGGGGCTTAGGGTTAGGCTGCAGGAGGGGAAGATTAGGGTTTTAATGGTCAACAGGGAAAGGTTGACTTGGAAAAAGGTCGACATGAGCGTTGACCTTTTTTGGTGTCAACATGGACACCGTTTAAGTGTACCGCATCTGCCCGCCATGCTTTGGGGCACGGTGCCTTGCTGTGCCTGGTCCCTCTATGCCCGCTGGGATGGTAAAACATGAACAAGTCTGGTTTTAAAAAAAAAATCATGAAAAACCCAATGTCGACCCTTTTCCATATCAATATTTTGCTTGCATCGACCTTTGACCATGTCGACTTAATGCATGTCAACCTTTTCCATATGTTGACCTTTTGACTGCCATAGATGCTGTCGACCTAATGACCGCATCCCAGGGTGTTAAGGTTCTTATACACCTGAAAGACATTGTACCCAATCATACAATGTCGAGGGATTGTATGATGCATTGTATGTAGATTGTGTGCACATCGTG
This sequence comes from Crinia signifera, assembly GCF_055691185.1. Taxonomy (NCBI): domain Eukaryota; kingdom Metazoa; phylum Chordata; class Amphibia; order Anura; family Myobatrachidae; genus Crinia; species Crinia signifera. The sequence goes on from NC_139225.1 coordinate 25,197,759, forward strand.
TGCACACAATAGCGCAATGCTGACCGCGGAGGGGGGTTGGAGGATTGGTCCTCTGATCTGACGTGCTGCACGTCAGATCAGTTGGGATTGGGAGCAGATTGCATGTGCTTTGAGATGGCTCATACAACCAGAGTCATGTGACACTCGCTCCCTGACTAGCAGAGAAGAGAGGTGCAGCTTCCGGGCGGCCCGTGGCAGTGAAGATGCTGGGAGCCGCAGAGTTTCCAAGCAGAAGGTGGGCGGGGCGGCTAAAGAGAGCGGTGGACGCCCATTTGCTCAATTCTGTCACTACTCTGAAAACAGTTTTCATAGGATTTCTGCATTAGGGCCAGAGTTGCCTACCCTCCTGGAATGGCCGGTAGGGTTCCCGAAATCAGATCCTTCCGCATAGCCCTCCATCTCCCGTGAACCGCCCCTGGGTTTGACTTGTCATTTGACTCACGGACGGTTCACACGATCGAGTCATTTTAGCCCCACCCCCGCAGTGCAATGCCTGTAATACTGGCATTGCACAGCGGGAGGCGTGGCTAAAATGACGCGATCACTCTAGCCACGTCCCCAAACAGGTCAGCCCGTCCGTGGCACCGCCCCCAAACCGCCCCTTTTTGCTCCTGGCGATGACTCCGCCCCCCTGCCTCACTGAGCTAGCTGGCTGGCCAGAAAGTTGCCAAGTATGATTAAGTCTATTTAATAATGGAGTAGCGCAGTAGATGGGAGCAGGTTGGTAGTTGCTGAAAACCTGTACATTAAAAAAAAACAACAGTATTTGTGGTACTCGTATCCTTTTGATCCTAGTAGACCAGCCCCCTATTTAAATTAAGCTTCAATCAGACACTCATGCAGCAGCTGAATTGTATGACGGATTGTGAGTACAATGTGTGTCCGACAACCCACCATGGACTGCCGGGGAGTTGAAGGGAAAGTTGGATTGTAAGCATGTCTTTCTGATGTGTATAGGAGCAATGATATATCATATGCGACCAAGTGATGTTGTATATTGCTCGGTTGTTCACAAGACTGCAGTGTGTGCACTCAGTTTGGCTAGTTCTGGGCTCAGGAGAAATCATCAGTAAAGTCAGAATGATCGCAACAGTGTGTACCCAGCTTAAGAAAGGGTATTACAATGTATACAGTACTGGTAACCATGTACAAGCTGTTACATTATGATTTACCGACCTATCATTCTGCCTCTGTCCCTTCCTCAAGCTGGTACCTTGGACCACACAGTACATGCAGCTTTGCATCGTCACTTTACTGCACATTTCCATTGGAGGAATGTAGAGGTTACGGGAGAGTTGCAGACACTAAAGATTGGCCTGTGGGCGAATTAAAACATGGGGGCGGGGCTTCCTGGGTGTCAGGGGTGGAGCGATGCTCCGTGCCCCGACACTTTGAAAAAACAAGCAAAGCATCATTTTGCTGTGCTATCGATGGAGGGAAACCATCTGATTCTCCCAGATCGATGACAAAAGTATTCGACATCGGCCATAAACCATCAATGATTTCGAATCATAGATGATCGATGGTCAACGCTACTCACTAGTAATGCCGGGGGTTCGAGAGGAGGAAGAAAAACTACGTATATTGTCAGTTCCAGGCACCACAATTTCTTTTGTGGCACAAAACAGGGATGGCCATCGACCATTGATGATTCAGTATCATCGATGGTCAATGCCTGGTGTAGAATTCTTGTACAATCAATGGGGGAGAACCACATGGTTTACCACCACCAATGATAAAGAAATTTTATTTTCTCTATAAGGAACGGATGATGAAGCTAAGCTCCGCCCTCAATGCTGCAGCAAAGCCCCACCCCGAGCTCTGATTGGCTTGCAGCCAAGTGTATAGGAAAGGAGGGGGTGGGGTGAAACCTTTGATGGTTCCCATGTGGGTGGTTGGTCACCTTTGATGTTATGCATCATTTGATCACATCCATGGTGACTATCGATGGTGAGTTCAGCAGTGGCCACATCTAAGCACATATATGTCCTTTCCAGCAGACTCTGCAACTCCTCATTGCCAGAACCAGTGCATTACACGCTGAATATAGAAGCGAATTTCATAATATGCGACACTGCACCCCTCAGTTAATAAGCAGGAAATCGGCTGAAATAAAATGTGCTCATTATTTAAGTTCCATGTACCTTGAAGATCCAGAACAATTTACGTATAATAAACTCATGGAGGTGTCAAGAGTGAAGAGATTTGGGAAACAGAACAGGTAAATCTCATTTCCAGGGTAATTATTTGCAATTAAAGCCCCAAAACACAGTACCAGAAATGCATTATTTCCTTGCTTGCGGTTCCCATTTCTGGAGCATTACTGTTTAGAACTCAGTGTTCTCTCATTACATAGAAATGTTATTTTGATTATGGCGTTTTTCATGTCACTACAAGGGTAGAGGGCATAGAAAATGCTATACACCGCGAGGAATTCATCTGCGGTTTCTGCCTAATTAAATACTCTTATGAAATCTGTTCTAAGGATTGTCACAGGAAGTACACGAGGAGGCCGAGCAGAGAAGGAACAGTCCCGTCCCAGCAAACAGTCATATAATGAGACTAATACCCCGTTCACACCAGACAGTGCAGGGATTTACTTGGAATATGGTCCCTGGATCATGCAGGGATATTTTTGGGTTGGCCTTTTTCCCACCAGCCTAGTCCCTGCATTTTCTGGTGTGTGTGGGGGGGGGGGGGGGACCGGTAGCTCTGTGTTCTCAAAAGTCCCCCCAGCGACGACAGCGGCGGGAGAGGGGGCCCCAGCATACCTCCCAACTTTGGCTGAAGGGAGGGAGGGACATCTGTTGAAATTAGGGGGCGTGGTCTCTCGGCAAGGGGGCGTGGCCTATAAATTGCTTCATTCTGCTAGCCATGGCTGGGGCATGGCTAGCAGCTCCTCTGCTTGCGCTAAGCGTTTATTCACTGGGTGACAGGGGGGACTCCAGAGCCGGCAGGCGCCATCGCATCATCACACAGCCCAGGACCCACTGCGCAGTTTGTAATTCGGGGAGATCCATCACACGTCCTGAGGTTGAGCAGCCTCCCAGCATCACAGTGAAACTAGGGAGTAAGAGATGCACGGTGGCGGGGATGGAGAGGTGGAGGGGTGACTGTCATGGAGAGGTGGAGGGAGTGAGAGATGCAGGGGTGACAGGGATAGAGAGGTGGAGGGAGTGAGAGATGCAGGGGTGACAGGGATAGAGAGGTGGAGGGAGTGAGAAATGCAGGGGGGACAGGGATGGAGAGGTACAGGGAAGGAGGAAGTGAGTGGTGCAGGGGTAACAGATAGAAGGAGAGGTGCAGGGAAGGGACTATCTAAATTGATGTCACATTACCTTAGGGCCCCCTGTCTTAAGTACCCCGGGCCCTCCAGTACCTTAATCCTGCTCTGCAGTGAGCAGAGAGGAGTCGGGAGCAGCATGTGCCAGCCAAAAGTATAAGTTAAGGGGCGAAATCTTAATTAGAGGACAGGGAGCTGTTAATATTAATAATACTACAGGGAGGGGCTTTAAATATTAATACAATTACAGGGCTGTTAATTATACTACAAGAAGGAGGCCAGGGCCTGATAAACCAATAGGCTGATCAAGCTGCAGCCTAGATAGCTGGGTCCTGGGGGGGAGCAGCACATGGGCACTCACCGCCCATCACCATAGGTCTGTGTGGTGTGAGCTCAGCTCCTTGACTGCTGAGGGGTACAGGCCAACGTACATTTGAAATATGGCTCCTGCCCATCAGCCTATCAGAGCTCACGGACCAGCAGCCACAGTTAGTGATTGGCTGCCGGCCCATGAGCTCCAATTGGCTCACTAGTATGAGCTGCTCAGCAGCATGAAAGGCGCACTCCCCACCACCCGCCGCGGGACATTGTCCGCTGCGGGGGGGATGTGGGAATGTTCCCCCCCCCCCCAAAAAAAACGGGACGTTCCCACGGTATGCGGGGCAGTTGGGAGGTGTGCATCCGGCAGCTCCGTCCCCAGCAGTGCCTCCAGCGACAGCAGCGTCGGGAGAGGTAGGGAACCTGGCAGCTCCGTCCCCAGCAGTCCCTCCAGTGACAGCAGCGTCCTTTTAGATGTGTTTTTATTTGTGTGTGTAATACATTTTATTTTAAATGTATTATTACACCATGTATGCTGTTATTTCCATCCAACTACTGCTTTTTGACTTTCCTTTAATGGGATACAGTCATTTGGTCGATCCAAAGTAGGTCGACATGGATTGGGTCAACAACTGAAGGTCGACATGGCTAAGGTCGACACATGAGATAGGTCGACATGGCTAAGGTCGACAGGGTGGAAGGACGACACACAGGGCCGGTGCAAGGCACCGGAGCGCCCCAGGCGAGTCGGGGTGGGGGCGCCCCGGTGCCGGGGGAGGGGGGGTACCTGTCCTGCGGCGCTGTGTATTTAAAGCTGGCGGCGGTGGGAGAGAGGGGTCCCTGCAGTCAACGAGCGCTATCCGCCGGGCTATGCGGAAGCGCTTCTGTTGTGAAAACACTGGCCGCACGGCGCACGCTGATTGGCTGAATCTCAGCCAATCAGCTTGCGGACAGTGTTTTCACAACAGAAGCGCTTCCGCATAGCCCGGCGGATAGCGCTCGTTATTTCTTATTGACTGCAGGGACCCCCCGCTGCCTCCGCCGCCAGCTTTAAATACACAGCGCCGCAGGACAGGTACCCCCGCGGCACGGGGGGCAAAATGCCGCCCTCCAGTGGCCGGTGCCCTAGGTCGACAATGAGAAGCTCGACTTAAAAAGGTCAACATGAGTTTTTCATATATTTTTGAGCCAACATGTGCCGACAGGAGGTATTTCATGGCCTACCATCGCTGATGGCTGCACATACAACTTATCTTATGTGCAGCCCGTCCAACCTCCAAGTATGATCCGATGCGCAGGGGGCCGCGCATCGGATCGGATGTCATACCCATGGTCCGCTTTCACCTGATTTCTCAGCCTGATCCGCCAGAATCAGGGGAAATCGTCCCCAAATCGCATAGTGTATATGGGGGCCTTAAAATTAGCCAAATGGGGGATCGCATAGTTGCCGACTTTTTGTCTGCCCTCTCCGAGAGAGGGTAGCCAGTTCAGTGAAGCAGGAGGAAATAAGGATTGGTTCGGGGGCGGAGCCATGGATGGGCTGCCCTATTGGCGCGGGCGGGGGGGGTTGGCGGGAGATGGAGGGCAATGCGGGAGGGTAGGCGACCCTGGGGGGTGGTAATGCTAATATTAACTACATTTATGTTGCAGGATCCACTGACGCTGCCTTGAATGTACAATATCTCTGTAGCATGATTGCAGAGTATATGTGGGTTGTGTAATTGTATCATCCTTATTTGTCTGACAGGCCCATTTATCACTAACGGGCCAAAGGCCACTATTGAATGCTTCTATCTGCATGCTTGTAATTCATTTATTAAACTCGCTGTCATCTGTGTTCCGTGTAACCCCTCTTGGACGGAGGTTGAGTGTTTTGCATTCTATTACTTTGTAACAGCAGAAATTGCTGAATATGTTTTGTTAACCTCTTTCAACACGAGAACAATGTGAAGATATCATTAGCATATACTGTGTAATTACTGTAATGCGTGCTCTGCCTGTCTGTCGCTTCTCGCGCATGTGTGTGAGGCCGGACAGCTGAAATATCCAGCATCTTTTCTGATCGCTGGACGCATGCAAGTGGATTGACAGGAAGCCGGTGTTTTTGGGTGTCACTCGTCCGTCTTCTGGGAGTGTCAGGGAAAACGAAGGCGTGGCCAGGCGTGTGACACCAGCTTCGGCCCTGATCAGCCAGTTTCTGTCACACAGTGAAGGTAGGTTCTGCGTTACCCACAGACTGGGAAAATCATTTATTGTGAGGGCGGCAAATTACTGTGATTCGCGGCTTTTCGTGGTAGGGGGCAGGGCTAAATATGCAAATAGCATAATTTAGCCCCGCACCCTCCTCGAAGACCAGCAAATTGCGGGATTTCCAGTACTGGGTTCCATTTTTTTTATGGCCTGTACCAGCCAAAAAAATGGCTTTGTACCGTTTTTGGGGTGTAACCTGCCCATTGTAAGTATATGAAAGGGGGCATGACCATGCCCCTTTACCAGTGGCCACACCCCTTTCCAAATTTGTACCGGTTTCTGCGCTTGTGATGTTGGAGGGTATGCCATAATATCCAAGGGCTTGTCTATCCCAGTAAGCGCAGTGAGGAGATGACAGCAGCATTGGGGCTGTATGTTACAGTCCTAGGGAAAAATTTACTAAGATGGGAGTTCTATATCATATGAGCATCGGCGAATCTAGAAATATACTAATGGGTGGTCCATTAGTATATTTCTAGATTCGCCTATGCTACGCCGCACGCAAAAAAAATATAATAAAAAAGTTAAGGGGGCGTGGTCTAAAAGAAGGGGTGTGGTCTCATTTGAGGCAGGGTCACTGGTCCCTAGCTCTCAGGGCGAGTAATGTTGGAATGGGGAGTAGGCTCTGGCGATAAAGGGGTATGTGGGTTAGCTACCCCATGTACTGGAAGTGGCCTTTGGACTCACCACTGCCTCCCTTCCATCTGCGTTGGCTGGCTGTCCCTTGCTGGTGCTTTCTTCCCTGGCCGAGGATCCCTCAGCAGGCTCACCTATGGTCTCCTGGGATCCCCTCAGCCGGCCGCTTTACTTCCGCTTCTCGGCGCCGCCCATCTTCTCCCTCTGCTCACAGGCACCTCACCGTCACTCTTGGCACTGCGCGCCTCATGTCCCTGCAGCAGTCCCCGTTGCAGACTTCTCCTCCGCGGCGCTGCTCACACGGCGGGTCTCTTTCTCTCCTCAAGCTGCTGCCTCTCTGCTCTGGGCTTCTCCCACTGTTGCTCCGGCTGTCACTCTCAGGGCAGTATTCAATGAGAATATTCTCTGTGCATGGCGAGAGTTTTTTTTTCTCTCGCCATGCACTCGCCATGCTTTTGCGGAGATTCTCCATGTTTGGAGATTCTCCGTCATGGCACTTTAGAGAGTATTCAATCTGACTGAGACTCGCCGCCCCTCGCGGCGAGTCTCAGCCAATCCGGCGTCATGAGCAGTGTTCCCTCTAAGCTGTGCGTACACACAACTCGACGAGCGTGCGCACAGACATTACAACAGAGCGCACAAAGCAGCAGTGTGTTTCACCCATTAACTACATTCTGTGCTGTGATTTGAATGTTTAAATGTTTAATATAATTTTGAAGTAAAGTTAACGCACAAAAATTTCAATTTCCTTCCAAAGTTGCACAACCAAAATCTTTTGCCGCACACAGCCTTTGTCAAATTAGAGGGAACATTGGTCATGAGGTGACTGCCACAGGGAGCCTGAGGACGGCGGCAGGCAGGGAGATGGAAGTCTCCCTGCCTGCCCCAGAACGTATGTGGGGGGGAGGTGGGAGCTAGGCAGCACAGGCTGCCCCCCGGGATAGCCAACAGGGGACCGGGTATTCACTGCACCCGATCGTGCATATGTAATGATCGGGTGCAGTGAATATATGAATATCTAATGAGCGGCTCTCGGCTCCTGGCCCCCTGCTGGCTGCTCTGTGTAAAAATATATATATATATATTCATGTGCTACAAGCACATGAATAAAAATAGCATGCCCTCTCACAGAATAAAATTCCTGATTTTTTTACACCAAAATTAAAACAAAAAACCTTTTAATTTAAAAGTTCACATTCCAGTTCTCCATGAAAAGATGGAGAATTGCTACATGGAGAGACACGGCGAAAATCACTTAGAAAGACGGCGAGAAGTGCACGTTGAATAGGGTTGCTCGCTTTTTGAGAGCAAAAGTCTCAGAGAAAAGCACAAAAAGTCTCAGAGAAAAGCACAAACTCGCCATAAAACACGCCAATTTGTTCTCATTGAATACTGCCCTCAGTGCAGCCCTTCCCCAGCCGCTGTGACCCGGCTCCTGCACGCCTCTCTGCTTCCCTTTTTATTTAACAGAGCCCCACTTTATCTACACGGTACCTCATATCTATATACATAACACATTTATAATGTAAAATCCGGGCAGCGGTGGGCACATTTAATATTTAAAGCTACAGGCGCCGGGCAGTCTAATGGGTGGTCCGGTGCACCCCCGGACCACCCCCTAGCTTCACCTATGCATAGGAGATGTTGCTATAATCAACCAATCAGAATCTACTTATTTATTTAGCACCTTCTAGAAGATTATAGATAGTATCTGATTGCCCATAGCAACATACATTCTGAAATAAAACTCAGATCTTAGTAAATTTCCCTTATCTCTTACAATCTACGATAAAACATTTCTGCATCTCTTCTGTCTCAGATTCTGTTTATGCATGACAAATCTGCCTGGTTATACAATGCTATAATCTGATTTCCTACCAGCCAACAATGGGCTACGTAGAGGAACTGGTACAACAAATCTATTTGAATCAATACCTGAACTCAGCCGCAGCATTATATGAGAATTAATGACTCTGCAGAGACAAGCAATCTATGAGAAACCCACTACGTTGTCAGTAGCTCGGAGCATCTCAGCTCTATAATCCCTACTGACATCACTGTGGGAATTTTCGGAGTTTATGACACATCTTGCAAAATCAGGCCGGACTCCGTGTGATGTCGGTGTGTTTTACATTACATTTCGCCGCTTTGGAGAATCTTTGTATGTGTGGCGGGGTTTACAGGCTGCTGGAATGGTGTGCTAGGTTTGCTGTCCACAATCTGCATTATATACCACAGCGTCCTCCATCTTGTTCTCTGAGATACGGACAAAGCTCAGGTTTTAAGCTCACTGTATAAACATTGGTGTGCTAGGTGTTATCTACCTCACACAAGGGGCCCAATTCAGACTGGATCGCAGGACAAATTTGTTCTCAAAATCGGCAAAACCATGCTGCAGCGCAGGTGGGGCAGATGTAACGTGCAGAGAGATTTAGATTTGAGTGAGTCGTTTTATTTCTGTGCAAGGCAAATACTGCCTTATTGTTATGGTCCCCAATACACTATGTGATTTGGGACTGATTTCACCCGTTTCCAGCAGATCGGGTAAGAAATCGGTACAAATCGGCAAAAATCACATGTGTATGGTGGCATCCAATCCATTGCGTGATCAGAGTTGGAGGTCAGACTGGCTGCACATAAGATAAGTCATATGTTCAGTTCATCATCGGCACATAGTGGGTGCTTTTTAGCACCCGCGATATATCGCATCTGATGCGGTCCATAGGTGTGTGCCAGCACTGACACACATCCGCAGTACCGGGAAGCATTGGGCATCCACAATGAGCGGCGGGTGGCAGGCAGGAAAGGCAGGCGGTCAGGCACTGGCAGCATTTTGAAAGTGGCATCGGCCACAGGCCAATCAAAAGCTTTTGGATCAGCAGCCAATCAGGAGCTGCCACATGGGGTCCCTGTCTATTTGATCAGTCCTGAACCCCAACATTTCTGGGACTGGGAAGAGACCTGTATGGGGGGGAGAGAGGACAGAGAGACGCACAGAAAAAGAGGAAGGACAGATAGGGTAATAGACAGATCAGAAAGAAGTTAAGGAAATAGAACCAAAAAGAGACAATATAAATTCCCTTTCACACAGAGCCAAGAACCCAGGTTTATTACGGATATGATCTGGGTCCAGTCTCAGTGTGAAATGGACGACCCGGGTCTTTCATCCTTGATTGTGGCCTAAGTTATTCCTAGGTCCAACCCAGGTCAGAAAGGCAGACAGAGGACATAGATGACTAAGAAGCTGCCGATTGGCTGAAGTGTGTGCAGATGATATCCTCTTCAACTATGGCCCTTATTCAGATTGAAGCGGTACGGCCCGCATGCGGCCGTACCGCCGATGTTTTCTCTCTGCACATGCGCAGAGGTCACTCTGCGCATGTGCAGGGGAAATCTCCGTTTAAAAAAATTAGACGCCGCAAAGGGGGCGTATAGGGGCGTGAGGGGCTTCAGTCCCTCATTTCCCTATGTATACGCCCCGCGTTTCATGGGCGTTCCCATGCAAACGCGGGGCGTACGCATGGTAATGAGGGCATGACGCCACTCATGGGGGCGGAAAGCTGACGTCGGCGGATGTCAGCTTTCAGCCCCCATACAAGCTACCACACGGACAATCGTCCGTGTGGTCTCAGCTTGCGGGAGCTGCCGCGGCGTGCGGCCCTGCCTTCGATGGTCGTCGACCATCGAATGCAGGGGGCAGCTCCCACCATGGTGGAGGCGTACGCCTCCACCATTTTCGTGCGGATCGCCAGCCGTCCGTGTACGGACGGCCGTGGCGATCCGTAGCGTGGGCGGGGATTCGTCTGGTGCGGTCGGAGCCGCATATGCGGCTCGACCGCACCAACCAGAATAAGGGCCTATGTGAGCTGAGATGACCCAGATGCAGGGTCAATGCCCGTGACCTTGTCAGTGATTGGTCCACAATACTAGTCGAATAATATAAAATATATATATATATATATATACACACACTGCAATACAATCAGACACATTTGTATATATATTGAAAACAATTGTAAGATAGCGCCCCTTGAGTTGGTCTTGTAATTGGACCAGTACAGCTTTAAATGTTTAATTCTCTCACAAGCATAAAAATGAAGTCAGTAAAGTTCAGATATTTATTAAAAGTCTCTTTTTTTTCAAGTAAAGGTGGCAATATTCAAGATAACATTGACGTTCTGGTATTTCATACACTTGCAAATAGGAAAACGGAATACCCAACGCGTTTCGTCCCTTCCTGGGACTTCATCAGGGGTTTGCGGATAATAAAGAGTTAATCCTGACAATTCTCACAGGAAAAAAAAGTGTTCACAGTGAGTTGGTTTATTCAGTCCATTAAAATAGATGGATTGCCTGTGGTAATAAAATTATTTGGAAATTCTTATTCTATAATAGGGCTATGAAGTGTAGGTAACATCAATTTTTCAATTCTCCAATTCCTCAGATTGAAGATCGGTCAGAATGGTAGAATGATCTTCTTATAGGCCACTGGAAGCCTTTACTTGGACTGATACTTGACAGTGGCCAATAGGGCCTCTTAATCCTCCCACGGGGCCATACCTTTATTTAAAGTTGTATTCAAATACCTTTTTAGTGATCTATGTGGACCTTAGAGGTTATTTAGGGGCGGTTTAACCACCTTACAAAGGGTAATAATTTGTGTAAAAACGATACGTTCAATACAGATGCGAAATATATCCGAGAGCGTTGTCACCTTCAGGAGATGTGCTCTTGTGAACAGCTCCCATTCATGCAGAATCGTACTTCCATTTGGGGAATAAAATCTATTCTTTCTGATGATGGAGCAAGGGTAACATAAGAAAGATTACATTTGCATATAAAGGTATATGTCAGCCTGTGTCAATTATTAAATCAATAAACATATTTTATTTATTTTTTCAATTGAATTAAATTCTTAGAAAAATCACGTGAGAAAGTTAAAGTTCAGACGTAACCCTGGGAGCGTGCTGTCAATGTTTAGAGCCATTTATATTTCTTTTGTCTTTCATACCTGCCATCACGTCGCATAGCTAATTGGTCTGAGGTGTCGGAGGAAAGGATAAAGAGTAATGGAGAATGACTTAAATACAGTAAATAGGAGAAGAGCCACAAGGAATTAAAGCGTGACATTTATTGGCAATTTACAAACTAGAAGAAGACGACAGAGAAGGTGTGGGGGGGGGGGGGGGGCTCCGAGGACTCTTCGTCTCAGCAATACAGGGGAGAATTGCTCCCCTGTATAAAACACTAGTGCATTTGAAGATGCACTAGTGAAGTTATTACCTCTTCCTCTTTATCAGAAGACCGGAGCCTAGCAGTAATAGTTAGATAGTAAAACGAGCAGAGTCCTCCTACAGCACAGCATAGAAGGTGCGTTAGAGGCAATCTCTCTGGCCTGTAATGGATGATAGTACTTCCATCATTTAAATTTCAAAAAGTTCCAAAGACGACACTTCAAAAACTAACATGGAGCAGTTTTGCCCACACGTCAAGATGTGACACCATTTTCTTGGCCTTGTTCCGTGACACAATATGTTCTCCCTTGTCCTGCTCCACCTAGACATAGAGAAACGAGCAGGCTCCAAAGCATTAATTCCGACTGGCGGACGTAACATTCTAATCGCCTAATTTGCAATTTTCTACCTAATAAATTCTCAGTTCCCCTGCAGGAAATGAACTGTTTATGCAGAGATTATTCTGTAATAAGCAGCCGGCGCACAGACAAAAAGGTACCGGTCTCACACAAGGACACGGGAACCTGCGCAGCCCAGATGAAAATAATTACATCAGGAAGCAGAAGACGATTCCCGAATATAAGCTTCATAATTGCACTCAGAAGAGAAGAACCTAACAAGAGACTGAGCCCAAGGGGAATGCGCTGGAGTACTTGTATGAAATAATAGGTGGAGAACGACCCTGCATTTCATTTAGTAAAATCCTGCCAATATATTGTAAATGCTGTGTGCAGCTTTATAGGTTGGACTTGTTCATATTCATTAAACAAGGAGAAAGGAGGTTTCCCAAAATCGGGTAATCGGGATACAGTAAGACACTGTACCCCGGGCCCCCTTCTGTCATGGCCCAGGGGCCCAGTAACCAGAGCACAGATATCGCTAGCTTTCTCTTTAGGCAGAACCAGGCAGCGAGACTGAGGGGTGAATTTCTGAAGCTTGGAGAAATGTTATCTATCCCCATAAAGAACGTTATGAGCAAGGTGATAATGGTTCAGCCAATCAGCTCTTACCTGTCAATTTACATATTGTAGCTGATTGGCTGAACCATTATCACCTTGCTCATAACGTTCTTTATGGGGATAGATAACACTTCTCCAAGCTTCATAAATTCACCCCAGAGTGTTCTGTCCCTCCTGAAATGCGTCATATTTGGAGATATGTACAGTCTAATATATACCTCCCTAATATTCACCTGCCCCCCCCCCCCCCCCCTTAAGTCCCCACTGCCCCCACAGGGCTTGGGATGCGGTCATTTGGTCTACAGCATGATGGTCGACAGTCATTAGGTCGACATGGGAAAAGGTCGAAAGGTCATTAGTTCAACAGTGGCTAGGTCGACAGTCAAAAGGTCGACATGGGGTTTTTCACTGATTTTTGTGCCGACAGGCTGTATTTCATGCCCTACCATCCACTAGGGCGTGATGGGAGAATAAAATAGTGTGCCCGATGCGGTGCACTTTAAACTGTGTCCATGTCAACTGTGTCCAGAACAATGTGCTGAGCGTACCGATGAACCGTGGAGCGGTACACTTTGACCGTGTCCATGTGGACTATGTCGACATTTGGGACAAAAAAGGTGAAAAAACCCATGTCGACCTTTTGACTGTCAACCTAGCCATTCTCAAACTAATGATTGTGTCGACATTCCATCCATGTTGACCATAGCCATGTTGACCTATTCCTTGTGTCAACTTAAGCCATATCGACTTAATGTTGGTCGACCCAATGATCCATATCCATTGGGGAGAGTACTATCACAGCTGCAGCCTCTCCAGCATAGCCTTAAAGAGGAGGGTTGTATTTTAGGTAGACGTTCCAGAGCTAAATGCCATCACAGAGAAGTTTCTCTGATGCGTACAGAGATGCTACGTATAACACAGCATACGTTCCCAGGGTTCAACAACAAGGGTGAAATGTAATAGGATGAGAGATTCAGAAAGTGAGAGATTTGGTAAGAAATCGCCAGTTTTTTTTTTTTTAAAGCGGCAATCATTTACACTGCAAAACCAGTGTGATTTTGCGGCGTAAATGATTGCCGCTTTTAAAAAAACAACGAGATTTCTTACCAAATCTCTCACTTTCTGAATCTCTCATCCTATTACATTTCACCCCCAAGGGTCTCATGGCGTCCCGCTTCCACGCAAACTCATGCGCGTCCTTAGAATGTTTCCTTTCCAAAGCAAAGAAGTGATATATGGCAGACACCAAGCCTCTTATACTGGAGCAAAGCCAACATACATATCCCAGCATCGACCGCTGCCTAGAAGGATCAAGGGCCGTTATACAGGTTAGAACGCAGGGCTGCAAATGAAGATACAAGATGATTGACAGGAGCCGGGCGTTTGTGGGCGTCACTCCGGCGGTTTTCTGGGAAAAATGCAGGTGGATCCTGGCCGTTGGGAGGGCGGTGGCGTCAGCAGCAGCCCCGATCTCTCCGCGGCCATCACAGTGCCGAGTAAGTCTTGACATGGGGGGATTCATTCAATGGCGAGTGAATTCTAAAGGATTTCCCCCTATTCGCACGGCTGCGATGGCATTCACAGCCGTGCACAGGGGCAGGTTTTCACTGTGGCGGACAGCTAACTGGGGGATGGCTACGAAGATTCGCAGCCCAGCGATCAGGTCTGAATCGGGCAACGGGTGGTTAAAACTGCATATTTGAAAATATTGAACTTGTCTATTCCATTGAAGGTATCTGCCCCCAACACTCAGCAAAAGCGGGGTGGCTTGTGGGAGGGGCTACATAAAAAAGACCAGACCATATTTAATCCAGAGAGAATTATTATTATTATTATTATTATTATTATTATCTTGTACAGCTGAATTATACATTATACACAATTTCTGATGGCAGCCCAATCCCCATCCCTTACGTAGAACATCTGAATCTTGTTTGCACCGGCTTCCTGTTAAAGTTTTTGTATGTGCTAATGGATAATGAATCTGTCCTGTATATTGTGACCGTTCAATAAAGTTTTTTCAAAAAAAGAAAAACACTTGGAACATAAAAAAGTGCGGAAACGGTAAAATCAAATCTGATTGATAAGAATATCTATTATTACACATTAGGGTTAGAGGACAGGATAAAACCAAACACAATGGAGGCCTAAGATGTGGCCTCCATCTATTCTAAACAGATCTTCTTCAGATATTCTGCACATGAAGCACGGAACATGCTCTGGGTCAGAGTTCTATTTCGGAGACCAAAGAACTATTTTCAAAGTACTAGTTCTGAGGATCATAAAGAGCCGGTGTATCCTGGGCTGAGCTTATGGAATCAGTACAGTCTCCTGGCATCTCCTGGGATATACTCTAAAATAGATTTGCCCTCGTTTTCTTAAAGACACGTACAGCGCGGTGTGAGAGCATGCCTGCTGGATGAGACACTCCTCAGAGATCGGTGTGAGAGCATGCCTGCTGGATGAGACGCTCCTACAGTGAGACATCTGCACAGAGAGTGGTGTGAGAGCATGCCTGCTGGATGACACATTCCTACAGTGAGACATCTGCACAGAGAGCGGTGTGAGAGCATGTCTCCTGGATGAGACATTCCTACAGTGAGACATCTGCACAGAGAGCGGTGTGAGAGCATGTCTCCTGGATGAGACAATCCTACAGTGAGAGATGGTGGGTTAGGTAGTGGGGGAGCATAGGCGAATCTAGAATTATGGTAATGGGTGGTCCCAGTGCCAGACATAATAGCAGGGGGACCTTTACGCGGCGTAGCTGCGCGTCAAAAAGGGGGTGTGGCCTCATGGGAAGGAGGCGTGGCATCACAAAAAGGGGTGTGGTATTACACTTTAGACCATACACAGTAATGCCCATTACACATTTTAGCAAACGCCGTAATACCCATTACACATAAAGCCACACGCTGTAATGCCAATTACACATAAGGCCACACACCATCATGCCCATTACACATTGTGTCACACATCATGATGCCCATTACATACTATATAACAAACCGTAATGCCCATTACATATTTGCCACATAAGTGCTGCTTACCTACGTGCTCATTGCTAGGGGGTTCTTGCTTAATGGCACCATAGTACCCATTACACATGATGCCGCACACCATAGTACCCATTACACATGATGCCGCGCACCATAGTACCCATTACACATGATGCCGCACACCATAGTACCCATTACACATGATGCCATGCACCATAGTACCCATTACACATGATGCCGCACACCATAGTACCCATTACACATGATGCTGCACACATAATGCCGCTTACACATGATGCTGCACACATAATGCCGCTTACACATGATGCTGCGCACCATAGTACCCATTACACATGATGCTGCACACATGTCCCTTACACATGATGCTGCACACCGTAATGCCCCTTACACATGATGCTGCACACATAATGCCCCTTACACATGATGCTGCACACATAATGTCCCTTACACATGATGCTGCACACATAATGCCCCTTACACATTAAGCCACACATTATGCGTAATGCCCCCACATACCGCCACTTGTAGCATCCCTTAAGCAATGCCCCCAAAAGTGGCACTTACTGTACATTTTTATATGAGCCTTCGCTGCTGCAGCAAGGAGAGATGGAGAGCGGTGCAGCTGCTTCTATGGGGAGAGGAGCAGAGCGCAGCGCAGAGCACGCTCCCTCTCCCCTCCTGGTGTCCCGTCTAGCCGAGTGGACATTTGAAATATTGTGCACGCTGTTGTTGTGCGTGACGTCGGGGGAGCATGCCTGGCGCTGATTAAAGGGGGGCCGGCTGAGGTGAAAGCGGGGAGAAGAATTGGAGCAGAAGCTGCAGGGGTGACAGTCATTGACAGCTGGGCAGAGAGCAGGGGGCTGCCCGGCTGTATTCAGAGCACTGCAGGTCACGGCTGTTTGAAATAATACCCCTTTCACAACAGAAAATTCAGGGATTTACCCGGGAATATGGTCCCAGGTAAGACATTCCCAGGCTGACCCCTGATACCCCATTCACACCAGCCTAAATCCCCGGGTTGAGTCCGGGAACAACCCGGTACTAGCGCTGGTGTGAAAGGTTCCCGGGACAAAATCCCAGGCAAATTTCAACCCGGCTAGGTACCAGGGTTGTTCCCGGGTTCAACCCGGGGACCTGGCTGGTGTGAAAGGTACAGGGTATACTTACCCGGGTTGCCGTGTCCTCCGTGTCCTGTCCGTCGGGAATTCATGCAGGCGGCGGGCGCAAATGACGAGACAGCCGGTGGATGATGATGACGCAGCTCTCCGGCGGCAGTGAGGACGCCGGAGAGCTGCGTCATCTTCATCCGCAGCCTGTCCCGTCATTTGCGCCGCCGCCTGTGTGGATCCCTGGCCTGCACGGAGGACCAGCAACCGGGGTGAGTATTTTCCCCACCTCCGCCGCCATCCCGCCGCCTGCCCGCCTCCTCCCCACCTCCTGCCGGCCTCCTTCCCGCCCCCTTCTCACACCAGAAAATGCAGGGACATTTCTGGTGTGAATGGGTCCAAACCCGGAAATGTCCCTGCTTGTCCCGGGAACTGAATTCCCGGGTTTGTCCCTGCATTTCTGGTGTGAATGGGGTATTATACACCAGCCTAGTCCCTGCATTTTCTGGTGTGAGGGGGAGAGACAACCACTCCCCTCTCCCTACCCCCCTTTAACCAACCAGCTATATCTTCGGAACCAACTGACCCATTTACATGAGACCAGTATCATATTTAAGAAATTTTGAGTTGGCTTCGAATGACTTTGGTCCCGTGAAACTGGGCTGTTTGGTTCCAGAGAAATCTGCCTTTAAAGAACATAAACAGTCATGAAATTTTAAGGAAAAAAAAAAAACGGTTTAACCTCAATATCCCTGGAACCAATTAACCCATATGGATCCAGCTTGTATCAGATTGAAGGCCCAGCGATTTGGGTTCGACTGAGATCAACCTCGAGCTTCAGTGATGCCGAAGGGGGAACTGGCAGCTGTTGAACTGGGTGGGGGTCTGAATTAGCGGGTCCCATGTTATCCTATAGGGAAAACTTTCCAGCTTTGCCTGGCAGTATCTCCGGTTCCCAGGGGGCTAGAGACATGGGTCTGGGCTCATTGGAAAGCCCCATCCCTCAGCTACAAAATGGGCTAATGGGTGGTCCTGTGCACCCCCGGACCACCCCCTAGATTCGCCTATGTGGGGGAGGGAGGGTTGGGGTAGGCTGCAGGGAGGGAGGGTTAGGCTGTGGGGGAGGGGTTTGTGTAGGCTGCAGGAAGGGAGGGTTAGGCTGTGGGGGAGGGGTTTGGGTAGGCTGCAGGGAGGAGGATTTGGCTGTAGAGGGAGGGGGTTGGGGTAGGCTGCAGGGAGGGAGGGAGAGTTAGGCTGAGGGGGGAGGGGTTAGGGTAAGCTGCAGGGAAGGTGGGTTAGGCTGTGGGGCGGAGGAGTTGGGGTAGGCTGCAGGGAGGAGGATTAGGCTGTGGAGGGAGGGGGTTGGGGTAGGCTGCAGGGAGGGAGGGTTAGACTGAGGGAGGGGGTTGGGGTAGGCAGCAGGGAGGGTTAGGTTGGGGAGGGGGTTGGGGTAGGTTGAAGGGAGGGAGGGTTAGGCTGTGGGGGGAGGGGGGTTGGGGGTAGGCTGCAAGGAGGGTTAGGCTGTAGAGGGAGGGGGTTGGGGTAGGCTGCAGGGAGGGAGGGTTAGTCTGTGGGGGGAGGTTGGGGTAGGCCCAAGGTACCTGAATCAGCTTCTGATTCCATACTGTCCCACCCAATTACTGCGGTCTGTAGATGAAGGACTTTTAGCAGTACCTAGGATCTCCCGTAATTCATATGAGCTTTTTAGCCATGCAGCTACGACACTTCCCCGCACAGTTCGAGAGACCCCCCACTCTAGAATGCTTCAAAAACAGACTCAAGACTTTCCTATTTACTCAAGCGTTTCCTTCAGTCTCTTAAGTATTGTTTATGAAAAGCTTTTCTGTACTTCATTGTTCCTGTACTGTATTACATTCATTCTATCTGTTAAGCGCCTTGAGTTCTTTCTGAGAAAGAGCGCTATATAAAATAAAATTATTCTTATTATTATTAGGCTACAGGGAGGGAGAGTTAGGATGTGGGGTGGTTAGGGTAGGCTGCAGGGAGGGAGGGTTAGGATGTGGGGGGAGGGGGTTGGGGTAGGCTGCAGGGAGGGAGGGTTAGGCTGTGGGGGGGAGGGGTTTGGGTAGGCTGCAGGGAGGAGGGTTAGGCTTTGGAGGGGAGGGGGTTGGGGTAAGCTACAGGGAGGGAGAGTTAGGCTGTGGGGTGGTTAGGGTAGGCTGCAGGGAGGAGGGTTAGGCTGTGGGGGGGAGGGGTTGGGGTAGGCTGCAGGGAGGGAGGGTTAGGCTGTGGGGGGAGGGGTTTGGGTAGGTTGCAGGGAGGGAGGGTTAGGCTGTGGGGAGAAGGTGGGTTGGGGGTAGGCTGCAGGGAGGGAGGGTTTGGCATGTGGGGGCGTGTTAGGGTAGGCTGCAGGGAGGACGGTTAGGCTGTGGGGGGGGGGGGGGAGATTGGGGTAGGATGCAGGGAGGGAGGGTTAGGCTGTGAGTGGGAGGTACCCAGTTGGTACCCAGCTTTAGACTGTACAGAAGAATAGTTCCATGTTACATTAAAAGGAGAAGTAGATAATTGTGAAATTGGTTCTAACATTCCGTACAGGAATTGCTTTTGCTTTACAACAAAGATCTCCTAAAACATAAATGAGAATGTCAGGAGAAGCCAGTGGCAGCGCTGCCCCACTGTTCCCGGCCTGAGACTAAACCTCTGTGATTAGTTCTAACAGCAGCACAGCGATTGCCTCTGCCCCCCCCCCCCCCCCCTCCCGCAGTGGCATCTGTCCCAGCTGTCTGATTGGAAACTCTGTGGGAGGGGTGGGGGGGGGCGGCACAGCATCTACTAGGCTGGGAACATGAAGAGAAGCTGTCATCTTTACACAGAAATCAATACCGGGGAGACAACAATGTTTCGAAATTCTTTTCGCACACATATTAAAGACTGTGCCCTTTTCACAAACAGGATTGGAATGGAACGTGATGTTCCGCGGCTGCTTCCCGAGTGTCTGGGAAAGCGGATTTCTATTTTTCTGTGCTTTGTAAGGCGCAGGAAAGTCTGATTTATTGCAACTTTAATTTGAAAGAAAACAGAAATCCCAGGCACAGAAATCCTGCGCTGCAGACATCTGTGTATTCCTACTGGCAGAAGCTATACATGTTATATCTGTGCAGGACTGTTCCTATTCCCAAAAGGCATTGACCTACAGGGAAATCGGTGTGTGTGGTAGGCAGGCCCAATGTGGCGCAGTTCCTCGGGACTCGCCTCCATTCCCTATATCTGCAGATCTGTATTCTTATTTTTTATATATTCCGGGTCACCTAATTGATTGTCTGCTGCCAGGGCTGCCATCAGAAATGATGGGGCCCGGGACTGTCAAAAAAGGCAGGGCCCCCATGTATATATATGTATGTGTGGTGTGTGTGTGCATACCTCCCAACAGTCCCTATTTTAGCGGGACAGTCCCGATTATCAGGGCCTGTCCCGCTGTCCCACCCACGGGCGGCAGTGTCCCGCGGTGAGGGGGGGCTGTTGGGAGTCCCCCCTGTCGGCTGCTAAGCAGCGGGGAATAAACGCTGTGTGCATGCGCACAGCGTCTATTCCCACTGCCAGGGGGCTGGGGGCATGGCTAGAGGCTCACACAGCCTCTGGGTCATGCCCCCATAGCGGCAAAATGGGGGCGTGGCCTCGCGGGGAGCCACACGTATAGACCACGCCCCTAAATTAGGCCACATCCCCTAAATTAGGTCACACCCCCGAAATTTCCGGCGCGCATCAGCAGCGTCCCGAGTCCGGCAAGAAGAAAGTTGGGAGGTATGCGTGTGTGCGTGTGTGCGTGTGTGTGTGTGTGTGTGTGTGTGTGTGTGTGTGTGTGTGTGTGAGAGAGAGATAGATAGATAGATAGATAGAAGGGAATGGGATGCGGTCATTTGGTCTACTGGATTATGGTAGAAAGTCATTAGGTCGAATCCATTAGGTCGACATGCTAAAAGGTCGACATGACTCTAGGTCGACATGGGAAAAGGTCGACATGATTCTAGTTCGAAAGGTCATTAGTTCGACAGGTCATTAGTTCGACAAGGTCATTAGTTCGACATTGTCTATGTCGACATTCACAAGGTCGACATGGAGTTTTTCACTGTTTTTTGAGCCAACATGTGCCGACAGGCAGTATTTCATGCCCTACCATCCACTAGGGCGTGGTGGGAGAATAAAATAGTGTGCCGAGCGTAGCGAGGCACCGTGCCCGACGCATTGCGAGCGCAGCGAGCGATGCGAGGGGATGCAGTGCACTTTAAACTGTGTCCATGTCGACTGTGTTGACATTCAGGTAAAAAAACAGTGAAAAACCCCATGTCGACCTTTTGAATGTCGACATAGACAATGTCGAACTAATGACCTTGTCGAACTAATGACCTGTCGAACTAATGACCTTTCGACCTAGAATCATGTCGACCTTTTCCCATGTCGACCTAGAATCATGTCGACCTTTTAGCATGTCGACCTAATGGATTCGACCTAATGACTTTCTACCATAATGCAATAGACCAAATGATCCCAACCCAAGGGAATAGGTGGAAATAGAAGAGGGAGGGTGAGAGAGAATGAATAGGGGAAATTGGTGAGTGTGTGACAAAGAGTGAGAAACAGAAGAGAGAGATGGAAAGGAGAAATTGGGAGAGAGAGGGGAACAACAGAGAGATCAGCCCAGTGGCGTAAGTTTGTCACAGTTGCAGAGGCAAGATATATACTGCCACCCCAACCTTATATAATATAATAGTGTATGTGTCTGTTCTGAAATGTATGTGTTTTATACACACACATATATATTGAGAGAGAGAGAGAGAGAGAGAGAGAGAGAGAGAGAGAGTGAGAGTGAAAGAACACATATATATTTCAGAAATCATTTACAGAAGGGATATCAATGGCTTTCAATTAACTGATTTATTAGTCTTTGAAACTAGCAGGGGAGGAGAGGTGCCCCCTTTAGAGCAGGAGCCCGGCGGCAGATGACTCCATTGCCTCCCAGAGTTCTGCCCCTGGATCAGCCTGAACAAGAATACATAATGCAAGTACTCACAGTGGTGGGGGCTGGCAGGGAGATCCTTGCTGCACTGTTTTCTTTGGATCCTTGTAACATGCTGGGTCCTCCTCCTCCCCTCATCCGCACAGGCAGTGCACCATCACCATGCACCGCTCTCTCGCCTCCTGAACTGCTTTGGGCATCCATTAGTCTGGTCTGCTCTGTTTCCGGCCAGCATGGGCTGCTGGGACATGTGCCTGTCTGCCAGACACTTACAAAAAAAAATACATGTCCCAGCAGCCCCTGCTGTCTGGGACCAATTTATTACAGTCTGCCTGTAGCACAGCCGATGGACACATCACAGGGACAGATAGCAGGGGCAGATAGATAGCTGGTGAGGAGTTATTTAATGTTAATAGTTGTAGGACCAGGTCCAGGTCCCCTTCTCTATCAGAGCCCAGGACTCCAGATCCCACAGACCCCGCTGTTGACGGGCCTGTCTGCTGGTCCCCCATATCTATGAGATGCTCAGTCCTGCCTACCTGCTATATCATCCTACCCCCTTCCTCATCCTACCCTCCACTGTTACTCCCACCTTCCCCCGCAGCTACATAGTATTAGGCAAACTTAGGGCATGATTCAGACCGGCTCGCTAGGCTGCACATATATTCAGAGCCCAGCGTGCAGGTTAACACGCCTATGCGAATGTACGCCTCCTCCCACGGCCCTAATCCCCTCTCTACGCTGCGAGTGAATGTGTTCGCTTACACATCCACTCTCCAGCGCCCGCACAGATGAACAATCCTTCAATGGTTACTTACCATCGAAGGATTTTTCCTCTGTTCCCAGGCAAAAATAGCCCAGGTCATGTGACATCATCCACCTGTCCCAAGCAGGTCGGGGAACCCCTGCATTCTAAGGGGCCCACCCAATGTTTACATGGGCACACCCACCATTTTTCAGGGCACGCCCATGAAACGCCGGGTGCCCACCCTGGAATGTCTACAGGCTCCTGACTACAGGCTGGGTTTAAAAAGGGACAGTCAGGAGCTGATTGGCCGGTGATAAAGCATACTTTCCAACAGTCCTGATTTTATCGGGACAGTCCCGATTGTCAGGGCCTGTCCCGATGTCCCACCCGCGGGCGGCAGTGTCCCGCGGTGTGGGGGGGCTGTTGGGAGTCCCCCCGTCAGCTGCTAAGCAACGGGGAATAAACGCTGTGCGCATGCGCACAGCGTCTATTCCCGCAGCCAGGGGACTGGGGGCATGGCTAGAGGCTCACAGAGCCTCTGGGTCATGCCCCCTTAGCAGCAATCGTCCCGCCTGCACAACTTCAAAAGTTGGGAGGTATGGATAAAGTACCAGGCACTTTATCACTTCTCCTCCCTTATCACTGCTTCATACATCTCCCCCAATATAACACCATGCAGTAATGGAATTGAGGAGCTTCCTTCTCCAGTTAAATAGATGCTTTGCATGTATAGAATTGAGCACAACTTAATTACCCCGCAACAAAAATGACAGATGGCCTATGATTAATAAATAATCCACCGTCACGACTGCTACTAGACGGATCTGTTCTTACTAGCAGGGAAAATAACGTTTTACTATCTTTATTATCAGGGCCAACATGCACACAGACACAGTGGGGCTGATTCAGAATGTTTGGGGTGGGCACCTGTTATTTTATGGTCGTGCCCACAAAAACCGGTGGGAGTGACCATTGAAATGCTGGGCGGGCCCATTGTGCTGTTCAGTAAAACACTGTCTGCGACAGCTTGTCACAGCAGGAGGCGTGGCATCAGGATATATGTGTGGTATGGGGGCATAGGTGCGCAATGACATCATCATGGTCCCACCCCCTGCTCTACATAAGATTACCTGCATTGTAGAGCAGGGGGCGGGGCTACAAGACACAATTCAATGCAAATGATGTCATTGTCCCACCAACTTCAAGTGTCCGCGGGGGGCTGTACGCATGCCGATTACATTGGGACAGTTCCTCTAATTGGAGGTCACTGTTGGGTCCCACTCCTCCCCCACCACCACATACAGGCCCAGTAGGTGGCAGCACCCACAATTAATTCCAACATCCATCTGCTTGGTGCATGGGACGCAGCACAGGCTGCCTGCCCTGACGCAATGGGTGACATTCTATGGGATGAGATTTCTGTTTTTTGGAGTTAATTAGTAAACAAAATGGCGACATCGCATTTTTCCGTCAAATCGCCTATTTAATAGGATGCGCAAAGGGACTGAAATCGCATATTATGTACGTTAAAGCATGCGGACCAAAAGTGCGTGATAAATTCGCAATTATATCGCATCCAGATGTTTTCGTACAGAAAAGTATACAAATCGCTTATTTAATGCAATGCGTTTTCGCAAATCGCACTTTTTAGGTGTCTAATAATCGCACTTATTTCAGACCAGGTTCTGTTTGGCGATTTGGCCCAGAACTCACTTTGGTCAAGTGCACACATGGTTAATTTCAGCACAGGTGCCCTCATTTTCACTCAGAAACACCCCTACATAAACCCCAACATCATTAAGGACACCTGTGAGGGTTTCAGACATGGAGATTTTGCAGAGTGGTTTGGAGTTGCTTATCTGTGATGTGGCCCATTTGGAGGAGCTGCGCAGGAGGGAGGAAGCTGCGCGCCAGATCCAGGTAGCCCCCCGACTACTGCGTACCCCACGTATGTATCGTGCTCGGCTGTACCTGGACTCCCTCTCCGATCAACAGGTTGTGGGGATGTTTAGGCTGAACCGCATTAACCTGTTGGACTTATATGAGCAGGTGAGAGATGATTTGGACCCTTTTGGGGGTGGCAACTATGCAGTGTCTGGGCTGCACAAATGAATGTGTGCCCTCTACTATTTGGCCACAGGCTCCACTCAGTCTGTGACCTCATGGTCCTTGGGGGTATCACAGGCCACTTTCTCTAAGCATTTTACTCAAGTGTTACTTGCTTTAAAGAAGTTGTGGCAGACATACATTAGATTCCCCAGTTCTGAGTTGGAGTGGCAGGACCACAAGTTGGCTTTCTATAGACTCTCAGCATTCCCTCACGTGCTGGGAGCTATAGACTGCACACACATTGGGATTAGGGCACCGCACGTGCGGGGCCACGTCTACGTCAATAGGCGTGGGCGGCACTCCCTGAACGTGCAGGTTGTTTCCAATGCTCACCTCAAAATCCTGAGTGTTGTTGCAGGCTTTCCTGGGAACTGCCAAGACGCCTATATTCTGAGACACTCAGCCCTCTGGAACCGATTTACCGACCACCAAATGCCAGAGGGCTGGCTACTAGGTAAGTACCTTTTTACATATTACCCTGTCTGTCCTTATTTGTACCTGCTCTAATGTGTGTGTTTCCTGTTTCACAAGCATATTGTTCTTCTACCAGTGTCTCCTGTTTGCAAAAAACACATACCTTACCATATAAGGCAATCACTTCCTATCTGTGTTTTAGGTGACTCAGGATATGGGTGTGTTTCCTGGCTCATGACACCTTTGCGCTCCCCAGAGTGCCCTGCACAGCACCGGTATAATGAAGCCCATATTGCAACCCGCAATGTGGTGGAGCGCACATTTGGCGTTTTGAAGAGTAGATTCCGGTGTTTGGACCGGTCATCGGGTACGCTGCTTTACCACCCTGCAAAAGTAGTGATGATCGTCCAGGCTTGCTGCATGTTGCACAACATAGCCCTGTCCCAACCTGCCTATGTGGAGGAGGAACATGCAGCAGTCGTGCAGGAAGCCCAACCTACCACACCTCGGGTAGTGAGGGGTACGCTGAGGGGGGATCTGGTGCGCACACACATCATCAGCCGTTACTTTTCTGGTAAGCACATGTGCCCTGTATTCCAAAATGTACCTTTGCTGTAAGTGTACTCATAAACAAATTATTTACCAATACCATCTGTTTCCACCCACATTTAGCCTAATACACAGAGCCCAACGGATGCAGCTGGTGGTGCTGACCTATCCCTTGCTGGTATCAAGCTTGTAAGTACATTTGATACATGTATGAATGAAGTTTGCTGTAAAACATGGCTCACTGGTGTTGTGGAACTACACATGCCAGCATGCCCTGACACACTATAACCATTATTGTCCAAACCATGAGTGTCAGAGCTTGCTGGAATATGTAGTTCCACAACCTTTGACGGGCCAGGAGTTACCCAACACTACTTTACAGCAATCCCATTGTCATATACCATTACACTATGTCATAATTCACACAACAATTGGTTCATAAATAATACACTGACAAAATGGTATGCGGTTAGACATTTTTACTGCAGTATACTATGTCAGAAGCAATCTGCATTTTTGTCAGTAAAACATTAAAACTGTCGGGGGATGTAACAAGATGTATTGCATATTAGATGCAAATTACAAAAGTAACAAAAATATGACCTATTTTCTCCCACCATCAGGCCACCCTACACCACTTCTTGAACCTGCACCCAGGCCACCACGGGTCCTAATACTCCAACGGGGTGGGGAAGTGGGGGAGCCACTTATTGGGGTGCTAGATACACTACTGAGAGTTGATGCTGCGCCACCTACGACATTGCTTTCCAGCTGCTGTAGTTGGACCTGCATACCTATTAAGGCATTGGTCTGCGCTGTGCATGATTGGCTTAGTGCAGCTATACTTTGCGCAAGGCTGCCAATATGGCTATTCTGTTGCCTCACAGCAGAAGTTAGATCTGCAAAACGGGTGTCAATGCTAATAGCAATGCGCACATGAGTACCTACACCTACCCATACACTACGTGCAATTTTTCGTAATTGAAGAAACGTGTCACGCATGTACCCCTGGATGTTACCTATTTGCAGGCTTTGGGAGGCCATAAATTCTATTTGTTTCTCCTTGAAATTGACCAAGGAGTTAGCTATTTGGGAAGCAGAAGCTGCTGTATGGGGTGTGTTTGTGGGTGGGGGTGGGTTGGGAGACACCCCACTTGGGGGAAGATCACTCTGTGATGAGGTCTGTATTTCCTTCTCTGCCGCAAAGGTCTCCACGGGTTCAAGAATTATGTCCATTTCGTCCAACACCATCATCGAAGAATCTGTTTGATGTGTTCCTAGTTGTATAGTACCTGTGGATACAGAAGAGGAGGTAAGTACTGATGCATATATAGGCCAGACTCTCTTTAGTACTGTTTTAGAAAGGGCTTGAGATGCTGGACGCACATACCTCGTGGTCTTATGTACTTACACATGTACCCCGATACAGCATGTAACATTGACATTAATAATAAGTGAGATGGCTAGGTCAGATTACATTCATTTCCGTTGCAATGTAGCAGCAGGAGATGAATGTAGTGTGACATATTGTGGATGTGACATGGGTGTGTGTACTGTATGTGTAATGGCGTGTTTTTTGTTCATTTACCTGCTTCCACAGATTCTGCAGCAACGGGCCTTCTTGTCTTGGATGCGTGAGCACTTCGGGACGGACAATCTGTGAAAGGAAAGATGGGCAGGAATTATGGACCTTGCAATGGATAAGCATTTACGGCAAACATGCATTCAAATGACAATAATGGACAATACTTCCTTTGGTTAAGGACTACATTATTTAGTCCCCACATTATTTGACATCTGTTTTTCACCTGATTATTTTGTTAGATTATTATTAAATTAGTGGACACATGACAACTATTGGATAATCTGTGGTATGTAGTCATGGCAGCTAAACCACCAGTACACCTCTGTGTTTTTGGCCACATACATGTTAGGCTGCTAGAAAGAATGTTACAGTGTTGATCAATATCAGCAGTTGTGGAACTACAAGGCCCAGCATTATGAGCAATTTGAAAGTAGGAGCAGGCAATTTATTGTGCATGACCTTGCTGGGCTATGTAGTTCCACAGCAGCACTTTACTTAGCATAACAATTAATGTGAACATCACAGTTTGAAAACATTTGCATGTATGTTTAAGATTGCATGAGGTCACACTTACCAGCTCTGGATGGCGTTTGCGGCCTATCGGTATCCGCGACGTGCATGCCAGGCAGGACCTCAGGGGGTATGATTCTTTTGAGCTTGACCTCATAGGACGTGTAGCAGACAGTGGTGGGGCTTCCTCCGTCAGTCTTGGTGGCCTCCTCCAACTCCATGGCCATTTTACTTTTCAGCTGCCTTTTGATGTCATTGAATCTCGTCTTGACATTTCTGACCAGGCGCTTGTGCTGACTTACAGCGTTCACCGCCTGGGTGATGTCCTTCCACATAGCCCTTTTCCGCTGTGCAGTGGTCTTGTGGTGAGTTTTCCCAAGTAACCGGTCAAACCATACCTCCCAACAGTCCCGATTGTCAGGGCCTGTCCCGATGTCCCACCCGCGGGCGGCAGTGTCCCGCGGTGTGGGGGGGCTGTTGGGAGTCCCCCCTGTCAGCTGCTAAGCAGCGGGGAATAAACGCTGTGCGCATGCGCACAGCGTCTATTCCCGCAGCCAGGGGACTGGGGGCATGGCTAGAGGCTCACAGAGCCTCTGGGTCATGCCCCCATAGCGGCAAAATGGGGGCGTGGCCTCGCGGAAGAGCCGCGAGTATAGGCCACGCCCCCAAATTAGGCGCGCAGGAGCATCGTCCCACCAGCAGAACTTCAAATGTTGGGAGGTATGGTCAAACACAGGCATGATAGCCCGGACAAGCCAGGGGCGGATTGGCCTGCCGGGAAACCGGGCCGTTTCCCGGTGGGCCGGCACCTTTTAGGGCAGAATCGGCCGCCCACCTACCTAACTGGGCCGCCGCAGCACTGTGCTGTGCCCTGAATGACGATGGCCGCCTGCTACTTCCCTCCAGCTCCCTCCTCCCTGCTGCTGCGGCTGCAATGAGCTGCAGATACAGCCGCTGGCAGCCAGGGGGAGCACCTCTCAGACTGATGACGTCAGCCTGAGAGGGGAGAGAGACGAGGAGCAGCAGCGCTGTGGCCGGGCAGCAGCTTTCAGAATCATCATGTGAGTCACACTGTGGGCTCTGGGGATACACTGGCTGGCAACACTGTTAGGGAATGGGGAGAGGAAGAGAGAGAGACTCACTCCTGTCACTGTGTGTGATGGACATGGGGATACATCTCCCTGCATGTGCCAGTTTTACAGTGTAGGCTCTGCTGGAGGGGATTCTGTGTATGCCTGCATGTGGGGGGAAGGGGATCTGTTACTGTCTGCTGTCTGCATTAGGGCATACAGACTCACTGTGTCTGTCAACTCAGATCCCCCTTCAGCTCAGCCCCCCATAGGCAGACAGGTGACATTCAGATCCCCCCCCCCCCCCCCCGAATATCTCTCATCTGCGGCACTAACGCTGGGCGTGGTCACACACCACCCAGCCTGCAAAATCGTAGCCATAGCCAAATATATAAGAGAAAGGTAACCCTACCTAACCCACACCTATGCTATGCCCACCTAACGCACACCTTCAAACAAATACCACCAGCACGGTCCCGGTCATTGTGCCCCGGCTCCTGCGCTCAAGGCAGTCAGAGTGTCGCGTCACACAGACACTCTCGCGGGAACACGCTCCGCACACACGCTGTGCCGAAGCCGTGCGCACGCTGACTCCGGCTGCTTACGGTGCACTGAGCCCCGCAAGAGCGCTCGCACAGTGCCCTCCCTGACGGAATGTGTGCATTCTTCATACAAGGGGGACACGCACGCAGGTCCCGTCACATCACCGTTGGAGGCGTGCCCTTGCACCGATTATTGGGCGTGCCTCCAGGTAACGTCCACACCCCCATAAGCTCCCGCCGCTGTAAGTGGGGGAAGCCTCTTACCGCCACCGCTCACTGTGCACCGCGCTGCGCTGCTGTCAGTGGGAACACCCGCTGACATGTTGCTCACTTGCACCCACGCTCCTGCCCTCCTGCGCCACTACAATACTGCCCGGGGGACCCGCACCGACCTGCCTTTCATCACTGCATGGAGCCGTCCCTTCTAACCTATGAGGGGCGTGGCTCCAGATAGCGGCAACACCCCCCAAACGCTAGCGCTAATGTGTGTGTGTGGACCTGCGTGCGAGTTCCCCGGGCAGGAAAGTACAGTATGGGGTGCTTCACCTATAGTGCCGCTGGAAAGAGACGCTCCCTGTCTCACACAATCCTCCACTTCTATGCTACTACTGCAATCATCACACACAGAAGGGACAAAACAGGAGACACACAAAGCAGCGATGCCAGCTGTCTTGCTGTACTGGGACAGCAGCTACAAGAGCCGCAGGTGGGGGCTAAAATATGGAGCCCCTTTCTGTTCTCACCCTGGACCTACTACAGTGGCAAAACTCCATTGACCATGCAAGCAATCCTCCCCCCACCCACCCTACCAACCCATCCGCATCTCCCACACCAGCACCGCAACTGTCCATCACTAAGCCTGTGCACCCCTGCACCTAACCACCACAGAGCACCCACGACAACCCCACGTCCATCCCTCAAACCCCACCGCCACCATCGCTCCCAACCATCCCGCAAACAACTTCACCCCCCCACACACCCACCCCTACACCACATACACCACACACATGCGGAACCCCTGCCCCTGAAGCTCCACCACCTACAGTACACCCGCACCACACCCACCCACACCACAAACAAACACCCTCCCCCACCTATGCAAAAACAACACCTACAACTCCCACACCCGTCGTACTCAGGCACCCACCTACACCACTCCTGCACGCACACTTCCTCAACCGACACTACCCCTGCACCCAGCCAAGGCAACACTACATGCACACATCCCCCACCTGCAGTAAAATAGAAATTATATTTCACGCAATAAATGCGTTCACATGTTAAGGGGGCAAAGCCCCATACGACGGTGTGAAGAACACCCGTAGGGCGCGATGAATCACCTAGTATATATATATATATATATATTTTTTTTTTTTTTTTTTTTTTTTAGATATATCCATTCTCATGTTTCTTGTAAATTCCCCTGGCCTCCCTCCTACCTCTTAGGTGCATGTTCGCATGCCCCAGTTCCTGACTTGGTCTCCCTCGCATAGGTGTGTGCACATCGAGTGTTAGGGGTGCACAGGAACCCCCTAATGCTGTGCCCACCCCTATGAACACCTCCCTGCCGCTAGCAATACCAGCAATACCTTTAACCAAAGACTTTTGCTTTTTAGAACTGTATTCCATTTAAAGAAGCGCCCATCAAACAATAATGTGTGTTTGCATTGGTAATTGTACTAAACCATTGTCATATTACTACATACCTGCGTCATCCATATATGTGTATGACTTTATTTGCATGTACTGTTAGTGTTACACAGAGTAATTAGAAGATGAAAACTGAAACAGGCAGGAGATTATGTTGTGGCTGAGAGACTTTTTATATTGTAGCGACTGCCAATAGATGACAGAAGACACGCCTGATAGGTGATGATAGACACGCCCAATAGGCGGAGCTACTCACACCCCTTTGACGGTGCACCCCCTAATAAAATGGGCTGCGCACTCCTATGCTCCCTCGTAAGCTGTTGTGCTAATGTTATGTCCTGACTTCGTGTTTATATCTGCCCTGTCCGTTCTGTGCACTTTGTTCCCACATCATCATCTCACCCTCTGCATCTTTCACCTCCACCCTCAGCTATTCCCCCCCTCCTCCCTCTGCAATTGCACCCATCACACCACCCACCATGCACATTCTGGTTCTCATGTCCATGCACTAGGTTCCAGTGTGTCCCATACCTGACACATTCCCTCGCCCCCCCCCCACTGCTTACACACAGCCGACACTGTCTCTATGTCACTAGCATTGAGACGGAGTTAGCATTCCTCATGACATTCCACCTCTGCTCCCACATTCGCTCTATTTACTGACATCTGTTCCACTGATACCCGCTCCCACACCCACCCACATCTTCCACACACTTTCTCCGCTTCCACATCTTTTACACCCACATTCCATGCGCATTCCATTTTCCCACTTAGTTGCTCTCTGCACGCTTCCACATCTGTAGTCGGCACCTTCCTTGGCTCTCCGCTCCTCTCCCCTCCTCTCAGACCTGTTTCAGCACCCAAGTCAGTCACCCCATCCCCTATTCACATGCTGTTCTGCTCCTTTTCCCGCACCAGCGATCACGTTCTTATCACTCACATAATCTCCCTTGGTTTGGCACTTTTCAGTTTTCACAGTTACCTGTTTTCACACTTGCTGGGTGCACACTTATTATATCTTTTCCTTCCCCGCACTGTGCCAGCGGACAGTGGCAGTTTTTGCTTTTCTCATTTGTTTTAATTTATGAGACTCTGTATTTCTCTAGTTCTAATGATGTCGGCATCTATATACATTTGGCTACATTGTGTACATGTAGAAAAACAAGGTGACAGGTGGTACGTGGCGCACTGCAGCCCAGAGTTACAATCCCCGAAGTTACACCCTTACTTCAGAATACAAATCGAACAAACAAGTTGGGATATAAACAATAGGCGCAAATAATATACTCTCAAGTTACAATACTTCCAGACTACTCTTTCCGGTGTGTTGGGGTCGTTTTTCAGACAAGTGTCAGTTGAGGGGTCGTGAAGTCGAAGAGAAATAAACAAAAATATATATATTATGTGATTATCTTTAAATTAAACCAAAGACAGGTCGAATCAATGACAGTAGGTGTGGGCTTCAGGGGGCGTACCAAGACTCACGTTGGTTGAGGTAATGTCCCTCGCATCAAGGTTTCTTTGGTATAGTCTCGAGGAGCCCCACTCTCTGTTTAGGTTGTTGAAGGACTTCTTTTATGTGGGAAGTCGGAGAATTTTCAACCGTGCTCGAAAATAAGGAAAAAATATGTATATAGTATCTTGTGTTTTAAAAGATAACTATACGTGATATCAAAAAGATTGTGGCGGAAAGTGTGGCTCTCTGAGGCGTACCAAAACTCACGTTGGTTAAGGTAATGTCCCTCGCATCAAGGTTTCTTTGGTATGGTCTCAGGTAACCGCACTCTTCGTTTTTTCAATAAGTGACTCCCCAATATATATGAAGCCAAGATATTTTCAACCGTGCAATAAAAAGAAATACATATATAGTATCCAGTATTAAACCGTGACTACATTTTTAGTGAGTGAGGAGCTGGAAAGAATGGAAAACTTTGACAGCGTACCTCACTTACGTTATAAAACAGTAAAGAACACACGTAAAGGTTTCTTTTAAGAAGGTTTCTTTTTAAGAAAAGGGCGTACCCCTACTCACGGTGAGGTCTGGGATTTTCAAACCTATAAAGGTTTCTTTCTATCCCCTCCTTGTAGTTCCACCAGGTTAAAAGGTATTTAGGACCTGGTGTGGATCATTATCGGCCTGATATCTCCAGTATTCCAATACATGTAGAACATAAGGGAGAACTTGGTATAGTAAAGTATGGCAGGTACACCACTTAGTTAGATGGTTTGAATACCATATAAACTTTTTTTGCGCACCTTACTCACTCCTTTTAGTGGGGGGTAAACACCCGTAGCAGTTTCTTTATCCAAAAGAGGGGGAACTTAGATTTTTCTCAAAATGGACCAAGACTCCAGGTAAGTAAAAGAGGTATAACCCCAAAAGTTTTTAATCCAAAAAAAATGTTTACAGGTCCCAAGGGTGCAAACACCACCCAAATAGCAAAAACATCAAATACAATAAAAAGTTTAAAAAGAAGATACGTACATCCAGTAGGTAGGTTAAAAAGTGTGTGGCTGTTCACTCTCCTCCAACAGATTCATCTGATGAATCTGTTGGAGGAGAGTGAACAGCCACACACTTTTTAACCTACCTACTGGATGTACGTATCTTCTTTTTAAACTTTTTATGGTATTTGATGTTTTTGCTATTTGGGTGGTGTTTGCACCCTTGGGACCTGTAAACATTTTTTTGGGATTAAAAACTTTTGGGGTTATACCTCTTTTACTTACCTGGAGTCTTGGTCCATTTTGAGAAAAATCTAAGTTCCCCCTCTTTTGGATAAAGAAACTGCTACGGGTGTTTACCCCCCACTAAAAGGGGTGAGTAAGGTGCGCAAAAAAAGTTTATATGGTATTCAAACCATCTAACTAAGTGTACCTGCCATACTTTACTATACCAAGTTCTCCCTTATGTTCTACATGTATTGGAATACTGGAGATATCAGGCCGATAATGATCCACACCAGGTCCTAAATACCTTTTAACCTGGTGGAACTACAAGGAGGGGATAGAAAGAAACCTTTATAGGTTTGAAAATCCCAGACCTCACCGTGAGTAGGGGTACGCCCTTTTCTTAAAAAGAAACCTTCTTAAAAGAAACCTTTACGTGTGTTCTTTACTGTTTTATAACGTAAGTGAGGTACGCTGTCAAAGTTTTCCATTCTTTCCAGCTCCTCACTCACTAAAAATGTAGTCACGGTTTAATACTGGATACTATATATGTATTTCTTTTTATTGCACGGTTGAAAATATCTTGGCTTCATATATATTGGGGAGTCACTTATTGAAAAAACGAAGAGTGCGGTTACCTGAGACCATACCAAAGAAACCTTGATGCGAGGGACATTACCTTAACCAACGTGAGTTTTGGTACGCCTCAGAGAGCCACACTTTCCGCCACAATCTTTTTGATATCACGTATAGTTATCTTTTAAAACACAAGATACTATATACATATTTTTTCCTTATTTTCGAGCACGGTTGAAAATTCTCCGACTTCCCACATAAAAGAAGTCCTTCAACAACCTAAACAGAGAGTGGGGCTCCTCGAGACTATACCAAAGAAACCTTGATGCGAGGGACATTACCTCAACCAACGTGAGTCTTGGTACGCCCCCTGAAGCCCACACCTACTGTCATTGATTCGACCTGTCTTTGGTTTAATTTAAAGATAATCACATAATATATATATTTTTGTTTATTTCTCTTCGACTTCACGACTCCTCAACTGACACTTGTCTGAAAAACGACCCCAACACACCGGAAAGAGAAGTCTGGAAGTATTGTAACATTGTGTACATGTGTTTATTGGCCAGCATATTTCACAGTTTCTGTGTGTATGTTTATTCACAGACACCAGGATGTCCCCGCAAGCTCTCATGCAAACATCACGAGCCGGCAATGGACTTTCCATCCCTGGGCCTCTCCCGTTCTCGTCTCTCCTGCTCCCCCTTGGCTTGCCGCCGCCGGAGCGCACATTCACTGA
This sequence comes from Crinia signifera, assembly GCF_055691185.1. NCBI lineage: Eukaryota > Metazoa > Chordata > Amphibia > Anura > Myobatrachidae > Crinia > Crinia signifera. The sequence continues at coordinate 25,232,702 of NC_139225.1, forward strand.
CACGGACGCCTTATTCAGAGTCTGTGGTTTCCATGGTGATCTCCTTTCCTTCACGCCCCCTGGTGACCCCGGGCTCCCAGACAAGTGGCATTGATGTCGTCATCTACTGCCCGCCGGGTGCCGTAGCAGGTGATGGCTGCACGAGGTGCTCCTGCCCTCACACTCCCCTATATATGTGAGTATCATTGCATTGATTGTCATGTCTTGATAAAGGGCCACATGCCCGAAACGTTGATGCACTAGACTGCTGTCTTGCTATTTTTTGGGTGATTTTTTTTTTCAGTTGGGAGACCCCCTGTCACCCCCCCCCCCCCTCCCCCTCCCCCTCCCTTCCGTCTCTATCTCCCCAGCCCCACAGGCTGCAGAATAGACGCTGTACGCATGCGCCTATTCTGCAGCCTGAGGGGCTGGGGACATAGCCAGCAGCTCAGAGAGCCACTAGCCAAGCCCCCACAGCTGCAAAAATGGGGTGTGGCCTCTGTGAAATAGACCACGCCCATACATATAGACCACGCCCCAAAAAAATTGGGCGCGCAACATTGCTGCCCCGCCCCCATTAGGGCTGCTCCAAGATATTTCCCGGGCTGGTTTTAATTCCCAATCCGCCCCTGCATGTCAGCCTTCTATTGGCTGTCGATCTAGTCACTGTCGTCCTTTGATCCATACCCTATAGCCAGCAGTGCAGTAGACTCTGAGCACAAGGGTCAATAGAGGACCTTAAGGCTGTCCCAGAGTCTACTGCACATGTACAGATCTCCAGGATTCCCAGTGATTACTGCGAGTGCATGAAACACAAGGAAAATGGCCGATGTGCTGTTTCTCTGATGACTGCTGCAGCACAGCTACTGCAGACTGAGAACTCCATTTGAATAAAATGGGAGCACAGTGTTCAGAATGGACTCGTATGGACCACACAAACATAGAACCCGTTATAAATACACCAGTGGCTATAATCACTAAAGGCAACTGAGATGATCTGACCAATCAGCCAACTAAAGCTGCTACATACTTGCCTACTTTTGAAAACTAATTTCAGGGAGATTATAGTTGAGGGGGCATGTCAGGCTCCACCCAAAGGGCGTGTCTAGTTCCATATAAGGAGAGATTGTGAAAAGAGATTGTGAATGTGGCACCTAGAAGCGTGGGTGTGTACTGCTACATTTGAGAGGAATCTTTTAAAATGACTTATATGCAAATGTAGATGAGCCCAAAGCAGTTAGTAAGAGGTACTATACTTGGTATAGTGCTGGGAAATGGGGCTGATGATTCAGTGTAAATATCTGTCTCTAATTCCTTTTTTACCCCAAAAATGTAACAGTGTAATGTGGGCTAGGTGACATGAGGGAGATTGGTAGACTAATGAGGGAGAGAGGGAGATTAATGCTATGTCAGGGAGTATCCTGCAGAATGCAGGAGGGTAGGCAAGTATGAGCTGCTATCATGAACTGTAATGTATCGGGGGAAAATATCAATTAACCATTTGCTGCCAAATGGACAATATATGATATATGTACCTACAGCTCTGGGTGCAGAGCGGATGTTTATTTATACACAAGTAAAACAATAATCAACAAATCTAAAATAATGACAGAGACCTATTGGTGAGGAAAATCGTCAGGGTTACTAATTACTAGCTGAAGTACCCGGCGATACCCAGGGTTAAATGTTAAATGATCAAGTTGTTAAGTTATCAATGAGTTCGGTGTAACTGTCACCATAATAGTAATAATTAGCAGCTTAGCAGCTCTTCCAACACACCCATGAGGTGGCTGCTCAATGTCGTTTTTTTTGTGGGGTGTCGCCAGTAGCCCTAATCCCCAGCTTGTTACCGTCAATTCCCTCCAGTTTCTAGAATAGAAAAATGATTGTAGAAACTGGGAGGGATCAGGAACAAGTCTTTACAATCATTAGATTGTTTTCAGAAAAGTTATATAAAAAAAAGAAAAGGATTAAAAAAATGTAAAAATGTATTATTAATAGTAGATGGGAACTTACCGCTTTAGACCTTTGATCTTACATTTTGGTGTTTCGGATTCGCTGGGGAGCCATCAGGTGAGGTGGGAGAGAACGTCCAGGCTGAAGAGTCCCTCGCGGCACAGAGGGCAGGTGTTGGTGACCTTCAGCCATTCTGTTAGACAGGGAACATGGAAGGTGTGGTGACAGTGCGACAAAGCCATTTCCGTACCTACCTCAATGCTAGAGATGCAGATGGTGCAGTACTCTGGTTTCTCTCCTTCCGCAATGGTGTGCCTGCAGAAGGTGGGGAGGCGGGGCCTGAAGAACTGCAGGAATATTTCCAGCAGGAGGCGATCTGGTCTCACTGCCTCTGCCTGATGGTCACTGGCACTGGGCTCATGTCCTTCTCTTCCTCTCTGTCCAGATCTTCCTCTTCCCGATGATGGTCCAGATCTTCTTCCTGATCGACTCCCATCGGATGGTCTGCGGCGTCCTGACCTCAGCCAAGGCAGTCTGATGTTCTGGCTGGGTCCATCTAAATGATATTTCATATATTGTAGATATAACAAATAGCCATATGTGACATGTGAGGATCAGATATTGCTGGTGTACAATAAGAGTTCCAGCAATAACATGATTTTATATATTAAATTACCATACAACTGAAAAACAGAGCTGCAGCAGTATGCGTGTACGGATGCAGGCCCCAATGTTTAGCGGTTCCTGATCTGTAAGTAACAGCATGGGAGGTGCCAGCCAGTAACACAGGGACACTGGCCAACCACCACTACTGTAATCCCTCCCACTACATATGACAACTGCTAGAGAAGAGGAATTGGTCTAATTAATGGTGGCCATACACCTACAGATTTATCTTCAGATTTGGCTGGTTGGAACAAAAACATGGTTATGGATGAGAGCAAGTTGACCATTTGCTTGGAAATGCTGGAAAACTGCCAAACTGTCATTCAGAAATCACCAGATTTTTGTTCCAACCAGCCAGATCTGACGATAAATCTGCAGGTGTATGGCCACCTTAAGATTTAATTTACATAACAAAAATTTTTACTGACCTTCATTTCCAATTAGCTGGGCCAACTCTCGACGACTCATTGTAGCCGGAGGCAGAAGGTGATCAAAGTAAGAAAAAAAAAAAAAAAAGGGGGAAAAAGAAAGAAAAAGCACAGATGTAATTGTGCGCTGAGCTCCACTCACTGGTACAGTAACTCACAGAGATCACTGGCAGCGATTACTAGCCGGAAAATGAATCTCACCTGAGAGGTATTTTCTTTCCTGTGTCCACATCCACTTCTGCCCAGGAAATGCCAGTGCTGAGGCTTTACACCATGCATCATTCAGATGTGGCATGCGGGCGGCAGTTGGTGATGGCCGTGCGGCACATCACATCTACATTATATTCCACATCATCCTCTTCCCACTCATCTTACACAGGCGGACAGGGGGAAATGGCCAAAAACAGACACTCAAACATATGTACATGTGTAAAACTATCTTCTGTGCATTAAAGTAGCAACCCAGTATCTGTAATACACCGTGAGACAGATTTATTAAGCCTGATGAAGTTGCACCAGCCAATCAGCCCCTAACTGGCAATGTTAAACCTATCCTGTTAGGAGCTGATTGGCTGGTGCGTTATCACTCTCCACTTTATCATGTCACCAGGCTTAGTACATGTGGCCCTGTGGGAGGTGATTTGCTGATTAAATGAAAATGTAAAGAAAAATACAGTTTTCCAGATTATTTGATGCTGCGCATCTCAGAGTGTCTCAGTTGTGCTGGGTGACTTGTGCTGTATGTCGCATTACAGCTACAATAGGTACACGAGGACTCACCTGTATGTATGTAGGTAGATATGATTATATTATATTGTCATATTTTTATGAATACAGCTCATAACTATACAGAGAACAGGGACGTATAGGTGCAAAATGCCATGGTCTGACAAAAATGCCCCCCAGTGTGACTGTAACCACCAGGGCCGGATTAAGGTCTGTGAGGGCCCTGGACAACAGACTTGTGGGGGCCCCTATCAAAAGCCCCCCCCCCCCCCCCCCAAAAAAAATTAATATAAAAAAAGCACACCTCTATAGACTTTGAGAAATAGCACCAAATCAAATTTCTAAATTGTTTAAATAAGTACAAAAAGGAATATATATATATATATATATACATACAGGGGCGGATTGGCCCACCGGGAAACCGGGCCATTTCCCGGTGGGCCGGCCCAAAACTCATTAAAAGGTCCCCCCTGGGCTGGCCGGGCCACAGACAGCGGCCGCAGCACTTTGCCCAAAACAAAAATGGCCACGGGAGGGCTGCTGCGCATGTGCGCGCAGCACCTCCCAGGCTCCTTGCTCCCGCTTCCCCCTCCGCCCGGCAGCTGAAGAAAAGCCGGCAGCTGAAGAAAAGCAGCAGCGCAGCATAAGCAGCCCCCCCGGCATACCGCCACTGCCAGCACTCCACTCCTAACCCGCCCCGACAGTTTCAGATAGCATCATACGCTGCTGTAATTGCCGACTGCCTGCGCTGTGCGCTCACATATCAGGGAACAGCAGCGCTGGCACAGTGCAGCCTCAGCTAGTCTGTGTCAGGGCCCTCCTCCTTTCCTTACGTCTCCTCTCAGTATTGATGACAGACAGTAGCACTCCCCCCCCCCCCCTCCCTCCCGTCTTTCCCACGTTCAGATCAGTCATCAGTGGTAGAGTGGGGGGGGGGTCGCAATACGCGACCCCCCTCCCCTAGGCCAGTAGATATGGTGGACATTAAAATGATCTAGTTAATGCTTGGAATCAGTCAATGGGATGCCTATGTTGTGTTAAGGTCCCTAGCAGTGACAGATTTTACCTATGGGCCAATCTCCCTGCAAAATCTGCCACCCATGCGGCATATGTATAATGGGCATCACGGTGTGTGGCATATGTATAATGGGCATCACGGTGTGCGGCATATGTATAATGGGCATCTGTGTGTGACATATGTATAATGGGCATCAAGGTGTGCGGCATATGTATAATGGGCATCTGGGTGTGCGGCATATGTATAATGGGCATCAGGGTGTGCGGCATATGTATAATGGAGCATCACGGTGTGCGGCATATGTATAATGGTCATCACGGTGTGTGGCATATGTATAATGGGCATGACGGTGTGTGGCATATGTATAATGGGCATGACGGTGTGGGGCATATGCATAATGGGCATGACGGTGTGGGGCATATGTATAATGGGCATCACGGTGTGCGGAATATGTATAATGGGCATCACGGTGTGTGTGCATATGCATAATGGGCATCTGTGTGTGACATTTGTATAATGGGCATCTGGGTGTGTGGTATATGTATAATGGGCATCACGGTGTGCGGAATATGTATAATGGGCATCACGGTTTGCGGCATATGTATAATGGGCATCTGTGTGTGACATTTGCATAATGGGCATCTGGGTGTGCGGCATATGTATAATGGAGCATCACGGTGTGCGGCATATGTATAATGGTCATCACGGTGTGTGGCATATTTATTTATTTATTTATTTGCAGTTTCTTATATAGCGCAACAGATTCCGTTGCGCTTTACAATAGTAAAGCATATGTATAATGGGCATGACGGTGTGGGGCATATGCATAATGGGCATGACGGTGTGGGGCATATGTATAATGGAGCATCACGGTGTGCGGAATATGTATAATGGAGTGTCCCCCCTCCCATGCGCCTATTCTGCAGCCTGAGGGGCTGGGGACATAGCCAGCAGTTCAGAGAGCCACTAGCCATGCCCCCACAGCGGCAAAAATGGGGCGTGGCCTTGTTGAAATAGACCACACCCCCATATCACTAGGTCACACCCCAAAAAAAATCGCGCAACAGGCCCCCCCTAGCCCCAGGGCTGCTTCGACATATTTCCCGGGCCGCTTTAAATTCCCAATCCGCCCCTGGGACAAGCGCAGCATTTTCCTCGTTGGAAAATCTGACCTTTCGGCCACTTTTTGTGTGGCCAGCTTCTACCTCCTCCTCCTCCTCATTTTCTACTCCAGCCATGTACCCCTCCTCCTCCATGCCAGTGTCTTCCTCCTCCACACCTCCATCTTCCTCCACCTCTGACATGTGGCCCTCCTGCAGCTGCTGTGGGGTATGGTCAAGGTCTTGGCTATAGGATGGGGATGCCAGCGGATCCTCCACCTCCTCCTGCTGGGGCTGGATGCCCAGGGCCTGGTCTGGGGCTGGCCTTGCTGTGGCCATGCTGCCTGCCACACTGCTGGCTCTCCCACTTGGCTGGCTGCTGCCACTGCTCCCTCTGCCACTGCTCCCTCTGCCACTGCTCCCTCTGCCACTCCTCCCTCTGCCACTGCTCCCTCTGCCACTCCTCACTCTGCCACCAACACCTCTTCCTCTGCTCACACTGCCACTGCTCCTCTCCATGCTCCTTACTTCCTATCAAAGAGTGAAATGGCGCCAGTGCCCCTTTATATAGGGGGTGTGATGCATAATGGAGGGGACAGAGGTGGGCCAATAGGTTGGGGGGTTCTTAGTCATGCGGAGACAGTTTTGTAAATCGCACTCCGGTTGGTCCAAAACTCGCACATGACCGGCGTAATAAATCACACTTTTTTGTGACTTAAATTCGCACCACTTCGCCGCAATTCGCACCACTTCGCACTTTTCAGCCTCCAAAGCGCATTCCATTAAATATGCGAATTACCAAAAAATGCGATTTGAAAAAGGGCGAATAGCGGCGATGTGGTGCGATATAAAAACATGCGCATTTATCTCAATCCATAGAATGTCACCCTAAGTATCCTAATACACATCCACAGTGTCAGCGCACCACACGCAGGTACAATATGAATGTGACAGCTTCGGGATGAGGATCGCAGCCTGAATGATAAAGTTCTGCCATTTATAGCAGCGCGGATGACAGACTTATTAACACTTACACTGTCCAGGTGTGGAGGGAAAGCCTGTTCTCCGTGTTCCTGTCTACACCAGAGACCGGCTGCGCTGTGAATATTAATGCATCCATCACAGAGACGCTACCAAGTGCTGCCAGGATTCATTTGCACAGGACTGAAAGTCTCACACTCTCCGAAGTGACACAGTTTGTGTTGGAAGTCTGGGGACTAGATCAATGTATTATGGATTGCCGTGGCAGCAACACAATAGACAGGAGCGCAGAGGATCTAAGCACAGTTCTCTGGGAGAACTAAGGAAATAAAACAAACTGCGTTGAGGGTATTGGGGAAATATGGCAGCGGTAGTAGGCCGCGACACCAAGGTGCGTTCCTGCATATCAGAACGCAGGGCCTGATTCTAAGGTGGACTATTATTGGGGGTAATTCAGTTTGGTTTGCAAGAGCAAACTATTTCTTTAATTGACAAAACCATGGTGCACTGCAGGTGGGGTAGATGCAGGGTTGCCTACTCTCCCGCAAAGGCCGGGAGGCTCTCGATAATTGTCTCCCACTCTCGGCCCACCAGAAAGGTGGGCAATCCTCCCAAATACCGGCAGCACCCCCTGAATCTCCCTGGCCGCAGTGTTAAATCAACGAGATTCACAGTTTTCGAGGGGGAGGGGCAGGGCTAAAGATGCAAATTGCATCATTTAGTCCCGCCCCTCGTTGAAGACCCACGAATTGCGGGATTTGCCGTACTGGGGGCGGGACTTGATGACATGTACATCAGGCCCCGCCCCCCAAAGTGCTGCTGACAGTCTCCTCTCCGGGCTTCTCCCAGAGAGGAGACTTTAGTAGGCAACCCTGGCCAGATGTAACATGTGCAGAGAGCGTTAGATTTGGGGGAGTTATTTTGTTTCTGTGCAGAGTAAATACTGACTGCTTTAATCTTAAACTGCAATTTAGATTTCAATTTGAACACACCTCACCCCAGTGCAGCATGGTTTTGTCCATTAAAGAAGGAGTTTGCTTTTGCACACCAATCTGAATCCCCCCCCCCATTGTATGCAGCAGCTGTGCGACAATATTAAAATGCGCAGGCGACATCCAGTGTGTAAAGATGCTGACAGCAAGCTTCTCTTATCTCCTCATTGCATCCAAAGAGCAACATCACATCAACATAATCACCATCGGCCTATAATTATCTTTTTAGTTCAATGTGTTTTGTTAAAATACATGATTGTTAGCTGATTGGCTGGCTGCAGGGGGGAGGCAGAGAGTGACAGGGAGAGGCAGAGGGTGACAGAGAGAGGCAGAGGGTGACAGGGAGAGGCAGAGCATGACAGGGAGAGGCAGAGGGTGACAGGGAGAGACAGAGGGTGACAGGGAGAGGCAGAGTGTGACAGGGAGAGGCAGAGGGTGACAGGGAGAGGCAGAGGGTGACAGGGAGAGGCAAAGTGTGACAGGGAGAACCAGAGGGTGATGGAGAGGCAGAGTGGGACAGGGAGAGGCAGAGGGTGACAGGGAGAGACAAGAGGGGCATACTGTGATAGGGAGAGGCAGGGGGTGACAGGTAAAAACAGTGTATGACAGGAAAAGGGTGAGAGGGGCAGCAGTGGGCCCCTTAGTCCTCAGCAGCTGCGGTGCACTTCACCTGTTGCACCAATGGTAGTTCAGCCTCTGGCCTGTAGGCCCCCAGTAAGCTCCACCACCTTAGTGAGCCCTGCACCTCGCCCCTACCTGCACCTCCCCCTGACTGCACCTAACCCCTACCAGCACCTCCCCCCTGACTGCACCTCGCCTCTACCTGTAACTAGCCCCTGCCTGCACCGCGCCCCTGCCCGCACCTCACCCCCTGGCTTCACCTCACCCCTGACTGCACCTGACCACTACCTGCACTTCGCCCCTGCCTGCACCTCACTCTACCTGCACCTCCCCTGGCCTGCATCTAACCCCTACCTGCACCTCGCCCTGACCTGCAATACACCCCTATCTGCACCTCACCTCTGACTCCACCTCGCCCTTAGCTGCACCCCCACCTAACCTGTACCCCCCCCCTGACTGCACCTCGCCTATACCTGCACATCGCCCCTGACTGCACCTCTCCTCTACATGCACCACTCACCCCTACCTGCACCTCTCTCCTACCTGCATCTCACCCCTTCCTGCACCTTGCCCCTGACTGCACCTCGCCTCTACCAGCATCTCACCACTGACTGCACCTCACCCCTACCTGCACCTCACCCCTACTTGTACCTCCCTCGGCCTGCATCTCACCACTACTTACACCCCAAAGTTACCTGCACCTCTCCCCTGCCTGCACCTCGCCCCTGCCCGCTCATCACCCTACCTGCACCTCGCCCCTACCTGCAACTCACCTTACCTGCACATCACCCCTACCTGCACCTCGACCCTACTTGCGGAGTTGCACCTCACCCCTGGCTGCACATTACTCCTACCCCCACCTTGCCCCTGCCTGCACCTCGCCCGACTATACCTCGCCTCTACAATGCCTTCACCTCGCCCCTGACTGCACCTCGCCCCTACCTGCACCTCTCCCCTGACTGCACCTCGCCCCTACCTGTACCTCTCCCCTGACTGCACCTCGCCCCTACCTGCACCTCTCCCCTGACTGCACCTCGCCCCTACCAGTACCTCTCCCCTGACTGCATCTCAACCCTACCTGCACCTTTTCCGTGACTGCACCTCGCCCCACCTGTACCTCCCCCAGCCTTCACCTCACCCCTACGTGAACCTCAACCCTACCCACACCTTGCCCCTGCTCGCACCTCGCCCCTGCCTGCAACCTCGTTCCTACCTGTACCTCTCCCCTGACTGCACCTCCCCCTGATTGCATCTCACTCCTACCTGCTGCTCTCCTCTGACTGCACCTCGCCCCTAGCAGTACCTCGCCCCTGACTGCATCTCAACCCTACCTGCACCTCTTCCGTGACTGAACCTCGCCCCACCTGTACCTCCCCCAGCCTTCACCTCACCCCTATGTGAACCTCAACCCTACCCACACCTTGCCCCTGCCCGCACCTTGCCCCTGCCCACACCTCGCCCCAGCCCACACCTTGCCTTACCTGCACCTCGCCCCTGCCTGCCACCTCATTCCTACCTGTACCTCTCCCCTGACTGCACCTCTCCCTGATTGCATCTCACCCCTACCTGCTGCACTCCCGTGACTGCACCTCGCCCCTAGCTGTACCTCATCTTTACCTGCACCTCTCCCCTGACTGCACCTCGCCCCTAGCTGTACCTCTCCCCTGACTGCACCTCACCCCTACCTGCACCTCTCCCGTGACTGCACCTCTCCCGTGACTGCACCTCACCCCTACGTGAACCTCACCCCTACCCCCACCTTGTCAACTCTACCACACTAAGGTGTTTTAAGGTGACATTTAAGATGTGTATTTCTGGCCACAGTGTGTGTTTTATTTATATTTGTCTGTGACCGATAAAGCGTCTACTCAGGATATCGCAGGATATAAAATGTTTTCCCAGAAAGGTTTTACTTCTGCTGTAAAATAGTTTTTCTACACATAACCAGTAAAGTAATTAATTGCTATTTATTAGTATGTGAATTGTTTTATGCAAGTTTCAGAATCTAGAGCCGTATCAGCACTTTGCTAACAAAAGAATAATGAGCATAATTACCATCCGAGCATAGGGAGCCAATTTCTGCGCGGTTACTTGTGTATAATCTATGCGGAACGCAGGTTCGCCGTGACAGTAATGCGTAAACAAAAATTCTAATAAAACATCTGATTATTCTTTTTCATAGTAAGGTAATCGTGGCCACCGCAGAAAACGGTACCAGGGACCTTCTTTCTACTACATTTCCATGGCATAGGTGTGTTTGACAATGTGATGGCCTAATCTTTTTTTTATCAGCATTTGATTTTATTATATAGATAGAAATAAATCTATCTATCTATCTATCAATCTATCTATCTATCGCTATTTAAAAAGGCTACTATTCCGCTCTATGAGGTGAAGTACCCCCTAGTGACCACTAGAGGCCACTTGTCATTATTCCTTTGTGTACAAAAAGTCATAACAGAAAGTGAAAGCAATTTTTGCAGGGAAACGGATGAGTTTCAAACTTGCTGGATATGGAGAGAGGGAGCTGTGAAGACAGAGATTGGAGGTAGGAGCAGATAGGGACTGTGGGTGGGATGGAGAGTTTGTGAGCTAGAAACTGTCACAGCTCAAAGTGAAAGTAAAAACTGTCACAGCTCAAAGTGAAAGTACATTGCAGAAGCCGTCATTTTTTAAAGCTTTTAACTACAGTAGGTATATATATATATATATATATATATATATATATATATATATTTATTTATTATAAACCGTACAGTTGTACCTGGGGGGTAAAATACTATTATCTAAGCCACAGAGATACACGCCCACAGAAAATATTAACACACACACCTACGGGTGAAAAAGGGGCCGGAGTGCAGAGAAGAAGGACATTTTTTGCGTAGTTCCGGGGGCGTACCTAGTGCTACCCAAGTAGCTGGGCATCCACCTACTCCGATGCCCATACTGTAAGATGCCATGCCTAACTCTAAGTATGCCTCCCCCTGGCCTAGCCCTAACCTTCCCCACCACCCTGACTGCATCCCGTCCTAACAAATGATGGAGTATGGGTCATAGGGTTGACTGTATGAAGGTCAACATACATTAGGTCGACCACTAAAAGTCAACAAGGCTTATGTCTGCACATGATATAGGTCAACATAGCTAAGGTCAACAGGTCAGAAGGTCGACACGAGCATGAGGTCAACAATGGGAAGGTTGACAGTTTTTTATTTTATTTTGACGTAAGTCGACATGGCCACCGTATCAGTGTACCACTCCCCTTCGTATACATGTATCGGAGTACTACTGTGCGTAAGTTGAATGAGGAGCACTAATGTGCATCATAATGTGAATAAGGGGCAATACTTTGAGGTGTAATATGAATCAGGTTCACTACATACTGTGTAATGTGAATATGATTGTGCTACTGTGTGGCATAATTTGACTTGTTGGTACTATTTCAAGACCACTGTCCATATATAAAGTATGGAAAGTAGGGCACAAATTTTGTTCTTTGAAGGCGTGCCAAAATCCCTGCCAATGGCCTGAGCTCCACCTAATTGGGGGATGGGGGAGAGGGTCCCGTGGCCAGAGAACTTAGTTCTACCACCTCTCCAGGACCACTTTAAGCCCTGGTGGTAGGGTATGGTCGGCGCAAAAAATGTGAAAAACTAATTTCAACCTTTTTGACTGTGGACCTTTCAATTGTCAAATGAATGCTTGTGTCCAAATTCTGACCCTGCTGACCTTAGCCATGTCGACCTAGTAAATGCGTCAACCTAAGCTCTGTTGACCTTTAGTGGTTGACCTAATTATGTCAATCTTCATAGTGTCGACTTAAATTATGTGGGCACTAAAATAGAGCTTGTTGATGCTATGCAGTAGAGATTGAAAGTTTTAAAGGTTATTAAGTCAAATATTGGAAAGGGGAGTAGACAGTAATACCTCTTTCACACTTGCAAAAATATCCCGGGATTTAGCTCAGTGTGAAAGGGTCTAGAAAGAATATTCCGGGATGAACATCCCGGGATTGCTACCCAGGTCCTGACTTGGGTAGATTCCGGAATCGACCCGGGATGGGGTCAGTGTGAATGGTCCCGTACCCAGGATTGGGTACACGGGACTTTAAAAAAGCTGCTGATTGGAGCTTTCTTGGGCTCACAAATGCTGATGTCATCTTTCATAGCCCTGGAGTCCATTTCTAATGACATGCATATGTATTTGCAGGGATTCCCGGGATCAGCGTGAATGGGGCTGTCCTGGGTCGATCCCAGGTCTGAGTGCAGTGTGAATGTGAAAGGGTATATTCACGTGTAGAGTCCCAGGGTAGCATCCGGGAGCACATTCCCGGGTATGACCCGGCTCTGCGAGTGTGAAAGGGGTATAATTTTTCACTATACACGTCAGCTATATACCCCCTGAAATATACAGCTTTAAGGCATTCAGGCCCACAAAGGTCACTTTACCCGGCTGACTAATGAATCTCAGCATATTGTACAACATGATGAATTATTTAAGACCCGAAGATGGCACAGGTGTTTCCTATTTTAATATCAAGCTTCTGCTTTCAATAATTTATCAGAACACCCTGCATCTAACAATACACAAATCATTAGTCAGTTTCCTATGACAGTGATAATTAATGACTTGACCCATTTTATGTGTGCCACCGTCTCCTGTTTTATATAAGCGTAAGGAAATAATATTCATCTTACAAGCAAGCTGCAATGAGGCAGCAGGCATTGCGTGAGATATCACAGGACACTAGCACGAGTCAGGTACAGGGGATACGGTCACTTGTTCTACAGCAGGATGGTTGACATGCATTTAGGTCGACATGCATTAAGGTCAACATGCAGGAAGATAGACATGACTGTAGGTCGACATGGGGAAGGTCGACAGTCAAAAGGTCGACATATGGTTTCTCACAATTTTTTTGAGCCGACATGTGTTGACAGGCGGTATTTCATGCCCTACCATCCACTAGGGCATGGTGGGAGAATAAAATAGTGTGCCGAGCGCAGCGAGCCATGTGAGGGGACGCGGTGGTACGTTTCAGTGTCCATGTTGACTGTGTAGACCTTAATGCACGTCGACCTTCTTGCATGTCGACCTTAACGTATGTCGACCTAAATGCATGTCGACCTAACGGTGTCAACCTAATGCTTGTCGACCATCCTGCTGTCTACCCAATGATCCATACCCAGGTAGAGCCTGGGTAGAGTTTTAACATATTGAAATGCCTGGTTACAGGGTGTATGGGTCATTGGGGCAACCACAGAAGGTGGACACATGAAATACATGGCATTGATGTATCAGTTATTGCATACAGCTTGTGAGAAAGCTGCAGCCCTCACCAGAGCATCTTGGGTTGTGAGTATGATTTATTTTATACTGTGATCAGCCTGTGTACAAGCCAGTTACAATGCAGCACCAGCTGGTGAGCCAATCGGAGCTCACGTACCGGCATCTGCACTGATTGGCTGCCGTTATGCAAGCTCTGATTGTCTCAAAAGCCAGTGCAGCATTTTAATTGGCCGCCGGTGTCCTGGGTTGAATAAGCCTGTGCTATGGGAGCTGCTTTGTCCAGCGCACTGAGCGCAGTCGGGGGGATTGAGGTGGGCAAAATGAGCTGCCCGGGCTCTTCCAGAGGCCGGGGGCCCATGACAGCTGTACCCACAGCACCACCCTATTGGCGGCCCTGAAAGGGTCAGAATTAAGCCCCGTATACACGGGGGAGATATATTGCTCAGTTTCTCCTTTTCATCAGCGACCAGAGATGGTCGCTGATGAAAAAGAAACTGCCGGGGGTGGAGCCCTGCAGTGGTAATCAGCTGGTCGCACGAGCATGTTCCTGCGACCAGCGATCACTACAGGGGTAAAAACGGGAGCGCGCACCCGGCGATATATCGCCGGTGCACACTCCCATTGCGGGCAATATGGTCGCTCAGCGACCATATTTCCTGCGATATTACACAAAATTGCCCCCGTGTGTACGCACCTTTACTCACATTTGCACAGACTGGAAAAATCGATGGTTCAGGAAATGCATAACTGCGACAGGATAACGAATAGCGATATTTTTGCAATTCGCTGGCAGACTTGCATGGGGCGGGTTTTCTTTCGGTGTGGGCGGCGGCTATCTACTCGCAGAATTTGCAGATGAACGATCAACTCTGAATCAGGCCCCTAATTCCTTCTGTATGCAAAGTATAGATTACCATGTCTGAATCAGTTACCTTGCTCCTCCCTCTCCTCACTGTCCAATGACAGAAAGCTATAAAGGCATTCTACAACGGACAGCCAATCACCACCTATCTCTACCAAAGCAATCTTAGCGTTACCATGGCACGCGAGTGACCTCACAGTCACCGTACACATGTACGTATTTTATTTCCCCCCCCCAAAAAAATGAATTACATCTGATTTTAAGGCATCTCGATCCAATTTATAGTCGAACGCTTTGGTCTTCAATCAACCTGGTTCAATAAGAGGGTACATGCGTCAAGGGGTCACAACAAATTGTTTTTGTTGCCGGAGAGCGCTGGTTGTTTTTTTCTGCTCACGATGGGCACACAATTGATAAAATAAAAATGGATGAACTTTACAAGGAAAGGCCAGGACTCGAGAGGCGCAGCGCCGTGCAGCAACACAACGCGTTCTCCGAGGTAATGAGAATTTCTGACACTTCGGGAGTGAAATGAATGTCTCCCCGATGCACAGAAACGCTTTCCTATGTGTTCCTGGCAAAATGTCAGAGCAGGAATATATCTTGCTGGAAGAGCCAGTATACAGACATCACATATCGCCTTCGCTTTCTTCTCCGCTTTCACCGCTGGCACGCCATGTCACATGTCACACACACATACATTTTGTGCAATACGTTATGCTCAGAGACCTTTAAACTTATGAGGGAATGAATAATATATTACCTTTGTCCCAATAGTAGGTAACAGCACGTAGACAGCTGTGCGAAGCCTCTGGGCCCCAGGTAGTACCTTTATAGCCTGTTCCATCCTGTATTGTACCGGAAGCGTCGTCTGTACAGCAGTCTGCTTCACAATGAACTGGTTCTGCATAGAACACTATTAGATAGATAGATTCTATTTAAAGTAACATTTAAAATTAGACAAAAAATTGTCTTGAAAAAAAAGATGAAATACAATATATAGAATAAGAGGAAATTAAAACCACAATCAACGTTTTAATTGCTTATTTATCCTTAAATGTCAATCTTTTTAAGCAAGCATCAGATTTCTTTTACATTCGCTTACAAGTTATTATCTCCTTTCCAAAATCTCTCTGAAAGGGGTTCGGTATCTGTTACACAAACGCCCAGCTCTCAGCATGTCATGTGATAGCAGAGGGAGGAGGGTGTCACAGGGCAGACCAAACACAGAGCTGAAAATCCAGAGTCTCTATGCTGATATGTGCCTGTGGTCGCTATGGTACTAGTCACTAAACAATATAGAAAGTCTAAAGGAGTGTCAATCATTTGTTGCGGTCTAAATAAATAAACCAAGGAAAAGCCATGCTGCAACTTATAGCCAACTATAATTGCATCTATTTCAGTGGTTCCCAACCTGGGATACTAGTACCCCTGGGGGTACTCTGCAGACCAGTTGGGGGTACTTAAAAATAATATTGGTAATGGCGGAAGAAGAAAAAGTCTCCCAATGGCAAAAGTCTACCATCGACATGGAGACAAACCACGTTGTGTAATTTCCAGTTCCATCTGCAGCGTCATCAGAGTCTCCTCGTGCTTTTGCCCAACCAGCAATCCACTGAGAGCTACCTGCAAACATCTGCCCTGCACTTGGGTGGAAGAAGCATTCATTTTACAGGCGTTAGCGAGAACTCTGGAGACAATACACAGCCAGCGGCCAGACAAAGAGGGACCTGATTCCTGACCATATACTAGTCCACGGCTATTCCTTAATATTAGGACACGCATACCGCTCACTTCCACTCATAAGTACTGTGGATATTTCAACTTAAGAGGAGGGGTACTTATAAATGAAAAGTCTAATCAAGGGGTACAGGAGAGAAAAAAGGTTGGAAACCACTGGTCTATTCAGACATGCAGTGGCCGAAAACGGGGGCACGGCCCTCATTTGCATATGCCACACCCTCATTTACATAAGTCTTACATAAGTCATGCCCCCTTTTTGGGAGCTTGCCACACGAGTGTCCCTATTCTTTCCATGTAAAAGTTGGGAGGTATGGTTTCTTATATAGCGCAGCAGATTCCATTGCTCTTTACAATAGGAGAAAGTGATACAACAAACTGGGTATTTACAGACAGTCAATTGTCAAAGGTATGAGGACAATGCTCGCAAGCTTACAACCTATAGGGACATAGGCATTAGTTACACCAGAATGCAAAGGTTCCTGGTGTGCTGTACGATACGGTGACCCAGCAGTTTGGCCAGGGGTCAGGAAAATGGAAAATGTGAAAAAGAAAGAGAAAAATTATGTGTGGCCTGTACAGTGAGGATGTGATTAGATACGGCATATGAAGGATAAGTGGCTGGAATTTGATAAGCTTGCCTGAAGAGGTGAGTTTGCAGGGAACGCTTGTAGGTTCGACTGGAGGAGAGTCTTATTGTGCTTCGGGAGGGCATTCCACAGAGAGGGTGCAGCCTGAAGAAAGTCCTGCAAACGATAATGGGAGTGAGTAATGAGTGTGGATGAGAGATGTAGATCTGATGTCAGCCTTCTATTGGCTGTCGATCTAGTCACTGTCGTCCTTTGATCCATACCCTATAGCCAGCAGTGCAGTAGACTCTGAGCACTAGGGTCAATAGAGGACCTTAAGGCTGTCCCAGAATCTACTGCACATGTACAGATCTCCAGGATTCCCAGTGATTACTGCGAGTGCACGAAACACAAGGAAAATGGCCGCTGTGCTGTTTCTCTGATGACTGCTGCAGCACAGCTACTGCAGACTGAGAACTCCATTTGAATAAAATGGGAGCACAGTGTTCAGAATGGACTCGTATGAACCACACAAACATAGAACCCGTTATAAATACACCAGTGGCTATAATCACTAAAGGCAACTGAGATGATCTGACCAATCAGCCAACTAAAGCTGCTACATACTTGCCTACTTTTGAAAACTAATTTCAGGGAGATTATAGTTGAGGGGGCATGTCAGGCTCCACCCAAAGGGCGTGTCTAGTTCCATATAAGGAGAGATTGTGAAAAGAGATTGTGAATGTGGCACCTAGAAGCGTGGGTGCGTACTGCTACATTTGAGAGGAATCTTTTAAAATGACTTATATGCAAATGTAGATGAGCCCAAAGCAGTTAGTAAGAGATACTATACTTGGTATAGTGCTGGGAAATGGGGCTGATGATTCAGTGTAAATATCTGTCTCTAATTCCTTTTTTACCCCAAAAATGTAACAGTGTAATGTGGGTTAGGTGACATGAGGGAGATTGGTAGACTAATGAGGGAGAGAGGGAGATTGAGGAAAATCGTCAGGGTTACTAATTACTAGCTGAAGTACCCGGCGATACCCAAGGTTAAATGTTAAATGATCAAGTTGTTAAGTTATCAATGAGTTCGGTGTAACTGTCACCATAATAATAATTATTAGCAGCTCTTCCAACACACCCATGAGGTGGCTGCTCAATGTCGTTTTTTTTGTGGGGTGTCGCCAGTAGCCCTAA
Organism: Crinia signifera; assembly: GCF_055691185.1. Classification (NCBI taxonomy): domain Eukaryota; kingdom Metazoa; phylum Chordata; class Amphibia; order Anura; family Myobatrachidae; genus Crinia; species Crinia signifera. The sequence goes on from NC_139225.1 coordinate 25,250,829, forward strand.
TCCCCAGCTTGTTACCGTCAATTCCCTCCAGTTTTTAGAATAGAAAAATGATTGTAGAAACTGGGAGGGATCAGGAACAAGTCTTTACAATCATAAGATTGTTTTCAGAAAAGTTATATTTAAAAAAAGAAAAGGATTAAAAAAATGTAAAAATTTATTAAATGGGAACTTACCGCTTTAGACCTTTGATCTTACATTGTGGTGGTTCTGATTTGCTGGGGAGCCATCAGGTGAGGTGGGAGAGAACGTCCAGGCTGAAGAGTCCCTCGCGGCACAGAGGGCAGATGTTTGTGACCTTCAGCCATTCTGTTAGACAGGGAACATGGAAGGTGTGGTGACAGTGCGACAAAGCCATTTCCGTACCTACCTCAATGTTAGAGATACAGATGGTGCAGTACTCTGGTTTCTCTCCTTCCGCAATGGTGTGCCTGCAGAAGGTGGGGAGGCGGGGCCTGAAGAACTGCATGAATATTTCCAGCAGGAGGCGATCTGGTCTCACTGCCTCTGCCTGATGGCCACTGGCTCTGGGCTCATGTCCTCCTCTTCCTCTCTGTCCAGATCTTCCTCTTCCCGATGTTGGTCCAGATCTTCTTCCTGATCGACTCCCATCAGATGGTCTGCGGCGTCCTGACCTCAGCCAAGGCAGTCTGATGTTCTGGCTGGGTCCATCTAAATGATATTTCATATATTGTAGATATAACAAATAGCCATATGTGACCTGTGAGGATCAGATATTGCTGGTGTACAATAAGAGTTCCAGCAATAACATGATTGTATATATTAAATTACCATACAACTGAAAAACAGAGCTGCAGCAGTATGCGTGTACGGATGCAGGCCCCAATGTTTAGCGGTTCCTGATCTGTAAGTAACAGCGTGGAAGGTGCCAGCCAGTAACACAGGGACCCTGGCCAACCACCACTACTATAATCCCTCCCACCACATATGACAACTGCTAGAGAAGAGGAATTGGTCTAATGGTGGCCATACACCTACAGATTTATCTTCAGATTTGGCTGGTTGGAACAAAAACATGGTTATGGATGAGAGCAAGTTGACCATTTGCTTGGAAATGCTGGAAAACTGCCAAACTGTCATTCAGAAATCACCAGATTTTTGTTCCAACCAGCCAGATCTGACGATAAATCTGCAGGTGTATGGCCACCTTAAGATTTAATTTACATAACAAAAATTTTACTGACCTTCATTTCCAATTAGCTGGGCCAACTCTCGGCGGCTCATTGTAGCCGAAGGCAGAAGGTGATCAAAGTAAGAAAAGAAAAAAAGGGGGAAAAAGAAAGAAAAAGCACAGATGTAATTGTGCGCTGAGCTCCACTCACTGGTACAGTAACTCACAGAGATCACTGGCAGCGATTACTAGCCGGAAAATGAATCTCACCTGAGAGGTCTTTTCTTTCCTGTGTCCACATCCACTTCTGCCCAGGAAATGCCAGTGCTGAGGCTTTACACCATGCATCATTCAGATGTGGCATGCGGGCGGCAGTTGGTGATGGCCGTGCGGCACATCACATCTACATTATATTCCACATCATCCTCTTCCCACTCATCTTACACAGGCGGACAGGGGGAAATGGCCAAAAGCAGACACTCAAACATATGTAAATGTGTAAAACTATCTTCTGTGCATTAAAGTATCAACCCAGTATCTGTAATACACTGTGAGACAGATTTATTAAGCCTGATGAAGTTGCACCAGCCAATCAGCCCCTAACTGGCAATGTTAAACCTATCCTGTTAGGAGCTGATTGTTGGTGCGTTATCACTCTCCACTTTATCATGTCACCAGGCTTAGTACATGTGGCCCTGTGGGAGGTGATTTGCTGATTAAATGAAAATGTAAAGAAAATACAGTTTTCCAGATTATTTGATGCTGCGCATCTCAGAGTGTCTCAGTTGTGCCGGGTGACTTGTGCTGGATGTCGCGTTACAGCATAGGTACACGAGGACTTACCTGTATGTATGTAGGTAGATATGGCTATATCATATTGTCATATTTTTATGAATACAGAGGATGACTATACAGAGAACAGGGACGTATAGGTGCAAAATGCCATGGTCTGACAAAAATGCCCTGCCCCCCAGTGTGACTGTAACCACCAGGGCCAGATTAAGGTCTGTGAGGGCCCTGGACAACAGACTTGTGGGGGCTCCTATCAAAAGCCCCCCCCCCCCAAAAAAAAAAATTTATATAAAAAAGCACACCACTATAGACTTTGAGAAATAGCACCATCACATTTCTAAATTGTTTAAATAAGTACAAAAAGGAATATATATTTACATACAGGGGCGGATTGGCCCACCGGGAAACCGGGCCATTTCCCGGTGGGCCGGCCCAAAACTCATTAAAAGGTCCCCCCTGGGCTGGCCGGGCCGCAGACAGCGGCCGCAGCACTTTGCCCAAAACAAAAATGGCCGCGGGAGGGCTGCTGCGCATGTGCGCGCAGCACCTCCCAAGCTCCTTGCTCCCGCTTCCCCCTCCGCCCGGCAGCTGAAGAAAAGCCGGCAGCTGAAGAAAAGCAGCAGCGCAGCAGGTAAGCAGCCCCCCCCCCCCCCCCGGCATACCGCCACTGCCAGCACTCCACTCCTAACCCGCCCCGACAGTTTCAGATAGTATCATACGCTGCTGTAATTGCCGACTGCCTGCGCTGTGCGCTCACACATCAGGGAACAGCAGCGCTGGCACAGTGCAGCCTCAGCTAGTCTGTGTCAGGGCCCTCCTCCTTTCCTTACGTCTCCTCTCAGTATTGATGACAGACAGTAGCACTCACCCCCCCCCCTCTCCCTCCCGTCTTTCCCACGTTCAGATCAGTCATCAGTGGTAGAGTGGGGGGGTCGCTATACGCGGCCCCCCTCCCCTAGGCCAGTAGATATGGAGGACATTAAAATGATCTAGTTAATGCTTGGAATCAGTCAATGGGATGCCTGTGTTGTGTAAAGGTCCCTAGCAGTGACAGATTTTACCTATTTGCCAATCTCCCTGCAAAATCTGCCACCCATGCGGCATATGTATAATGGAGCATCACACTGTGTGATAATGCATATGTATAATGGGCATCACGGTGTGTGGCATATGTATAATGGGCATCATGGTGTGCGGCATATGTATAATGGCCATCTGTGTGTGACATATGTATAATGGGCATCAGGGTGTGCGGCATATGTATAATGGGCATCAGGGTGTGCGGCATATGTATAATGGGCATCTGGGTGTGTGGCATATGTATAATGGGCATCAGGGTGTGCGGCATATGTATAATGGGCATCAAGGTGTGCGGCATATGTATAATGGGCATCTGTGTGTGACATTTGTATAATGGGCATCTGGGTGTGCGGCATATGTATAATGGGCATCAGGGTGTGCGGCATATGTATAATGGGCATCTGTGTGTGACATTTGTATAATGGGCATCTGGGTGTGCGGCATATGTATAATGGGCATCAGGGTGTGCGGCATATGTATAATGGGCATCTGTGTGTGACATTTGTATAATGGGCATCTGGGTGTGCGGCATATGTATATTGGAGCATCACGGTGTGCGGCATATGTATAATGGTCATCACGGTGTGTGGCATATGTATAATGGGCATGACGGTGTGGGGCATATGCATAATGGGCATGACGGTGTGGGGCATATGTATAATGGGCATCACGGTGTGCGGAATATGTATAATGGGCATCACGGTGTGTGGCATATGTATAATGGGCATCTGTGTGCGGCATATGTATAATGGGCATCTGGGTGTGCGGCATATGTATAATGGAGCATCACGGTGTGCGGCATATGTATAATGGTCATCACGGTGTGTGGCATATGTATAATGGGCATGACGGTGTGGGGCATATGCATAATGGGCATGACGGTGTGGGGCATATGTATAATGGAGCATCACGGTGTGCGGAATATGTATAATGGAGTGTCCCCCCTCCCATGCGCCTATTCTGCAGCCTGAGGGGCTGGGGACATAGCCAGCAGTTCAGAGAGCCACTAGCCATGCCCCCACAGCTGCAAAAATGGGGCGTGGCCTTGTTGAAATAGACCACACCCCCATATCACTAGGTCACACCCCCCAAAAAAAATCGGACGCGCCTGAGGCGCGCAACAGGCCCCCCCTCCCCCAGGGCTGCTTCGACATATTTCCCGGGCCGCTTTAAATTCCCAATCCGCTCCTGAGATCTTGTGAGGAGCGAAGAGGTCGGGTTGGAACATATTTTGGGATAAAAGAAGCGATAGGTGCTGTAAGTGCTGAAAAAGAACCTACAGTGTAAAGAGGGGGGCATTTTCTTGTGGAGTCCATCAACAAGGTCGGCCCAAAGACACATTTTTTGGAGATTGCAGCTGCCTCCAAGTCTGTCTGTTGTTACCCAGTTTGTGTTTATCACTGTCTATTATTGTAAAGCGCAACGGAATCTGCTGCGCTATATAAGAAACTGTAAATAAATAAATCTACACTTCAGTGCCCCCGGAGTACTCATGGCAAAAGCCCAGTTGTAGTGCCACTTACCCATTATTCCCACCATAGTAGTGCTCCATATAGTATGTTCACAGTTGCAGTGCTCTATACATTATGCCCACAGATATAGATCCCTTGCACTATGCCCACAGTTGTAGTGCCTATGCATTATGCCCACAGTTGTAGTGCCCCTTACACTATGCCCACAGTTGTAGATCCCTTGCACTATACCCACAGTTGTAGTGCCTCTTATACTATGCCCACAGTTGTAGTGCCCCTTACACTTTGCCCACAGTAATAGTGCCTCCTACATTATCCCCACAGTTGTAGTGCCCATTATACTATACCCACCGTTGTATTGCCCCTTACACTATGCCCACAGTTGTAGTGCCCATTATACTATACCCACAGTTGTAGTGCCCCTTACACTATTCCCACCATTATAGTGCCCATTATACTATACCCACCGTTGTATTGCCCCTTACACTATACCCACAGTTGTAGTGCCCATTATACTATACACACAGTTGTAGTGTCCCTTACACTATGCCCACAGTTACCTTGCCTGCTTTCCTGGGTAGTTCCTGTCCGGCCCTAGAGATGCGCACAGCACCAGGAAGTGTTATTAGCGCCTTTGTCCGACACTGCAAAGCATTACACAGAACTGTGAAGAAACTCCCTTGATGCCTGGAAGCAGTGGCGTAACTAGATACACGAGGGCCCCATAGCAAAAGTTTGTAAGGGCCTCTATTTATCACCCAATGTTGAAAAATGTATACAGCACATGATACTTTGACAGGCAAAGTGGGCCCCTCTCAGCTCTGGGCCCCATAGCAGCTGCAGCCCCTGCACCTATGGTAGGTACACCCTTGCCTGGAAGTTTATTTGGGGCTTTGTAGTGCGGTGCCGGACACAGTCGGATACATTAGCACATGCATATCATTGATGGAATTAGCTTAGGAATATTACAGATTCAGGAGACATGTAGAACTGAAGACTTTATCTTACCTGGCCCTAATCAGCACAAATACATCTGCATATATTTAATATGTGTCTCTTATAAAATGGATGAATTCTCAGCCCTACAGCGACTTTACTGAATAACATGCAGCTTCAGTCAGGCTTGGGCAAAATGATCTACACGTTACCAGCCATTAATGAACAATGGGGGTAATTCACAGCGCTATTGTGGGAATTCGCAATCCTATCGATTATCGAACGATAAATAGTGACTGAAATAGCGAAAATATCTAGTCACAATCCCTTCACAATGTAGTGGACAGGAGGCCTGAGTATGGGGGAGGTAACTGGATGTTTTCTGGTATAGTCAGGAAAACCGTGTGGCGCCAGCTTCAATCAGCAAGTCTCTGTCGCGGAGTTGTGGAAGGGTCATACGTACATTTACACAGACTGGGAAACTCATTCCATGAATGGAGGTGCGACAGGATAACGAATTCGCAATTCCCTCGCAGATCTGCACAGGGCGGATTTTCTGTCTCCCTGGGCGGTGGCTATTTACTCGCTGAATCAGGCCCAATCTCCATTCTTCAAGTTGCTCAAACATTTTTAGGTGAATGAATGTGGGTGTGGTATAAAAGGTTGAAGGTGAAAAGGTCAAATCCAAAAGGTGAACAGGCACAAGGTCAACATAGACAAAATGCGACGCATGCAAAAGGTCGACACATAAAACGGCTGACGTGAGGTTTTTAGGGTTTTATCTTATATTTTTGGGTCATTTTGTAGCCCTATCATCCGGATGCCAATGACTATTCACAATTTTAGGCAAAATAGATTCACACTTAGGGCTATATTTACTAAAGCTTCTAAAAAATTAAAGAGGTGATGTTGCCCATAGCAACCAATCAGATTCTGTCTAGGATGCAATGGAGAAATGATAGACAGAATCAGCTCTTTTCATTTTTAAAAGCTTTCGTAAATTTACCTCATAATATTGGGCAACATCAAGATATAAGACTATGGAGTGTAATGTTGCTATGGCAACCAATCAGAATCTACTTCTTATTTATTTAGCACCCTCTAGAATATAGTAGACAGGAGCTGATTGGTTTCCCATAGCAACATCACATGTGAAGTAGAATACACATCTTAGTAAATTTCCCCCTATGGGGTATAGTCGATTAAAGTTGGATCCATTCCGACATTCTTTTATTGGAATGGATCCGACTTCATTCAATTAGCAGCCAAATCCGGCTTTTGCGCTGGGTGAGCTGTTCTGAGCCCGCCTGGCAGTGGGACAGGTGAGCGATGCAGGACCCGGCGGGAGGCAGCAGGAGGCAGACGGGAGGACGGCGTCGGATAAGATGAGGCTCACCGGGTGCCAAACAGGGCCAAATCCAACAGGTTGTTGGGGGCCAAATCCAACAGGTTGCTGCCTTTTTCCGGCAATCTCAATCCGACTTTAAAAAAAGATGGATTGATGCAGGGAGGGCCGCACCAGGTAAGCTGGTGCTCACCCGGCGCCGTCCTCCCTGCCTCAATCCATCTTTTTTTTTAAGTCAGATTGAGATTGCCGGAAAAAGGCAACAACCTATCGGATTTGGCCCCGTTTCAGACAAAAGCACGTGGATTGGCAGTTATTCCGCCAATCCACCTAGTTTCCGACAGGTCTGAGCATTCCGACCTGTCGGAAAACAACAGTGCTTATTGAATAGGTCAGAACTCCTTCCGACCTAATCAAGTTGGAAACGGCCATCTTTCTGACAAGATGGCAGTTCCGACAGCAATTGAATATACCCCATTATCTTTATTATTCGTGTGTAGTTATATAGCCCCCATGACATATATAGAAACCGTTTTTGTCTCAGTGGACGCTAAATAAATACAGCAGTTTCATATGACTAGCATTAAACTACTATTAAAGTGAGGTTGTACTGACCTACAGTATATACAGAGTATTCAATGATTGCTGTACAATACAGAGAGCATCTTAATAAACAATACAGTGAGCATTAAAGTGTGCTATATACAATACTGGGATCATCTTACCAATATATAATATAGAGACCATTGTGAACGTGGACTCTGATGGGGAACAGTCATTTGGCCCAGTGCGTGTGGGGCAGCCTGGGAAATCTCGCTCTGTAATTATTCATATTTGCCAGAAACAAACATATAAGACAATGGTAACACATGGCGCACAGTGTCTGATTGTACGGATGATGTGTGCATGTCGCTGCACGCCACAAATTAATATTACTGCTATTATTGTTGTTGCATTTCCTGTTTTTAACGGTTTTTTTTTCATGCCCGACAAATGAAATAATTAGAATTAAAATGAGAGTCTAAAAACCATAACATGTAAAATGACAGAGGGCAAAATGTCCTTATCAATTTAATTGCTGTTCTGCAGTAATAACTCCAAAATCCCACTTATATATGACTAGCCTGCTCTGTAGCGACTCTAAACTGTTTGCGTGGATGAAGAGCTCCACCTTCTGGTTTCCAAGAGAACTTCGACAAAAATAGCCACTAATCATGGACCTTATTCTGGTTGACGAAATTCACAGCTTTGCACGTCATTTTACCGCTTTGACGTTTACCGATTTGACGTCAGCTACCCACCCCCCACACTCCTTTCACCGGCCCATTTCCATGAGAATACCCAGTACCATATGCCAGGTCAATTATACTAGGTAATAAAATGAAATACAGTAGTATAATGATATAAGTTCTGTGAGACACAGCTCGCTCACTCCTTATGGCCCTAGCAGACAGCACACCTATTGTTGAGAAAAAAAAGTTTTTCTCCCAGGACTCCCTGATTCCTTTGACAGTTGCAGCGAAAAGCAGGAGAACCAACCACAAGCGGCGATGAAGGGATATTGCCTTGTGATTGGGCCTCCTGCTCACATATCCTTCCCCCGCCATTTTTATCTGCAAAAATAAATTGAGGTAGATTTATTAAATCTTCTAAAATCAACAAGTGAAGGTCTCTGCCTATCATATTCTACAATGTGGTAATGGAATTATAGCATACCTCCAAACTGTCCTGTTTACTGTGGGAACATCCCAGTTTTTGGGGACGTTCTCGCAGCCCGCAATGTCCCGTTGTCGGGGGGGGGGGGCAGTTGGGAGTCCCCGCTGCCACCCGCTTGTGAGCGGGGAATAGACTATTCCCCGCATGCAGAGGGGCAGCGACGGCAAAATGATGGCGGTGGCCTCGCACAAATGTCACGATGTGAAGGCCTATGGTCTGTGTATGCACGATAATGCGCATGTGCAAAACCCAGCAGCAAGCGCCATCTGTGAATATTTCATGGTCTCTGGATGCTCTACTGTTAGCATGACAAGACTGATGGCAGCGCTCACCTCTCCTTCTCTGATGTTTTTCCTTGAGAGAAGTCACTTATTTACTGCCCTTCTTGACACCAGACCATTCTGCAAAGGTCTTCGCCTCACTGAGCATGCAGATGCACTCAAGTCTGCCTTTTGCCATTCCTGAGCAAGCGCTGCACTGGAGGTGCCCCAATCCCGCAGCTGAATCATCTTTAGGAGACATCCTGGCGCTTGTTGGATGTTCGTGGACACCCTGAAGCCTTCTTTTCAACTATTGAACATTTTTCCATGAAATTCTTGAGGATTCGATAAATGGTCCTCAATCTTAATAGCAGCAATAGCCTTGCCTGTGAAACCCTTTTTGGGCAAAGCAATGATTACTGCAAGTGTTTCCTTGCGGGTAACCATAGTTAACAGTGGGAGAACAATTATTTCAAACACCACTCTCCTATCAAAGCTTCCAGTCTTGTATTCTAAAGCCCAATACACACTACCTGAGGCTGGCTGCAGCCGAAAGAGTTAACAATATCGACTACAGGTCACCAGTATTGAGTGTACACACCGACGATATTCGTAAATGATATCATTCAATGATGTCACTGGGACCTGCTGAACATGCCGGTCATTGGCTATATAGCCAAACTGACCTGTATATTCAGCAGACAGGAGGGGTCATTAACAATGCACGGGAGCATGCATCCTTAATGATATCCAGGATACACACCAGAGGATATAGTAAGTAAGTAAGTTTTATTTACCGTATTTATCGGCGTATAACACGCACTTTTTTCCCCCTGAAAACAGGGGGAAAAGATGGGTGCGTGTTATACGCCGATATGCGTGCTATACGGCGGTAATTTCATATAATAGGTGCGCGCCAGTGGTGTCCAGGTGTGCACCACTGGCGCAGCACCTCTACCCCACACCTCCGATCAGCTCCAGCCCCCCCCCCTGTCCCTGTGCTCCGGCGATCGGAGCTTCCCCGATCCCCCCGGCCCGCCTGTCACTTTACAGTGACGTCGGCGGCAGGCTCGGGTAATGTCGGCCAGGCTCGGGGGGACTCGGAAGCGCTCAGGCACCCGAGTCCTCCCGAGCCGCGAACATCCCCCAGCCTGCCGCCGACGTCACTGCTAAATGTGACAGGCGGCTAGGAAGGGGGAGAGAGGCAGCAGGGAAGCTCCGGCGTACTAACGCCGGAGCGGAGGCGAGGGGGGGGCGGGCTGCTTCTAACCTTCTGTGGTGGGTTTTGCTGGGGCAGGATAAACCTGCCCTGGTAGGTTTGTCCTGCCCCAGCACAACCCACCACCCAAGGGGTTAAAGCTCCTCCCTGCACAGTGACTCCTTCCTCCCTGGCTACAGCAGCGTCTGTAAAAAAAAATAAGTTTTTATTTAGAAAATTAACTTTTTTTCCTGAGATTTCCCTTTTAAAATGAAGGTGCGTGTTATACGCCTGTGCGTGTTATACGCCGATAAATACGGTATATAGCGCACTTTCTCCAACAGGACTCAAGGCGCTTTACAGACATTAAAAATAACAATACACATACTGCAATACAAAGGGTTATCAGTACAAGGAACAGGCAACAATGGCAGTACAGATGTACATCACACATACAGATATGCACAAGACGCATTCTAATAAGGGACACAAACATGGGAAACATATTTACCGTGCTGTGCAGTACCCAGGCAGCCATTCAGCGGCGCCACATGGTGATTGCACAGCCAGCTAGGTAGCCAGTAACAGTACTGATATATATACTAGATGTACTCTAATGAGGGACACAGACATGGGGAACATATCATTACTGAGCTGTGCAGCACCCAGGCAGCCAATCAGCAGCGCCACATGGTGATTGCACCAGCCAGTACTGTACATATAGAACACAAAAGAACAGTACAGGGTACACAGCACTAGACATAACACAATTAAAGCACAATTCTTAGTACACAATACAGCTGAGATATAGGAAGTGAATGAGAATAGATGCAGGTATAGATTGTAAATGAGTAAGAGAGCTGTAGTTGAAATACAAGAAGAGTGCTGTGAGAACAGGAGGGAGGAGAGCCCTGCTCTAAAGGAGCTTACAATCTAGAGGGAGGGGGAGACAGACAGGTGACATGAGGTGCAGGTGAGGAGACCTGAGGCAAGAAGTGAGCATGGCAGGGATGGTCAGGACACGAGGCAGCAGGTAAAGAGAATGGACAAAGTAGTCCTCTCTCTCCTCCTATCGTCCTCTTCCCCCTCCACCTGCACCCTTGACCCCTAACAGCTTTGCACCGTGGGCCATGCCACAACACACCCTGCTAGGGGCAGAAAGCATGTCACTCAAAAGCCCTTTCTGAGTAATATATGATACTATATCAGGGTTGCCGACTTTCAGATTCTCCTCTCCGGGAGAAGCCCGGAGAGGAGAGTTTCACCAGCCGCTCAGGGGGCGGGGCTTACAAGTGACATCACTAAGCCCCGCCCCCATGCTGGTAAAACAAGGAATTCACAGATTTCCGTGGAGGGGGCGGGGCTAAAATGACGCGATTGTGTCGTTTTAGCTCCGCCCCCTCCTCTGAGCCCCGAGGATTGCGGCATTTTAATGCCGCTATCAGGGGGACAGCGGGGGTCTCCCCTGAATCCGGGAGGGTTGCCCACCCTTCCGGGGGGCCGGGAGGGGGTCCCGATTTTCGGGAGACTCCCGGAAATTCCGGGAGGGTCGGCAACCCTGTACTATATCCTGTAGTGTGTCTGGGGCTTAACTCAATCAGCATGACAGAGGGATCTCCAGCCTTGTCATTATCAACACTCTCTCCATTATCAAGAGAATCACTGGCATATTGTCAGCTGGTCTGTTTGTGCAGGGCTGAAATGCATCAGAAATGTTGTTTGTGGGAGGCCAATCCTGGAACATTTTTTCAATCCCGGGATTGAAAAATGCTCAATCCCAGGATTCCCAGGATTAGCCTCACTAATTAAAAAAAAAAAAGTGCAGCTGTGGGTGTAGTGGCCAGGAGCGGGGCAGGAAGCAGGGGCAGGCGGGTTCAGGGGTGAAGCCGGAAGTGGGCGGCCTCTGCAGCGTGACCTCTGACCATCCTCCCACAGAGCCGCACTCTGGGGATCGGGAACAGCCGGGCAGCGTCTGAGCACATGCGCAGTCTAATCCCGAAATCCCAGGATTGGAAACTCCAATCCCGGGATTGAAATCCCAGCAATTTTGGGGCCATATCTGGGGATCCCACCGATCTTCGGATTGGCCACCTTAGAGCAAACCCTTCAGTGGTACTCCCAAGATTTTCCCGGCTATGATTCCGGGCTATGCTTCCGGAAAATTCTTGTTTTTTTCCACTGTCTGCGCTGCTTAGTGCCGGGCAGCGGCCCAGTGGGGAGCGCTCCCTAAAAAAAAAAACACCACTGAAGGGGTTAAAGGTCTGATTCCGACCTGACCCTTAATGTTATTTAAAGTGGACTGCTCGGAGAAAGCTGCCGCCCAGACTGAAAGGAAATACGCCCCTTGCGTCATCCCTGACATCACAGACCCTTCTCATTAGCGCCTGGGCACACCTGTGTATTTTCAGACTCACTCACAAAACGTCAGGTTCTTCTCCCCATCCTGTGAGTCCAGCTCCGGCCACATTGCGTTTTACGATTCTTATGCATTTTCTGTCACTATTCACCCTCACCCACGCGCAGCACCAATGGTACGGATGTGCAGTCATTCAACAATTGCTCTATTTGTCAATTCTCTAATTAGCAATCAACTCAAATCAGTCCCTAAGTTTATTGTCATTGCAAAGAGGGACTGCAATTAATTATACCCCTTTTACACCGCCGCAAAAACCTGTTTTTTCCCTTGTGGACCCGGGACAGCGGCAGTGTAAAAGGGGTTAAGCCGTTTCCCTTTACACGGGACTTCTACCCAGGTCCTGACCAGTGTAGAACACTGGCAGGACCTGGGTAGAGGGCAGTGTAAACAGGTATGCCGGGTCATCCGACCCAGCTCCCGTTTAAAGCAATGGGGGAAGCCCAACCTCCAGACTGCAGCATCCTGCGGTTAACATGGGGGTTGGGCAGGGGGCGCGCAGAGCCTCCGATGCTGTCTGCTGTACTGTGCAGACAGCAGCGGATGCAGGGAGGAGGTGAATGGATTCCTGTGTGCGGCATCCATTCACCTCAGGGGGATAGGGGGTGCACGGAGGCAGCAGCTTATCGTAGGGCCGGGGAAGTTTGCCGAGGCAGCCACCTATGTAAAAGGAAACAAATGTAGGGTCGCACCCGGGTTGAAGCTGGGTCCAAAAACCAGGGTGCGATTTGGTGTAAAAGGGTTATTACAATTCCTCTGATCACTCTTCAGGACATTCCGCAGTATTTGCCAATTACCGTCATAAAAATGGTATCATTCTCAAAATGGCTGTATGTCATCTATTATGGTTTGGTTTGGGCACAGACATATTAAGGTCAGACGGGCATAACACCCCCTGCCTGCACTCCACCCCTGCCTGCACTCCACCCCTGCCTGCATAACACCCCCTGCCTGCATAACACCCCCTGCCTGCATAACACCTCCCGCCTGCACACCACCTCCTTCCTGCGCACCACCTCCTGCCTGCATACCACCTCTTGCCTGATTACCACCTCCTGCCTGCGCACCACCTCCTGCCTGCATACCACCTCTTGCCTGATTACCACCTCATGCCTGCACGCCACCCCGTACCTTAATACTACCTTCTGCCTGCACACCACCTCTTACCTGCACACCACTCCCTGCCTGCACACCACTTCCTGCCTGCGCACCACCTCCTACCTGCACACCACTCCCTGCCTGCACACCACTTCCTGCCTGCGCACCACCTCCAGCCTGCACACCACTTTCTGTCTGCACTCCGCTCCCTGCCTCCATATCACCTCCTGCCTGCACACCACCTCCTTCCTGCGCACCACCTCCTGCCTGCATACCACCTCTTGCCTGATTACAACCTCCTGCCTGTGCAACACCTCATGCCTGAACACCACCCCGTACCTTAATACTACCTTCTGCTTGCACACCACCTCCTACCTGCACACCACTCCCTGCCTGCACACCACTTCGTGCCTGCGCACCACCTGTGGCCTGCACACCACTTTCTGTCTGCACTCCGCCCCCTGCCTCCATACCACCTCCTGCCTGCACACCACCCCCTGCCTGCACACCACCTCCTGCTTGCACACCCGAGATGGGCAGAACGGGTCACTAACAAGAGCTGGGATCCAACAGATCAGTCCGTGAAAAGATCCAGATCTTTTACACGGAACACCGATTCGCTTTGAAAGAAGGGGTAATTTGATAATAAAGCAGCATAATTTGTTTCACAATAATTTTTTTGCCCTTTTTTTTTGTACTTTTTTAAAAAAAAAAACACAGTGAGCTGAACAAATAAGAACATACATGACCAAGTAAAACTGATTGATGACTGAGTGCAGAATCGACATCGATGGCCATCCCTAGCAGCAGCAGCCTTGTTATTCTTTCTTTTACTTGCAGTCGCAGCACTGTGCTCAGGGCCTTATTCTAGTTCACTCTTTCAGACAAGATCCTTCTTAGAGGGACAAAGCCACGTGCACTGCAGGTGGGGCAGATGTTACCTGTGCAGAGAATTAGATTTGGGTGGGGTTTTACTTCAAATTGAGATCTATATTGCAGTGTAAAAATAAAGCGGTCAGTATTTACCCTGCACAGAAACAAAATAACTCACCCAAATATAATTCTCTCTGCACATTTTACATCTGCCCCCTGCAGTGCACATGGGGCCTTATTTTGGTTAATTCTTTCTGACAAAATCCTTCTTAGATGGACAAAACCATGTGCACTGCAGGGGGGCAGATGTAACATGTGCAGAGAGAATTAGATTTGGGTGAGTAATTTTGTTTCTGTGCAGGGAAAATACTGACTGCTTTATTTTTACACTGCAATATAGATCTCACTTTGAAGTAAACCCCCCCCCCCCCCCAAATCTAAATCTCTCTGCACAAGTAACATCTGCCCCACCTGCAGTGCACATGGTTTTGTCCATCTAAGAAGGATTTTGTCAGAAAGAGTGAACTAGAATAATGCCCTCAGTCTCCAGAGTTAGTACATCTCAGCTGCCACAGGTGGCAGTGCTGAGCATAGGCAAATGCATTGTAATGAAAACGAAACTGAAAGTAAAAGAACGACGGGTCACCTTTTTGGGATCGGCGGCTCCCTCAGTCTTTTATGCATAGTTACCTACCCTCCTGCATTCTGCAGGAGACTCCCTGAAATAGCAGCAATCTCCCTCTCTCCCTCATTAGTCTAGAAATCTCCCTCATTTCTAGGGTTACCACCCGTCCGGGATTACTCCGGACAGTCTGGTAATAATACCGGGTGTCCGGAGTCCGGACGGGTGGCGTTCCCGGACTATACAATGTCCGGGAACTGGAGACCGAAATCCTGCGCAGTGCTGCCGGGGACAGCCAGCTAGAGACCGGCAGTGCTGGGACTGTGTGAGGACACGGAGGACGAGCAGGACCGCCTGCGGCTATTTCAAATATCGCGCCTGCTCGTGGTCAGCCAGCCAATCGGGTGCAGCGGCTCCTGATTGACAGCTGGACCAGCGAGCAGGGCCACTACCTCCGGGCGCAGCAGCAGCAGTCAGGTGGCCAGCAGAGCCCAGCTGTGACACAGAACTGACGGCGGGGTGAAGCTGAGGTTCCGCCGGGAGGCAGCGGTTGCCATGTGGGAGAGAACACTAGCTGTTAGGTGCAATCGGGATCCCGAGCTGCTGAGTCCGCACAGAGATTGTAGGGAAGTCGCTCGTTAAGGGTGCAGGCACAGTCATAGGCTGAGGGGAGGCCTCCACGGAATGGCTCAAGTGAGGAGCAGCCACAGCTCCTGTCATTGCTATTACCAGTTATTTATCGCTGGAACAATCTCCTATATATTTGGCTACATCTGTCACTCAAAGTGGGTGTCTGTGTCTATAACGCTCTGTTCCTAGACTTTCCTCTTAATGTGTGATTGCCTTCATCTGTGCTGAACACCTTTCTGAGAAATTAACCTGTTTAAAACAGGTGATGGCAATCATACATTAAGGGGAAGTCTAGAAACAGAGCATTGTGTCCCTCCTGGAGAGGGTGATGTTGGGAGGTATGTGACAGAGAACCAGCCCAGTGAGCCCACAGACAGTGCCAGACACCCACTGCCTTCCCATGTTGCCCAGCACTGCTACTCCACAGCCACCAGGTGAGCGCCCCCCTCCCGCGATTTGCGGCAAAACCTCCCCCCCCCGCGCGCCCCCCCTCCCGTGATTCGCGACAAAAACATCCGCTCCCCGCGACCCCCCCTACCGCGATTTGCAGCAAAAACACCCCCGCGACCCCCCCTCCCGCGATTCGCTGCAAAAAGAACCCCCCCACGACCCCTCCCGCAATTCGCTGCATAACCACCACCCCGCAACCCCCCCTCCCGCGAATCGCGGCAAACCCTCCCCCGTGACCCCCCCCCCCCCCCGATTCGAGGAAAAAACACCCCCCCCCCCCCGCGACCTCCCTCCCGCGATTCGCGGCAAAAAGAACCCCCCCGCGACCCCCCTTGCACGATTGGCGGCACCCCCCCTGCGACCCCCCTCCCGCGATTCGTGGCACCCCCCCGCAATTCGCAGCAGCCCCAGGATTAAATGGCACATGCAAAACACTGACATGGCTATGGTCGACAATGAAAAAGGTTGACATGAGTTTTTGAAGTTTTTTTTTTCATTTTTTGAATGTTTTCATATTCATTCTCATGTGTCGACATGGACACCAATGAAGTGCCACACTTATGTCAACATTTACATGTGTTGACCTTTCTGTGTTGATTTTTTTCTTGTGGCGATTCGCGTCCCCCCCCCCCCCGCAACCCCCCCTCCGGCGATTCGCGGCACCCCCCGCGACCCCCCTCCCGCAATTCGCGGCAACCCCCCACCGGAACCCCCATGAACCCCGCTCTCCAATTCGCGGCACCCACCCCCCGCAACCCCCCCTCCCGCAAATCGCGGCACCCCCCGCGATTCGCGGCAGCCCCAGGATTAAATGGAACATGCAAAACACTGGCACGGCTATGGTCGACAATGAAAAAGGTTGACATGAGTTTTTGAAGATTTATTTCATTTTTTGAATGTTTTCATATTCATTGCCATGTGTCAACATGGACACCAATGAAGTGGCACACTTATGTCAACATTTACATGTGTTGACCTTTCTGTGTTTATTTTTTCTTGTGGCGATTCGCGTCACACCCCCCCGCAACCCCCCCTCCCGCGATTCGCGGCACCCCCCGTGACCCCCCACCTCCCGCAATTCGCGGCAACCCCCCACCGGAACCCCTGTGAACCCCGCCCTCCCGCGATTCGCGGCACCCAACCCCGCGACCCCCCTCCCGCGATTCACGGCACACACACACACACACACACCTCCCCCGCGATTCTCGGCACCCCACCCCGTGACCCCCCTCCCGTGATTCACGGCACACCCCCGCGACCCCCCCTCCCATGATTCGCCGCAACCCCCGCCCCGTAACCCCCCCTCCCGCGATTCGCGGCACCCACCCCCGCGACCCCCCTCCCGCAATTCGCGGCACCCCCCCGCGATTCGCGGCAGCTCCAGAATTAAATTGCACATGGAAAACACTGACATGGCTATGGTCGACAATGAAAAAGGTTGACATGAGTTTAAGTTTTTTTTTTTTTTTTTTTGAATGTTTTCATATTCATTCTCATGTGTCGACATGGACACCAATGAAGTGCCACACTTATGTCAACATTTACATGTGTTGACCTTTCTGTGTTGATTTTTTCTTTTGGCGATTCGCGTCACACCCCCCCACCCCCCGCAACCCCCACTCCCGCGATTCACGGCACACACACACACACCCGCGATTCTCGGCACCCCACCCCGTGACCCCCCCTCCCGTGATTCACGGCACACCCCCCGCGACCCCCCTACCATGATTCGCCGCAACCCCCGCCCCCGTAACCCCCCTCCCGCGATTTGCGGCAACCCACCCCGCGACCCCCCTCCCGCGATTCTCTGCAATCCCTCCCCTCCCGCGATTCGCAGCATCCACCCCCCCGCGACCCCCCCTCCTGCAATTCACGGCACCCTCCGCGACCCCCCCTCCCGCGATTCGCGGACACCTAAGTTGCAATACAGGCATCTTTCATACAATTCTAACCATATTTCTCATATACAAACGTTCACAAATTAAGGGGGCGCAGCCCCTTACGACGGTGTGAAGAGCGCCCGTAGGGCGCGATGAATCACCTAGTATGTATATATATGCTTTTTATAGTTTTATATTAACATCAAAAAAATATTTAATGGGAAACATATGGATGCCCAGTGTTCAGAATATTGGCACTCGCACCCCTGCCCAGCCTAACCCTGCCTCCACCGCCTAACCCTCCCTGCAAGTGCCTAGACTTAACCCCTGTAGGTTCAATGTCCCTGTGTCACCCCACCATCTCTGTCCCTGCGTCACACCACCATCTCTGTGTCTGCGTCACCTAACCATCTCTGTGTCTGCGTCACCCCCACATACCTCCCAACTGTCACGATTCCGTCGGGACAGTCCCGATTTTCGGGTCCTGTCCCGACGTCCCACCCGCGGCAGGCATTGTCCCGCTGCGGGGGGTGGCAGTTGGGAGACCCCCCAATCTAGTAGAATAGACGCTGTGCGCATGCGCACAGCGTCTATTCTCGTATGAAAATGAGGTCGCGGCTAATTAGCATAAGCCACGCCCTCATTTGCATACGCCCCGCCCCCTTTTCGGGCGCTCGCGCGAGTGTCCCTATTTCATCCGGACACAAGTTGGGAGGTATGCCCCCATCAAAATTCACGGTGTGCTGCATGTGAATTTTGGCTCAATCATTATAACATAACAAACATTTTGGCTCAATCTGTGTGACATAACATAAATTTAGGCTCAGAGTGGCATAGTGTAAAATTTGGCTCAATCTGTGTGGCATAATTTGAATTTTGGCTCAAGCTGTGTTGCATAATGTAAATTTTGGCTCAATCTGTGTGGCATAGCATGGATTTTGGCTGAATTAATGTGGCATAAAGTATATTTTGGCTCAATCTATGTAGCATAACATTAATTTTGTCTTATTTCATGTGTAGTAACGTGAATTTTGGCTCAATCCATATGGCATAATGTCAAATTTGGGCTTAATCTGGGTGGCATCATGTAAATGTTGTTTTATTTCATGTGGCATAATGTTTAAATTGCAAGTATAAGGGGGTCCACTGTTGCATTGCATAAAGTGTATAAGGGGTGTATGTGGTGTGGTACACTACACTCAAGGACATGCCTCCTTTTAAGATGCCACACCCCCTTTCTTCCGGCATGTGTACTGTGTTACTACTAGTACTATTCCTCTTCCTCAATATTCTTATGACATTGCTAATGGTAACGACATCAGGCATTGCTTCTCATGGGACAGTGTAATGTCTGTGCTCCATGCTGGCACGCTGTAAGGGTTTTATACAGAGCAGTGTCATTTTTGCATAACTCTAATGGGCATTATGGCATGTGGTATAATATGGGTATGTGACGTGTAATAGGCATTCTGGTGTAAATTTTTGGTGCGTGCCTTTGGAGCGCACTGTCCATTTTTTCTGTTTTATTTAAAATTGTCCAGTCATGGCATAATGTGTAATGGGCATCACGGTGTGTTGCATAACGTGTAATGGGCATTACAGTGTGTGACGTGATGTAATGTGTAGGTGGCATTACCGTGTGCAAAATCAAGAATAGATTTGATGAAAATGTATAAAAAAAAAAACATAAGGCAGGTCAAGGGGCGGGGCTGGGGCGGGCCAGTGGGTGGGCTGTGGGTGTGTCGATGGGTGGGTCACTGTCCGGGAATCTCTCAACACAAAGGTGGTAACCCTACTCATTTCACCTAGCCCACATTACACTGTTACATTTTGGGGGGAATAAGGAATGAGATATAGATACATTTAGGGCGGGATGTATTAATATACATCGCCGCCCAGCCGCCACGATGCTACCGCATATGTACTAACATATACGGCTAGCATCGGGGTGCGGTGATGGAGACCCCCTTGATACCTGTAATGTGGTGTGCGGGGATCACACCGTCACATCCCGGCGGCTGTCAGTGTCCTCCCGGCTGTGACACCTGCTGGGGAAGGAGGAGATCGATGAAGGACTGGAGGGGGGGTCGCGCAGACGGCGGGCGGCGGTAGAAGCCCATAGGCTTCTACAGGGTATCGCCACCTTTACCCAGCGGACAGGGCGGACGGGTAATGGTACATAGGAAAATGCGGTAAAACCATACCTCCCAACTGTCACGATTACAGCGGGACAGTTCCGATTTTCGGGTCCTGTCCCACCCGCGGCAGGCATTGTCCCGCTGCGGGGGGTGGCAGTTGGGAGACCCCCCAATCTAATAGAATAGACGCTGTGCGCATACGCACAGCGTCTATTCTCGTATGAAAATGAGGTAGTGGCTAATTAGCATAAGCCGCACCCTCATTTGCATACGCCCCACCCCCTTTTCGGGCGCTATTTCCCTATTTCTTCTACAGAGA